>NC_090921.1:434526477-435126477 GCF_040938575.1 Ambystoma mexicanum | reverse complement strand
CAATGGGAATGGGGAGTTACTTTTTCCAGCGCCACCCTCGTAATGAGGCCCAATGTCTTTTTCGAGCAGACTGGGGGCCTGTGTTCCCTGGGAGAGACTGAATGCTCCGAACTCTGACAAGGTTTACATGCTTTGAGAACACTATGGTGGTGAACTGGTGCAGTATAAAAAAAACAATAATCATAATAGTTATGAACTCACCCGCATTATTGTTCCCAGCTTTTAGGAAGGCTACTTCCAGAATAATGTGTCTACCCAATGCGAAGATCTCACCTTTAGTGTTTTTCAGATCGTTTGTGAGATGTCACATATATAATTGTGCCCAAAGATGAGTAGCACCAAACCTGGGGTTTTGTTCTTGCTTGTTAAAGAGGCCTTCCTGGAGTACTGAGGACATTCAGTACTGAGGTTGTACCAAGAGTATACTCTTTTACCAAGAAAACTCAAGTGTGTTGTTTGAACCACTGTGATTGCTATTCCTTTGTGTAGCCTCGTGTACTGCTCACTTTACTCTTGAGATAAGTCTGGCTGCTCAGCCACTTCTACCACATTACTGTGTAGTACAGGCTTCACCAAAGGTGAAATTGTACTGACACTTGTAGTCTTAATTGTGTGTAGTGTTCCCAAAGGGTACTGCATGTGATTCTGCCTAACAATGGACTACTAGCCATTCCTCTTTCCTCATTTACTGGAGAACCCTATTCATCTAACAGACATCCTCCCACTTCCTTACCCCAGCCGTCTTCCGCTCATCATTTTCCATTTTCTTCACACAATCAATTCCTTTCTGGAGTATTATTACATCTGAGTCTCATCTCAAATACTGGGCCCACTCAATAATGGCACCTAACCCTGAGTATCATGTGTAATACTTAGTGAACCCTTGCATGGACTGTTAAGTTTACTCATTAGTGATAACTCAACAGGTGTATGGTGCCCACACTTGAGACCTTATATCCAGTATTGCATACACTCATGGGGGAAAGGTCTTCCGGAGTATCCGGTCCACTATTGAGAGTTTTCACTTCGAGCAAAATTGGCACTTCTTAGTGAAACCTTACGTGTACTGTTGTGCCCACTCATCATTGAGATGTCGAAATGATTAGCATACTCATTCATTCTTGAGACTTTCACTTGATTACTTGTATACTCATTAGTGAGATCGCACCTGATGCACTGTGGCCATTCACTACTAAAATGTTACCTTGGTTATTGCTTAAATACGTTGGTGAGAACGCACTTGCAGTATTATATCCAATAATTGGTGAACCCTCACTTTCACTAGTCTGTTCACTAATATGTGTGATTGCACTTGGTGCATCATGTCCTGTCATTGAAAAGAACTCGCTGGAGTATTATACTCACTCAATGATGAGACCTCACCTGCAGTAGAATGATCATTCAGTAGGACATCTCCTGCAGTATTGTTTCAACTGAATTAAATCTCACATCGTGTATTATGCCCACTCATTGGTGTGACCTCACAAAGAGCACTGTATCCCCTCGACTTTCAAGTCAGTTTAATTTCTATAGCAATTCAAGCTCTTACAAAACAAGTGTTGTGATGAGAGAGGAAAAAAGCACACAGACACCCAGGCTTTCGTCTCAACAGTCTTATAATGCTGGTGCAAAAGAATGGAAAGGTTTTGGATTAAGATAACACAAAATAAGCCCATTAGCTATTGTTTGTTTGTTCAAAGGCAAAGGGATTTTCACCGGACCCCTTCCTGTCCAGAGTTCCATGAGTGCACAAAGAAAGGGCTTGGTTTATAGCCAGTAGAGCCTTCTCTTTTTTGGAGATTTGGAGCTAAACTAGGGTTTAACTACTTCTGTAGTTGTCGTAGGAGGTTGCCTCCTGACCAGAAGATGCCTAGGTATGAGTTAGGTTTTCCTGAAATTCAATTTCACATTTGGAGCAATATGTATAGGATGGACTACAACTCAAAATACAAGAAGTAAATGGTGAGAGGAAGGAAGGATACATTAGAAGACGTATTAAGCCCTACTATAATGGATCAAATGTCTAGATTCCATCCCTAATCTATGTTCAACCCAGCAGTGTTATGCAAGTCAGTCAAAGTTCCAAGGATTTTACAATGCCCCAGCACACTTCTTAAGTGATATTCACTTCTTGGACCTGGATCTTTGTCTTGGTTGGTGGCTGTGACCTGACTTTAGTCTTTGTCTTAGGCTGGGCTTTGGTCGAGGTCTTTTTCCTAAGCTTTTGAACAATGTGGTGGCCTCACTATGGCACTGGATAATCCATGTATCAGAGTCCTTTTGCCCTAGGGTTTCTGTTGCCGATTGGTAGTATTTCCTACCCTCTTCATTGGTCCTCACAGGTGTGCCAGACTTCTTTATTTGAGCTGATGGCTTGCCACGGTCCTCCAGAGTCTGGGTTGGAGACCCTAGTTGTTTTCATGCCAACTGCTTGTTTAAGGGTAGACCTTTGCTAGTCGTTGGGTCTAGTGTCTCAGTGGGCCTTCATTGCTAGCTTGGCTGCTCAAAGTTTTTTTTTCTCCAGCTCTGGCCTAGCCAACCCCTACTTTATTTCCTTACTAGTGCTTGACCCCATTAGCTTAGCCGTTTCTGTGTCTTCTCTCCTGTATCTTAGCCTTTTTGCTTTCCTATTGCTACTTGGCCGTCTTGGCTCTACCAATACTGGTTGTGCTCTACTATCTCTCCTTCTTGCTCTCTACTCTGCACGCCACCACTCCCACTGTCTTAAAACACAGCGAGTGTGAGCTTGGGTCTCTTTTTATACAGCAGTGTTTGAGTTTTTGCACTACTGAGTAATCTGAATCAACTTGCTTCTCCTTAACCATAGGTGACATGTGTTTCCTAACCCTTTAACTCAGCCTGGCCTCAGTAGTCTGTGATCCCAGAATACCCACCCGCTATGTTAGGGCCAGGAAGAAGGGCCATGGCGGCTTCCTGAGCTGGCCGTGTTCTTAATGGTATTTCCGTTAGGTGGTATTCCGGCAGATTTGCCACTGGAATACCACCAAACTTGTAATGAGGCCTTATGTCATTGTTTTAACAGTCTAGCACCTCCTGACCTTGAATGGTTTTGTTGGCTCTGTACCCAAGTTCATTGCCACAGGAATATAGATGTGAACTACACAATCTACCACGCGGTAGAGTGGTCTGTATGCCCACATGATAGGCTTTTGTAGATGCATCACAACAGCCTCAAGTAGCAGTGGGTTTAGTCCATTTTTCATAGGGGCTTCAGCTTTAAGCATAAAAATAGGAAATGGACCAGCAACCCTTTCCGGATGCAGCTAAACCTACATACACGTTCTCGTGGTTCAAGACACTTCCATCTTCCAACCACAGACTGGAATGGGAGGGAACCCATATTAAACTTGGAATATTGATAGGGCATCTCAAGGCAAGTCATGAAATCTGGGTAGTGCTCAAATACTCAGTCAGATTTAAGGTCCATACACTTTTCAAGCATGGGATTTGTGTAGGCCAGCATAGCTGCTTTTTGAAGGCCCATTAGAGTGTTTGCAGCTACCTTACATCCCCCTGCTGGATTTCCTCTGGATTTGACCAGACAAAAATCATCTGAAGCTTGCTTACTCATTTCTTATTTGACAGAACCAAGAGTGAAGCAATCCTCTGCTCTTTTGTAACTGTTAATTAAACATTTGAAACATTTGCCTACATATAACCTAAAAGTCTAAAGGTCTTAAGAGCTGTAGCTGAATATATTATACCTACTCTTTAGTGGCACTTCACCATAAGTGTGGTGTTCACTCATTAGCAACGCAACACCTGGAGTATGGTTTTGCCCACTCCTTAGTACGCTTTTATCTGGAGTAGTGAGGCTATATTACAGTGAGCCTGCAATTGTGTTATTGTGCCCACTCATTAAGAAACTTTCACATAGGAATTTTTGGTGTATCGAAAGTATTGTTTTCATGCATTAGTGAGGCCTCGCATGAAGAATATTTTCACTAATTAGTGAGCTCTGACGGCTCATTGACCTTTGATCATCCTGCCATTTCCTGACATTGAAACTACCATTGTGCATAACCCAACTTTACTGCAATAACTGGAAACCGTCTCCTCTCTCTTCCTCCAAGTGTACCTAGAACCTTTGCACCATCTGCCCTGTTTTCTCCCCACTCTCCATCGGATTGTTCTTGCCGTTTTTTGTGCTGCATATCTGTTGTGGGTTCTCCAGGTTCCTCTCCTTCACCCAGCCAATCGGTACCCCCTCTGTGTGTCCCAGACCTGTCATGATCTTGCTGAGCTGTGCTTGTGCTTACGCCTGGCCTGTTTTGATTCTTCTCCTCAAGTGAAACCCTGGTGATGGTTCAGGACGTGTTTCCCATGCACAGCTGGAAAGAAGGAATTGATCAGCTGACACTGGTCTATTTGTAGATCATTTGCCTCCCCCACTAATACTCCTGGAACTCCTCGCCCTCCTTCAGGTGTTCTTTCTTGAGCGATGGCTCCAACCGGATGATTGTCCCTGCATCTCCAAAAGCTCTCTTACCTGCATCTTTTGTCCCATGTTCTGGAGCAGTTGTGTCACGGAAATGCTAGTTGTCCCAGCTCAACTGATTAGCGAAACTTAACCTGAAGCATTGTGTACACTCATGGGACTGAATGTTGACCTGGGGTATTCTGTCTTCTCATTAGTCAACCTCGCCTGGTGTGTTCAGCTCAATTATGACCTGGGGTATCTTCTTTAAAACTGTGCTCACTTATTGGTAAGATAATTAGAAGATTTTACCTGCTCATTAATGGGTCCACCTCTGGGGAAATGTGTACAGCCATAAGTGAAATTTCACTGTCAGATGTATGAGCATTTGCCAAAAGTATTTTGCTCAATAATGATTGATACTACAACTGGTGCACTGTACCCACTCTTTAGTGAGAGTATTTTCCACGCTCATTAAAGGCTTCACTGGAGTATTGTTATACTCAGTACCCAAAACGTACCCATCAGTATTGTGCCCAACTATCATTGTAAGTAACCTGAAGTCTAGGGTCCACTCAATAGTAAGACCTCACTTGGAGTAATTTGTTGACCCAGTTGGGACACTTTTGGAGCACTGTTTCCACTAGATGATGTTTTGTCTGGAGCATTGTGCACACACAATAAGGCCATCTCAGCTGGAATATTACTCCTCTAGAGTAATGTACACAGTTATTAAAAACTGACCAGGAGTATTGTGGCTAGGGGTTGTGTCTATTAATGTATCAAACCTCACAAAGACTATTTTGACAAACTACCCCAAACCGACACAGAAAGGCCACTTCTTGTGTAATAACAAAAAAGACTGGTATGTGGGGGAAATGTCATCTATTCCGATGATAACTGGAGAGATAAACATAACTAGGAGGAAGTAATGGAGCAGGAAGTCAAAAAGCAGAAAAGCAGTTGGAGATCTGCGTGTGAGGAGGAGAGACACTGAACATTGCAGCGGTGTTATAAGAGGCAGAGAAAACGCTGAGAAAGACACAGATGCCATTGGTCTAGTGAAGGCCAGGAACCTGGATGGAGTGCCAACTGGTGGGTAAAAAGGAACCTGAAGCCTAACTCACAGCTGCTGAAAGGGGGGTCCAGAGGGAAGAGAAGCCTGATGCCACCAGAATGGAAATGGACAGAACTGGCAGAGAGAGACCTCAAGTCGGAACTTGTGAATCCACCCTACAGAGAAAGGAACAACCCATTCAGGTGATGGGTGCCATGGTGTGGTGAGTCGTATGGTAAAAGCCGGTGAGAAGCAAAGCACCTAGACCAGATCCACATGAGCACTGCTTCATATTGGAACATTGAGTCCATGCCAGAGCGAACCTGTCCATAATGAAAGCCGGCCAGGTGAGGAAGCACTGTACATATAAATCCCCTATGAGAAGCCGGGTGCAAAGAATCCAAGCCGCATCCATAGGAATACTGCTGCGTGTCAGGCTATTGAGTCCTGCAACAGCAAAGCGAGCAAGTGCTGTACACTGAGAGTCCTGGTAAGAGGCCAGTGAGAGGCAAAATGTAGGAGACACATCTAAAGGAGAGGGGCATTGAGTCCATGCCAGACCAACCCTGACCATAAACAAAGAGACTAAACTGCATCCATATGAGTACTTCTGAATGATGGGACATTGCCAAGGAAATCCTGATCATGTGAAAAGCAGGCTAAGTAAGGAAGTGCTCCACTGTATGAAGCCTGATGAAAAGCTTGGGAAGAAGCCAAGCCCAAAATGTAACCACACGAAAGCATAATAGAGAATGATGTTTATTACCTGAGAGTGAAGTCATCTGCATAGCCACCTTCACGGCATGCCATCCACCTTTGAAGTATAACAAACCACACATTATCACTAATGTCACTAATGTTGGCACTCACTAACCAAATTACACAAATTGTTTACTCCTCACTCACATCACTTGCATTGCCCTGTGTTCCTCCTCTCATAGAAATGTGTTTTTTGGTAGCTGGAGTAATAAAAAGAAACCTCAAGCTACCAACATGCACCTCCCCCATACAGTGCTCACACTTTGCCTCTTATATGAGCATTCTCTTACTTTGACGGTAGAGATCCTCCATGTGCCATCCTTAGTTACACATTAATGGCAGCATTATGCCGCTTTTAGCATTTGAATCCTCAGCGTCTCGCAGAAGCCAGTTATGGAGCCATTCATCACCTGTGTGCGTGCCATGGCCAGCCATATCCTTGTGCTAGTGCTGTCACTGCCTACCGTGTTTCAATGTGACCGTCATATCTTGACATCACTTGATTGCAGCATTAATGGGTTCCTTACTCTAAGAGATTGAATTACGCGTCTACTAAGTACACAATTTGTGTAATTAGGCACTGTGTACAGTCATTAGTGACACGAGTGGTAATTTGTGGTGTGTTATACTTTACTGGTGGATGTCGTGCTGTGAAAATGGTCATGTAAATGGTGAATGTGGTAGCGAGGGTTGGGACACATGCGACTTGGAAAGAATTGCTTTATATATTCCAACTGGACAGTTTCATACCAGAGTGGGTATTTGATTTATAGAGAGGATACTTGTGTTATTGTGTTTGGAAAGTGAAATTAGTGATGTATGTGCAGATTAGTCTGTGTTTATGTGTAAATTATATCAGAGTGCGGTCAATTCCTATACTACCCCTGAAGAAGTTCCAATAATAACATGTGCTGAAGGAACGGAACATGTTGGGTGTAGGCAGTATAGATTGGTATGATCTAATCCAATAAGAGTTTTAGAAAAAGGAAATTGTGATGACTGTACTATATGTGTACCCACACAATGGAAAGACTGATTCATAGTGGTATACAAATTGTGTGTGTTTTTAATAATTTGCTATGGGACTGTATGTATTCATGAATTGTAGTATGTAAAGAGAGAAAAGTATGAGAATTGTTATGTTCAATTATCATATGGACTTTGTGTTAAAATGGGTTATAAATTGTATTGCCGCACTAGCACTTTAACATTTTTGAGATTTATTTTGGTGTCTACAGTAAAAGGAAAAATGAAATCAATCATCAAAAATTGTTAGCTGTTCCGCTTGCGATTCAACGTGTGAATGGGCCTCACTGTGTGTTGTGTCATCTGTGTCGGATATTGAGTAATCTGAAGTTTTGCTTCAATTTATTTGCAAAGCTTCTATTGAGGTTCTGCTATCACTTGATAATGAAAGCTCAAGTGAATCATTGTTTACATCCATTACTGAAAACCTACTTGGAAGATGTTGTCCATCAATGAATCAGACTTCTGTTGTGTTTGGTGAGGCCAAATGCGAAGTAAGATGCCCACTGCTTAGTGAGCCCTCACTTGGAATGCTCTGCCCCCAATGCGAGGCCTCACCTATAGTATTGTTTCCAATAAGTGAAATATATGTGCACTATTCTACCCAATCTTCATTGAGATGTCATCTGACATTTTGTGTCCACTTGTTATTGAAACCTCATTCCAAGCTTCATGTCAAATGCTCTTCTTAGATTGCCAAAACTCTACAACTCTTCCTTTTCACTGGTTAGTTCTGGAGATGTATCATGGCGGAATATCTATCAAGCTAAACAGTGGTGAGTATGTGGTAGTGCATTCTGGTGATGTGTGAAGTGTAAGGTGGGAAGAGGGAGAACAGTGAATTATTATAAATTATCGGATGAGAAGGATTATTATTACAGTCTATAGGCCTCATTCCGAGTCCGGCAGTATCCCTGCCGGTGCTACTTGTGGGTTGCCGCCAGACTCTGAATGAATTACCAGCACCACCAGGCTATTACAAGTCCGGCGGCTGGGAAGTCAGGCGCCAGCAATTTCGTTAATCCCCATTCCTATAGGACTCTATGGGTATGGGGACACGTGAGCACCTGCACCATTAACAACGGTGCCGGTGTGCCCGTTACAAGTCTGCTGACCGCAGCTGCAGCCCTGTCAGGCACAGCGGCTCCTGCCGGCAGACTTGTAGTTTGCCAGTCCAGAAACAGCGGTGCCAGTAGGCGGTAGGCTTACTGGTAGGCTTATCGGCACCGTTGTTACCGGACCTGTAAACTTATAATGAGCCCCAATGACTGTGGATGCTTGGTTCAGGCCATGTCAGTATTAGCAAATTCCGGGCTTCCCCTGTTTCTTTGTGGTTACCGTTATCGATTGTGGTGATGCAGCTTTTGCTTGCTTATGTGACTATGGGAGTTAATTGTTATATACGTTTTCCATATTCCCTATTTGAAGCATCCCTTATATTGCATCAAAGGAGGCTGGTATGAGTAAGCAGTCACAGAGAAACATTTCTTACATGTACTTAGTTGATTAGCTTTAAGATCTGCTCCAGATTCCCTTACTGTATTGTTAAGAAGGCTATGCTATGCTAAAAGATAAGAGACAGCTGGCCTCATTACAAGTATGGTGGTCCAGAAATAAGGATGCCAGTAGCAACTTACCAGCACCCTTTCCAGACCGCCAGACTATGAGAATTCCTGCAGGAGCTGGTGCTCCAGCAGGTCTAACCTGCCGGGTGCCCCAGACCCTGTAAGCATGGTTTTTAGAGAAGCGCCGGCACTGTTAGAAATGGTGCCAGTGCTTCTGTGTCTACATTCCCGTGGAGTCCTACTGGACTCCACGGGAATGGAGACTTACAGTTCCCGCCGTCTGACATCCTGGGCCACTGGCACTTGTAATATCCCGGTGGCACCGGGATATCAGGCGGCGGAAACAGTGTTACGAGGCCGGCATACCACTGACCTCATAATGAGGCCCATTGTCTTCAATCCCAAATTATACTTGCTAATAATAAACCTAGAATTCTTTTTAAGATAGTGGACTAATTTCTCTCTTCTAGTTGCATTAACAATCTGGTTTTTCCCTCCCAAAGGAAAGTTAATAGTTTTAACTCCTTTTGTTGCAATGAGATTTCAAACATCAACAAGGGATTTCTACCACTATATTTGACCTTCTAGCGTGGCCTGTCCCAGGAATCCCCCTTTCTGTGCTGTCCCTCCTTTCATGTTTTCATCTGTTCTAGTTGGCAAGGTCATATCTTTTCCATCTTTCCCGATTCCTCTGTGTACAGTCTACATTATCCTACAAGCCTTTTGTTGCTTAATCCTGACCTGATATCATTGTCCCTTACGTTACTAACTTCCTTAATCTCTTGGGTGATAGCGGAGGAGAGCCGCAAACCCTCTGACAAGTTTATCTGGATATACCCAGCCAACAAGAGATAGACCGCCACCTATAGGTGGACCCAGACACATAGTTTGCAGCTCTGCTCTTACAGTCTGTATCCAGCTTGACAAATTGCAGCTGAAAAAATACATAAGTTAAAAAATGATAATGCACATGAAAAATTTATAACAATATAAACAATGACAACAACAACGATTCTTTCATTTAAAAAAATATTGATATTGGTGTGTAAAGTGATGATGAGAAAGGCTACATACATAGATTTGTACATGATAATTTGGAACACAAAAATACATGTATTTTTCTACAAAAATATACAAAATAAATAGATATTTTTTGTGAACTACTATTCTGGACTAAGTGTCTGCAACCTTTGGCATCCCAAATCTTTTGGACTAAAACCCCCATGACCCTTCACAGTTCATTATTATGGCTGGGATTACTGGGAGTTGTAGTACAAAACATCTGGCAAGCCAAATGTTGCATACCCCTGTTCTATACTATATTTGTCAGGGAACTCTGTAAAGGTAAAAGGTCATACTAGCGAGATTTAAACCTAACTATACTGCATTACTGCATACCCATTATTGAGACTTCATCTGCAGTATAGTGCCCATTTATTAGTGTTATATACTCTGGTCTAGTTTGCCTGCATGCCAGCTTGTTATACAGACCTCACCTGGAGTAATGTGTCCAGACAGTAGTTAAACCTCAGCTAGAGTGTTCCATACCTTGCTTTGGGAAACTTGACCTGTAGGATTTTGGTTTTCTTCAACCACTAGTGAGACCTTGGCTGTAGTAATCTGTCAATGTATTAGTACAGATGTCTGTAGGAGTATAGAGCATTGTAATTAGTGAGGTATCACCTTGAGTATTAATTACACTCATTAGTGAGTAATTACCTTGAGTATTCAATTTAATCAATTTATGTTATATAAGGTTATTGGGATTTGATCTGCACACCGCTGCCATTTTCCTGGTCATCAGGCGTTCCAGTGGATCTGAAAGATAAGAAAGGGTGCTGGGAGGGGTTTGTGAGTTAGCAGGAAAATACACGGTGCTGTGCTCAAATGTTGATGCCGGTAGAGCCAAGAGCATCTGCCATCGGTGTGTGAATTCTCTTTGCAGTTTGTTGTGTTTCCCCAAAGGTCTATATTTTTGGATCAGAGACCTAAGGTTTCTGGGGGATCTGTGCATTGTGGGTAGGTTTTAGCAGCTGGATGGAGAGGTGTTGAGTGTTTACTAAGTTTTAATGGGCTGAGGTATTTATTTTAGCCTTTTTTGTGTCTATTGAGTGAGGTGATAGACAAATGAGGTTATTAGTTGGTTGGATTCTTTGGGCAGATCTGCTGGATTTGGTTGTGGTTGGCATGTTTTATGTTAAATTGTAAATTTGTTTCTGGTTGTATATTTTTCCCACGTACGAATCTCTCATTCTCTGCCCTTGGCCATGGTGGCTCTGGAGGTGATGTCCCTTTGTTTTGAATCTTTGTTGTACTATTCCTTGAAGGATGTTTTGATCATTATGTTCATCTGGATTTGTTATTGATTGTCAGGTCGTACAGTTTGGTGGCCCGTTGCAGTTTACTTCCTTTGTCGGGTTGTGGATAGTTCTCTGTCTTGGTGTATTGACTAGCCAGTTTTTTAACAGTTTCTGAAAAGTCAGATGGTCTTCTTTTGCCTGGATTTCTTTTGGGATTTAGTTCTACAGCAATGCTACGAGGACACAGAAGGCAGTTCTTCCGTACTGTATTCTTATAGTACTTATGGCGTGGCTCCTAGTGGGAAGCTTGGGTATGGAAGGATGCAACTGATTGCACATATATGATAGAAGCATTTTCATACTATTGCGTTGAGCTGTGGTTCTAGTGTGAGTCCACTGCCATGAGTACTCCCACATATTTGTATTACTGTTAATGTTTCTTGTATTATTTTCATATACATGGGCCAAGGAAGTGCAGTCTGCAACACATTCTCGCTGCGTGGGGTGATCAGTATTTCTGTTTTGTTTTGGTTTAGTTTTAGGTTGAGTGTATCTTGTTGAGGAACCATTTGTTTTTGAGTCCATGCTAGTTGTCATCTTGAGCATAGTTGAGTACCGCCTGCATTGTTTTAACATGCTAGTCCATGTTTTTCTTTGTTTCATGAGAGGGACCATGTATGTACTGAAGAGATGTAGCGAGAGACTTCATTCTTGTGGGACGCCGAAGTAAGAGGTCCTGGTTCTTGAGGTGAAAGGAGGTAAATAGGTTGTTTCACTTCTGTCTGTAAAGAATGATTTTAAACATTTCTATGCAGAGTTGTGAATGCCAGATTCCTGTAGCCTCTTGATTAAGGTTGTGTATCTGATGGTCCTGAAAGCTGCCTATATGTCCAGTAGAGCTAATGGTATGTTCTTGTCAGTATTATCTTTAGGTCATCTCATATAGAAAGGAGTACTAGTCTGTTTCTTTCATTGGTCTGAAACCTATCTGTGATTGGTCCATGAGTCAATTTGATTTAACGTGGTTGAGGATTTCTTTTGTGTATGTGGCTCTCCAGGGTTTTGGCAGGGTACGGTAGGCTGGATATGGGCCCGTAGTTCCTTGGCCTTCCTTCTTTTACTGGATCGTTCTTTAAAAGCATTTTAATGGATGCAGCTTTTTTAAGATTTTGCTATGATACCTGTTTCCAACGAAAGTAGAGGGCTGGGACATTTTTGGTGAAGAGGTTGTTCTAATTCTCTGGCAGTCAAGGGTCATTGGGTGAGTCAACCTTATTACCCTGCTTTACTAGTTTCTTGAAGGTATCTTCTGAAATGTAAGTGGTTAAATGCTTTTGATGTTATCTGGGTTCCCTGTGCCTGGTAAGTTGTTGGTTGTGTTTGAGGGAGTTGCATCGATCGCCTGTTGGAGTTTTTTTATTTTGCTTCTAATATGGTCTGCAATGTTGTTGCATAGCTTTTGGCACGGTCTGGGTATGTTGCTGCATGGGATGGGGAATTTCCTGCTGTGGGGTTGCTTCTGATTGCATTTTTTCAGTGGAATGGCATTTCTTGGCTTTTTACTCAGAGGTTTTCTATACATGGATGCTTCATATAAATGGATCTGCTGTCGGGTTGGTTGTAGTGTTTTCTCCATGCTTTCACTAACTTTCAGTTATGGTGTGAACCATTTGCTTTTCCTTTTTTGGTGATGGGTTGAAAGTTTTCAGGGGCATCAGTCTATGTAGGGAGTTTGTCATCCAGGATTGAATTTCATTTTTGAAAGTAACTGTCACCATTTGTTTCAACTCGGGGATGTCTGGTTTGTGCTAAATTTTCTAGATCATGTTTTTTTTGGTTGTTGTTGCTTGGTTTGTGATCGTGACTGGTGTGAGAGTTGTGATGTTCATATTAAAAGTGATCATTTGGCGGTCGCTAGGGGTGGACGAACATCGCTAATTCCTTTCTAAGGGAAAATTGGCCGATTCCTGCCAAATTTCACCCAATCCTCCAATTTGGCCTGTGGAGCAGAATTGGCCATGTGGGGCCTTTTCCTACCAAAAGAAAAGTTTTTAGATATTTTGTTTTTTTTTTTAAACAAAATTGTGGGCGGAAAAGCAGTGTTTTGCCCCTTTACATTTCGATTGTATCCCACAACATTTTGGACCACACAAAACAAAATTTAATTGAAAAACTATGTTTCCCCTGCAAAATAAATCTTCTGAAAGTGCAGCAGACAATGGGAAATCAGCAGAGCGGAATTGTTGTCAAATTTAGAAAATTTCATTACGCCAGTAGATTTCCATCCACACATATTGGTTGCACCAGATGACCAGTATGAATGGAGCGGTAGTGTCAGTCCATCTCTTCAGAAGATCGCATCTAGTGTGTGTCTGGCAAGGTGGGTGTCACCATTTCTTTCAGATGAAAGCCTACCAGGTGAGAATTGAGGAAATGATGATGATTGGTTTTCTCTCTCAAACCAGATGTTAACATCTACCATGATGATGTTGTTGTGTTTCAATGATAAGCTCGCTTTGGCGTCTGCAAGTTTCAAAGCAAAGTTTGGGTTGTATGTGGGTGTGTTAAGGATTTCAATCAGGCACACACCCAGGTCTCGCCTAGCATGTAGTGCACAATGAAATACTGATTTATTTGTGTCTATAAGTTCAGTATTATGAATGATATACCACTGACATCACACTTAAATGCAATCTTCTCTCCCCAACAAGAGAGCAAACCGTTTTTGGAAATTGACACTTTTAAAATGACAGGTGAAAATGGCTTTGTGAAATAATGCAAAAGGGTGCACAAATGCTTAAATTGAGAAGAATTCTTAGGAAAGCAACACTAAACAGTTCCTAACACACATGAGCTATAATATAAACAACAATACACACTTTAGATCAGGATGGGATTGAAGAAGCACTTTGAATGGGAAAAAGACACGTGTAAACTTTTGAAAACTGCAATTCATGGCAAAATTTCCCTATGCGATTTTTGATAAAAACAGGTCAAATACACTGTTGCAGTTTTTTGTTGTGGATGTAGCTAAGGGTCTTAGGTATCAGTGAGAGTTGACATCTCGTTTCTATCTATAAAATTGAAGAGGTTATGGAGGTTTTAGTGATTGACGTTTTTGCAAAATAGGCGTGAAAATGAAAACAGAAATTTGGTTTTAAAAATGACAGATTGGTTTAATTACACTATGTTAAGGACTATGAAAAAATGAATGCCACCCGGGAATCTCCACAGTTACGTGGCCAGCGTAACCCTTCACGTGGTGGATAATCTATTTCTTTCTGGGATTTACTTTAGTTAATCAAAATCACTAATGACTTATGGTTTTGTAAAATAAATTAGAAAATCAGCGCAAGAATGGTTCTGACAATACTAAGGTTCTGAAGTTAGAGATGGGATGGGTTGAGATGGGGATAAGACAATGCAAATATATTATGGGTCACTGTTCTTCATATTGATACTTACAGTCCCTTGTGATCAAAATTGGACCGTCAGGGTTCTGGTCATTGGATCAGGTCAGGTCTACCGGCAGCAGGGCACCTCTGGCGGAATTGGATCAGCAGTGCGGTTCTGGTCAATTTTGGACTGCACCTCAGACTGGATTTGGATGGGCCCTTCTGGTCACTGGACATGGTAGATAGCAGGATGTGAGTTTCAGTGGGCAAGCCTTAATGGTAGCAAGCCAGACTGAATCAGAATTAAATCCCCTCAAGTTTGGGATGGTTGAAATTGGGTCTAGCTATAAAGAGTTCAGTAATGCTAAAGTCTGGATTCTGAAAAGAAGTGTGGAGTCAGCTGCAAGGTGAAGAATTCTGGAACCAGATGAAGAAGTCAGGAACAAAGAGCTGCACGGAAATCTGGATGTGTGCAGGAAGCAGTGTCTTCAGTAAGCAGTCCCTTATGCGTGGTGAAGTTCCTATATTTATCTTACCAAGTGACATCACACAGTTTATGGTGTGGGCAGAATTTCAAAACACCCCCCCCCACGGCTGTGAGTGGCCAAAGGTATTTGCCTTGTTTTGGTTGGCAGTCAGAGCTGTCATCTTTATGATGGCATTTAGGAACCCCCACACTGATTTTGACCAAAACTTCACTTTTGCACAAATGTACATTTCTAGAATTATGTCCCCTTAATAAAATTGGACACATGCATTGTATATTTGATGGGTTATGTTACATTCAATCCTCATCTCTGTGAGAGCTGTCTTTGACATTCTATAGAATATTATCAATATTAACCATAACAGTTTAGACTACTAATTTCTAATTCAGTACATATCTGGGCGATTATCACTGGATCATGTATATCCAATCTTAGACGGGCAACATTAATAGTTTTGCTCCAATTAGGGTTTTTCCTTTAACTTTGGTTCCTTAGGTGGTACAGGGTCCATTAATGTCTTCAAAGCAAAAGGCAAAAAATAGGTTAACATCTACCAATTTTTAGATTGATCCTCCTTCAGGTTGCACAGTTAAAGAGTTTCAAATTTAATCACAAATAAGTATTTAAACATCAAAGAGTTCCAGCAGTGTTTTTTTCTCCTTTGTAACTCCCCTTCACAGGCAACAGCTGTCCCAGTCCTTTGATCAGGGAGGTGTGTCCTCTTCCTGGAGAGGGAAGCTCCCCTGTAGAGATCAGTAGGCAGCTTGCCATTGTTCTTGGCTCAGCCACAGACTAAAGTCTGATGAGTCCATTGTGCTCCTTGTTGTCAATATGCGGGAACCATTAAGGCTTCCTGTAGCAAGGTAGTGTCCGTTTGGAAGTGTCAATCGTCCCAGGCTAGCACTGTCAGGTCAGAATTAAGTATTTACTTAACTCAAATACTGGGTTGCTTTAAATTCACTTTACAGTCTTTTCATTTCACACTATAAAAATAAGCACAGTTTACAAGGGATTTGACATTTAAAAGAATTAAGCCCTTCACAAACATGCTTTAAATAGGTGAATTTTGCAATTTCTGCAGGAAAAAGAAACATGTTGAAACTGGGTTTGACATCTTATTTCCTTATGCAGCTGTCAGTCAGTAAGGCCCGGTTTTCTCTGAGCCATCTGGAGAATCTGTGATTTCAGCCCACTTTTCATTTCAATAGTTCACTGGGAAAATGACTGAATTTAGCACCAAAACAACACTTTGAAGGTTGCAATGGATAGGGAAAACTGGATTTTAAGGGCATTTTTGGATTTTAGCCCTTCTGTGGCCTTGCTTCATGTGACAGGTGGCAGCACCCGCTGACATTCAGTGAGTCCTGTTTTTATACGAACTTTGACTTTGTGTGGCAGGGTGTGCAGACTTTTGTGATTTGTGAACCATGCGTAGTTTTGCAGATTTGGTGCGCACAGGGTTTAGCACATCCATTTTTGGCAGTTTTCTTTCCCCCATTGGCAAAGGGGTGTAGTGGGGCATGCGCATGTGTCAAAATATCCCACACATCCGCCCCAACTTCAGCGTGACGTCCAGTCATGGGGGAGTCGGCACGTGGGATTTTTTTTTTCCTTCGGTCCATGTGAAGAAATGCGGTTGGTTCTCCCGTCAACGATGGATGCAACACGCTCTCCTCGCTGGTTCTGGTTGGAAGTGTGGAGCGACACTCTGGATCTCTTGGTTTTTTTTCCTCCCGGTCCCTGAGGAGGTCCTCCTTGGTGATTAGGTGGATTTATTTCCAGTACTAAAAAAACAGAACATAGCAAGGTCATGGAAATTTTCCCCACTACTGTTCCCCGGGGGACTTCAGCAATTGGACAGATGCATGCATTTAATAACAATTGACAATATTCCCCACAGATATTCAATGCTAATTTAATAATTTTTCAGATGTCCGGATTTCCCCCCTCTCCGTTTCCAGTAGGCTCTTCTATTTGCCGCAAAGTATGCCTGGGATAGCAATTCTTTAGCTGGTTTATGTGGACCCACTTGTCGTCCCCTTCTGTCAAATTTCCCTTGGGGATGCAGATTCTGTAGGTGACTAGTGAGATTCTGTCCACAATTTCAAAAGGACCCCGCCAACTTGGAAATGTGCGCTCCTTGGCTTGGTTCCTTTGGTAATTGTACAAGTAGACCCTGTCTCCTACTTGATATTCCTTTTTAGTTGTCTTAAGGTTATAGTGGTTCTTCATACTGTCTGCAGATCTTTCTAGATTCTGCTGAGCATACGCAAAAGCATGTTGAAGGTGTTTTCTCAGATTCTCAACATACTCATGAGTTGTGGAGGCATTTATCAATGTCTGTTCTTGAGTTCTGTAGAGCAGATGCTGGGATAGCACCATCCTTCATCCAGTCATCAGCTGAAATGGAGAAATGTTTGATGCAGAAGAAGGGGTAGATCTGATGGCTATCACCAGGACACGGGGTAATCAAATGTCCCAACTTGGCCCAGAGTCTGCCTCAAACTTTTTTAATATGCTCACAATGGTTTTATTGTACCTCTCAACTCCACCACTAGAGGACACCAGTAGGCAATGTGTAGTTTCCTTTTTACCCCAAGCATCTCGCACATCTTTGTCATCACTTCACTGGTGAAGTGACTACTTCGGTCTGACTCAGTCCTTTGGGGTAGTTCAAAACGTGAAAAAGATGTGATTGATCATCAGGGCAGCTGCTGTTTCTGCCTTGCATTTTGAGGTCGGGAGACATGCCACCCATTTAGTAAACAAGCATGTTACGGTCAACATGTACTTGTTCCCCCTAGAGGTGTGAATCACGGGCCTGATGAAATCGACTTGCAAATATGACCAAGGCAGTGTCATCCCCCTCTTTTGGAGGGGAGCACGGTGTGTGAGTGATGTTGGCTGAAATTGTGCACACACAAGGCACCCTTTCAAGTATTGGTCGAGGTCCTGCCCCATGTGTGCCCAGTATGCAACCTCTCGCAAGATTTCTAATGTCGTATGAAACCCCTGAGGACCGGCTGTGGCCGCATCATGGGCATGACTTAGCCTCAGGCTTCGGAATGAGGTAGGGACCACCCACTGGTCACAGCCAGATATGGATCTCCTCACCAACAAACCATCTTGGATTCAAAACATTTTTGGACATTTCATCAATACTCTGAGGTCATCTTTCCCAATGCAATCGGTTTTGTCAGGGGAAATTTCTCAGGGTCCTCAATGTGTTGATAAAACTTACCAATTATTGGATCCACTTTTTGAGCCATAATCAAATCAGCATCTGGGGTCTTCTTACTCCACTGGGCTGTTGAGAATTCATTGCGAGCATTTGCCTGGGACCTAGTGATAGCAGTGACCTGGATTTCCCCCAACAGGGACTCAATCTCAAGTAAATCCCCTTGGATGGCTCCAGTTTTGTCTGGTCCCTTTACTTTAGAATGACCCTTGATCTTTTTCCAGTAGATGGTCCTCCCACTAGAGGTGACCAGATGACCAGATCATCAAATTTCTGTATTTGTTTTCCATGTTTTAGTGGTTTATTGTTAGCACATAGCATGCCTCTGGTTTTCCAATTAACCAGGTGCTCCACAAACCCGCTCCAGACATAATCTCAATCAGTGATTATGACCAGTTTGTGCAGTTGGTGTTGGACAGCAGTGAGGATCGCTTGATGCGCAGCCATCAGCTCTGCCAATTGACTACTATGGGGACTGTTTTTGTATCCAGCGGAGGGTTCTGGGGCATCATCCACCCAGTCATTCCCCACGCCGGCCACAAGTTCCTTTTCCCCGTTGTTGTCAACATGGTAGGAGCACCCATCCACATAGACAGTGGGCATTCTCTCACACTCGTCTTCTTCATAGACTTTGTGTGGGGAATTGAGGTACGCCTCCATGCTGTCCTTGATTTTAAGACTTTCGTCCTCAAGACAGTTTTCTCTGGCACAATCATGCAAGTCAGCCAGACCTTGCGCGAGGGGACTCTTCTTGTTTTGGCCATATCTGACCTCCACAGGAAAGCCTTGCATTGACAGAATCCAGGAAGTAATTCGGGAATTACTCACATTTCTGGCCCGAATTCTGTCACTTTGAAGATATTGCAGAGGCTTGTGTGGAGTCTCCACTATGATGTGTTCCCCATGGATGAACGGGCGGTAATTCTTCAATGCCCACACAGTTGCCAAGAGTGCATTCTCACAATCGTTGAATTTTTCCTCCACGGAGGATAAAGTCTTTCTTGCATAGTAGATCACTTTATTGACCGTGTCATGCTTTTGGTATAATACTGTGGTCAAGCATGTATTTGAGAACCCTGTTTCCAAGAAGAACTCCTTGTTTTTGACAGGGTAAGCTAGGCAAGGCGCTTGTGAGAGGCTTGTTTTGAGTTGTCTTACTGCCTTGGCTGGTTCTGGACCCCACTCCCACTTGACCCCCCCTTCAACAGATGGATCAGGGGTCTTGTGATCTCTGCGTAATCCTCAATTAACTTTCTGCTGTAATTAGTCAGTCCAAGGAGGCTCCTTAGCTCACGCAGAGTTGTGGGGTCTTTTAGTTTCCTGAGTGCTTCTACTTTCTTTTCCTGAGGACAGAGAACCTCATGAGTTATCTCATGCCCCAAGACATTGACACGGGTCCTGTACCACTGTGCCTTTTGGAAAGATAGTTTTGCTGCGGCAGCCGTCAACTGTGTCAGAACATAACAGATCTCCGCTATGTGTTCCTCAACAGTTGAGCTTCTGATTAGAACATCATCTACATAGGCCAGGTTACCCCTTTCACCCAAGTTGGGCATGGCCTTATGCAAGAAGATATAAAATTAATTGCCGGAGTTGATGTATCCGAAGGGAGTCTGGGTCCAAGTGTACTGCTGTCCCCCAAAGGTAAAGGCCAGCTTGTATTGGTCCTCCCTACTGACAGGTACGGTCCAATACCCATTGGTCAGGTCAATGGCAGTGTATACCTTTGACCCCTGGATCTGGGCCAGCCCTTGGTCAATGTAGGGAAGAGGCCATCGGGAAGTGTGGACCCATTTCTTTAGCTCTCTCAGGTCTGCACAGAGTCTCCACTGGCAGTTTGGTTTCAAAGTCCCCAGCACCGGATTATTAAAGGTGCTGTGGACTGGATGAATTATCCCACGGAACTCAAGGTTTTTAATTATTTCTGTGAAGGACACCATGGAGGCGAAAGTCAAGCAGTATTGCTTCACAAACACTGGAGTCATGCCAGGGTCCGTGGGAATTGTTGTTGTGTGGATTTTGGTACGACCACAGTCATATGAGTCCACCGAAAAGAGATCATGAAAATCTAAGAAAACATGTTTCAATGTTTGCTTTTGCTCCAGAGTCCCACAGGCATCTGCCAGGTTGACTCTCTCTTCAACCATCTGCCTGAAGCCCGGAAAGACTGCTGGTTTGGCTAACTAAGCGGCCTCCTCCAGGTGTGTGGAGAAGTCCCTGGTTGAAGTACTGATTTGGACTGATGGCTTCAGGTGGGGAAGGCAGTCCTGGTGGACTTGAAAGGTCACCTCATCCCTCCTGAAGGCACAGGTCACCTCTTCCTTACCATAAGGGCAGGAGGAGTACACCAGGAAATTCCCCCTGCGCCAGTTGAAGGTCCTGTCTGGTGTTGTGTCATTGTCACTATCACTGTCCAAACAGTCATTGGGGATTGGTCCTATCAGTTCATTAACTAAATCTATGGAAAAATGTCGGTCATCAACCGCCATTCCAATAATGGTGCCTTTGCCCAGAATGATACTCCTAAGGTCACTGTTATCCACCACTGTTGGAATGGTATTGTGTTCTGTATTGACTAGTGGTGTTGGGTTTAACCCCAACCCTTGCTGTTGAAGATGGGCATTGAGGTGAACATATGCGTCAGGATTTTGCAGTTTCTGTCCTCTTTTAATTTTTACTTCAAGTAGGAATTGTCGGGTCCATTCTGGGATGGTGACTTCCTCTCCAATCTGAACTTCAACTGCATATGGCAGCAGTTGAGCTGACCGAAATGCTATCTCTGGATCATCAAAGTCCATGGGATTACTCGCTAATTTGGACCATGCTTTGAAGTTTATTAAGTCCAAACTAATGGCCAAGCGATTGAGAATGTCACTGCCTAAATAAAATGTAGCAGGGACATCTCGCACGACCCAACAATTATGGACTATGCTCCTGTTGCCTATGGAAATTTTGAGCATACACCTACAAGGAGATGTTTGGAATTGGGAGTTTCCAGGTCCATTTCCCATGTGTCTATCAATTTAAATGTGG
Source organism: Ambystoma mexicanum (assembly GCF_040938575.1). Lineage (NCBI taxonomy): Eukaryota > Metazoa > Chordata > Amphibia > Caudata > Ambystomatidae > Ambystoma > Ambystoma mexicanum. Next base: position 435,105,178 of record NC_090921.1, on the reverse strand, counting down.
GAATGTCTGGATCTTTTGGGAGTTTTCAGAACATGGCTTTGCTGATGAAGCTCTTACCGTTGTTCACGCACACTCGGGCGAGAACAGAGTCTTTCCCCTCATTTAACTGAATTGGGATGAACAACTGTTCTCCAATTTTCCGAATGTCAGCCAAGCTTTGAGCTGTTTTCCCATCATTTTGGACAATGGAAGTGGGATTTCCTGATTGTGTATTGGTATAGAATTTCAGAGTAGTTCCTTCAAGTGTGGAATGCCACTTGAGGCTGGAATGAAGGTTGATTTTCAGAACTAGAGAGGACTATCCATCACCAGTTTGTGATCCTACTTCAAAGTCTGTCATGTCAGGGATTTTGGTGTTCCGAAAATGGAATTCAATGTGATCCTGTTTTTGTTCAACCATGTGCCATTTAAACTAACATGGTTGACGCTATATTTTAATTTTATTGGTCGGTTAGTCTGGGTCCAGAGGAACTTGTTTACACAATCTATTAGGGGAGACAATCTACGCAGGATGTCATTCCCCAGTAAACATGGTGTGCCTTCTGGAGTCACAACTGTGACTGAGTGTTTTACCTTGCGTAGCCCAATTTTAATTTCTAAATCCGCAGTCCCCTCGACAGGAATTTCATTCCCATCGAATTTCTAAAGTTGTTCAGGAAGAGGGGTGAGAGGGATCTGGTATCTCTCCCCCCTTCCTGAAGTCAGCTGATCAAAGGTACTCTTTGACAGAAGGGTGGCTTGGGATCCAGTGTCCACCAGTGCCAAAAATGAACATTGCCCTTGTATTTGGACTGGGGCATAAAATCTTCCCTCCTTCTCCTCAAGGGGGCAAAGATAGTGTGCATTTTGGGCCAATTGGTGGGTTAATTTCTTGACTCTTGATTCTGACACAGGGGTATTTTGGACAGGATTCGGTGTGGGAGCTTTGCAATCTGTAAGAAAAATATGGCAGCTGGATATTGTGGGAGTTTTGGGCTCTCCTGGTTCTGATTCTGGGCCACCCCCTCCTTTTTGGAGGCCGTCACCAGAATATGTTTGGGCAAGATGGCTTTCTGGCTGATCATTCTGGGGTTCAATGATGGGCGGTCCTAACTCAGACCCCACATTTACCCAGTCTTGATTAGGATCTCTCGGGACCCATTTTTCTTTGGGAGGAGTTCCCCCATCCCTGAAGGAGAAGATCCTTTTCCCAGAGTCCTCTGAGGACCCCTCTCCTTCACATTGGAGGACACTAACCACCTCCAAAATATTGGTCTTTTTAGTTCCTTTATTTCTCCTACCAGCCCTTTGCTCCATGGGTTGCAGGCTTTCGGGGGTAGGAGATTTTGGTTTCCGTTTCCTGGTTTTCGAGGGCCTTTTCACAAGTGGGGAAGGAAGCTCTAAGGCTTTACACCCCCCTTCTCCCTGTGTCTCCTCCTTTGGAACCAGTGGGTTATCGGGGTTCTCTCCCCGTCATTGCTCTGGAGTACCAGACCCTTGATTTGTGGAGTTCTGAGCTGGCATGCTCATCTGAGGGTTCTGATGAGCCCTCAGCATGTGACACAGATCCTGTGACAAGTTCTGGACCTGGCACTCCAGTTGGGACACCCGCTCTGGCTGGTACGGGGGTCTCTGTTCCATCCTGGGTGGATCACGGGAAGGGTAACTGTCCCATCGACCATAATACCCTTGGTTGGGATAGTTCTGGTAACCCTCCACCATTGACCTCCCCTCTCCCGGATTGGGCTGTCTGGGCTCAGGGAAGTGGGGAAAGAAAGGAGGGCTGTTTTCTGGGTTGAAGTTTGGCAGGTCCAGGGGAAAAAAGCTCAACCCAGCATTTGGGGGGTTACTGCCCTCCTGGGGAAAATTAGGAGGGAAGTTTCCTGGGTTGGTTGCTGCCTGGTTGGACCCCCCTTGGGATGGGAGAGTCCACACATACCCCAGGATGGGTCTGTTGCCCTTGTAACAGGGGCTAATATAATCCGGGGAGTTAGTGGTCCCATTTGTGGGATTACCTCCCTGACTACCTGTTTGGGATTGGCCTGAGGGCCTTCTGATTCTTTGGTTAGAAGATGGATTCTATATAGGAATATTTTTAGGTCCCCCCATCTCCAGATCTAAAATGGGGGCAACCTTCACCTCTGCCACCTTATCAGCAGCAGGGGTGTTGGCTGGTTTGGGGTTTTTATTTGTATTTTTATTCTCTACCGGTTTCTGCACTTCATAAATACGAGTCACCTGTTCAATGACCCAGTCTAGCAATCTCTTCTCATGAAAGTCCCTCACCAGATTGTAGGTGGCCTTGCGGGCCTCTTGGGGGTTCCTATGTACAGAAAAATGTTTTAAGATGGCCGCTCGGTTGGTGGACCATCTTGAGTGGTTCTGATCCTCCAGTGGTTCTGATCCTTCCAAGGAAGCTGGAGTACTCTGGGGAAAATATCCATATGACAAATTGGATGCAACTCTGGCTATCTTCCATGTGGAAAGTATCCATCATTTCCTCGTAAAACTCAAGGTGTTCCCAGACTGAATACTTGGCATTTCTGTGATAGGGAGTTATGACACTCCTAATGGCCTTGATCTGTTTCAGGGGATCTTTTAGTAGAGCCCTCTTAATTTTGTTGGCCTGTTTAGCCTTAGTCACCCGAGTCCACTCATCCTCTGACTCAGAGGCACTGCTACAGGAGGTGGCTATCTGATCCTCTAGGCTCTCCCTGATTCTGTGAGCTTGAAGATGGCTTCAGAATGTGGGGGCCTAGTTTCTTGATGCCTGTGGTGCTCAGAAGAGTCTTCTGACTCTCCCCTGCTCCCATGATTGGCTGAGTACCCCCCCCCCCCACTGCCCTAGCTGGGAAGAGGTCTTTAAGATACTCTTTGTGGGCCTGCTTTCCTGGAGTTCCCCACCAAATTTAACAGACTGATCCATTAGTAGGTGGTATTTCCCCTCACTGGAGTCTTCCTGATCAGAGAGGCTAGCCCTAACATTTGGGAATCTGTACAGAGGCGCCCACCCATCCATTTCTGGTAGGCGCTGAGTCGGTCAGTCCCATGTTGCCAATTCTGCTGAGGTCTACCATCCCCGTGGCCCTTGGTTCATATGAGCCAGTGGACATGAAGCTGGCAGAATCCATGGTACTGAAGAGGTTAGAGTCCCTGATGTCAGGGGTCCTGATGTTATGCTCAGGGGTTTCTGTGTCCCTTCCTACCTCTTCTCTTTCAGGCCCTATTCCCTGTTGACATGCCAAAATCTGAATCTTTTTCTCCTATATTAAGGTCTTACTGGTCTCAATGATTTGCTCTTGCATGGCTATCTGTTTATGGAGCCTATCATTCTTTTCACAGAGAGCCTCATTGTCTCTCTGTATTTCCTGCTGGTTTGGAAATACTGGGACAATTTTTGCTGCAGGAGACTCACCTCCTGGGTTTTGTCATTATTGGTCTGGGTGTTCTTTTCCAGAGCATCCTCCACCCGCCTGGTGTGCTCTAGTAGCTTCTCATATTCGGCTTTAACTTCACTAAGCTCCTGGAGGAGCTTCTTTCCTCTAACTTAGTTTTTAATTGGCTGACTTCCTGGCCTAAGGCATCCCCCTCCTGACTTAGAGTGCCCGTCTGTTGAGCCAGGTCATCCCTCTGTTTTTTAAATGCACTAGGTTTCTGGTGCTCCTCATCAAATTCTGTTTGAGATGCTAAATCTTTAAGAATTAATTTATTGTTTTCCTCTTTTAATTTGTCTATGCGGTCTTGTAGGATAACTAGCTCTTCTGCGCAGACTCTGTTAAAGGTTAATTGCTGCTCCAGTTTGTGTTGACTCTGTTGTAAACAGTCAACCCTTTCCTGATTCTCCTTTTTCAGTGTATGTACTTGGGTATCTTGCTCTGCCATCTCTTGCTGTAAGAGAGCCAGATCTTCTTTTAATTTGGTAATATAGTGCCTTGCCTCTGTTTCTGATTCTTGGCTTTCTGCAGCCTTTGCCCTGCAGTGTATCTCATTTTGCATTTTCTGTAGTGTTTCCACTTGCTTCTTTGCCATAACTATGTTTTCTGCATGCTTTTCCTGTATTATTCCTATGTGGAGGTACAGGTAGGCCGCTATTTTGGCAATTTTACACTGCTCCTCTTTCATTCTTGGGGCCATTTACAGTTCGCTAAACGCTTGGTGTAATGGGCCCTTGTCCTGCCATATATCTAGGTCTATGGCAGTGACCTGTTCTTTGATTTCTTGTAGCCAAATCTGCTCATTCTGTCCTGGCCACCCACCCCTGACAAACAGTTTGTGCAGGGGGTGTTCCCTAGCAATATTAATTTCTATGGGTGTCGCCATTTTAGAAATATCAATTTCCTTATGACTTATTTTAGGGTGAATTTACTTTTATTTTTACAGACAGGCCTGATTTTTGGAGTATTTATTTTCAGAGGTGCTTAAACAGTGTAGCACAGTACACCAACCCAGCAAAGTGTCTCTATCGTGCAGGCTAGTATGCTGTGTTAGAGTGTCACAGGTGGTATCTCGAATTCAGAATCATGGCACGAGCACCCAAAATCGGTTAAGGATTTCAATCAGGCACACACTCAGGTCTCTCCTAGCATGTAATGTGCAATGAAATACTTATTTATTTGTGTCTATAAGTTCAATATTCTGAATGATATGCCACTCATATCACACCCGTCTCAAAATGCCCCCCATGTCACAGTGGACCAGGAATCAGGCTTGTTTGTAAAGGTAAACATATATTTATTTATTTAATATTCAAATCACACATAAGTTTTATATATATACATGGTGCAGCAATCACCAAGTGGTGACAATACAATTCAGAAAATAAGTAAAGCAATTGAATTCACTTAGAATAAGGCAGAATAGAAAACACAGGAAAATGAGGTTTGTGAACAGACAGCCTTTAGGTTAATATTTCCCCCTGCAAAGTTCTTTAGGGTACAAATGAGCAATCCTACACAGATGTCAGTAATCAGCAGGTATTCAGGAATGAAAGACAATGGTCCTCATTACGAGTCCGGCGGTAACCGAGCCGGAAAAACCAGCAGGTTACCACCAGACTCGTATTACCATTCTGCCTCTGTGATTCCCGGAATTACCGGGTCATTACGACCCCGGTGACCCGGGAATTCCCGAGGTGGAATTCTGTAAATCCCCATTCACATGGAGTCCCATAGTCCCATACGACTCCATGGGAGTGGGGGAGTGGAAACACGGGCACCATGTTGTAATGGTGCCGGTGATTCCATGTCCGCCTGCAGGCGGGTGGTGTTAAACCCGCCAGGTCAGACCTGGTGGGAGTGACACCTCCCTCCTGCAGAACTCAAGATCAGCCAGTCCGGAAAGAACGGTGGTGGCAGATTTACCACCACCGTTCTTTCCGGACCGGCTGACTCGTAATGATGCCCAATGTCTAGAGTTTAAATGCAATCTTCCCTCCCCAACAAGAGAGAAAACTGTTTTTTGGAAATTGACACTTTTAAAATGACAGGTGAAAATGGCTTTGTGAAATAATGCAAAAGGGTGCAAAAATGCTTAAATGGAGAACAATTCTTAGGAAAGCAACACTAAACAGGTTCTAACACACATGAGCTACAATATAAACAACAATACACACTTTAGATCAGGATGGGATTGAAGAAACACTTTGAATGAGAAAATGACACATGTAAACTTTTGAAAACTGCAATTCGCTGCAAAATGTCCCTATGCGGTTTTTGATTGTAGATGTAGCTAAGGGTCTTAGATATCAGTGAGAGTTGAAATTGTGTTTCTATCTATAAAATTGTAGACGTTATGGAGGTTTTAGTGCAGAATAGGTGCGAAAATGAAAATAGAAATTCGGTTTTAAAAATGACAGATTGGTTTTATTACACTATATTAACGACTATGAAAAAGAGAATGCCACCTGGGAATCTCCACAGTTACATGGCCAACGTAAACCTTCACATGGTGGATAATCTATTTCTTTCTGGGATTTACTTTAGTTACTCAAATTCACTAATAACTTATGGTTTTGTAAAACAAATGAGGAAATCAGCGCAAGAATGGTTCTGACAATACTAAGGTTCTGAAATTAGAGATGGGATGGGTTGAGATGGGGATAAGACAATGCAAATACATCATGGGTCTCTGTTCGTCCTATTGATACTTACAGTACCTTGTGATTAAAATTTGACCGTCAGGCTTCTGGTCATTGGATCGGGTCAGGTCTACCGGCAGCAGGGCACCGCTGGCGGGATTGGATCAGCAGTGCAGTTCTGGTCAATTTTGGACTGCACCTCAGACTGGATTTTGATGAGCCCTTCTGGTCACTGGACACGGTAGATAGCAGGATGTGAGTTTCAGCAGGCAAGCCTTAAGGGTAGCAAGCCAGACTGAATCAGAATTAAATCCCCTCAAGTTTGGGATGGTTGAAATTGGGTCTAGCTAGAAAGAGTTCAGCAATGCTAAAGTCTGGATTTTGTTAAAAAGTCTGGACTCAGCTGTAAGGTGAAAAGTTCTGGAACCAGATGAAGAAGTCAGGAACAAAGAGCTGCATGGAAATCTGGATGTGTGCAGGAAACAGTGTCTTCAGTAAGCAATCTCTTATGTGTGGTGAAGTTCCTATATTTATCTTACCAAGTGACATCACACAGTTTATGGTGTGGGCAGAATTTCAAAACACACCCTCTACGGCTCTGAGTGGCCAAAGGTATTTGCCTTGTTTTGGTTGGCAGTCAGAACAGAGCTGTCATCTTTATGATGGGATTTAGGAACGCCCACACTGATTTTGACCAAAACTTCACTTTTGCACAAATGTACATTTCTAAAATGATGTCCCCTAATAAAATTGGATTATGTTTACATTCAATCCTCATCTCTGTGAGAGCTGTCTTTGACATTCTATAGAATTTTATCAATTTTAACCATAACAGTTTAGACTACTAATTTCTAATTCAGTACATATCTGGCCGATTATCACTAGATCATGTATATACAATCTTAGACTGGCAACATTAATAGTTTTGCTCCAATTAGGAGTTTTCCTGTAACTTTGGTTCCTTAGGTGGTGCAGGGTCCATTAATGTCTTCAAAGCAAAAGCCTAAAATTAGGTTAACATCTACCAATTTTTAGATGTATCTTCCTTCAGGTTGCACAGTTAAAGAGTTTCAAATTTAATCACAAATAAGGATTTAAACATCAAAAAGTTCCAGCAGTTTTTTTCTCCTTTGTAACTCCCCTTCACAGGCAACAGCTGTCCCAGTACTTTCATCAGGGAGGTGTGTGCTTTTCCTGGCGCGGGAAGCTGCCCTGTAGAAATCAGTAGGCAGCTTGCCATTGTTCTTGGCTCAGCCACAGATGAAAGTCTGATAAGTGCATTGTGATCCTTGTTGTCAATATGCGGGAACCATTAAGGCTTCATGTAGCAACGGAGTGTCAATTTGGAAGTGTCAATCTTTCCCAGGCTAGCACTGTCAAGTCAGAATTAAGTATTTACTTAACTCCAATAATGAGTTGTTTTAAATTCACTTTACAGTCTTTTCATTTCACACATATAAAAATAAGCACAGTTTACAAGGGATTTGACCATTTAAAAGAATTAAGCCCTTCACAAACATGCTTTAAATAGGCGAATTTTGCAATTTCTTCAGGAAAAAGAAACACATTGAAACTGGGTTTGATGTCTAATTTTCTTGTGCAGCTGTCAGTCAGTGAGGCCCAGCTTTCTCTGAGCTACCTGGAGAATCTGTGATTTCAGCCCACTTTTCATTTCAATAGTTCACTGGAAAATGACTGAATTTAGCGCCAAAACAGCACTTTGAAGATTGCAATGGATAGGGAAAACTGGATTTTAGGGCATTTTCGGGTTTTAGCCCTTCTGTGGCCTTGCTTCATGTGACAGGCGATAGCACCCACTGACATTCAGTGAGTACTGTTTTTACACCAACTTTGACTTTGTGTGGCAGGGTGTGCAGCCTTTTGTGATTTGTGAACCATGCACAGTTTTGCAGATTTGGCGTGCACAGGGTTTAGCACATCAATTTTTGGCAGTATTATTTCCCCATTGACAAAGGGGTGTAGTGGGGCGCGCAATGGCATGGGTAAAAATATCCCACAGGTGGTCTGTATTTGAGTAGGAAAAGTATGTTTACTTGCTCACTGAGTTTGACGTTGACAAGGAGAGATTTGCAATCTTCAATGTCTGTTGATGGCAGTGATGAGGAAGTGATGTGCTTTTTGTGGGCCATGGCAAGACCACCTCCTCTTCTGCCTTCACTGTTTGCTTATAGAATATTAAAGTTTTTTGGGAGAGTTTCATGGGCTACTACTTTGTAGCCATCCAATTGCCATGTTTCTGTGAGGAAACGGGTGCCACCTTTCACTTAAAAAGCTATAGATTTCTGTTTGTGCTTTACCATTTAATGAGCATTGATTAGGCTACAGTGTATTGTGCTCTTTTTGATGGTGCATTGATGTATGGGTCTCAGAGCGGTATGTACGGGGAAAAGTTCTCCATTTGTTAATCCGTAGCTTGGGCATTGCTGGATGTTCCGTTTGTTGGACAAAGCTTCATCCGTTTCCTTGCTGAGAAGTTCCAAGAGGTTGTATGTGGGATCAGTCTGTCCTTTATCCCTGTCTGTGTGGTTTATGGTGTTGATTTTCCAGTCTCTTGTTATGAAAGGGGTGTTAAAAGTGCTGCGTTGGTTGGTTGTTCTAGTACTTGAAATCCCATTTTCGGTGATATGATGTTCTGTTGAGTGGAGCATGCTATTGGTAGGGAAGTGTCATCTGGATCATCTAAGGCCCATCTTCTTGTCTGCCCTAGTGTCACTCATCAAGCGAGTTTATAGGTCGAAAGATATTGCATCATGTAAGAGTGAACAGGTGTAGCAGATGGCTCAGACTTCACCTGCTTAATCATGTCTAATCTTTAGTTGGACACTAATACACCTCGAGTCTTGTGTCAACCTATTAGTGAGACAAAAGTACTCAAAGAAAGACTTCAGGAGAAATTAAGGACCAGTAGGTTACTCCTGAAAAGATACAGTAAAAAATTCCCAAAAACCCAAATAGACCATATATGTTATGAATGTAAAAAAATATTGTATTCTTTCTTCAGCTAGAAAATGCAAAATTCTAATAAACTTTGTTTTGACGTGTACTAAATATATAAATGAGTTCTCTGCCTCTAAATTCCTAAGCAATGTCCACACAAATACCACATCAATACTATTCTGGTACAATAAACAACAAAAAACAAACAGTGCCCTCTGTCACCACACATAAGTCATTCATACTTGCCTGAAGTGTAAAACATAATAATGCAATAAATGCTTTAATACATTTAAAAACTATTCAGCAATTTACACAAATGCACCTCTTATTATCTTCTTTAAAGTGCCAAGTGTTCAAACATTGGTTCATGTTTCCTTCAACTTGAAACCACTATCTCTGTTCACATGAGCTTTTAGGGGGCATCCAGGACATTGCATAATTAATGTTGAGAGCCGTTCATGCTCAAAAACGGTGACTCCTATCCTAAAACACTTGTCCCATTTCCTGTTGAACCCTCAGTCTTACATTTTCAAGAATCCACTTATTAAATGCTAATTCCCATTACAAGAATAAACCTTAATTTCTATGTCCTGTCACTGCATATAGCAAACTCTCCCAGTGTTTGTGTACAGTGTGCATTAGTGGGCTCTAACCTGAAGTTGTGTGTCCATTCAGTGAGGCATTGTGTGGAACATTTCAGAAAAGACATTAAAATATCATCTAACATATTGTACCTATTTGTTAATAAACCTTTAAATAGAGAACAGTGTCAATGCTTTCCTGAGACATTGACGGGAATAGTGTACTCACTTATTATGGAGACTATTGGATTATGCTGTCTATATTCAATAGTGAGCCCCTACCTAGATTCTACTGATTAGAGCAATTCAATTGTGATCACTATTTCACCAGAATTCCTGAGTATTGTGCCCACTCTTTAGTATGACCTCAACTGGAGTACTGGATCCATTCATTATTATTCATTCAGCGCCAGGAGATGCCTCCTAGTTCGGCACGCTATATAAATTGCAAAATAAATAAATTCATATTGAGACCACACCCAGAGTACAGTGGCACTCATTAGTGAGAACTCACATGTAAAATTGTTCTCACTAAGTGAGAATTCTTATGTGGAGTACTGTTCCCATTCATCACTGCTGGTGCGTTCTCACCTAGAGATGTGTCCACTCATTAGTGTAACATCACCCTGAGTATCATGTCCACTCATTAGTGAGACCTCAGCTGTAGTCCAATCTTTAAGGGGACATTTCATTAACTAGGGTGTCCATGCATTGGTAATACCTCACACTCCTAAGTGGCATATCACCTGTATTATTATGTTCATGCATTACAGGAGTATCATGTACAGTATTGTGCCCTATAATTAGTGAGCTTTCGCTTAGAGTTGTGTACCTCATTAGTGGCATTACTTCCGGAGTATTGGATACACTCAATAGTCACACAGCACCCGTAGCAGGGGTCTCCAAGTCTGGTATAACTAATGACTTTTTGTCTTTTAGAGGAACTGTATTAAACATACATGTTCATATCATGAATATAGAGGATGGATTTTGCTGTACTTTACCCTGCATGATACCCTCGTACATGAGAGCTCACGTGGAGTATTGCGACTACTCACTATGAACTTAACTGAAGGATGTATCCATTCACTAGGGAAACCTACTGGAGTGCAATGCCGAATGATTTTTACAATGAGAATTGTGTCCACTAATTAGCTGCATTAAACCAGGTTCATTGTGTGACCCACAAGGGAGGCTGGACCTAACCTTTTTGTGACCACTGTGACGAATCAAAGGAGGATAGCTTAGGGAAACATGCTCGCCTTGGAAGAAAGACGACACGCAGCAACACAGGTTTGATCCCCGGGTCCGCGCTTAGAAACCTCTGGGTATTAAGCACGTTATAAATAATCATATTATATCAATTCTTCCCTTCTCCCCATGGGGATCCCCCCCCCCTCCTGAGGTTAAGGAGGTGAGCCTGCTCTGCAAACACCCTTCCTAGGGATCGAGGCAAGTGGGACCTCACCGGGAGGGACTCCCCCTTAGGGGACAAGGACTCCCGTTCCCGTGAGGAACTCCCTACAGTTGTTCACACTAGGGCATACATGACAGGCTCTACAATACCAGAATACTGTAAGATAAAGACTGGGACGAAGAAACTCCACAGAAATACAATCATCTTATAAGAACTTAACATGGCCCTTTACAGCAAAGTATGCAACTCACTGAGATGAGTACGTTAAATTAGAGATCCTGTATGAACAGCAGGGAGAGAGAGGAATGCATACGTGGCTTGGAGAGGGCCCCACACTACGCAAGATCAAGAGGAGGCGGAATACGCACCAGAGAGTAGAACCGTGAGTTTCAAACTTGCCCAACATGACAGAGTGGGACACCAAAGTAAGGCGCAACCCCAGTACAAGAGAGCAACAGGGCAGAAGGCTGACATGAGAAGCTGGGACGCCTAAGTCACGGTGCAGCCCTGCACGTGAAATCAACAGGGCAGGAGCCCAACATGGGTGACTGGGATTCCAAAGTCAATGTGCAACCCCAGTATTCCCATAGCAACATAGCAGGAGACTGGGACTGGGATGTAGAAGGTGAAGCACAACCCCAATATGCGAGAGCATCAGGGCAGGAGCCCGATATGAAAGACTTAAATGCCAAAGTCATGGTGCAGCCCCGACATGAGAAACCCACAGGGCAGGCACCTGATATGAGAAAATATGACACCAGAGCTGACATGCAACAACACTGTGAGAGAGCAGCAGGGCAGAAACACAAGAGAAGGTGGTAACATAACCACAGGGAGCCTGTGGTGGACAGCCCGTCCTAGAGCTTTTGCCGATACCACCACGCCTAGAGAAGCAGAGACTGTCCGGCCCCACATTCGAAGACAAAGAGTCAAACTTAAAAGTCTGTCTGTGTCCAAAACCTATGCTTGCCCTCACAACTAAAGCTAAACAACGTGTAGGGATGTCAATAATCAAAGAAATGGTGATCAACACAATGTTCTGAGCTTCTTCCAGCTCTTAGCTTCCTTCTCAGTTCCCCTCCCCAAAGTTCAAGCAAGCTCCATAAAAGTCTCAAGGTTACCTTTCTCAAGATCAAGGAAATATAGTTTCACACAATTCTCGGGGTTTCCTTCCCCAAGTTCAATATAGCACAGGTCAAACAAAAAACACTTGGGGTTCCCTTTCCCATGTTCAATGCAACACAGTTCAAAAGAAAAGGGTCTTGAGGCTCATGATGTTTGTAGTTCATCACATCTTAGGGTTCCATTCCCCAAGACTACAACATAGCAACTGGTATTTGCTTTTCACTTTTCAAAAGGTTGAACACCACTCTTGGCTTCTTTCACAATGTCTTTAGTTTTCCCAATTTAGGGCTCACTGGTGTAAGCACAGTTGTTAGACCACACGGTCCACTCATCACAGGTCGCACAACCAGGATCCCTAGGTCTCTCAGCCCACACAGGTTCTTCTGTACTTGCCCCTGTGCTCAGAATCACATTCCCTTAGCTCCTCTTTGCTGGCCTCTTGGCTTTATGTGCATGCTTACACTCCTATGGCTTCTCCTAGTTTGCCCCTTGGCTTTGCCACCACTTATCACACACCTCTTGCCAGTCTTTGGCCTTGCCGTGTTGCATTTGTTCATATAGCTCACTTTCAGGTGGTATAATTCATGCTCCACCTTTGTATGGCATTCTTACACACTAGCACTCTTCTCCTTACGGTTCTTTCACTCAAGCACCTTCCCCCTGGCTGTCATCTGCCATTTGCTTTGCCCATAAAGATGTGTTCAATGTAGTATTCAATAGGCTTAAATTCAAGTTTTCCTTCAGTTTCAATATTCAATATGCATAAATTGACTTTGTTTCTAGTTTTAATTCTATTTGGTATTTAGTATGCATAATGCGTTTTGGTTGCAAGTTTTAATTTGGTTCGGTATTCGAGTTGCACAATTCACATTAGTTTCAAGTTTTGTTTTCATTCAATACTTAATTGCTGATCCGCAGCCTGCTAGGAGCGCCCAGTCTAGTTTGGCTCTCCCCAACACTCACTGGTCCTCAGCGTCCTCCTCAGTGGCTCCCGCTGCTTCCTCCTGCTTCTCCAGTCAATGGACCAGCTCCTGTGAGCCCCGCTTGCACGCCAGCTGGAGCTCTGCACATGCCAGAAACTCTGTTGTATCGGCAGGGACGCAGATGCCGTCCCCTCTGCTGTCCTGTTAGCACGCAACTCCAGCGGCACTTATTAGCCTGTGGAGGCTCCCATATGCGTGATAGCCTCACGGCTTCTCTTGCCTTGGGCTCCCCAGGCCGGTGTCCTGGCTCCTTCTCCGGTCCTACTACGGCTGTCTCCTCTCAGTAAGGGTCCCCTGCTGGTCTCTCCCACACAGGCCTCCCTGTCTCTTTCTGTGCTGTTCTCTGGTACTTCATTTATACACCTGCAACCACTTGACAGGTTGCAGGTGTGCATTCTCAATGTGGCTTGCCTGAGCATAATTAAATGGACCTGCCTGACCCTCATAGTACTCTGCAGGCATCTTCCTCATCCCAGTACTAGAGTGGTAAAATGTGTTTTTAGTGTTCACTACTCCTGGTTGTTTCTTCCTCGTCTCAGTACTGTCAGATGAAAAATGTGGGAAAATGAGAGGTTTTGCAGTAGCCTGTAAAGGCTGGGGGAGCATTAGGTTGCTCTTCAATAGGGAAACAGGGATACCAGGTCTCTCCATTAACCCTTTTCTTCTTCTACCCCCTCTTGTTGGTGCTTCTAGAATAAAAGTATCCCTGGGCACGTTCCTGGTCAGTGGAACAGGGATAGCAATACCCCGTACTTGCCTCTGGGAGATCGAGTTATCCCTAAAAGGGAATTGCGGAACACTGCGTCTCACCTGAGAACATCTCCTCCCCACTCCCCAAAGACCCTCCACCCAGGTGATTCCCCCTTGCTTCTCCACCCCCAGGGTCAGGATCCAAAAGTGATGGCCTTTCCTTGGCCACCTGAGAGGAGGACTAAAGGGGAGTAGTAGATGTGAGGGCAACCTCAGGTTTCTCACACTATCCTGGAGTATTGTGTCCCTGGCATAGTGATGCCCCATTCGTAAATCTGTGGCTACTCATTAGTGAAACGAAACCTGGAGTATTGTACCCCCCCTAAAAAAGTAAAATATCATCAAGACTACTGTGTCTGTTTAGTACTCTTTATTTTCTTTCTTTTTCTTTTCTAGTACAGAGAACTCACCAGGATTATTTTATCCAAACATGATTGAAAACTCTTGGGGAAGACCGTGGAATCTTGTTGGCCACTGTTTGTCATATCATTTATGAGGTATCACTTGTTGTAGTGTATCCACTCATTAATGAGGACACAGTAGTATTGTGAAAGTCACGTCTTAGTGAGGCAGTTTTGAATACAGGCTTTGCGGAGTCCCAGAAGGCACTATTTTGTCCATATACTTTTCAATTCAAACCTGGTATATTGTGCCAGCTCAAAAGCAAAACCTTGCCATGAGCATGCTCTCCACTCTTTACTAATATCTCACTTGATGTTTTGTCTTCACTGAGCAAAGTCGCAACTGAAGTACTCAGCCAATTAATTCGGGTATTATATTCATTCAGCAAGGCCTCTACTTGGGTATTGTTTTTCAGAGTTAAATCCTATCTGTATTTGTATGCCCAATACATTTGTGAGCCCTCCCCTTGAGCATTGTACCCTCATTAGGGAAGCCTGCCCCCAAGTAAGGGATCTACTTATTAGTTAGGCCACATCTTGAGTATTTTTTTCCACTGACTGATGTCTCATTTGGAGGAATGAGCTGACTCATTAGGAAAATGTCTGCTGAAGTATTGTTTCCATCATTAAGGAGTCTTCGCCCCAATGTAGGTCTCATCCCCATCATCAGTGTGGCCTCTCATTGGGGATTATGTTTACTCTTTCGTGAGCTCTTACTCTGAGTATTCTATCTGTAAGACCGCACCCGTAGTATTCTGCCCAATCATCAGTGAGATGCCAACTGGTGCTTGCAACTATTCATTAAAACTCATCTGTAGTGTTGTACTCGTTCATTAGTGACACCTCAACCCACATAGTTTATACACTAATTTGTTTATCATCACCTGGAGAATTTGGTTCAACCCATAGACAGACCTCCAATACAACTGATACTGCATCCAGGGAACTGCACCCGTCATTTGTGGGATGTTTTCAGGTTTACTGCGCGCATTCAATAGTGATATCTCACCTGGAGTTATCTGGAGAAGTGCACCCACCTAGTACAAGGACATCATTGTAGCATTGTTTACACTCATATGTGCAATCTCCCCTGGTGCATTGTGGTTCCTATTTACTATGTACTCACCTGGAGGAGTGTGCCGTGCTAGATCAGCAAGAAACTACAGAACTTAAGAAGTGTAGTTAACCCTGTGTTTTTTTTCTCCCACGGGATAAGGTATGGATGAACGCCTGTGGGGTTAAAAGGTTTGCCTGTAACGGAACAAGAATACCTTCCCTCTAGTCTTCTAAGTAAACACAGAGTTTTCTTGGTTTTGCAAATACTGACCTTGCCCGGTTCTCTGGACTACTGCACAGTTTCAAGTACATAGCATCCAGATTCCTCTTTGCCACAACTCTCAATCTCGGGGATATGATGCACAGTCGCTTCTTTGCAACAGCCCACAGTTCCAGGTGCATAGCACAGAGCCACTTCTAGCACAGCTCATGTTCTCAGGTATGTGGTGGCAAGCCGCTTCTTCAACCATTCCTAAATCCCTCCAGAATGAGCGGCCTGATTAGGGGTGTATAGTGCCCCAGGTCACTGTGAGAATTAGGGTGACCTTCTAACTCTCCAAGAGTTCTTTCCCATCCCTATCTCCTGTCTTCATTTCTCTCTGTCTCTTTCTTCTCTTGTTTGCTCTCTCTCTCATATATTCAATGAAGTTGTTATAGGAATCGTATGGCTAATTTTCTCCCCAACAAAACGTTTAAATTCAATGAAAAGACTTAGTTAAAGGGCATTATGGTTAAGCTGCTCTAATAAATACCATTTGTGAGGCAATGTTTGATATTGTGTGTGTTAGTCTGAGAGGTTTATGATGTGGCACAAGTTATGGTTGCATAACATCCCACAACTAGTGAATTTCTTTGGTTTTCCACCTTAGGGCTGCAACCATAACGTCCTTTTAACAAAAAGGTGTCGCTGAATTTCAAAGGTTTTTATTAGAGTAACTTAACCATAACGTCCCTTTAACGTTTTTTCTCTGACCTCTCTATCTCTCTCTCTCTCTCTGGCGTTTGATGCCCTTCACTGTTAGAAGCTTTTCCCTTACACTTTCTTTCTCTCCTAGTGGACTTTAATCCTCTATCTAGTCCTCCTGAAAATCTGCCACTCCTCACGCCATAGTCCAGGCTCCTTTCCTTGTCTGTCTCAAGTTATTGGCTTCTTCTCTCAAGACTGGCTGGCTGCTGGCTCTCCCGCTTGAAACTCTGCCTCCTCGTGCTGACTCTGCTCTTTCCTTTTATGGGCTTATCCTAGGTTTTCTTCTCTCTACTGATTGTTTAAAAATGGTACTGTTTTCTAAAAGGGTCTCCGCATTCATTATACGAGGTTGGGGGGCGAGGGGGTAGGGGTGGATTCCTCTCCGTCCAGACTGTTGTGCCCCATGAAAAATTGACCGGCTGCCAGCATGAGTCCTGACAGTCCTGTCTTTGTCATAGTTTCCTGCTGGGTCACCGCCGTGTGGTCTCTCTGTTTGTCGAAATGCATATGCTTTCCTACTCACAGGCTGGAGCCCATATTGCTGTTGGTGGGTTCCTTCCGATGATTTGGATCTTTCAGAGAGTGGGCTGATATGGCATCACATGGTTCCTCCTGGAGGGTTTCTGGGGTTTACCTTGTGGTAACAGTTTTCCTCCACACCTTTCTCTTTTTACACATTGGATTAGCTTTGCCCAAACGCATCTTCTTTCAGATTTCATAATTTTCAGTAATGGCGGTATGCTGAGGAAAACTTGACTGTTCCATGGTTTGAAAACCAATAGCCCCACCTTTAGGCTTTACACTTTCTCCAACCTGCATGTAGGCATTGGTAGAATAGGCTGCTAGTAGGGGCGTGACAGGCTTTTTATGCATGGAGATGACATCACTTAAATCCTGTCACGGGTCCTTTGATGGTAGAGATCTCATAGCATCTCCATATGCCACTGTGTGGGAGCGAGGGGCCAATGGGCCCCTCTCTACCATCACTGATCAGTACGAAACTTGGATCAAGTGCCTCCAGTTTGTTAAGTGACTTCAATTCAGCAATCCCACTAAGTCAGTGCCTCGTCTGGGACGCCCAAGGGAAGCCCTTATTTATATATTTTTATGACAAGTTATACTCTGGATGATAAACCCTTATATAACGCCCCTCTCTTTGAATCCCCCTGACCTCACTGAGCCAAGAAGTAGGTGTGTTTTGCAATTTAAAAGATTTATTAGAAAAATTAAACAATATATCACTTTTATAATAAATTAATATTTGATATCACACTTAAGAATATGACAGTGATCAACAATGGATAATATTACAATTTTACGCTTATTTAATTACTTAGGAGTTTGTATATGAAGGAAAAGGTAACTGAGAATGCTTTTATGATTTCAAGGAAAAACAATGTTGGAATGAATGCTTTACAGAAATAAACTGATAGGTTTTCACAAGAGACAATATGTTCCCTTTTCCCCTGGTGGCAATTCACTCCCCCCCATGCAATATAAGGAGATGGAAGGAGAACACACAATTCAGGAATACAAACAAAATGCAATACAAAGTTACAGTTCCCCCCAGCGAGCTTAGAGGAAAACAGGTATGATCTTAAAGCAGGCAAATCCTTTTAAATGTGGTGGCCATGAAGTAAAATATGCTTAAAATGCTTTTAATTCCCTATAGAAGGTTCAGGGTAGGTGATAGCTATTTAAGATTAGTTCAAGTCACACTTGCGATGCTCAATGTGGGATTAGCAGGTTGAAAACGAATTTTAGCAGTTCAGGCAAAAGCGGCTATTTTGACAGGAGCTAATTGGACCAAATTGCAAATCACTGCACTTTTTCCGAGTGCGTCGAGCGCGATTACGGAAAAACTATAATGATAGAGAGTCGGTTAGCTTTAAAATGAAAGTTAAATCTCGTTTCTAGCACACGCGGTCCCAGAGATACGGACGGTTTTGTGGAGATAGTTTTTCGAAATGAAAGTAAACTTCAGAATGACAAAATGACACTTTTACAGCTTTGAAATGACAGAATGAACACACGATTCCTATGATACAGTTCTGGACAGGTTCAAATGTTTTGAATCAGATTATTTTAAACTAAGAGATGGGTTCTGCACAGTTCTGGCTGGATACTCACTCCTAATTTTGGACAGGAATGCAACTTCGTCACGTATCGGGTCAGGATTGGACTGGACTTCTGGCGGCTTCTGGTACTGGTTCTGCTCACAGCGATCTGGTCTGGGTCTGCTAGCGGCACTGCGGTCTGGTCTCTCTGGTTCTGGTCTCTCTGGATACAGCACTGCTTTCTGGGTCTGCTGGCACCTTGTTCTAGCAAGAATCAAACAGCTCAGCCCGGCTGCTTGAATAATTTGCAAAAGATTTTGAGGCCTGCTGAAAAAGTTCTGAAGTCTGGATTCTAAGTTCTGGAGATGGTCCTTCTGGATATTGTCTGGTCCGGCAGAGTGCTTCGCAAGAAAATGGAAAGTGAGTGTTGCCTGTCCAAAGCAGTCTCTTTTTATGTGTTTTGAAAGTGGGTGGGTCGGCTCATTCTGCATGCCCAACCCTCTCATGATTTGATAGGTCAAGGATTCTCTGTGACCTGATTTGAGAAGGGATAGTGTGTCAGAGTGAGTCAGAGTGAGTCATCATTTTACAATCTATTGAAGAAACGCCCCTTTGCTTTTACTTAGAAAAATCAATTTTACCCAAAACACATATTTCCCAGATACACAGTTTGTTGAAATTACATGTACACATTGCAGATGAATTAAGGTACATTCTTGCCCAACTCTGATCTTTCTAAGAGCTTGGGTTAAGAAATGACAACATTTTTTTTCGTTTTTGGTAGCTTTAGCAACATTGGTTTTTCATCAAATCTTTACGCAGACCTGTACCCTCTCCCGGAGCATATTACAGTAATTTACTATGTCTCTAGCATAAACCCTGTGTCTGCAATATTAATAAATAGCGGGGTTCGGTCCCTGAACACCGCACAAAGTGGAGTTTGGCCTCAAATAGTGAGGGCATTTTCCATATTAAGGACCCCTAAATTGTACATTTCTGTGAGTTTAATACAAGATTTTATAAGCAATTTAATCAAACATACATTTGCCCTTAATTGAATTCACATACCAGTCTGGCCCGCCCACCAGAACTTGGTAAGTCAGAGGTCACAGGCCTCTCTTTCCTGGCAGGGCAGCTGTGGACAGTTACAACCTAATCTGCATTTCTATTCAATTGAAAGGGTCTATTGTGTTGTGTCCTGCAGGCTGAAGGGGAAACTCCTCCCTCTCAATCAACAGGGCCATGGGATGTCCTGGGCTGTTGTGTGGATCTCTGAACTGTTAATTGAATCAGACTGCCTTCTGGGAAAGCAGGTTTTAAGAATTGTCATTAATCAGCACCCCTTTGAAGTCCCAGCTAGCTCAGGATCCTTTTGCAACTCATGAAATACAGTTCACCTATCGGAATTTAGATCACTAGCGCCGGCTAGTGTCCAATGCCGGTACTGCACCTATTTTTGACAGCTGTCTTGAATTAATACATTTCAAAAAGAAAGGATTTTACTTGATAGTATATGATCCTTGCTTGACATGGCATTGATGTGGATCTGCAGTAGAGTAAAGTTGAACACTCAACCAGAGTTGGATTTTTGTTTGGTGGTTTCGGGCCCATGATCTTAGCAATTTTTGACATTAATAAAAACGTATTTTGAACAGAACCATCTTTCTTTGCACTGGTGGGTGGCAGGTCAGGGGACCATTTTGGTGTGCGCAAAACTGCGCGGTTCTCCTGGATTCTGGCGCAAATGTGGGCTTTTCCACCATCTTGGATGTTCTAAGCCCACAGCACCAAATGTTGCAGTGTAATAACTTGAACGTGGGTCAAGACACCCAACATGTGGTGGGTATTCCCCTCGCCCTTATGCGATGTTAATTTTGGGTTACATTCGCGTAGATGGGACCACTGAGCAGGACACAGGGCATCCATTTTAAGTCAGGGAGGGCACAAACACAACCTTCAAGAAGATTGCAGGTCTGACTTTCAAGCCCTGGTAGGCTGCTACCCTGGGCTGCACAGATCCCTCTGGGATCAGTAATGAATATGGAGATTAGTCTTTGTCCAACATCCAACCATTAGTAATTATTTAAATGCAGTACTGTGTCAACCGATCAGACAGACGTTACCTGGAGTATTGTATCCAATCACTAGTGAGACCCCAGCCAGACTGTTGTAGTTCAGAACCAATCTGTGGAGTTCAGCCAGATACCATTGGAATATCAGTGACTCAACAAAAACAGATCACAAGACAAGAATACAGCTACTTTGCTATTAGTTATATCAGATCAAAAATAATGCTGTGGATGATCCTGTGCTAAATAGGATCTCATAACAAATGGGTCACAGAAAGCAATGTGACAAATGATTACATAGAGAGGTAAAAAGATATATTTGTTTCTTGAGACTGTTCAACATGCATCTGGTTATTGTGCTTAGAGTGGAGTCAAGAAGACCATGTCCCAGAAAAGCCAGTGGGTTTTTTGGAAGAGTAACAAAACAAAACAGGAAGGCAAGCGTGACCAAAACCGGAAGTGTCCCCAGGGTGAAAAGCCTGATCAAACTGGGCCCGGAGGAGAGCATGAGTGAAGAAAACGGGAAAAGGTCCCTGGAGTAAAGGGTCCTGTGCAAACGGAGGGGGCTTTGTTTCTAGGACATGCTTCCAATCCCTACAGTGGTAATGTTTCCCTCGGAGGGGACAGTTGAGCAAAAACATGGCTGGTGGGAACCACTTAGGATGGTCTCAGGACAGGAGGTGACTTGCTGACCCCCTAAACAGGGCTATGCTCGAACTATTTATTATTATGACATGGTTCGGAATTGCCATTAGCTAGGAGCTATTTAGCACCGTCTTGGAGACCAGAAGAGCCTGGTTGTCTTGAAACAAACAGTGACTCCCCAAGCCAACAGGTGCCATTCAAATAAATCTATCTGATACTAACTAAAGATGTTTGGAAATGTTTCTAAAGGAGTATTAGGACACATCTAGAAGACATTTGAACTGCAATGTTTCATATATATTTAACAAACTGTTATAATGTGGTTCTCACCTGGAAGTTAGATCTTCAACTTAATGTGTAATAGTTACTTGGGCCCCAGAGGTAGCTCCTGCTTACTAGGTGATGACAGATACCCAGGAGCTGCTTTTAGCTCCTGCTCAAGAAATCCTTATTTCTATCTCTGTTATTATGATGGTATTTATTGAGTGAGGAACTAGCCTCTGGAAGCAATGTAGCGCTTTGCAAATCATAGGTGGAGGTACACAGTAAGGCAAGTAGAGATTCAAGGCAGCAGGGAACTAACAATAGTGGGAGGTGGAGTAGCAGACAGCTTGTCATCAAGGGATTTCCAAGCAACCAGGGGAGGAAACAAGGGAGGCATATCACCATGTTTCAGGTTAGGTGGGTAGAGTAGGGTGTGTTGACATAGGTGTTAGGGAGGTGCTTATTTGGAATAAGAGGGTCTTGATCTCACTCCTGAAATGTAGATGTGGCTGTGAGTGTCTGGTGTTGACATGGGGGAGATTACAGGTTCTTGGGGCGTATACAGGGAAGGCCTGTCTTTTGGTTCTTTCCTTCCTGCACTGGCAGAGTGCAAGTCTGCACATGTCCTTACTTCTGTTTGATTGTAGGCCTCCAGAGAAGTTGAGTTTCCCAGCGAGGTAGCTTGGGCGACTTCAAGCTGCCCCTGAACCTCACTTCAGGGTAAGCTTGGTTTTTCTGTTTATTTTCCATTGAGCGGTTGCTGATTCCCAAGATGATATTACAGGTCCAGGAGGGCCAAACAACCCCATTGAGATTCTACCTAGAGAAATGTGCCTACTCATTATTTAGACCTCAGTGGAATTATTGTGTCCACTTGTTTGCGAGCTGGTTAGTTTGCCTGCTCAATGTCGTGACAACATATGGAGGACTGTACCTTTTTATTAGTGTGATGTCACTGGAAGCACTGCTTACATTAATCAGCTATAATTGCGAACACAGAACTGTGCAATTTTTTTAAGCCGTAGTTATTGAAACTTGGACCGTATTCGTGTGCCCGCTCATTACTGACTTTTCAACTGCTGTGTTATTTATGTTTACACTCATTAGTGAGACGTCTTGTGGAAACAATGTTAAACACCTAAGACCTCACATGGATAGTGACTAATACCTCATGTGTAGTATTGAACCCAAGCATTAGTTAAACCTCTCCTGAAGTGCTGTACCAAGGCTTTAGTGAGACTTTACCTGGAGGGTTGCACCTTGCCATTCCTGAGGCTTCCCAAGTACTGTGCCCATTCGTTTATGTCATATCAATTGGAATATGTTTGATGATACATTTCTTAATTATTGGTCCCACTCTGTAGTGTGACCTACTTACGAGTGTTCTGCCCCTCACCATCATTAATAATAATAATAATAATAATTTTGCATTTATATCGCTATGAACCCTCAGGCATCTGAGCGATGCTTATTATTACTTACGGTGTGTGGTGCTCATTTATCGATCTCGGAAGGATGAAAGGCTGAATTTGGCCCTGCTGGAATTCGAACCTGCGTAAGTAGGCTCTGCACGGATGTCAAAGCGAGCCTTCTACTCGCTGTGCTAGCTGACCGGCTGTATCCATTCATTGAGGCATCTTCTTGAGTGTTGCTTACTCTTAAATAAGTCTCATCTGTAGACTATACCAGCTCATTTGAGAGACCTTACTTACTTGCTCTCTTGTGCCACTCATTAGTTATACCCCTCCCTGAGTATCAGGCCAGTCCCAGTCCATGGTGAGATGTCATTTGCAGTATTGTGCACGCACATCAGTGACCCCTCATCACTGGTGAGGAATCACTGTGAGTATTCTACCACATCATTCAATGAACTGCCACCTAAAGTACTGTGCTCAGTAGTTGGTGAATTGTAAACTGTAGTGGTGCATACTTCCATTAGTGAGGACTCACCTGGAGTATTGTGCTCTCTCATGAGTGCAACCTCAGCTGTGGCACTGTACATGAGCATTCAAGAAACCTCACAATGAGTAGTGTGCCCACTCAGTATGGACACATTGCTTGAAATATTGTGACCACTCTTTAGTGAGGCATTTTCTGTAGTACTGTTCCCACTCAACAGTGAGACCTTGCATGCAGTAATGTGTCCATTCATTAGTGAGATCATCCACAGCTGGAATGCTGTGTCACTGCCAACTCAGTAATGAGAACTTGCCTCATGTATTTTGTTTACTCATTAGCATCACCACGCTGCCCTATTGTGTCTACTCAGTAGTGAGACATCTACATTCAATTTTGTGAACAAACAGTGATGAGATCTCACTTGCTGCATTCTCTCCACTTAAAAAGCAGCGCTAAATTGGAGTTTGGTTTCTACTAGTGAAATGTAAAGAGCCAGGTATGAGACGCGGGCAAAGAGAGCTCATGTTTGTGGCTATAGACTTGTATTCAAAATAAAAAGGGGGCTGGAAAAAGCTTTGCTATCCAGACTCTAAGAGGTATTTCCCTACCTCAACCAAAAACAAAGCATCTGTCAAATGTCAAGATGTTTAAGCAAAAATCTCATTTGTACAAAATACTACTCTGGGCCTCACATTCTAAAATTAAATCTAAGATCAAAATGGTAATGTCTTTGGCCTTGAAAGTGCACAAATGTTCAAGTCGAAAGGAAAGACGTAACATACAAAAGTTCCCAATGGATAAAGCTCACATGACTGCCAGGATGTCTTCCCTCTTCCTCTTATGGACTCTACGTGGCAGACTGGCTCTGACAGTCTTCTTCCTCTAGCCTTCTCCTTGAGCCGGCAGGCTCCACGGTCTTCTCAGCAGCACAGTAATCCCTCCATTGATACCGAGAGGATATGGCTTTCCCAGTTTGCGTCTCTCTCTGGTATACTGCGGGTACTAGGTGGCTCCCCCTTTTTGGGGTTGACAGCGGTTCACTGGGTTCCTACCAGCACGCCCTAATTCTCCACAAGCTATTGGGGTGCAAGGGTTCCATCTTCTCTCCTCTGGAACAGCAGTTCAAAATCCTTTCTTCTGCAACAAACAATTCCTGTTCCTTGTTCTTCCAAAGATGGCCTCTCTCCTTCCAGCTGGTTAGGGTTTTTAAATGTCCCGGCACTTATCATGCACTGGCAACCACTAGAGCCTGTCTAGTGCTTCTCGCCTTTACGGATCCTTATTGCTCCATTCAGCTTTCTTTTCACAGTACCTTCACATACATAGAAATGGTAGTACGATTTTGGTAATCTATATACAGAACATTGGAAGGTATTATCAGTAGGTCCCATGGGTGGATGAAGGAGGCTATTCCAATATGCCATTATGGCATGGGAAATGGAGGAGATAAACCTGTAAGGAAAAGGGGGATACCAGGTGTCATATGATGATGTCATGTTACCCCCCCCCCCCGAGGGTCTCTTCCCTGCATGTGGTCCTCCCTCATATAGCTGCCCCCATGCTCAGGATAAGGTAGCACTGCCATCCCCTGGTCACATGGGGAGAGGTTACCGCAAGGAAAGGAGTGATGACATCATCAGATAATTCAAAGAAAGCTCACCTGAAATACTGTTTCCACGCACCAGTAAAACCTCACCTGGAGTAGAGCGCCCACTCCTTAATGAGACTGCACCGGTAGTACTGTGTCCACCCTATAGTAAAAACGTCTCTCGACTGGTGAATCAATCCATGAAGGGAGATCAATTGGTATACTTTTTGCTGGTGATCTGCAGAGAAATCCTATGCAGGGCACTGCACCCTGCCCTTTTAAGGTGAGTAGCCCCCAAATAAGTCCCCTTTGTCAAGCATGTTCTAATTGCCCTCCAAAGTACTGCTTTGCCCTTCAAATGAAAGCACAATGACCGACAAGAGTAAAACAAATTGCCTGCCTGTCCTAGGATGATTACTGAATTTTTGGTGATAAACCATTAGTATTCTGTAAACTCAGGGAGAATTTTACTGGAGCATAAAAGTCCCTCATTAATGAGACCCTGCCTGAAATATTTTAACAGCTCATTTGTGAGACTGTTACCTGCCTAGTGTGCCTTTTAGGGGGCCATTACTTGGAATATTTAAGGACCCTGCTGGTAGAATTACTTCCACTTATTTGTATTTTTTTTTTATTTATAGGGCACAGGTGCTTAACAATAATATAGTATACAGTAGAAATCAAGTGCTAAAATGACAGAAAAAAACAAGATTTACCAGAACAGCCAGAATGAAAAAGAGGATAACAAGAGGGAGAGAGGAAGATTATTCCAGTGAAGAGGAGCCAGTAGAGAAAAAGAACAAAAACGAGATTCTGCACAGCCGGGACGGGGAACGGACCAAAGAAACTGGGACTGAGAACGAACAGATCGAGCGGGGGAATAGAATGAAAGCAGGGAAGACAGATAAGTGGGGCAAGATTATGGAGAGACTTAAAAACCAGAAGTGAGCTTTGTTAATTTCGAATTTTAACAGAAATCACCCCACAGTGTTCCAACAAATGGGGAATTAATTAAATTAATCTTTTTAGTTAAGTAGGATAAGGATCTACACTGTTTTGACCCCCCTCCCCGCCCACTATAAAGGGAAAGGATTTAAGGCAAGCAACTCCCCACCTTTTGGTTTCCCAGGGCTCAGTTCTACTTAAATAGAAAGCCTCTGTTTAATGTTCAGGAAGGTCAGCTACATTTTAGGACACTATGGGAAGATAGGGCAGGGGTCTGGTCACTCCACTCTCAAGGATGGCCTCCTGCTCTCCACTATAGGACCCAGTCAGCTTTTAGGCCTTCCTAAAATCGACAGCTCCAACCAGATGCACTCTTAGAAATCTCCTCTGGTGTTCTCTTGCAGCTGTCAGATGCTAGGTTTCAGCAGACCTCCTGAGAGTAATTTTCCACAGCTCTCTCCTTTCCTCCCAGTGCATTCCCCCTTATATAGCAGTAATGACACCATCAGGTTTACAATCTAGGGTGAGTACCCTGCAAGAGGTATGATATGATATTTTATTTGTATCACGCTCCTACACACGTGTCCGGGTAGGCAGAGACCTGGGCCCAAAATCAGAGAGTAGCCAGGTGCATGGAACCAAATCAGACAGTTCACCAGGGGAGAGGAAGAGCGAAGGCAGAAGCAAAGAGGAAGGTCTTCAGGTGCTTCTGGAACCAGAGATGCTTCTCCTCAAGTTTCAGAGTGGCAAGGCGGCTGTTCCAGGGGGAGGCCCCAGCCGAGGAAAGAGATCTACCCCCAACTCGTTGCTGGGAGAAGCGACTGACCCTTAGGGAGATGGAGGTGGAGGAGAGAAGCGCTCGAGTGGGGAAGGTATTTACTGAGGGAGAGTTGAAGGTATTTTGGTCGGAGGCCCCAAAAAGACTTGAGGGCAATGCAGAGGGTCTGGAATTTAACCCTTGCAGACACTGGGAGCCAATTAAGAGATTTTAGAGCTGGAGGGAAATGATCCCCCTCACAAATAGGATTGGACAGTTACACTTCTCTCTCCTCCCAAATACAGCCTCCCTCTACAGATTGGTTCAGGGGTCTGGAGCAGACATATGGCAATTCCCATTTACTATGGCCATCTATTCTTATGTCAAATGTTGGCAAAAATCTAGTTATGTATAAAAACTTCATAATTTTACTTGCAACTGCCATAATATGTATATTTTCTGATTCAGCTGGTCGTGGGGAATTAAATAAGGCGACAGTGAGGTCTGCACCATTTTGCACTTCTGTGTGGCAGGTTTTTTGCCATTTTTACCAAACACATAATTGTTAGAAAGATGCAATTTATGCTCCATATTCCTAATTTTACCCTTCACCCATTCACTCCCAAATTTGGAACATTTTCAGATCAGCCAGAAACCCATTTTAGAAGGCCATTACAGTTCCCTGAGTCGCAGGTATAGGAATTTTATATCCCCAAAATCACCCGGAAATTACCTAAAAATGACACATACAGAAAATGCTGATTTATGGTTGCTGGGAAAAAAGGCCTAAATGATAATAGTCCTTTTCAATTAATAGTAAATCTTCATGTGGAATAAATGGCAATTCTCCTGCCTTCAGGCCATTTATTCTCACTAGGCCCGCCTGTAACCATATTTTTTTTATCAGTCTCTTTGTATTGGAATCTTGCTCTTTGAAGTGGAGATTCAGCATCTCTTAATTGTAGCCCTCCGTCTTCACACCTTCTGTCTACATTCTGGTCATGCTCCAGCCAAGGCCAGATGTCTCTGCACAGAGCCCAGCCTTTCATGTGATAGGGGCATTTGTTTTTCTTCTTGCTTTGTGACTTACAATGCTGCTTTTCCTTTAGCAATGACTTGTAGTTCTTTTCAAATTACCCTTCAGTTTTAACTTGGAAAAAAAACATGCAAACCAGTTTTTGGGTCAGTGGTTAAAAATCCAGTTTTTCATGTGAAAGGGACCTTCAGTTTACACTTACAGCCACACATGCAAAGCCGTTTTTGTGTCAGTGTTGCACAATCCTGCTTTTTAGGTGAAAGGGACCTTTAGTTTGGGGCTTTTGAATGCACCCACAAATCAAAACAGAAGAGTGCTTTGCTCAGAAACAAAGGAAGTTCCGGTAGAATGACAGGGTCTGAAACCAGACTGAAAATGTGGAAGAATAGAGTTAGTGGTAATAAAAGAAGAAAGTTGAGAATGGACATGACATTCAAGAAGTTTAGAAAGATAAGAGAGGAGAGATAAAAGGTGAACATTTGTCAGACGGGTCTAGAGAGGGTTTTTTGAGAACTGGGAGAATAGTAGCATGCTTGAAAGTGGAAGGAAAAGATAAAGTTAGGCAAAAAGTATTGAACAAAGCAGTGTGGTGAGGCATTAGAGACTGACACATTTTAGGAATAAAAGAAAAGTAAATGGTGTCAAAAGGGGCAGAGGTAGGGGGAGCAGTGGAAAGAGAGAAGGCAGTGTCAGCATTAGAAATAGGGGAAAATTAGATCATAGAAAGAGAGTGAGAGGAAGGAAGAGGAGCAGGTGTGGAAGGTGAGGGAATAATAGCAGAGCAAAGAAAAGAGACCGTAGAAGAGAAATAGCAGGCCACATCAGTGTCTGAAATAGAAAAATCAAGTGTAGGATCAGACTTGGTTGGAGAAAGAATACGAGTTAATGTTTGACCAGATACTAGTGAAGTATTCAGTGGTACAATTTGTGAGACCTCCATTGGAGTATTCTTTTTACTCATCAGGGAGGGAGAACCGTGAACATTTACTCTGCTCTTTTTAGTAAGTAATCCCATGTACTTGTGTGCACCTTCATAGCTAGGACCTTACCTGCAGTATTTTGTCCACTCCTGAATCCACCATTGGCTGATGTATTGTGTATGCTCATTAATTAGATCTCAACTGGATATTTTTTTATCTATGCAGTAGGGAGGCCTCTCCTGAAGTGTTGTTTTTATGGATGAAGCCTTAGCAGGAATATTGAAACCACTCAATAATCAGACTTCACCTGCAGTAATGTACCCACTCCTTTCGGACACTGCAAACTGATCTATCATGTCTGCTCATATTGTCCCCTTTCACTAGTGAGACATCACATGGAGTATTGTGAAATAATGTGTGTACTCATTTGCGAAAGAACCCCTGAAGTTTCTTTTTACACTCATGATTGATACACTACGCCGGGCGGGGGTATCTATGTACTGGTTTGAGCATTGTAGCGAGTTCTTACTTGGAGTATTCTGCTTCCACAGTAGTAAGGTCTCACCTGTAGTGATGCGTTTACTTTATTTGACCTTTCCTAAAGTATTTTTTACTGGGGTTGACTCATGTAGAGTACTGTGCCTTATTAGTGAGAACTTTTGTATAAAGCTTCATCCAGAATATTGTGCCCATTCATTAATGAGGCCAGATCTCAAATGGTGTGTCTCCTCATGACTGTAACCTCACTTGGAGTATTGTTATCACCTCTTAGGGAGATCTCACTCGTAGCATTGTGCCCACTGTTAGGTGAGTTGTCACCTGTAGTATTCCTGACCACTTAGTGGTGAAACCTCACCGGATGTATTGTGTGCAGCTGTTCCTATGAATAGTGTGCAACACAATTAGAGATACCTCGCATGGAGTGCTGTGTCCATTCATTTGTGAGACCTTGCCTGGAATACTGGGTCCACTCAGGAGCGGCCGCTGTAGTGCTGAGACTGTTGGCCGTGACACACCACCTGGTGTATTGCACCGCTCATTAGGGAAACTTCACTTGGAATATTGCACCCGTTTACCAGTGTGACTCACCTCAAGTATCCACGTAGTGAGAACTGTTGGGGGGTATCCTGTCCATTGAGTAGCATCCTATCTGGAGTTTTAGACATCTACCTCGGTAAGTAAACGCAGTGGTGCGATCTCGCCCAGAGTAGTTAGATCCCAGCTGGAGTGTTATTCATGAGAGAGTTCTGAAAGGGCTGCTCAATGCTGCCGGTGTGGTGCAACAAAGTTATAATAGTTAATGAGACTTGTCCTGCAGTATTGTGTCAATTAATTAGAGAGATCCCACGTAGAGCATTGCCTCATCTCGTTTCCGTTTGTTTTGGGGTAACTACTGTAAGACTGCAACTCCCTCTGCCCCAAATCATTGCTATGCTATGCTCTTTGTCCGGTGCTGAGGCCTAGTGGCGCTTTTCTGCCCTGGTCACATGCTCGCTCTTGAATGTGATATAAATTATAGAAGCACCTTGCTTTCATTCCCAAGCATGCATGCGTTAAATGAAAGCGCACTGAAGCCGGCTTACAGTGCTGAAAGCTGTACAACTATAACCAAGCAAACGGCGTCTCCATACATGTTAATTAAACAAATGTATACATATCCACTGTAATTGCAATATCACAGCAATCACTCCATGGTCTAGACCATAAAGAATATTGTCTTCTGTTTCTGTGAAGCGTGTGCTCAGTTTGGCACGGGGTGGCATGGTTTGCTATCAGTCTAGGAACTCGCCGGAGTACAGCGAAGAAGACCAGGCAGAGGCCGGCCACTGTCTGTGGGGATTACCCGTCCCCGCGCGCACTCGCCGCTTGATGTCACACTCTGGTCCTCTGCCAGGGATGCTGGGAGCAGCTGCTACGGCTCCACGGCCCCTCCGCCCCGCAAGCACGGCTCTACTCTAGCTCCAACACTGAGGATGCTGGGACTTTCTGGAAGGAGGAAGCCGGCGGCGCCGAGGGGGTTAAGCGGATCCGCTATCTCTAGGGGTCCCCGGCGCCTGAGCAGCCAATGGGACGGCCCGCCGCAGTCCTGCCCCTGTTGCCGCGGCCGCCCATTCGCTCGCCTAGCTGTAGAGCGTGCCGTCGCCGTCAGGGGCGCGCGGTACGGGTGGCGAGCGGGGGACACCTGCCGTAAGAACGAGCATCCCCGCGCGACGCATGGACGCCGGGCGGGGAAGCGGCCATGGACCAGGCCTTCCGCCGCGCGAGACCCGCGTCGCTAACCAATAGGAGCGCAAGTCACGGCCTACTACGCCGAGGGCGCCCCATGGATGCTCTCAGATATGAACGAAGGGGTGGGCTGACGCTCGGGTTTTGGCCGTAGCCTTGACCGCGGGACTGTTTACTCTCCAGAATGTGCATTCACCGAAAGGCTCGAGCAAGTCCAATTATGGAGCCTTTGGTTGTCCCGGTTCGTTGTAGAGTTTTCGACTAAATGCAGTCCTCGTTTTATACAAAGACTGGGCCTGGTACCCTTCAAAAGATGCTTTTAGGAATGATTCCCAAGACGAATTCCCTGTAAAGAGGCTACCTTTCCCCCGTGCACCCGCTCCCCTCGACCACCACGCCAAGCATCCTTGTTTTTCTGCAAAAGAACGAGGCATCTCTATACACCGCTGTCCAACCCAGGCCTCCCTATAAAGCAAACATTTCCTGCTGGCTACCTTCCTCCGGCGACACTGGGAGCTGACATGCCTGAAGGCAGTAGCATGCTCTGTGCGTCCTGGTGCTACGTGAAGGTGAGTCTGTTTTGTGTAGAGATCGCTCAGTGGGTTGAGCACCTGCTGCAAATAATGGTATGTGGCGTGATGATTTGTAAAATGTATAGCTTAGCTTGAGCAAGTTAATACGTCACACAATATATGTATGTGCAAAGAAGCCGGTTCAGTTTGTGTTGGGAGCTTTATGAATGTTCTGTGTAATTGTTGGTGAGGACAAGTGTAGCAGCGGTTTACCTTAAATAGAAAACCCCCTGATCATTTTTTTCCAAAGGCGGGTGACTCGGGTGATGTAGTGTGTGGCTATGTTTATGAATTACTTGGCTTTCTTTGATCACGTGGTGTTATCGTGGCCATAGGTCAAGGAAAGTGGGGTAGCCATTGCCCCATATCGTGTGTGAAACTATGCATGCACACCTACACTTCGAATTGAAAACTTTAACATAAAGTTCCCAAATGGAAAATGGTGTCGAGGGGTGATGGGTCTTGACTGGCTGAAGTTGAAACGTACGACAAACGTATTGTGCCCCAATCGAATGGGTTTTTGCCGCCGGCACTCCCCCCTTAATCCTCCACTGTTATCTTATCCTCTGCACTTTTTCCTATACTTTACAGTTTAACCACACCTCCTCTATCGATTTTCTTCTCATGTTGTAGCACTCTTCCTGTAGCACTTCTCCAATGCTTTTTTATGTTACCCTTCTGTGCTCTTACTTTTTGGTGCCTGTCCTCCTTTTTATCCCACTGCGCCCCCACTGCATCTATATTACTCCTTAATCACTTACCCACTCCATCAAGCACTCATTCTTTCACCATTGATTGCTTATTCATTAATACCCAATTGCCCTCTTGTTTTCCTCTGCCCACTTTTCAGCATTTCTATTTTTCTCCAACACTCCTCTACTCTCCAGGACCAGACCCGGTTCTAGGAATCTTCATCTGGGCAGGCCAGATTTGTGATCAGCGGGGCCCAGTTTCCATTGGGTGTTGCTATATGAGTACCCTAAACCAAGTGCAAGTATTAATCCAGATTTCCCATACCCGTGATCCAGCAAAAAATGCCTTTGCAGATCCAGCCGGAAAAAACCTTTTGCACTGCCTATAAAAAAACAGTATAGAGCAAACGAGAAACAAGGAAAATAGGGTTGCAACATCAATTTTCCTATCTTCCCTTGCCATCTGCTCCTCCCGTTTCTATTATATCCACTTCTTCACCTTTCACCCCCCCCCCCACTACCATTCCCATTTACTTCAATCCCAACTACCCCAAAATCCCACACCATGTCTTTCTTTGCCTGGTTGGGGAGAATCAAGGGTGAGGCTTCCTCCTCTGCAAGGGCTGTTCTATCTCAGATGGCGTGCAATCAACAATGCCAACCTGGACACTGTGGTTACTCCCAGCAGGCCCCGGAGGAGGTGCTTGTGGTCCCGCCATGTTGTAAAAGACAGGGCTCCCTCTCCAGAATACAGAAGCAGGGAATAGGACATTTTGTTTCTTACAAAATGACATTACGAAGCACAAAATTGTATTTTTTTGTTGCAATTTTGCAGAACATTTTTAATTGAGTGCTCAAGTGAGTGATGGTATGTAGGAGAGAGACGGGGGTCAGGAGGTGGACTGTGCAGTTTGAGGGGTTTCCAGCTTGTTGAAATCAATCCTGGTGGGGCTTGGCAGGGATGAGGGGCCCTTGCACCCCTACCGTGCCCCTCCACAAAATTGTCTGGTACATACTGTTTATATAATGGTTTTTGGTTTGATGTGTTTGTTAATGTGGCCTGGTATTTAAAAAAAAAAAGGTTTGTGTGTTCTTGGCAGGTCCAGAAACATGTGCTCCCATCTATTAGACCATGAGTGAGGCTTTTTAGAAATAGCTTATACCGTGAACTAAATCACTTCTGGGGCACCTGATTTTTGCAGGCCAGGGACTGTGTGATTAAATGATTTGCTCAGGATCACACACTTTGGTGAAGTAGTAAAGCCAGCATTTGAGACTAGTTTGAAATTTAGATACTCAACCATGTATCTTCCAAGCTCAAGTTGGTACAAATATATGTGTTCAATGTTGGTCTTGAATACCTAAAATAATACTCAATTGTATACAATTACTTTTAAAAAGTCACATGATAAACCAACCTGACAATGTATACCTCATTGTAGAAACGTGTTGATAAAGAGTAAAGGCGTCAATGCACAGAGGGGACCAACCACTCGTGTTTGCAGTTTTTTGCAAAAGGGCCAGCTATGCAATTTGAATTGTTTCCACCAAGTACTGGTAAAGTAAAGCATAACACACTGGTAAATATTGCCCTTTGATCTTCACTATTCCCTATGTGTCTGGTAAAGTGTAAATCCCTCACACAATTAACGATTGTGGGAGTCGTCCATAATGGTTTCTTTTTTAATCTGCCAGCTTTTACCAGGGTGTAAAAGTCAGGTGGATTCCAAAGAAATCCATTGGTGTTCTACTAACAAAAATACATTCTGGTGGAAAAGCAACCAGATTCGGCAGGTGGACCTCTGCTCTACAACTTCACCTGCCAAATCCTACAAAATCCTGCAGCACATAAAGTGGCGATTAATGCTTTTAGCACCACTTATTCCGCTCTGCTTGACTTGGAAAATGACCCCCTATGATTGTAGCTTATTTTCCTCATACTGCTCCAGCATAGCAAATAAGAGCTTAATAAAATGTTATGTAAGAGACAAAGTGTAATGAAATGCATGACCAGGTCATTGTTTTACACAGCTTGTTTTGCATCCCCTTAATTTCTAATCACCTAACAATTTCACTTTATATAATTTAATAAAAGTGTCCAATCAACGGTCACTGCCAGTTACCTTTTCACATCTCTAATCACTTCTTGTAAATAATCTGCCCCTGAGACATGTTAAAAAGACAAGACCTCAAAGGGAGGGCTTGTGTAGCCATGGCTGTTTGAATTTGAGGGGAAAGAGGCAGACCAGGGTCACAGGCATTTGTTCATTGTCCAAATGTTGAATCCACATTTGATTGCATTATTTAGGAAATATTTAAATATTGTTTTTTAGTTTTGAAAGATGTATCATTCATTCATACTTTGTCTGCAAAATTAAACAAAATGCTCTTCTCTTGTTATTTTCTAGGTGTTTATGAGTAATCGTCTGAGTGGCAAATGTTTATTGGGGGGTGGTGGGATCAGTCCTCCCAACCCGCTCCCCTCCCCATCACTGGTGGGGCCCTATGGCAAATAATTTCCATTTCCGGCACTGCCTAATCACCCAGCATCCAGGATTTACATCATGCTTGACAAACAAGATCCACAATACACACAATGTATTCTATTTGCATGCACTCTGTTAAATTACTCGAACAGTATGAGATTATCAATTCAGTACTTATCAGTTTGAATCATTAAACATTCTGGCAGTTCGGGTTTGGCTTCCACACCGACAAAGATGCATTCTTTTTAGTTTTCAACCCCACTGCCAAGTACTCTTGAGAAGATGATCTGAAACTGGTCCATACTTGCCATCCTAGCCTTGTCATTTTCAGGTAGGGCCTTGTTGAACCAACCCAGTGAGATGCAGCTTAATTCCCTAGGATTAGCAAACAAAGCAATCCCATCTGGGCATATACACTTTCACTTAGGGAGACCAACTGAAACCCACAAGCATTGGCAAAGCAAACAGCTTTGGCTTTTGATTAGGCATGGATAGGCATTTGCCAGGCACTGCCACAAGGCTATCCCCTGGACATAAAATAGGAACAGCAGTGGAACTGTGCGAGTACCTGGTCATATTTTGTAATTGCCTGGCAAAATGTCTAATACCTATACACAAACCAAAGCCGCTGGCTTTGCGATTGCTTGTTTAAGGCAGGATCCGGTGTAAGGAACAGGGGCATTGACACAAATATTGCTTATAAAATCGACTAGCTGAAGACACACAGTAAGAGATTTTTTTTATCACACCAGAAGCTCATTTGAAGAGGCAATTAAATAATTAAACACTCAAAAGAATGCATAGATCTAACCCTGCCAGCTCCTATACAGCTGAAAGATGGCTGTTACTTTGTGATAGTGCTTGCTCAAAGGGTACGTTTTGGCAGTGAGGGGCAGGTAGTAATGCCATAGGCATTCACATAGCCATGGCTAGTCATTGGCTGGGTAAGTGACCCAACATGCCCGTAAGATGTGTTTCTCCTCATATCTTGTCTCCATCCCATCTGTGTTCCACTGCAGGAGTTCTGGCTTACACCTACTAGGCAAAACTAAAAAAGGATGGTTGTAAGTCTCCGAATGATTCATAACCACCGGCATTGCTCTGGTCAGACTTCATACTACTGTCTGAAAATCAGCCTTGCCCCTGCCACTAATGTGAGCAGCCCTGCCCAAACTGCTAGACCACAAGGCCTAGAAATGCCTGTGGTTGCTTTTGTTCCAGTGCAGAGGGTACATGGCTTAGTAATTGAGACTGAACTGCACCTTTTGGTGGCAGAACAGTCATTTGCTAATGGCTTGCCCCCTTCTGTAATGGCACAGACATGCGAAAGAATTATGGCATGGAATGTTGTGCAGAGCAAAGGGAGTTGTAATGTTAAATTGAAATCCTTGCATCTATCACTTTTTGATTTTACTACTCTCCCCTTCAGAATTATTTTTGTTGCTACCAACCTTATGTTTTTTAATGCAGCAGAATATATATTTGCAATGTAATTTGTAAGGGCCCTGTGACAAATCTTTCAATAAAGTCAATTCTCCACATGGGGGAGACCTTCTTTGTAAGGCTAGGGTGGTGCTGCCACTAACAAATATTCCCCATAGGGGTGGTAACATGCGGGAGGACCTTCCAGGGAAGTGCTCCACTCTTGGGGATAAGGACGTATATTCTAGGTCCACAACCAATTTATTACCTAAATAACCCAATCATCCAGCGTACCAGTACACCATCAGATACGCTGTACTCGAATGCTGCATTGTAACTTGTTAAGGTGTAGTAGTACTAGGACGAGGAATCCCAGAGGAGGCATAGAGATCACCTCAGTAAAAAAAAAAAAACGACAAAAGACTCTTGTAATCCTCCAAAGATGAAAACTCTTCTAAACATGGAATAAGGACTTGCCTTGTTGTGAAACCCAGCCTGGAGAGGCAACATGTACAGAAACCTACAGGAGTTTCAAACACTGTGGGCATACCAGAGTTGGAGGAGAGCAGAGGACGCTGGTGAAGCGTGGAAGGAGTGCTCCGTGGATCCAGCTGTCGCAGACCCGACCACGAAGCAGGAGAAAAGAGCTGAGCAGCCACGCATGGAGCTGCCACAGTGCTGTGGAAACCGGAGAGAGGGCGAGAAGCCCTGTGCATTGGAGAGAATAACCCCAGTCCAAGGGAATCCCAGTGGCATGCCAAAATAGCTTGGCAGGTAACGGGAGATGTGAGAGACCAGGAGGGGTCATGGGGGTGGAAGATACAGGTTGGGGTCTCTAACACTTGTATATCCAGCATACGAGGAAGGTTTCCTCATCGCAGTTGCAACAATAAGCCCACTGACCACCAGAGACGAGTCAAAGGCCCTAACCAGTACAAAACCAAGCATCAGTGGAGAGCTTCCTTGTTGCAGTGGTGACAAAAAGCCCGTTGACCACCAGAAACTCAAGCAAGGAGATGTTCCTCATCGCAGTGGTGATCAACCAATAAGGATTTGGGACTTTGCTAACACCAAAACAGAGTGGCAAAGTGTATATCAAGCTGAATATTGTGAGAACTTTTTAGACACCAGGAGAAGGTAGTCATTCCCCCTGACCTCGTTGTGAACTGTGCCAAGTACAGGAGAATGGATTCCTTCTCCTGGTCCCGAATTGGGAGTTGTTCTAGCGACGCCAGGGGACGGGCGTCATTCCCCCGGGCTTTATTGGAAACTGTATAGACCTATACCAGGAGAAGGGAGCCATTCTCCTGGACGTAGAAGTTATATAAATTCTATGTGAAACCCACAAGCCAGGGAAAGGGAGTCCTTCCACCTGGCATTCTTGTTGCAAGAGAACATAATTAAAACACTATCCAAGCATCAGGAGAAGGGAGGCATTTTCCTGGACAAGGAACTTTCTATTAGATTGACCTTTAGTTGTAATGTGAGGGATAGAAATAGGTTGTGACACAGGACGGCAGAGTTTGATTTGACTGACATTCTGATGGACCCTTCAGTATTAGGTTGGAGGCAGGGATACCCCTCTTAGAAGATGGGGAAAGTGAGGGCATTTTTATGCACAAATAAAAGTCTATAACCACCACCATGCCACCTGTGTCAGCTTCCTTCTTCGGCTATTAGTCGATTGATGCACCATCTGCAAATTATGTGTGCCAGCAACACCATGTGTCATTTATTGTTTGATATAGTTAAGCATTTTGTTAAGCATAATGTGAAAAGCCACTCTATTCCCAAAAAAAATGATAACGCTTTAAATTACAGAAACCAACTTTAAGGTTTGAGAAAATAACTGTAGGCGGCCTGCTTAAGTAAGTGTGCTTGATTAAGCGTGATACCTCACTTAAAGGTGTGAATGGCACTTCATCTCCCTGGTCGTTTGTGCTTTCATGGCTGTGGGGCATAGATCATTGTCCAGGGCAAGCAAACAAATCCTGGCTGTGCCTCCTGCAGTGCAGTCTCTCAGAATGATAATCTCTCTGAGGTTCCTGCTGCACATTTAGAGCGAAATGCCCCCACACCACAACGCCCCACTCCCTCGGGTCGCACATTCAAGTCCTCCTTTCTAGGGGGGGGCAAGGGCTGGTCTTGGGGATGGGTGAGGGGAGTTAGCGGGGGACCCTGGCCCTCCTGCAGGAGCCGGGTCTGTCCAGGACTCATATCATTCTCTTCCTCTAGCGCTTCCGCACCCTTCCATTGTTCGTTATTCATCCTATGCTGTTTTCTTACTAATCTTCCAACGCTCACATTTAAACCTTCCATAGTACTACTCACAGACCCTCCAGTTTATAGTGATTTTCGATCCCGCAAAATGCAGCGAAAAACAGTTGTTTTTGCAAAAAAGCGCAAAAACAGCAATTTTTCCAAAAACACCCACAAAAATGTCCATGAGCCAAGGGGCTCCACTCTTATTTTTTTGAACTCATGAAATGCGCAAGCACATTTCATCACTTGAGCAAAAAAAAAGAGCCATCCGATCCACAAAGGACATCTGAATGGACGTTTCTTATATGCGCCCATTCAGATGTCCTTTTTTACCCCTTTGCACAAATCGGGGGGCGTTTCTGCGCATTTAAAAGCGCATCCCAAATTGACAAGATTTTTTAAATGTGCAGAAATTGTAGGCCACTCTATGCGCCCACTTTAAATACATGCACGAGGGGTGCCACTGCTTTACAGGGTCTTTACCGACCCTGCTGACTCATGCAATACTCTTAAAAAAAATCATTTTTAAGTGTGACAGCTGCTGTCTCACTTGCATTTCCGTTCCCCAAATGGGATGGAAATGTGTTTTTATATATATTTTTTATTTTTTTATTGGGTTACATTTTACAGTGGCAGGACCCTTAATGGCCAGTCACGGTGAAATGCACGGGGAGCCTGTAGACCATTGTTGGGAGAGCGTTTCTAACACAAACGTAGTCAGATGGCTAACCAGCACATCATTTGCGTTACAGCTCTGCCCCGTGGAAATGCATAGGTCAACTTTGAGATTAAAGGTGGCCTGCTCATTTCCAAAAATGGCTTATCTAAAAACAGCACATCTTCTGCTCTATTTTCAGATACCCCATTTTTTTGAGGACAAAATCCAGAGTTTTCTTCAAAAATTGAAAAATGGTCACAATACGTGAGAGAAAGGAGTGAGAGGGGAGTGATGGGTGAGCTGTGGCGTGGTAGGCAAGAAGATGGATATCGGAGGGAGAGCAGTGGGTCAGAGGGGGAAGCAGTGGGCAAGAGAGCAGAGCGGATGCAGTGGGGCTTTGGGCCACAACTCTGAGAGAGTGGAGGTACGAAAGTGGAAGGAACGTGGGTTCAGGGGTAGTAATGGGCTACAGATTGGGAGAAAGGATGAGGAAAGCGTGTGATAGAATGGGAGAAAGGATGAAGGATGCAGAAGTAGCATGCAAGATTGAAGGACTGTATACTGCGGGAGGAATTGGGGAGCGTATGGTGTGAGTTGGGAATATGATTTGGAGTTTGGCAGGGACTAGAGAGCGCAAAATGTGACTTGGCAATGTGACGGAGCATGTGAGTATGTGTATGACTGAGCGTGAGGTTCAAAAATACAAGTTGTGATGGGGGATTGGTGGGACGTGTGAGGTGTGTTGGGTGAGAGAGGTGTGTGGGTGTTTGCGGGATTGGGAAACATAGAAGGGGGACATGGAAGGGGAACAGTTGCAGCATTACAACTGATAATGATTTATAATGTTAATAATATTAAATGGGCATGCACATTGAACCAAAAAACATAGCCAAAACAAACACTGTTCTGCCAAGCCAGAGACATCTAGGACTCTTCCTATTTGATATAAAATATACATATATTGACACCCTGGCTCACTTGTACCCTTGCACACAGCCTCTTTCCTGCATGTACCAATCTTGCACCCTCCAGTCAATACAAATTGTGCTGCAAAAATGCCGCCATAAATAAAGGTTTGTGCCGCAAAATTTGCCATTTCATGCCGCAAGTCCTGGAGAGTCTGACTCTACGCATGCACTAGCACTCCTTTCATCATCCATTGCTCTGTCAGTCATCTTCTGGCACTTCACTTATTCTTAGTTTGTCTTCTAATTCCCCACTATTCCTCTTATTATTCTCCACCACTCCTCCAATCATCCCCAATGGCTATTCCACAAACCCGTAGAAGAAATTGGTGGATGCCTTTATACTAGGAATAGGTGCAAGTATTTGCCTACTGTGTTCTATTCCGTTTTTTCCTGGCTGGTGCTGAAATGTGTGTGGATAAACTATAGCCCCATGGATACCCATCTGTACCTGTTTGTATTTTAGGCTAGACAATGTATATGGGAATGGTGAAGACGGTGGGCTCGCCAAATTGACGTACAATGAATTTGCTGCAGTACTCCTATAGGACTACTTGTGTATATGAGGTCCTCCACCCAGTCATCATACAACTATGGT
Organism: Ambystoma mexicanum; assembly: GCF_040938575.1. Classification (NCBI taxonomy): domain Eukaryota; kingdom Metazoa; phylum Chordata; class Amphibia; order Caudata; family Ambystomatidae; genus Ambystoma; species Ambystoma mexicanum. The sequence continues at coordinate 435,064,824 of NC_090921.1, read as the reverse complement.
TGTATGACAAAACCTGTTGCTTCAGGAACACTTGAATAATTTCTACTGCTGGACCAGTAACGGCTGGTACACATAACCTACTGTACTGTGGATGGTGTACATTACTGGATCAGGGATAGAACGTGTGGGATGGCCGTGGATAGCTGCACACCATGTCTGCACCGTTTGCCAAGATCTTGGTAGTAATATGGTTTTCTGGGCTATCGTGCTATGGTGCAGTGTGGTGACCCTTCCCCAGTAGTGTCTTTTGGCTATGACAATTGGATTGTGGGTGTCTGTATGTACCACATGTTAAACATTTCAGAAAGTTTTCTTAGCCAAGAAAGCAAAAGTATATTAGGGAAGCACAGAAGTAAAGAGCAAGAGGGAATGGACTGGGACATGAAGAAAGGTCAAAAGGTGAGCAGACATGCAGAGGGTGAGATTACTAGAAAAAAGGGGGTGGAAGCTTCCAAAAGAAAGAGGACATGTTCATTAAAACGGTACCAAATGGGAACAATTGGTGCAAAGAAGAATACTTATTTTGTTGGTAACACATTGTTCTGTACACTAATGGTCACTTGTGTCCTCTGACTTCTTGCTCTTTCTTTTTCAGTTTAAAAGGATGCTGAATAGAGAATTAACACACTTGTCAGAAACGAGCCGCTCTGGAAACCAGGTATCCGAATACATCTCCAGCACTTTTTTGGGTGAGTACATTGAGGTCTACTAACTCTCTAGGCGCGGAGGCTGTGGCAGTTTCCAACCTGTTCTGCCATGTCCCAGAGCCCCCAAGTAACACCCAAAGGCCTAGATTGTGCATTGTCCCTTTTTGCAATGTATTCTCTGTGGCATTCTTTGCTTTTTGAACAATCTTTGCGATGCACAACTGTTGCAATAAAGGTGACCTGCCTCGGTCTGATGCCTGTTGGGGTTGTGTGACAAGCTGTAATACCAGAGATTAGATTTATAAATGTGGAAATTTGTGCGAATGTAAGGTTTACTTGGAATTATTACCCCACAATACATCACCAGCCTGGTTACACGTAAACTCTATAGTTTGAAGGCACTCATTTGTGGCATGTGTTGCTATCCTGATATAGCGGGTTCTTTATCCTCTGCGTGTCAATTATCTACAATTAAGTGTACTTGTAAATGTGATGTATTTACATTCTATATATTTGCCACGTCCCTTAGGTGGCCGATCACATTCTTATTGCAGGAAAAAATGCTTTTCATATGTATCCATTAGATGTTTTTATTGTACACCCATTCAATCGGATGATGACTTCACAGCAAATTATCCAGATGTGCAGCATGCTCGGTGCAGGTTTTAAGTGATCACAGGCCTAAAATGGTTGCGGTTCAAATTGCAGCACCCTTTTCTACACCTGCTATTGCCTAAGAATGGTGGTTAGGATGAAGGGCGACTACATTAATGGGCTCCAAATCGCTCACATTTAATGTGTAGGCTGGCACAGGGACCTGATGTTGCTGTCTAACTATTGGTTCATTTCTCTGTGGTACCAAAAGAGGGACCCTCTCAGTGACACTGGGAAAAGGCTTTTATTTCCTTGCTGGTATTTATCTGTCTTTAGATCGCATACATCTCTCGAATGGTAATTTAGAAGTGGAAAGAAACGGTCAGCACTGACTTATTTCAATGAATACCAACAAATGCAGGAGAATGGCATGGTGGAGACAGTTATCAGTGAGTAACTCTACACCATGCTAGGGAGCAGAGTGCTTGGACAGTTGACAATATATGGCAATCCTGCTAGAGGTGTATCATGTATGGTCTGGTTGAATGAAATGCTTTGTTCAGTAGTTGATTAGTCCATTCCCTGCCGCAAGACCAACGGCATACGTTGTATTGACTGAGGCAGCTCTACAGATAGGGGTGTATCGGCCACTTTTGCTTCCAAAAATAGGAAGTAAAAATACTCCCATCAAAAACATAGGAGGCCCATAGGAACCTAGCCGCCTGCTTTCATCCACAACGCTCCTTGTATTTATTTGAATGAATGGTACATATAGAGCCACAGGAAGAAACTCTTTATTATTACTGGATGATCTGTAAAGGGAAACCTGTATCTTGTAATGTGTATGAATAGCTAGGTGCAAATAAATATTTATTATAAACACACTTCTGTTTTTTACTTGCTTTAAAAATCCTCCCCTTGGGCATGGGACTTACTTTGTTATTCCTAACTTTAAAAAATAGAAAGCGAAAGACTTCCACTTCAAAGTCTTAACTGGATCACTGGACTATGTATGATTTTCACAATTACCTGGAGTAATTTCAAGTGTATATGGCAATAATGGCTACAGGATTTCTTTTTGTTAATCGGTTGACACAAGGTATGAATACAGGAAAAAATCATTGTGGCAGTCCTTGTTTCTTGGATCCCTTTTGATCAACCCTTTTTAAAGATCTGACATGTGGTGTTAGAAGTGGGATGCAAAGCTAGGGGAAGGGTATTTGTTCCCTAAATCAAAATGGGGATATTTATTGGATATTCCTGGGATTGCTGCTGGTTTTGTGCCCAATGCAGAGAACTCTGCTTGTGAGTGGGTTTCGTTCACGTGGTGATATTTCATTTGGCTGTTCTCAGCAAATCTAGCTGGTTAAAGATGATGGGGCACCGCATATAGTATCGAGCTGCCGCTACCAGCCTTGGTTGTGGTGCTTGTCAGTTGGTTAACCTAGTGATGAAACATTAACAGGCTACACCTTTTGATACTGTGAGGTTCTGAGACACAGCACTTCAAGTCTTATTGGACACAGAAAGACAGCACACGCACTGTCCAAACTCGCCCAAACTCGAAAAATGGTTGTTCTTTCTTCTGCAGGTAGAAGACCACTATTACAGAATATAGATTAAATACGGTCAGAATCTGACATAATATGGTGCTGTTGTACACACCGCTTATGACAGATCTAGCTATTTTTCCAGTCAGTAATGCCTTTGATACTCAAGGCGAAAAAGGATGTCTGTGGCAGTCGTGAGGCTGGATTTTAGGGGAATCTGGAGATTCCAAATTGGCTGCTACCACTGGCAGTCCATATGGAAGCTGGGCTGCCAGATACACTCCCAATGAACACAAATTCAGGTACTTAATTGGAGGGCATTCATCATTAACTTGAGAGACCGTAGTAACGCTGAGTATTTCCCCTAAAACCCACATGATTTCAGGATCCTATCGTATGGCATGCCTGGAAGAATGCCAATCACTGAAAAATGTCACCAGAAGAGAGACGTGCTAGGAGAGAACAAACTGGTTCTGCACCACACATTTTGTTATGTTCTTTGTTATGTAGATGTCTGTATTTCTAATATGACTTTCCATCTGGGACAAGGGTGTGAGGTCATGAGATTCCAGATTGTAGAATCCCTATGGGAATGTTGTTGCTTGAGCGTTAGCAGTTGGTTGTAAGCTGCAGTGTTGGTTGGGGGACTCATGCATCTATCTTCAAGATAAAGAATAAAAGTCACTAATCAGATCTATCTGGTGTGGTCACTGTCTCAACATTGGCGACGAGGATGGGATTCATGCAGTAAGGAGTACTCGCCTGAGACTTGAGACCCCCAACGTCCGGCAAGGAGGGATGTTGCCCGACCGGCATCGCTACTGCCACCGCCCATCGAGTTTGGGAAATTGAGGTTTGTCCAGCAGTGTGCGGGGTCGGACAGGAAAAGGGCACATCTGTCCGCTCGCCGTCTGGCGTTCAGCGGCCCCGCTGGCTGGTGACTTTTTTTTTCGTGTCCAGCGAGAGCGATTTCCACCGCCCCCTCTCCCTCCCCCAAACCCCCCCCCCCCCCCCCCCCCCCCCCCCTCCCTCTGAGGTCAGTGCGGGGTGATTTCGGGGTGATTTTTGGCTGCTTTGCATGAGGAGTTTTGGTCCCGCCAGGAAGGAGCCTCGAACCCCTGAGTCACGTGACGTTGGCAACTTGAGGCCGTGTGCTCCACGTGACCGCCCTCTGGGGCTGAAGCGGTAGGATCACGAAATCAGTCAGGAAAAGGCACGGGAGATCGGGGCACGTTCGCCTGCACCCTGCCCAGGGCCCACAAGGGAAGGCGGTGGCTGAAGCGGCGACCGTGGTACCTCTGTGCACTGCATCTAATGAGGAGCGGTTGCGTGATTCTCTAATGAGTGGTGTTTACGTGATTTGAGCGCACAATCCAAAACGCCCGCACAGGTGAAGGGGAAGGGGGTAGCTTTGTGATGGCGCAATAGTGCTGCACTTCTGTACTGCATCCCCCTTACTGTACTGCATTCAGGGTTCCGCTCCTTAAGGTGCTCTCATTTCTGTCGTGTTGACTTGTATACACTGCATCGGATATGGCCCTATCGGGCGTACCGGGCCCGCAAATGTTTATGCCTACCCCAGGCCCACCCAGGATTAAGTGGGGCCCCTGGAAGAGAGGTTTTCTGCACTATGTGAAGGCAGCATGTGGCAGTGGGATGTCCACTGAGCGGAAAGTATCAATGCTCATGCATTTCCTTGGCTATGAAGGACCGAGGATCTATGAGACACTGCCAGATACGGCAGAACTAGATGTGAAAGGTGGAGGAAACCATTTTGACGCAGCACTAGCAAAGCTAGACAAACATTTTGAGTCAAAGATGAGCACAGTGCTTGAGCGATATCACTTCGGAATGAGAATCCAACATGAAGGGGAGACCATGGAAGAATACATTACGGCTCTGAGACACCTGTCCTTAAACTGCAAATTTGCTGGGGGGTTCGATGAGCACATAAGGGACCAATTTATGTTGCATTGCTCCAATGACAAGATCCGTGAGGAGGTGTGGTTGAAAGACGACCCCAGTTTAGAGGAGGTCATAGGCATTGCTAAGAGAATAGAACATACCCTACAATGTGTCGCAAAATTAACCACCAATGAAACAAAGCCCTCCCAGGCAACTGAGGTGCTGAGAGTGGGTGACAAAAAGAAAGATGGCATAAAGGAAAAAAAAAAACAGAAGGCTAGACCTATGAAACGGAATGATGTGGTCCAGGGTAAGGGTGGGGGAAGCCAGGTGGGTAATAAAGTGACCCAGAAAGATGGTGTGTGCAAAGAGGCTCTAAGAGGGATGACTGATTGTGCTTCCGGTTTGGGTGTGCACGTCATTTATCAACTTCTCCTATATGCCCTGGGAGACGAGCCAACTGCAGTATATGTAAAAGGTGGGGGCACTTTGAAAACTGCTGCAAGAACTACCGCATTGGTGGGGGGAAGGGGACCATGTTTGTTGAGGAATGCGATATAGTGTCGTCAGATGAAGGTGAAGAGTCAGAAAATGAGATTGTTACAGTGAATATGGTGGAGTGTACCGAGGTTGACGAGTGTGAACACCCATCTGCTTGGGTTGAAGTGAATGGGCGGCAAGTGACCATGCTGGCGGATTCGTGTTCGAAAATCACATTGATGTCACGGGCTGTTTATGAAAACATTGTATGTGGTTGAATGGGCGCGAAATAGTTATTGGGATGCTGTACCGCTCACTTCAGATTTAAAGGGAGGACAACATGTGGAAAGATTTACATTACGAAGAAAGGGGAGACCCTGCTTGGATGGAGGGAGCAAAGGGGATTGGGCATTGGACTCGATCCTAACAGCAAAGAACAAGTGCTAAACATGGGTAGTGCTTTAGGGACTGATAAGACAAGGGGTAGTGAAAACGGCCTAATTGAAAGGTACCCGGAAATCTTTAACAAAGGTGTGGGATGTCTCAAGGGCACAAAATAGTTTTGAAAAATGGGAGCACTCCTGTGTGTGCTAAACTCAGACCCTTGCCAATGTCAATGCGCAATGCAGTACGGAAGGAGCTGGAGAAACTAGAAAAGGCAGGGATTATCGAACCAGCCAAAGCTGTAGAGTGGATATCCCCAGTAGTAGTGGTAAAAAAGTCGAGTGGCGACTTAAGAGTTTGTGTAGACTTGAGGGAACTGAATAGGTGTGTGGTAGCCGACCGCCACCCACTCCCAAATATGGGGGAACTATTGAGTCGGATTGGGAATGCAAAATGTTTAGCCAGGTTAGATATGGCAAGCGCATATCACCAAATTAATTTGGACGTTGAATCTTGTGAGCTCACAGCCTTCATCACATATGAGGGGATTTATCAGTTTCGACGTATGCCCTTTTGGCTGATATCAGCCTCGTCGGTCTTCCAAAAAGTAATGGATAAGGTGCTAAAGGGCGTGAATGATGTTTGGTGTTTTCAGGATGATGTGCTAATATGTGGGAGGAGTGAGGAGGAATTGGAGAAAAAGGTGGAGATGGTATTGAGGATTTTCAAGGAACGTGGCATAACGTTGCATGGAGAGAAGTGTGTTTTTTCTACCCGAGCGGTAGAGTACTTGGGTCATGAGATATCTGAGGACGGGCTAAGGCCAAAAAGAGATTTGGTAGATGGAATTAAGAGGATGCAACTGCCGAGAAATAAGGCCGAATTGAGATTGCTTCTAGGAACGATAGAATTTTATCATCGGTTTGTGGAAAATTATGCTGATGGCGTGACTAGCTTAAGGGCATTATTGAGGAAGGGAGTAGAGTTTGAGTGGGACAGAGAATGTGAGAGGGAGTTCAATGAGATTAAAATGTAAAGTTACATGGCAAAGCCTTTGGCTATGTATGACGCCAGAAAGAAGACCGTTCTCTCTGTCGACGTCAGTGAAATGGGGATAGGGGTTGTGATGTCCCAGGTGGGAGCCGATTGTACTGAGGCAGTGGTGATGCATGCTTCCCGAATGTTAAGGGGTACTGAATTTAACTATTTGGTTTTGGAGAAGGAGGCCTTGGCGTGCCATTTGGACATTGAGAAGCTCAAAAATGTTGTATGGGGTCAACAATTCACCCTGAGAACTGATCATACGCCTTTTTAAAGGCAATATTTGAAAGCAAGGGGCTTGATAAAGGGTTGCCTACTGGGTAACTAGGCTACAATGTCCCAAATTCAACATTGAGGTAGTACCAGGTAAAGACAATGTGCAGGCGGTTTATGCATCTAGACTAAGAGTGGATGATGCCAATAACGATGATGGTGCAAAGTACGTGGATGTAGGGAATATGGTGTTTGCCACAATAGAAGGGGCGATGCAGAAGGCGGAATGGGTTAAAACGTTGGGGTCTGATGAAAGATGAAAACGCATAGTTGGTTTTGTCAGCGAGGCATGGCCGGAGAAGAGGTTGCTGTCGGGTGAAGAGAGATCGCTGTGGGAGGTGAGGGTGGAGTTGTCTGTGAAGGATGGGTTGATATACCGCTGGGACAAGTTGGTTGTTCCTGGCTGTTTGAGTGTGAGGTTGATTAAGATTGCACATCAAGGTCATATTGGTATTAACAAAACCAAGGAAATTATAAAGGCTGACTATTGGTGGCCTGGTCTTTATCGTGAGGTTGGAGAGTGTGTTGATTGTATCAAATCTGGAAAAAATCTGTCAGCTGTGGTGCAGCCGGTAAGGAAAGTGGGAGCACCAAAAGGTGTCTGGCAGGATCTAGCCATAGAGGTCCTGGCCACTGTGGATATGGGTACGGGGCGAGGAAGGTTTGTGATGCCCTGATACGTTTTCGCGGTGGACAGAGTTCAAGGTGATGAGGGATGTGACGTGCCAAGTGTGGTGGGATTTCTAGATGTGTTTGAGAGGGAAAGGCTGCCTAGGAGTGTGCTTACAGACAATGGCCCACAATTTACTGGGAAATTGTTTCAGGAGTATTTAAACAAGTGTGGGATACAGCACAAGAGAACTACACTATAATATCCTCAGGGGAATGGCATGATTGAGAGGGTAAATCGGTTTATAATGGAAGGCATCAGAGAGGCGAGTGCATGTGGTGCTGATAGAAAGGTTGCAGTTAAAGAACATCTGTTCGCTTTGCGAATGGCGCCATGTGTTGAAACGGGAGTCAGTCCCTTTGAGTTGATGAGAGGATGAAAGGGAAACACATTGTTATCACCTGCGTGGCTGGGAAGAGCAAGAGAAACCGATAAAGTAGTGGATGAGGTTAAGAAGAGGATGGAGGCACGAAAGGATAAATAGGTTAGGAAAACCAATGAGAAGTTTCCCAGGAAGGGAAGAGTTGTTGAAGTGGGTGATTTGATCAGAATAAGGAGAGCTGTTGTTCCCAAGAAGGGTGATTCCTCTGTATTCAGATCCCGTCAGGGTTGCCCAAGTACTCAAGGGGGCTGTGAGATTAGAAAATTGTCAAATATGGAACTTGTCAAGAGTTGCTAAAATAAGGAAGTGAAGCGGGATTCTACATCAGTATCCTGTTGTTCCTCAACATGAGCAGCTCATTATTCATTGTTATTTTTTTTGTTGATGCACAAATGTCTGTTTTTTCTTTTTGTGATCTATCTTTTGTGAGCAACCAAACTGTTATTTGTTTTAGATCACGGAGGGGTGTGTGTTATGTAGATGTTCTGTATTTGCTAAATGACCTTCCATCTAGGACAAGGGTGTGAGGTCATGAGATTCCAGATTGTGAAATCCCCATGGGAATGTTGTTCTTGAGCGTTAGCAGTTGGTTGTAAGCTGCAGTGTTGGTTGGGGGTTTCATGCATCTAGCTTCAAGATGAAGAATAAACGTCACTAATCGGATCTATCTGGTGTGGTCACTATGTCAACATTCTTTCTTTGGCGTATAGCGGTGGGGCAGTTCAGTGGGTTGATGTACCGGTTGTGCAGCTCTTTGTGTGATCTACAGACTACCTGGGGTTTAATCCCAGTAAGACCTTTCATACGTACCGGGTGGCTGAAGTTCAAATTCAATTTAATTAAAAGTACTAAGTAACCGTTGTTAGGATTTTTATTAAAAACATGTTAAGCTTTCTGACTCTCCTTAAATTACTTGCAGCTCTGATCCCGGTAACAAAAGATGGAAGTTCTGATGGGGTAAAATGAAGTGACCGGAGGTTCGTTGAGGGCAAGATGGGCTTTTCCCATAAATGAGATCTTAAACAATGCCTCTACACCTCTTGACTTGCAACTGAACATAACCACTGAAATAGACAACCAATGTAAAGTGTGGAAGTTTTCTGTACTATCCGTCCCAGAAAGTGCTCCTTTTGGGGGTAAATCGTTCTTGATGGGGCAATCAATCCCAAACCCTTGACATCCTTTTGGTAACGTCGGCCAAGTGCAAGGCGTATGCCTAAATGTTGTCACGGGTGTAACTAGCTCAAAAGAAAATGTAATTAAATATGTTGCTGTTTAAACCAAGTTATACAGATTTCCAATTTCTAAGGCAATTGCCATAAAACGATAAGGGGGGCAAAGCACAATGACAAGGGAACCCATTTAACAGCCCAAACTGATCCAGTGAAGTATATGGTATTACATTTCACATAGGGTCCTTTGGTGGAGCAATGTTTATGACAGAACAATGTGACAACTAGAGTAAAAATAACTGTCCTGTTTCATCAAACATTTAACTAGCAGGGCAAGCCCAGAGGCTGGTTCATTACTGGGAGAAGATACCTCGGTCACTACTCCTTTCCTGATGCAAAAACTCACACCAGCACCACTCCATTCCAGTGTCCTGTGTATTGCCTCTCTCACTGGACAGGGCCAGTGGTCCTTTGCTAATTATGTTAGGGGGACTTTGTTGTGGTTCTTTCCTATTTCTTGTAAGTCTGCAAAGCTCCCAGCAAATAATCGCAGCTTCTTCAATATCCGTTCTTGGTACAGGCTTGCCATGTTAGGCCTGAATCTTCTAGGAGTTGCTATCACTGGCTCCGCTATGAGCCAGGGCCACAAGCTCCCACAGCAAGGCAGGCAGGTCCTTAGTCTTTTATCATTCCACTCTGCCCAGAGATGGGTTGTCCCTTCCCTGGTAATCCGCCACGTGGCAAGGAGGGAGATGGTCCTTTTCAGAGCCAGCTTTTCTCCTGCGCTCCTGCAAAAGCAGGCCAGCCATTCCTTGGAATGCAATGGACAAATTTGCACCACAGTTCCAATGTTGCCACTAAAACCCATTCTTATGCTTCAACTCGCGGTAGGGGGCAGTGGTTGATTTTAGCCAATCCCTAAATGTCTTACCCACCGAGGAAGCTGCAATGTTCAGATGCTAAAAAGTACCTGTTTTTTTTGCTCCAGTGCCTGGCCCACACTTTATTTCAGGCAGTACTATCGCAAGGCACACATTAAGGAGGTGCTATCGGGTCAGCCTCCACAAAGGGAGCAGACCATTGCCAACCTAAATTTAGTTTCTCCAACTGCAGGTCTAGTGGGATTTTAAAGAATTTACAAGCCCTGAATTTGCTTTGTGCTTGGCAAAATCTCTGCCAAGCACCGAACCCCACCCCCCCCTCCCCCCCCTGTCTACAGGGAAAGCGTTGTATAGCTAAACTGTCATGCCTGGTAGACCAAAGTATATTTGAGTTTTCCACTACGCAGTTCAACTACCGCAAGGGTAAAAATGGGAAGTTGACAACCTCTAGCCTGCAATAACATTACTCACAACCTCAATTCTACATCTACACACAGCACACCATTTTGTACTCGGCAAGAGTCCATCATCACAAACTAATGGCTATTGATGTGTGCATATTTTGCACCCAGAACATGCCAATTTACAATATTTAGGCATGCTGACCAAGCGTCGGGTGAATGGTTGCTTATTAAATTTAAGGTGATTAAAAAAACATGTTTAAATCATGCCATGCACTGTACCCCTTCTGATATTCAATTGTGATGTTCTACACGTGCAAAGCAATGACTTGGAGAATACTGGCAAATCTTTAAATTGGGACTATTTTGGCCTATGAGCTTCCTCGCATTAGACCAATAGTACTGGCTAAGAAGGAAAAAATGATTTCTCCTTTCATACTTTAGTACCCAGGCCAGCCACTGTAGCGTCCTGTAAACCTATGGCTAGTGACTTGCCTCTGGTCACTTGTCTATCATTAACCTTCAGGGACAAATTAAACTGGACCTTTAAAGTCAGGAATTGTCTTTTTACAGAAAACCAATGGGTGCCAATGCCAATAATATGAGCCATAAGATTCCTAGTGGAATATTATAGGAGTACAAAAGACTTCAAAAAATATGAAATTCCCAGTGGAGCACACAGGACAGGTGGAATTTCGGATTGAGTAGGTTTAAGAAGTTTTCCTAGTGTAGTGTAACTCAACATCCTTAGTCACAACCCTTCACAGAAGCCATCGCCAACCTAACCATCGAACACGAATACCTGATCATCCTCGAGGACTTCAACATCTGGTTTGAAGAAGAAAATGCAAATTCGCAAAAATCGCTAGTCGAACAACTCATGATGATGGTTAAAGGGGCAACACGCACAGTGGGACACATTCTCGATGCAATCTTCGCCAACGAGACCCCTATCACCACTGCTCCACCAATACAGAGCGACCATCTCATCATCCCATTTGTGATCATGCTACCTAGTGAAACAGCGATCTTGACATCTCTGATTGTCATGAAAAGAAACTGGAAGACCATCAAAGATAGCAACTTAATAGAACCACTTGATCTCACAAAACCATCAATCACCAACCTGGATGAAGCCGACCACAATGAAGAAACAGACCTACTTATAAATGAATCACCTACACAATTGACAACATCTCAGAGAACAAACCTTTCACCCCATCATGAAAGAGCAATGGCAAAATGTTTTGCACCCCACCCACTTTCTCAGCGCCATGAAAAGAAACAAACTGTAACTAGAATGGCGGAAAAAGTACGACCAGGCAAAGAAATCACACCAGCGACCAATCCGATCATACAAAAAGGCAATTCAAAAGGCCAAAAAGAAACACTGACAATCACCAAAGCCAGCAACACCCAAAAAGAACTGTTCAACATCAAACAAAATGAAGAACCGAACTAGCTGCAATAACACTCCTGCATGTATCCTCACAAACTATGCAACAACCTGGCAGACCACCGAATCGTACAAAGCAGACAAGTTAACCAAATCATTCGTCAACACCACCAACCGTGGAGCATCAGTGCAAACTCCAAAGCTTTTCCCAAATACCAGTAGAGACATTTGTCAAGCTGGTAAGAAATAGCAACAAAGCAGGCTCCCATTGACCCCTTCCCTCTAGATATCTACAAATGAATCCTTGCAAAGGGCACAGCGCTGGAATGCTACAGAAATCTCTTTAACTTATCACCCACAACAGGGTAAGTACTGCAACCATTAAAATTGGCATACATCAAGCCACTCCTCTAGGACGCGGCAGGCAACACAGAAGGTCTCTCAAACTAGACCAATATCTAGCATTCCCTACGCAGCAAAACTTCCTGAAACCTACGTCTACAGACTAACACAGGAGCACGTAGAAAAACACCTGCTTGCTAGACCCGGCGCAAGGTCGGCTTTAAGCCTAAAATCGACAGAGATGGCACTCCTCTCAATCTGGGATGATCTGAAGACAAACGCAGACTCTGACACAAACTCAGCCCTGATACTACTGGACCCTCTCGGCAGCGTTCGACAGTCGGGCACGACATCCTCATCAAAAGACTATAAGAAATGGGAATCACTGATTTAGCACTAGTGTGGATTAAATCATTCCTAACCGATACGGAAACCGTCTGGATTAAACCTTTTTAAATCCACTCCAAGGGGACGCAACTATGGAGTACCACAATGATCTTCCATGTCCCCACTGCTCTTCAATATCTACTTGACTCCGTTAACCAAGCTCATAAAAAGACACAGCTTTACGTGCTACAACTACGCAGACCACATGCAAATCGTTTACAAACTCAGACCCACAAGAAGAAAACGCAGCGCTGGAAGCCTGTCTACAAGAACTCTATGACTGGATGAACACAAACGGCCTCAAACTCTACCCAGGCAAAACAATTAATAAAACCAGGAAAACCACCACTACATCCCATGGCCCACAGAACTAGGAACAGAATCAACGCCAACAGTCAAAAACCTAAAAGTCCTAATAGACAACCAACTATCACTTGAACCACAAGTAAATTCAATTCCACCTGCACATGGTAAAAAGGATCCTACCATTCCACTCCTTCACACATAAAACTTGCCACCATCCCTCTCCATGTCCAGAATAGACTATGCCAACAGCCTTTAACTCGGAATGCCGAAACGCCTGCTAAAGAAACTGCAACGCATTCGAAATGCAGCGGCCAGACTTCTTCTCAAACTACCTCGAAGGGACCACATCACCCCAGCGCTAGAAATGTTAAATTGGCTACATATCAAAGAACGAATCGCACTCAAAACAATGTGCATTATGCACAGAGCAATCCACGGCCAAGGAGCAGAATTCCTGCAAAAGAAAATAACCATTTACCTACAATCAAGACCACTCGGATCAAGCAACGACGTTCGCCTAGAACCAAAAGCATACATAAGAAAACAACTTGGGGCAGAGAGGGGGGGGGGGGTTGGCCTAGTTGGTGATCTTTCTCTCACCTGACAGCAATAACTGGGAACAGTCTCCTAAAAGAAGCACGCAATATGAAGGATCACCTAAAATTCAGAAAACTACATAAATCTTGGCTGTATCAGAATCAGATGGAAACGACTAGGAAAGACAAAGACACCAAACACGCCGCTACAACCATACATAGAAGAAAGAAGCCAACAAGGGAACCCAGGAAAGGCCTATCCCAACCAAACCCCCTCCTTAGACATAGCCCAGAAACTGGCGATATAGCTACAGATGGTGAGCATCACCCTAAAATGGCACCCTGGAGGCCTTTGAGGGCCTGGTCCTAGGTGGGTGGGGATCCCGACCAAGGAGCTCGGGAGTAAAGGGTAGACGCACCCTAGGACAACGTAAGGGCAACCCTTCAATATACCCATCTCCTCCTAAAGTTGGGGGGAGGTCTTCACCACCTCATGCCTGCGGACCGCTCGACAGTAACAGAGGAAAGTTACCACCATACACTGACTGGCGAATGTAGCACTACAAAACGTCCAACACATAGCAAGACGGATGCACAGTACTCCGAAGAGATTTAGGTCTACTTAGTTGAAAATAGTTCACCTTTTCAAATTTGACTGAATTTCTTAGCTTGTTTTTTGGTAATGCGCATGGAGACTCTTTACCCCTCACCCCCGCCCCCGCAATCCCTCACCCTATTCACTTGCCCCACCCTATGTATGTGTGTCTGTATATATACATTTTTAGGCCAAATGTGTTTCGAACAGGTAGGCCAAAACCCCCCGAAGCAACAAGGTAAGGAAAAGCCCTGCTAACCCAACCCTTAAACCTCAAGCTCCACATACACATCTTAAACACTAAACACACGCAACCTCTCTGCGCAGCAATCCACATGCACCTCACCACATTGCAACAAAACAAACCACACATAATTCTGCACAACAGTACATGGGAGTCGACTGAGCCGTAAATCACGCCTATGCTCAGCAAACGGTGCAAACCGAACTGAAGCTGTCAACAGAACATCACTACTCTCGCTTTAGCTCTTCCCGCTATGCCCTAACCCACCTCACACTCTGTTTTTTCAGATCCGCTAAGGGACCCCTCTGGTGGTGATAGTGCACAGTATAAATGATATTTAACATAATGCAGGCTTCCCCTTCAAACCAGCTTTCAGAAAATCACACAAGTTATCCATGGGAATTGTTATTTATTTTCTTTCTTTTTTCTTTTTTTACTTCATGTGGCTTTCTGGGGCTTCTAAGCACTACAATAATTGGTTCTCTTATCCTAGTCAATGATGATCAATTCAATTTAATGCCCTTTGAAGAATGAACGGCTACTGCAGTTTGCACTGGTGACTGCAGGTTGCAGAGTTCTTGCTGAAAACCAGCGCTCAACACACAGACCAGTCTCCCACAATTAATATTTACTGGCTGCTGTTCGAAAGCAAGCTTCATAAGTTTGAGATGTAAGTAAAGAGTAGTAAAAAAATCACATTTTAAAAGAAGTGTTTCCATGTCATGTCCCTCCTAGGTACTCATGCCCATTTGGTCGATTCTAATTTCCGTTTGCTGCCAAGCACTCAAGTGGTTACGGAAGTCCTGCTGGCACAATGCTTACCTTTAAATTGTAGAGTACCTTGATAGAGGCCAACGTGGATTGTGCAGTCTCTGGTCAGAGAAATTGGTACCTTTTCATTTAATTGCAGTCTGCATCAGTTTTCATCATAAACCTGGTTGTAGCAGATAGTTGAAGCATCATTTGGGTTTGCATATCTTGTGGTTGCGCAGAATATGGGTTTGGTGAACTTTGACATTGACTAAGTACAGCACAGGTTAGCTGTTCCTTTTTAGTAGATGGAGCCTGGGTTGGATGGACGTCTGTATTTGATGGTTGGATAAACGCTTGTGCACCAGAGGAGAATGTGTTGGATTTGCATAAATGAACCTTTGCAGTTGGTGGACAGACATTCAGTTGTATCAAGTTTTTAGTAGAGCTGCAGAGCATGCATTCAGTCCGTGCAGTGGGATACTTTTTTTCCCTTCACCCTTCATCAAATTTTGAAAGGATACATTAGGGGAGTACAAGACAGTCCATCTTAAAAAGAGAACTTTCACTCCGAAAATTATTTCTATGGTTGGTCTAGGTTTTGTTTATAAACCTAGCTTATTAAGGTAAATACCAGTTTACAATGTTTTTACAATGATTTAATGTTCTTATTTAAATAGCGTTATTTGTCTGTTAAAATGTCCTTCCATTTTGTAGATGTTCTTGTTCAGACTAATACCAATAACTGTGAGTCCTAAAGCCATGTTAAATTTTACCTGAAGGGTTGAAGGTGTTGTGGGTGGGTTATCGGAAGCCCAGCACACTCCTGCTTGGCCCACGGGATGGCGTTATATTTCTCCAAACAATAGGTCACCCCTTGAAACACTTGTGTATAGGCGCGTTATAAATGCCATATCATATCATAGGTCGGACCTTACCTCGGGGGATGGAGGGGTGCCTCTATTGCTGCTTCTCTCATTATAACCATAATCCAGACATGGCAGATTCCCTGCTGCTCCAGTCAGATCTCTATCCGCCTCTTAGATGGCTCACGCAGGCTCTAAGCCGACTATCCCAATCAGATCCTTCCCTAACGGACAGGGACTTCGTGTGGGATGTATTGACCCATTCTGCTACACTATGTGGCATAACTCTGCTAGTTATGGTGCAACAATGGCGGCAAAACTCTTGTGCGTGCCAAAAACCTCCAAAACCGCGTTCTTCAACACACAAAAAGATGGATGCACAACCTACCACCCATGGTGCATGTGTGGTGGAATAGAGCACACACTGCCGAAAATGTGCCAGTGGGCTCCATGACAAGCAAACGGAGTGCAGAGGGAAAAGCAGCACTTTGCAAGTGAAACTCCAAAATTCACCTGTAAATGACATTTACTTTGTTGCTAAAAACACCAAAATGCCTGTACACAACACTTCTCAACATTCAAAATCTTTCTTGGCGTTAAAATTCAGTTAATCTAATGAAGCATTGTGAATGTACAAAGTCCTAAAATGTGAAGAGCAAAACGTTTTCTCCGAAAAACTGGATTGCCTGCGGATGACAGCACCTGTCAAAATGTGTGCAGCACACTGGGCTACCTGTGAATGACACCCCTGTGAGATGAGCTCTCCTGATGAAACTTCAAAGTGATCTAAAATAAAAGGCTGCTGGATTAGCAAACATAAAAGGATCTGTTGGTGAAAAGAATACAGATCTCAGTTGTTTTTTATCCCACAGGTTTAAAGCTAAGAAAGTGATTTATTGATGCAACAAGTTTGGTTTATGCTGGATTTAAAAAAAATAAGAATAAATTAGCCTGGCTAGGCTTGCAAGGAGTGGAAAAACAGGTTTCCCCAAAGGGGAGGGAAATCCTCTCAGCAGAAACTCACTGATGGATGATAATTGTGGGTTAGGCCAGACTTTCGTCTACAGCCAGGGAATGAATAATGGCAGATCCCCAGGCCAGGAAACGGACGTGTGAAGGGATCGTAAACTGCTCCTTGAAGGAATTCCCCAAAGGAGGGGCCTGTTGCTTGAGCTCCAGGGAGAGGGAAAGGGTGGACCATTTGCTGCTAAGAATAAATAATGAACAATTTTTAGAGACTCATAACTTGTTATCCAAAGTGGTGAAAAATCTAAAAAGGACAGATTTGTTAGTCTAATTTTTGGCTGTTTGTTTCAAGAGGCGGTGTAACTGTGTAAAATATTCTGGACAGGAATGGCAATATATGTGGTTTTATGTGAACTGTATTAATGCTAGAATTGTTAAACTTTACACACACATCCCTATGGTAAACGCACACCTTTTGTTGAGATTTGCAGAAAGTTTGGAAAATGTGTTCATGGCGAAATGGACAAAATTCGGCAGAGAGGTGAAACAGGGTCTCAAAGCTGCGGCACCTTGTGGTACAGATACTGCATAAAATATGAAGCCTTTCTGTGTTTTTTTTTTTTTTTTTTTCTTTTTTTTTTTTTTTCTTCGTAGAGGTTACCAATGTATAAAGATGTATTTATGACAAAATTTGATTTTGATACTAGTGGCTAGGGGAGGTTTCTAAGGACTGTAAAGCCAAACCATAAATGTGACATCATCCGTCCTTGATCCAATCGCCCAGATGCAAGGCGGAGATGAGTTCCTGATCCAAACCCAGTTCACAGGGGCAAGCTTAGTTAAGCCGGCCCATACACCCATGATGTCATTTGAAAGGATAAATGGAGACGGCTGACAACACATAGGAACTCACTCACAGACTCACGTTCCTGATTCCAGTGAAGCACTTTGTTCCAGCATTCAACATCCAGCCTTTAACATCCTTCCAGATCCAGATGCCAAGAATCTTGCCAAGCAGTAGCTGAACCATTTTCAGCAAGGCCTCAATCCTCAAACTTTTTCTCACAACCCAGTGAAGCGCTGTGGTGTGAGAAATCATTCTGAACTAGCATCCTGAAACTATCCGGCTTGCTACCATAAGGCTTGCCTGATGAACTCACTATCCCGCTGATTGACATACCCAGAAACAAGAAGGGCAGATCCTGTGCAAATCCGGTGACTGGCATAGCTGATCCAGTCCCGCGCCTGATGTGCTCTCTTTCCTTGATAGACCCAATCCATTGACCAGAACCGTGACTGTCCAAAAATCTTAAATCCCATTGGATTGTATTAATAGGACGCTAGAGAACTATTGTATACCTTGCTTATCTTGTTATACTCTAATCTCTGAACTATCCCTACTTTCATAACCTGTAACGGTGTCAACATTTTTAGTGCTATCTTCTTCTGTCTAGTTGCTAAAGCGGCATTTTCATAGTCCTCTTTATTTGTGTAACTCTGATCCATAAATCACACTTTGAGTCTTTGGACTGGTGCCGCCGGTAAAGTGATGGGGATCTGTTAATGAAGTCATGAATCAGTCTTGGAGCTTATTGTGTCCCGACTTGGTTACCTAGCCAAACGCTCTAGCCTTGAGTAAAAGCGTAAGCCATATTATCCGATTCTAAATTGAAGTCCTGTCCAAATTTCGTGTCTTTATTTTTCGAACACCTCTTACTAAAACCTCCATAACTCCCTCAATCTTGAAGATGGAAGCGAAATTTCAACTCCCACTTGTACATAACATCCTTAGCTATCTCTACAACCCAACAGCGCAGTGCTGTTCACACATTATATCAGAAATGGCATAAGGAAAATTTGCTGAGAATTGACATTTTGAAAGTTTACACGTGTGAATTGGCTTTACATTATTTCCCACTTTGAGATTTCAATTGTTTTGTTTTGATTAAATCATTGATGTTGTTTGCTTGCATCTGTTCAAAGCAGTCCCCGTAGAAATGTTTAATAATTTAAGCATTTTTTACCACATTTGGTGTTTTTGCTCGGCCAATTTCAAAGCCATTCTGACAGTTGAAGTCAATTCCGGTTTTCTCTTGTGTTTAAAGGGGGAAGGTGGGAGTGATATTCTGTTTGATCTGTGTTATTCCCGAGTACCTGCTCTCTCCTCGCATCTATTTAAATTGCCTATTGGTGGGTTGAGGGGTGTTGCAGGGGGAACCCCTAACCATAGTGCTATCTGTTCTAAACCAATCCAAAAATGTAATTTTCTTTGCTGCATTTGTTTTTGTGCTCATTACTTGATTCCTAGTGCATTAAAGATATATTATTTAGTGTTTTGTCACCCCATTGGTGATTGTTGTTACCTATTAAAATATATTGTGATTTAAATTATAAATACATAAATATTTACTTTTCCAAACAAGCCTGATTCCTGGTTCAGTGTCACCGGGGGGGAGGGAAGTGTCTGAGGAGAAGGGTGTGATATGAGTGGTATATCATTCAGAATATTGAACTTATAGATAAAAATAAATGGGTTTCATTTGCGCACTACATGCTGGGCGAGACTTAGGTGTGTGCCAGATTGAAATCACTTACATTACCCCTCAGCCCTCAAATACCAGATCTGCATCCTAGAACGCAGATGGTGAGCAGCCCCGTTGCCACAGAATATAAAAGCCTACGACCAGCAGCTCAAAGCATACAGGGCAGAAATACACAAGGCCAAAAAATACTAATACTGGAATTTAATCACCAATGTCTCAAAAACCTGTAGGGAACTACACAAGTTTTTTCAGAATTAAGGCCCCTGTATGCACCACTTCTCCCCCCCCTCCCACACCCAAACACTCTGCAACTCCCTCTCAGACCACTCCCACAACATAGCCCTGTAAAGAAACCTTGCAATTGTCACTAAAGTAGCATTACCCATAACACAACCCCCCCCCCCACCCGTATCCACGGGCGGGTTTTCAGAGCTGCCCTCCACTTGCCGGCTATTCTCTTCCTTCTATCCCATCTCCCGTCCTCAATTTCTAAAGCTACTGTCAAATGGCCACCTCCTCGAATTCCCCTGGAGATCCCTCTCCTACTCTCCTAAAAGAAATCCCATCTTTAGCCTGTGCTGGCAACATTGCAAGAACCATTATTAACGTATCTCTCACCTCTGGCACCTTCTGGGCAGAGTTTAAGACCTTGTTGGTAGGCAGAATCACGTGCAGTACCCTTTGGGAACACTACAGGTAATTAGGGCTACGAGTGTAAGTACAATTTCATCTTTGGTACAAGCCTGTAGTACACAGTAAAGTGGTAGCGATGGCTGAGCAGCCAGACTTCTCTCGAGTTTAAGTGAGCAGTAGAACAAGTTACACAAAGGACCAACCAATATAGTGATTCAAGTAAACACTTACTCAAGGTTTCTTAGTAAAAGAATATACATTTATTTACTCAATCATTTATAAAACATTACACTAGCACAGCAGCTCAATATCGCACACTAATACACCACAAAAATCCAATCGGTAAGTAATTAAACAAGTTTAGCTCAAAAAAGAAGTGTGAGCAAAATGGTACTTTAGATACTTAGAAAGGGAGGGAAATGACAAGGTTATAAGAATAGACATCCCAAATACAATCATAGACAGGGCAAAGGGTTCAAGTTAAATGCAACCAGCAAATATTTTCTATATACCTGGGCCAAAGTCAATGGTTCAGAGTCTCTTGTATAGGATAGCACAGTTCTGGTATGTAACGGTTAAGTCTTTGCCACAGATTTTTTAAAGGATTTGGCTAGGCGAAAAGTTTTACGAATGTTTAGGGGAGGACAACCCTTCGTAGTTGAGGAAAGTTTCACACACTTTCTCGATGGCCGAAAAGATTTCCGGACCACGTTTGCACAGTACCTTTTTTAAATGAAGAAAGCTGTAGCTGAGGCAGTTGTTCCTGGCAGCTCTAGCAGATCTCGCTGTTCCTGAGCTTCATTTGTGGGGACAAGGAGGACGATGTCGGGAGGTTCCTGCACTGCCCAGGGAAGAGGCCAAAAGCTGTAGCAAGACGTCTGTTTAAGGTGTGAGTGCTTTAAAGTCCCCCTGGCTTCCTTCCCTCTGGCTATCCGGTTTTCAACATCATTCTGAAGAACATTCAACCAGAATAGAGACGGTGTCCAGGTGGCTTGCGAGTTGGTTGTTCCCACCAAACTCAAGGGACGAAGTTAACCTTGAAGGGCTTCTCTGTCGTCCGAGTTTCAGGCAATTCGGACCTGCAGCAGGGCTTCACCGGTCGTCCAGGAGTTTCAGCAGTCCTTTTCCTTCCTCTTCTTCGGTTCTTTCATTCCAGTGGTCGACTCTGTCCCAGAGACCTGCTTTTAAACAGTTTCCCCCCATTCATTCAGCCTGGCTGTCGGTCAAACAGCAGGGTGGCTGTCCTTGGCAGACAGCCAGCCAGCCAATTACACCACAGTGCATTCATGTCTCCTAGGAGACTAAGCACAGGGAGTTTCCGGCACCTCCCTCACATCCTGTCCACCCCAGACACTTTGGCACCAGAGGAGGGCTTCAGTACAGAAGCCCGCCAAAGGGCACGAAGAAAGGGACCAAACCTGGTTTGGCACACAGAGACAATGCAAGAAGGACTTTCCCTAAAGAAATGGCGGAAAAAGTCGACCGCTGTCTGTTTTTACAGATGGGTCTTGGGCGCCATATTGAAAAACATGGCTGACCCGATGGTTCGCGGTGGGGAAAAAATCATGGTAGTTTGATCTAAACCACTGCCACCAGCCATTTCAAGTAGGAAAGGGTAACATTTGACTGTTTTGACTCGGTGGGGATGCTAGGCAACCCCTCCAGCATTCTATAGTAAGATAGGGTGTTCTGGGTCAGTAAGTTTAAAGAGTAGTAAAGTTAATTTAACTTTACATGCCCTGGGAGACCGTAGTCAGTCCCAGGAAAGGTATTCCAGCCTTGGAGTCTGAAAGACACCCATGTGCCACTGCACTGAGGGTGCTGTGTGACACACACAGAAAAAGATGATGCCATGGAGGTTGTTTTAAAAACTTCATTACCAAACAACACAAAAGTAAAATGCACACAAAATACATGGAGGAGTGGGGAAAAAAGGCTCACACACTTCCCAGGTAAAACATCAAATCCTAGAAATCCAGCAAAGTTGCCCAGGGTCTCAAAAGGTAAGGGAAATTAGCACATTTGGAGAATTCTCCCTAACACTTGTACATCAAACCTCTGTCCAAAAAGCCCAACCTTGCATCTCCCCTCCCTCTTTCGACCAACTACAGACCTATGTGAAAGAAATGATTCATAGCTGAACTAATTGCTAATTGAACGAACACCCAGTTATGCCTTTTCAGAGAAACCAATGATCTCCTCGACCCTGCCCAAGCCGGCTTCAGACCCCTACGTGGAACTAAATCATGCCTAGGCTCCATCTGGGATGATCTCAAAAGAACCTCACTCGGAAGGTTATGCCACACTAATTCTTCTTGAGCTTTCGCCACCCTTATGCCCCATTGAACCCCCTCACCCTCACACAGACCTCACTCTCTCGGCATCGCGGATGTATCTCTGAAGTGGATTTTCTCATTCCTCTCCAACACATCCCTAATAATACATGCCTCCCTTCTCCTGGACTCCCTGCCGTGATGCACAGGGCGCGCCTCTCCCCTTTTGAGACCTGAGCCCCCTCCGCATCCGCTCACATGGCCTGTCTTGCTAAAACTACGCAGATGACGCCCAAGATCCCATCGCTGCAATTGTGGTATCATCCTCTCACTCTTGGACTATGCTGACTTCCTTACCTGGGGGACCCTGCATCACAACTTGGAAAACTCAAACGGGTATAAAACACTGCAGCAAGGCTCCTTCTTGCACTAGGCCATAAAGAACACATCACACCCGCCCTCCGTGTCCTTCACTGGCTGCCGATTGGGCGACAATCCAACTTGAAGGCAATGTACATCACCCATTGACCACTGCACAACACAGGAGTCGCACAATATATCATAATAGGGGATCTTATTTCTCAGTCCAAGCTCCCACTATCTGGTACTCGATCCCTTCTAGCATCCACCGCATAGAGGATCACCTCACCTTCCGGAAGGCTTTCGAGACCCGTCTCTTCCCTTCTGCATTTTGACTGTCGCACTCCACATCCTGGGTGAACTATCACCCCCAGACAGGAAGTCTGGGGCCCCCAATGAGTCACGTATGGAGACAACAAGGTGGTACCTTGCTCAAACCTTTGATACGATCTGATACAATCTGCATAGCTAAATGGTAACTAGATATTGGCCTTGTTTCACTGGTACGTATAGCACTCCATCACAGTGGAACATAGCTGCATCACTCCCGCGGCACAGCACACTCACCAGCATACATCTGCAATAATCACTACTCTGCTTCACAACACAGATCACCTCACTGCCACTACTGAGTCCCACGAAAAAATGTGGTCCAGCTGTGCCCATAATTGGTCACCCTGACTTGCCTACTCCACTGACAGTCTGACACAGCACCTATCTGATATCCAGATCTCCGTGGGTCGCTATCGGGAACTTAGCCATCCCTCACTACCTTCATGCAGGCTAAAAATGTGCACACTAATTCTATAATCCTCCTTCACATATCGGACCTTGGTCCTCTAAGGGCATTCACCCCACAGCGCTTTGAGGCCAAACCAACGGCAGTAGGCACTGTACAAATGCCATATAACATAAACAGTGATGCTCCTCCCCCCCCATCATACAAGATAGCAAATTATACATTCTTTTTAATTGATATTTAAAATGCATGTCTGATGTAAAACGGTGTATCCTTTTCCAGACCCGATTGTGTGTGGACCACACCAGCATTTCTTTGCCTCTTCCTTGCCGTTGTCTGCAACTTCACTGCAAGCTTAATTGCTAAATAAAATTACTACTTTCCTCTTTTCTAAGCCGTATATGAGCAGGGAGAATTCTAAGCTCACCTGTTCTAATGCTGCGGGACAGTAAAGATGCCTCTGATTTTTGCTGCTCATCACAGGAATGATCTTGCCCTATGCATGCTGCCATGGCTGGTTTGCTTTAACCCGGTCCATCAGGCTTTCTCCTATCCAGACCACACAAACCACCATCTAGCCGCTTGTGCGGACAGCCGCCATGAAGGCCACTCATGCTATTTTCAGCAGGAATGCCTCTGAAATGTCACCGATGGGATCAGCAGGTCCCGGTCAGCGTCACTCCCAGTGGGTGGTCTGGTGCGGACAGGCCAAGCGCTCATCGCTCACCATCCTGGAACAGTTGATCAAAATGAGCTTGTGCTGATACGAGGAAGTTAAAAGGTCATGGTTTTCTCCGCGGCCAGAGGCAGGATTGCTGTGAGAATTGCTCTTAGGCAGACAAACTAAAAAGTATTCTTTCAAGAGCAAAGCAAACGGCACGCATTCTGTCTATGATGGCCCAGTCCCTTCTCCACGACCTTAGAAATGACATCCAGAAAATGTGCAAACTAAAATATTCAGATTTTTGGAGCCAGGCGAGAGCAGTGACTGAAACGGTCTATCACATTCGGCATACAAGACGATTTCTTCCAATAAAGTCGTCCTTTAACGATTTTTTGTAAAAAATGTTATACTGCTCTTTTAAGCACTGTATCTGTTTTCTATTGACACTTGGTTATTGCTTGAATACGAGAAGACTCTTAAATATGGCACATGTGTGAGCTAGGTCTTGAAAAGATCCGTGGCTACGCTGATGTCGGGACTGTTGGCACTCAGGGCTAGTTAGCCTTTTGGTTGTAGCCCCTGAGCTTCTATCCAGGGACCAAAAGACCCAGGGCTATAGCACCCCCACACCCTCCAGGCTGCCCCCTAGTGATGTCTCTGTTTATTTGTCTCCACCAGAACCGAGGGTTTTGTTTATTGCAATGTGCTGGCTTTGAATGACGGTACCAAAGAAAGGGAGAACATAACCTGTGTATGAAAAAGGTTTTGGCTCAAACGTTTGGCTTGTCGCTTTAGTGATCTCTACTGGAACACCCTTTTGGTGGTGATAGTTGAAGGTGGCACATCTGATTACACGGCTGCCTGAGCAGTGTCCTTATTCGCTCCCTTTTAAGTTTCTGGTATTGTTGTTCTGAAAAATGAACTTTCTTTGTGGCCTGCCTCTGCTATAATTACAAGGGAACGAGCATCTAATGCCCCAGCCTTGACAAAAGTGCTTCGTTTGCTCTACTTTTTTGTTTGAAGGTGTATCCATGGGCTGCATGTTTTGACAATAAGTACTTTGATGATTATCACTTGTAATGCAGGGTTCGAAATTGAGATTTGATGAGCAGGAGCTAAAACCAGCTACCTGGAGCTACAAGAGATGCTCCTTTTAACTTCTTGTCCATTTTGTATGAACCATTGTGTATTAGATGTGTTGTAATTCTTCTTTATTAACATTCTCAAACACTAAAGTTAATGTCACATTTACATGTTTGGAAGGCACCAGTTGGCCATGGGAGCCAAATACGAGAAGCCTAGTAGCTGTTGGTTTCAAGCTAACCAGCCTCTACTGTGCTAGAAGCAGGAGCTAAATAGCTCCCAGCTCCCCTCAATTTCGAACCCTGCAATGGTATGCACTTTACTGCTGTCTTTTGTGTCTGGTATGGATTTGATTTGTGTATTTCATTACTTGAAAATGCCCTCAACGGTACCCAGTCCACCGTCCACAGAAGGGCGTTGTAAGAGTCAGAAGCAGTAATCCCAGCTTTCCTATCACTAGAGGCTTTAACAGCAGAGAGGAAAGTGGTGGGATAAAAAAGGTGGTGGTCATTTTTTGAAGAACATGCAATGGGGATACCCCAGAACGACGACAGTCATAATTCAACATATACAATTATGTTGGTGTTAATGAGTGAGTGAGGGAGTCGGTGGAAAGATTCTGCTTGGAAGACCAATTAACAGCTGACCATGAATTAGAAGTCTGGGTATATAGTGTGATGGCGATTCAGGCAGAGGCCCCATGCATGTTCTCTCATTTGGCGTCTGCAGATGAGCTCAATTATTCTGTTCCTCTTCCTGCAGAACCCCCCAGCCAATGCAAGTCTTGGGGGAAACTGGCTGGTGCACACGCTTTAATTTTCCTGGGTACTCGCCCGGGCAGGCTTAGCAAATTCTTACAGCATCCATGCAGTTCCATAGTTTACATAGTCAACCTAAGAGACATTTGCTCATCCCATGGTGATGGGTGACAAAATATTCACGTGGAATTTCTGTAAAATGGTGCATGTCACTATAAGCACACTTCAAAGGCCAGTCGTGCACCGTGAAACTTGTCTGCAGTAAATGTCAGTTTCAGACATTCCTGTACTCTCCAGCAAAGTCGTGTTCCATGCAAACAGTGTTGGTCCTTTACATGATCTCCTTGCCAACACTCGATGGCTAGTAGGTTTGGCGAGCCCTATCAGGGCTTCAGTGCAAATAATGACCTCTGCATTCAATCAGAGCTCCCCCTTCCCAGAGGTGCTATGGGCATGCCTGACACTTTTTTTAGCCTGATGTGGACAGGACTGGAGTGGGCCTAGGCTTCTTGGGAGGATGCAACATAGTGGCACCATTGACCATGGCACTGTGAGGGCTGTGTTTGCCTTAATCCAGGCACACGTATCGGTCTATTTTGCTCCATGTACAAGTCCTATGCATAAATGGCGGATGGCATAGAGGGAGTGAGTTATTTGGCACTTGTAACCCAATGACCAGTGACATACTAGCAGGGAAATGACGGAGCTTGGTATAAAAAAGTATAAATCGTTCACACACCTCATACCTCTGACCTAGAGGAGTCCGCTGGTCAATGGAAAAACCAAGAAGATGTGCAGAATAGTAATGCAGGTGATAAAAGAGAAGTTCAGGTGCATGTATTTTAGAAGCGCCAAAGGTGGGAAATTGTCGAGACTTACAAATATAAAAGTGGAAGCATCCGGAACGATTGACAGTAATATGACAGGTGAAGGGAAGAGCAGTGTCAACGATTACAGTAGTGAGAAGTAAAAATGAGGGGGCAAAAGGGACTAGCAAGAGGGACAGACACGGCAGGACGAAAGCTACAGGACTAGATAGCGAGTAAGCAGGCAGTGAGAGAGGAGGACTCCAAAAAATAGAAAGATTTGGGAGTCGTCTGCATAGAGCTGTGTGAAAAACCCAAAGAAGAAATAAGGGCTAGATGGGTCATGGAGGGGGTCAATAATAGAGCTTTGGGGTATACTGCATATTGCAAGTCGAGAGAAGTTTTTGGCCCATAATTATAACACTCTTTATACCAAAGATTGGTTTCTAAGTCATGGGACCGGGATTCAAACCTGTGTTGCGCTAGGTTGTGTTGCTTCCAAGACAAACACATTGCCCCTGAGCTAGCCCCCTCACGATAGGAGCGAAAGCTGTCCAGCACAGATCCCCTGAAACCAAGAGAAGCAAAACGGACCTTTTCTCTTAATCTGGTTACGGTGCAATACCTTCCCGCCGTTTGCAGCCCCCCTGCAAAGAGACTGATATCTGCAACCATCATAGGATCACTCAAAAACTACGCCTGGAGTCCCAGCTCTGTGGGTCTCCCATCTGACACCAGCATCTGGGGATCGGTGAGGCAACTGCTGTGAAGTGGTCAAAAGGGGACTGATGGCACCTCACCAAACAATTGAATACATATTTAATGGCTTTGTATTGTTTCGTGGGAAGTTGCAGGTCTCTTACTCTAATCTAAGAATACCCGGAGCTCAGTTTCTCCACACCATATTCATTCTGTTCAGTTTTTTTTTTTTTCTTTTTCTTGGGATTCTGTGGCATGAAATTTCCTAAATCTGAAACGAGAAAGCAAAAACGAAGTCCCAAATACGAATGGGAAAAAGCTTGACTGGATGTCCTTTCAAAGCATGAAATGGGGAGCTTTGAAATCTCTCCAAACCTCAACATTGCCCTGTTGCCTTAACGGATCTATTTTACAAAGAATTTGCCCAGTCGAGCGATGTGTTTTGCACATTCGTAGTAAGGAAATTCGGACAGGATGTAAAAAATCTGCGACGTGTTGTCAGAAAATGTGTGGGCTCTGCTGTGTTTTTTTTTTTTTTTAAACCAATTTATTCGTTACTTGTGCAAGAAGCAAACCTATCTTTATGGTTCTCGTTGTGTAAAATTTGAAACCTGATCACGAATCCCTAATCGCAGAAGGAATAATAAAAAATAAAAAAATCTCCCCCATGAAGTAATTCCTTCCAAATGTTGACTAATTTTTGTCCCAATTACACAAGTGACCTGTAAGCCTTACAGCAGCATCCTTCCAAACCACTGGTCCAATTACATTCACTGAGAAAGGAAAACTGGACTTACCGCTTCCTCGGCTCATCTTTAGTACCGTGGTCGAGCTACAAGGCTAACAACCTCTGTTGGATGCAACAGCGTGAAATGCAGCCACGCACTTCCGTTCATTGTTAAATGGCGTGTCTAGAATCATAGCGTGTCTAGAAATCTAGACGGATGTATATGTTTAAAAACAGTTGTCAACTTGATCTGCCTTCCAAAAATGCACTTACAATGACAAATAAAACTGTCAAAACCCGGGCACACGCCACATAAGTAAATGAAGGTTAACCAGAGGCTTATATTTCGAAAGGCCTTCTTGGGACTGTGAGTAGAAACCTCGGTTTTGGGAAGTCCCCTTTATAGCCCTCATCCAAACCTGCGTTTTAGGTAGGTCGAAGTGGTTCAGAACTTCAAGCTTGTAAAAAGGGGCCCTCGCCGTTACCAATAATCCCATTGGAAGAGCTGGCGGCCCCTAAAAGTAAAAGCTCAAGAAATGAAGCACTTGCCTCTGGCGTGTGTGCAACTGAAGGGCAGAGTCGAATCCTTGCGCCTTCTATGCTTTTCATCCTTCCTAGGCCCATGTATTGAGGACCATTGTTCTGGCTAGTAAAACATATTGTTACTGCACTTAGCACTTCATTCTGGATTTTCAAACTCCTATTTTGAAACCATACCCTACCATAATTAGCGATGCCTGGGCAAAGTGAAAGGTACAATTTTCGAGTTCTCATTATAGTTTATTTCAATAAATACATTATTTCAATAAATACTAAATAATCCCAAAGATTTACTGATTCTCTACTGTTAACCCGAGAATCTCTTATATAATGATAACCTGTTCATAATATCTTCTGCATAAACTGTAATAATCTGCGATGACTGTATCCCTGTAACCCGAGAAATTACTTTGTAACTATGCTCTAAACTTTTTGCATAAGCTGTATAATATGACAACATTTTTCTTGTAACCAGAATCAGAATTTCCTCTTTCAATCTATGCCGTAATACCTCCGGGTTTGGGCGTAAAACAAATGAGATAAATAAAGAAAATAGTGCGGCAGTCTTCACACTGTAGTTAAGGTCCATATTAAGTGCCATAGGAAATCCAAACTATTATTCGCTAATTACTTTTGACTTGAACGAAGATTTTGGATGACATTTCGCCGATAAGCACGCATCCGCTACCCCTACCATTCCAACAGACTGACAATTTTTGGATAGCCCATTCATGTTCCCGTAGAGATCACATTTTTGCTCAAGCACACAGTGAACGCTGGACGGAATTGGACTTGGTACGAACAACTTGGCCATGAAGCGTTGAATCGAGATCTAGGGGACGGCGGGGGGCTGGAGAGTCTAGAATTTGTGTCCAGTAGTTTTTTAAATATTTGACCGAGAAGGGGGTACCCCCTTCATCCAAAATGATAGTGATATTTATGGTACTGTGCAGCAGAGAGGCTGAGAGGCATTTCAGAAATGAAAAAGCAGCAATTTTAATCCTCAATTATAGTTCTAATAACTTTTGACTTGCCGGATGGATTCGAATTACATTTTCAAAATGCAAGATTATCAAGGACCCTCCTCCCACCCCAACTGCACATTTTGGGAACAAAACGTTATGAAATGAAAAATTATTAAGAAAACAAACACCACAGATTTCAGCCTATTCCTTTTCCCATATAGAAAAAGTACACCTTGCGCCTTAGAACCTTTAGTTTGGCCTTGGTGCTTTGCAGCAGGGAGGTTGAGAAAGGTTTATATTGCTGAATGGATTAGGATGACGTTTTCTAACGCAAAGGTTTTTCAAGGACCCTCCCACCACCCCAAACTAGAAATGTTGAGAAGAATTTGTTAAAAATGAAAACGTTATTAAGAAAATAAGCGCTGGTTTCAGCCAACTCTCATTGAGTTTCCCATAGAAAAAGGTGCAGTTTTTGAACAGCTGTAGCGCACAAAACCACTGAGCAAATTTGAACAAATAAACAACTTGAGCACAAAGCATGGTCTTAATTTCCTTGAGTGGTTTGGGGTAAATCATCCAGTAGTTTAAAAAATATTCTAGAGACATGGGTGCGCCCCCCTGTTCCTTAAAACCTTTATACCTTATATAATCAGCCTGGGTGCTTTGCATTATAGAGTAAAGGAAACGCTGCTTTTTTATTTTTTTTGCTTGATCTGAGTGATTGCTGCAATATTACCGGGAGAAGCCGGATTTAGAGGAGGAAAAGGATGCCTTAAACCTTGGAATGGACCCCTCCCCAACGATCTTACAGAATGAATAATGTTCTAAACTTCAGACAGACTCAACTCTTTCATGTAGTCCCTCCTATTGGAACACTGATTGTTTTGAACCACAGTGCTTGGATTGCTTGGCCACAGGTGCTTTATAAATAGCAATAGCAGTCAAATTAGGCTAGAGGCTGGGAGTGGGAAATAAGAGCCCATGTGAAGTTGGGGATTTGGAGGTGGGTTGGGGAGCCAGTTACAGGTAGAGGTAGAAAATAATTGGTTTAGAGGGGAAAACCACAGGAATCTCACGAGATTGCAGCGGGAACGCTGAAAGACACGCTCAGAAAAAAATGTTTGTCACACAAAGCAATGAGTGTTACGGGATAATGGGAGTGGGTTAGGGAGGGGAAAAGCAATTGAGAGGCGTGAGCGGACCTGGAAAAATAAAGGGGGACACATGTTGAGTGCCTGTGAGGACATGGGAGACTTTTTAATTCTGAGCAATTGTTCCCATTATCGTGTGAATCTGCGAAACACTACTCTACTGCAGGGACTTCTGTTATTGGAAAAGATTACTGTGAAATTATTGAAGGAATAATGAGTTGGAAAAAAAAAAAAGGTTTTGCATCTGCAGTGCCTAGATCTACTGGGCAGGGGGAAATGGGTGTTTGGTAACAAAGTAATGGTTTGACATTTCCACCTGCCATGGCAAGTGGGCCCAAAAGAAAGGTATTAGTGAAACATGCACAGAGGCCACTGCCGAAAGCCATGGCTAATGGGACTTCAAGAAACTATGCAACGGGTTCGGCCGTGGCCATCGCCATTGATGAAGGCCATAGTTAGTGGGCCCAAAAGAAAACTATTGGTAGAAATTGGCCATAGCACTTGGACCTGAGGAAACTAAGGTATAGCAAAACCCTTGAAATACAGTGAAAAAACGATTTAAGGTGATCTGATTGAATGCAACAAAACCCCTGAAAT
Organism: Ambystoma mexicanum; assembly: GCF_040938575.1. Lineage (NCBI taxonomy): Eukaryota > Metazoa > Chordata > Amphibia > Caudata > Ambystomatidae > Ambystoma > Ambystoma mexicanum. Next base: position 435,033,518 of record NC_090921.1, on the reverse strand, counting down.
TCAGCACTCGCATTTCAATCAAGTCCACCCCGTAGAACAAAAGTTTGACGCATGAACCAAACAGTAATAGGCGATAATGGCCATGGGGGGGGGGAGCAATTGAGGGCAGTGGAGGGACCATGGAAAGAGGAGGGGAACTTTTGAGTGCCTGTGATGACAGGCAAGAGTTTGGGATTTACGAGCATTATTTGGGGCATAACGGGGCAATGCCATGGGCATCAGCAGTTCAATGCCATTATCCGGGGAGCCCTGCGGGATTGGTGAGAGAGTGGACAAAAAAGTACTTGTGCACTTGCAGTGATCACCTCTCCTAGGCAGGAGGTAATGATCTGTGCCCAAGGGCACGGCTAGTGGACGCCAAAGAAACTTATTGTAGGAAAGGGAATGTATAAACTATACAATAGTAAAACCTTACTGCAAAACGTTTTAGTTGGCAAACTGTTAAGGTGAGCAATACACTGTAACAAAAACTTTCAAATGCAGGGAAAAAAACTTTAGTTGCATGGACGGCAAGGTGAAAAATGTAAATAAAACCCCAGAAATTCAGCAGACCATTCAGGCAGAGCCACATCAACTTGTTGGCCCTTGTTGAAGTTATACCATTGGTTGTACAGATTATTGGCCTTGTTTACGTCAGCCTTCTAAGCAATAATCGAGATGATGTTTTATTAAACAAGCAAATTATGATTAATTGAAGCACTGTTGATCAGGTTTATTCCCAAAACCTTAGAAATTGAATGTTACCTTTGTTACTAACACGGTGTACCCAGCATCGAACACAGAGGTTCCTTGGTCTTTGTATCAGTATTATACCATATATGTGTATGTATGCTTTACTGGTGTGTATCATATGCACTTTTGTAACTGCTGTTCAACTTTTAGATCCTGATGGTAGTGCTCGCTCTCATTTAACATGTATTGAAAAGTGAATCACAAAGAACATCCATACCCCAACGCAGCCTACATCTTAGGAGCAGCGATGCTTTAAAACTTGTTAACTGTGCTTTACAACAGAAATGGTGCAATACGGCTTAAATTTAGATGGTTAATTATATCCATTTGTTGTGCATTTATAATCTCTTTATGAGGCAATGAATACTGCTCTACAAAGGGGTAGCGTTCCTAAACCGCCTACGCAGACCCACACTACTAAACCAGCAGTGATCTTATTCGTAAAGGTGATACAGGCAGAACACGAAAGGTATAACTCTTGCCCCTTCTACCCTGGTAACAGGGTGGCAACAATGTGAACCTGGATTGTGTACTAGAGACTTGGGGTCTGATTCACGGAAGTGTTTTATAATCGCGCAATCCCATTGATCAACGCTCTGTGGATCGGGCCCAAAGTCTGAACTGCCAGGAGCCAGTGCTTTACATGGAAATTCTCCTGGTAAACGAGATTCAAATTCTCCTGAGCGGGCTAACACAAATGGAACCCGGGGAGTATTATTTGCCAGCAAATCCGGGTTTGCTTTGGTTTTGATCGTTGACCTTTGTGAGAAAAGGAAATGTGAGTAAAAGCGGGGTTTTAAAACACTTAGCAAGCACATTACATCTATTTGTATTTGTTTTATATAGCGCCTTAATCTTCCAATGTAATATTCAGCAAATGTCAGCATGGACTCTAATCCGCATAGGGGACCAAAATTAGGGGACCAAGGGGACTGCATAGGGGACCAAGGTGAGGTGCACTGACAATCTGCCAAATGCAGAGATCGGCTGCACTGCACAACACTCCCTGACACAGAGCAAAACTCTGCAACACCAGCACTCTATCCCCTAGTCCACTAGGGACGAAAACTTTTAAACCCCCTTATAAATGGTGCTTAGTATCGGGGTGGAAAGACAACGGCCTCCCTGAGCACGAACTTGACCACTTCCTTGTTCGGCCGCCTTTATTATACTGCAGCAGGCTCATGTGGGGAAACGGGAACAGATTTTAGCCCTATTCTTTTTTTTTTTTTAATTGTTTTTTTTTATTTTTTAAATGTAACTTGCCAGCAGTCTATCTGTCCTGGGCGGGTAAGACAAGGCAATATTAGCCAGGGATAGAGAAACAACCAGGAGGAAGGTAGTTATAAAAACCAAACACATGAAGCAGTGGGTTGTTCAGACGAGGACAGAGGAGGTGGGGGCTGGGGGTGGCGGAAGGAAGGAGCAGCGGGTTATGGATGCAAATTCTGGAGGTGAGATATTGTATAGTGAGTGTAAGTGGTACTGCAGTGTGGGTGTGTATGGTAGTGTAACAAGTGGTGTTACAGTAAATAGTAAGAGTGAAAGTGAAGTGCATGTAACTGGGTGAAAGGAGGGTGACTGATCAGGTGGACTGTATTGTGTAAGAGGATATAGTAGTAAAGAGGAGGGTCTTTTCAACATTAATGGGCAGAGGCAAGACCTAGACAGAGAGGGAGATAGACATTGGAGGGACAGTAGATTAGAGGGTGGAGAGAAGAGAGGTAGGCGGAGTTGGAGGAATAGAGTAGTCAGAGTGGGAAAGGAGAGCCTGAGAATGATAGACTCCCTCCCTACCCCTCTAGATCGCCATTCACTGTATAGAGTAGGGACAGTCTTGAGGTTCATAAATGGAGTGTAGTTAAAACAAGATACCTTGCCACTAGGTCTTCACACCCATATAAGGTAGAAATTAGACAGTAGGGATTAACATTTGCTGTTTACTAAGCCGATGCCAGGGACACAAGGGTTAGGGAGGAGGTGCTTTTCAAAAGAGCGAGAGATGGACAGGCATTGGGATCTTTAAAAAGAAATCCATAAAAAACCCTTTAACTGTCTGTGTCATGGAGGTATTCCTGTGCCATCTGTGACCTCACATTCGTGGTCCTGAGGGTATTTCTTTGATTTGTCTTAATGAGGAGGTGTTGAGAAACGCGGGTCACGTTTGGTCTTGGTTTGATTCTTCTGTACTTTGTGGCAGTAGCTGTCTCTAGGTATACTTTGTGGATCTGTATGGCAGGTTCTGCTGTTTCAACATACTACAAATAAAATACTTAGTCCACTCTTGTCACAGTATGGATGCTGAGTGTTGAAGTGTGGGCACAAGTGCTGTTTGCTCACCAGTTTCTGATCTTCCATCCAAGCAGTGCGTGGAAGAATCTGCTCAGGAATGTTTTGGCCCAAATCCTGTCTGGGCTCTAGCCGACAAACAGTAGGGTTGTAGTTGACTGGACTATCCAAACTACAGAGCTTTTAACAACTATAAAAGTTGCTTTACATTTATGTCTGAAATTCTTCATCGGTTAATTTGCAGTAATAAATTGCACAGCAGTCAAAGAGGACAACCAGGTGACTGAGCAACTGAGGTGGGAATCCTTATTGCAAAGTAAACCATTAGGGTGGGTCTTTCCTGTTCTCGGGCACCTGACCTACATGAAGTGGCATGGATCAATGTTTGGGACCTGAGGGTCTGCCACTGCCTCGTGACTTTTCTAAGTCCTACACCTTTCCCAAACAGACCCAATTGCTCTAAATCCAGGGTCTCCAACCAGTAGATTGCGAACCACTGGTAGCTCGCCTGAGGCTTCCCAGTAGCTCTTTGAATCCAACACCAAAATGAGCACTGCATATTTATTTTGGTATCTGAAGTCCCAGGGAGTCTGCCCTCCCCCACACCCTCCTTCTCCTATTTCTGAAAAGAAAACGGTCAGAGGCTGTGTGCAGGTTGAGGGGAGGTGCTGCATCTGGGCTTGAAGGGGACGAGGAAGTGCCCCAATAGATTTGAAAAACTGCCCATTATTTGTTGTGCTGCATATAATATGAAACATGGAAAATACTCAATTAAAATGTTGCCCGTCCTGCAACCGCAAATACCCCTTGAAAGACACGCACCGGTGTGCAATCACTGTTTGAGACCACGCAGAAAAACACTGCAAGTCTTGCAAACTCGTCAACCCTAAAAAAATCACTGCACTTCAGGGCATTGCTACCGTTGCTCAAGGGAGCTAACACTTTTGAACACTTGAGATGACAAATGCTTATTCTTAAATACATCTACAAAAATCTGACTGCACCTGATGACCTTTTCATATTTAGGCATCTTCCCTTTGGTCTTGACAGGGCAGCTTGTGTTTTCCATTGGCTTATGCTTCATTTCCTCAAAGGGAAGCAATAGTTTTTCAGAATGAAATATTAGTTTGTGGCAAGGCCAAGGTGGTATATTCTGCATTGGACCAAGTGCTCAAAAACTTGCGCAGGAGTGGACTAACATTGACATTGAATAAATGCACAATTTGTGTCTGAAGTAGTGTGTGCAGGCCACAAAATACCAAGTAAAGGAATCAAAGCGAAGGTAAAAGAACTAGAAAGAATAGGAAAACGCCCAATTCAGAAAATATTGCTGAGTTAAAATCATTCTTGGAGTTTGCAAAATGATGAGAGACTTGCAAACTCTTTTATGCGAGTATCGGAGCCTCTTTGGCAATTTTAGGCAATTGCAGCTAAGTATGAGTGATCAGAAATGTTAATCTTTCAATGATGTCAAGAATGCAATTAATGGAGGTTGTGGGATGTTTTTACCCATGCATCCAAGCCCTACAATAAAACTGTGCAGTACTGGCATGGAAAACATCATGATGGCCAGAACTCCCCAGAGAGTGCACAGGGAAAACGTGAAGAATAGGCTGCCACCCATTTTTGCCTATGTTGTGAGCACAGGAGGGCACTGCCTAAAACCACCATTGGGCTACACACACAGTAGCCTGAAACCATTGGGAATGGCAATGCTGATTGCCAAAAGCAACCCAGAACTGTGGGGAATTAATTTTCTTAATCCCAAAAATGGTTGCATTACCAGTACTCGCCACTATCAGAAAGCCGGCGTTTTAAAACCACCAGACTTTTGTGTAAAACTGAACAAATGAAACAAAACCAGACCAAGGAAAGACTTGCTAAGAGGTGGATACAATGTAAAACTATATTCTGAAATGACTTGAAGGAAGTAATTATTTAATGTATAGGTAAAAATTGTCAGTTTGATTTGAATGTAGAAAACTGGGAACAAAAAGTGACATTTAGCTGAAACCTGGCTTAATGAAACTGAATTCTGCCTGACAACTACCCCCGACAGGAGTTGATGCTCAGCCACTCTGCCCCTGGCCAAACGGAGTTAACACCGCTCTGATTAGATTAGTGCTGGAGCAGCTGGGGACTACAGGGAGTTGAACAAAGGCCTGTCCTGGACTCAGGCAAATGTTATATTGGGGGCGTCGTAAAATAGCTTCCTCTTGGGAGAAACTGGGGGGCAGCTGTGCCTCTGTGAACAAGCTGGCTTGGGGAAGTGGATAAACCAGTTATTCCACCCTTTGATGTGGGAAGGCACACCCCTTTTTGACCAGGGCATAATTTTAAAAAGATAGATAACTCATAGTGCGGACTTGTCAGAATTATATAAGTAATATCATTATTTTTGTGATTTTTCTGTGAACATTTTGAGAGGCGTTAGGACCCTGTGGTGTATTCTGGGGGGTTGCTAGCGGAAAATAGGGTCTCACTCCAAATGTCTGCATGTTAAAAATCTGACACTTCATCAATTAATATCCATACTCCTTGCGCACATGTGTGTAATTTTGGGTAAATGTCCGATATTGCAAAACCAGTTAAAAAGCGCAAAATGTTGTCATTTTTTAATGCAAGCCCCCAGGAAGATCAGAGGCGGACAAGCATGGACCATAAGTAATATATAATGTGCACATGTAATTTCAAAAAATTGTATATCTGGGAAAGATGTATTTGAATCAAATATAGATTTGTGGGCAAACTGACCAGGGGAGGATCCTCTGACCCATAAACAGACCTCATCATGATGACAATCCTTCCCCCAATCATGGGAGAGGGGAGAATTGGGCCAATGACAAGTAGAGAGGGGCAGGCTTAGCTAGGCCCAGGCACACACCCATTTTCAAAACACATAAGAAGAGACTGCTGGGACAGGTAGAGACATTCAATTCCATTTGCTGCGGAGCATGCTGACCGACGACTTCACATCCAGAGATCCAACACTTAGACTTCCAAGCTAAACGGAGACTACAGAACTTTGAACCAAGAAGGCCCACTGCAAGCAAAAGTATTTGTCAGCAGGCCTCAAAATCATTTGCAAACTGTTCCACAGCCGGGCGAGCTGTCTGAATTCTTTAGCCAAGAACTCTTGCCAGTACCCAGAAAGCAGTGTTACATCCAGAATGCACTTGATCCGGACCGGAAAGCAGAGCAGTATCCAGAACCAGAGGCCGCTGAATCCAGAGAGGCTAGACCAGCAGAGCAGAGCTGACCCAGATCGCTGTGAGCAGAACCGGTGCCTGATTGACCCGCCGAGCAGACAGAACGGACGTGTTGACCAGATCCGTGACGAGGCCTAGTTCAAATTTATATTGTGAGTACCTAGCAGAACTGTGCAGAACCAATCTCTTAGTTAAAATAATCTAATCCAAACTATTTTAACCTAAGTGGAACAGCCTCCTAGAAATCGTGTCATCTGTCATTTGTAAAGCTGCACAACTGTCACCTGTCAATTCTGAAGCTGCAAGCTGTCACCTGTCATTTTGAGTTTTACTTTGAATCCGAAAAACTACCTTTTATTTAATCGTCCGTATCTCTGGAACCGTTTGGGCTAGGAACGAGATTTAACTTTCCTCTGAAAGCTTAGAATCTAAGCTTTCCAACAAGCCTAGAACTTCCTAGACTTCCTACTCCTTATACTCTTTCCGCAATCACGATTCACGCATTTGCGAAATTTACCGCGATTTGCGATTTTGGCTCAATTTCTCCACTTGTCAAAATAGCAGCTCCATTCTTTCTTTTGTTAAAATCCGTTTGCAACTTGGTAATAACTCATAGAGCATTGCTAAAGTGAGCCTGAACTAATACCAACACGTATCTCCCACTCACCCTGAATCTCTAGAGGGAATTAAAATCATTGGCACATTTTCCCATCCATTGCCATTGCATTTAAAAAGCATTTTGGGCCTGTGTTTCAAACTCCTACCTGTTTCCTCTAAGCTTGATGGGGAGGGAGCTGAATTTCGTATTGTATTTGATTGCATTCCTGAGAACTGTGTGCTCCTCTTTCCATCTCCTTCCATTTCTTACATTGCATAGGGGAGGGGGGTGAATTGCCAGAGAAAAAGTGATTATCTTATCTTTTGCTAAAATCATATCAAGTATTTCTGTACTGCATTTTATTCCTCATTGCTTTTCCCCTGAAATCATAAAAGTATTTTTGCTACTTTATCCATCCTATACTAACTCCTCATTGATTGTAAAGAAGTGTGCTAGTGCCAGATTACCCATTGTTGATCAACATCATATGTCTAAGTGTACTATCAGATCTTGAGTTATAGAAGTGTGATATATATATATATGGTTTAAAATTTCAAATAAACCTTTTAATTTGCAAAACAAACCTACTTCTTGGCTCAGTGGGGTCAGGGGGATTCTAAGAGGGGGGTGTTATACAAGGGTGGTCATCCATAGTACTGAACTGAATATAAAAATACATCAATAAGGGTTTTCCTCAGCATCCCAGACTAGGCATTGACTTAGCTGTAGTGTTTGAATATCGCTTACAAGGTGGTAGGCTTTGATGTGACAAAGGATTGCACTCCTATTGTTGATGCAAGTGCATATGGATTGGGCTCTGTGCTCACACAATTCTTGGAATGCAAATTGAGTCTGCCCGCGTACACTTCAAGAACGTTAACTCAGACTGAGCACACCGTTTTGTCTAATGGAGCATGAAGCGTTAGCTTGTGTTTGAATTGTGGAATGTGTTTTGAGGGAAGAAATTCACTTTGTATTTTTACACGAAGCCCTTTGTTAATGTGATATTCCTTTGAGATGGAAGGGAGCTGTCTTTAAGATTACCACGGTCAGTTGCTAAAGTTGCAGAGTTCTGGGTGGAATAGTGGCTAAGAAAAGTAATGTAGAAGCATATTGATCGAGAATGTCCTGAAGTGTGTTGTTCAGTTTAAAGTATTCTGCATTAGCTGGTCCCCGCAGCTTCGCTCAAGTGTATTTTGGGATTTGGTACAATAGTGGTTCTCCCTTCAGGTGCTAGGATTACCAGAGAGTTGGGTGAGCTCACTCTGGAACATAAAACTGCCCATGTGAGAAGCAGCCTTCCCCTAGGTCAATCCCTGCTACCTCTAAAGTCTGCCTCTGAGATTTGTTGATGGTCAAAGCGAAACAAAGGGTAACTGAAGGTATAAGAGGTATTTGTGGTATGAACGTGGGACACCCCTGTTCAGAACAGGTTAGCATCGTAGCCTCAATAAAATTTCTTTGGAGAGCTTTCACTCGCAATCTGGCGCCATTACAGAGCTTAAGTGGGTTGAGGTTCCGCAATAATATCACAGGTACTCCCACTTTGAGAAGTTTGTGTTCGGGAAAACCAGGAGTGTTTAAAGTGTTCAGAACTCAACAGGGTTGTAGACTGGGTCATCACTTTGAACCACTGAGTTTACAGATTTGTACTCAATTTGGACTCCTCCAATTAATAAGTATCTTATTGATTACAGCAGCCATGCTGTTCTTTGGCGTTAAAATGGCATGTTCACGTAACCATTCTGTAATTTCTCAATTTTTATGTCCGGGAACATTTTTGATGTGAGGTCTGCTAGGGAATTGACGACTGGGCCTAGGTCGGAACGGGGTGACAATGTTGCTCTCAAATACGGGTTACTTCAGTTACCAATTTTTAGAAGCAGTTCAGAAATGTATGAAGATTTTACATTTTATTTTGTAGGTTTGTAACCTCTTTGGTTTGTGAGATATGAGTATGCGTATGCTTAAAAAGAAAATGCACCCCCCCTTTTCCACCAAAACATGTGTTTCTCTATTTTGAAGAAGAATCAACATACCAATTTTCACATCTGTAACATCTTTGGTTTTTGAAATATAGGTATCCTCATAAACAAAATTCACCCCCCCTTTTTATCTCCCTTAGGGACTGAATTTCCAAAAGTCCTTCCTTAGTAGATGCCTACGTCATGAAAACAATGTACCTTCCAAATTTCACGTTCCTCGGTTACGGTTTGAGCTGGGCATGCAAGAGTAGAGTGACTATATTCACGCACTAATAAATCCACACAGCTCCAAAAAGCATAAGCACTCGATCCCGGATATAGATATAAAACATAACTTATTTGCAATACAACATTGTCATTTAAAACAATAAGTCATCATGGACTTACAGAAACGCTGTTCTAATGCCACGCGTTCCATCCCTTCACAGGGACTTATTCAGCCTTATCTTACAGCCTCAGGCTTGCGGGCTGTTTTTAAATTTCTCAAACAGGAAACGGAATGTCTCCAGTCACGTGACCTATTTGTGTTGCCCTTTAGTGTGGGTTTAACCAAACCGCCATTTTAAGCTAGTCAATGACAGTTATAATGGCTCCGTTTATAATTACACATTCATGTCAATGTTCATATAGATCAACATTTTCTTCATTTTGCATTCCTGTTGAGTTTACATATATACCTTCAATATAGCCCAAAAGATAAAATACCTATGTTCTAATAGAGAACCGATGCAGTGTATCCTGCACTGCTACATTTGTGAAAGTTGTAACTTGTTGGTGGCAAAAGTCCACTTGGGCTCTATATTGGTGTGATTTTCTATTTTCTTTTTTTTTTCTTTTTTTTTTTTTTATATCCTCTGTATGACTTGAAAATAGAACTAGTTTTGCTGACGTAAGACTTTTGGCACCAACAAGTTACAACTTTCACATCCCTAGCCCTTCTGTTGCTTTGTGCTGCCTCAGCTATTCGTATCTATTGTCTTTGTAGCTTTCGCGTTTGTTTCTCCGTTGATATTTTTCATTGTAAACACTACACAAAAGTGGCCTGCGTGCACTACTCCACTGCGTTGTTAAGGACTTGTGTAAGTTTTTGAATGAGGCATTTTACCTGGAGGTATTTACTCTTCTGTCAGTATCACAATCCTTGCTTTGGCAGCTAACATATATAGTCAGGAAGGGATGCCTTTTGTGTGTTTGTTTCCTTTCCTTAGCCCTTTGTAGCCCCAGTTGGACTTGTGGCCTCTGTGCCCTATGCCTATGGTTATAGGGTACAATTATCACTCGGTTCTGCTGTGCGACTCGGTCGCTGCTGATGCTGTTGTGGTTCCCGGGGTCTCTGAACCCCTGCGGCTCTCTAGGCGGTTATGTCCACCGAAAATTATAACCAGATCAGCACAGTCTCTAAAGCTCGAAAAATGACGTCTTGCTTCCCTAAAATGGGTGCTCCGGGTAAGATGCTGAAGGAAACGCACTGCATGGTATAGTTGTAGGCCTTAATTTATCGCTGGGATGTTTGGGATGAAAGGTTGTTAAACTGTGTCATTAGTGTCTGCTAAATGTGCGCCTGCTGTACTGGGCACCCAACTAATGAACCTGACTCTCTGATTCTACGGGCTAGTTTATCTAAACCTGATTGTATTTTTCAAGAAAATAAGGGAGATAAGTGCAAGTGCTGGTGTCACCTGTAAAAGAAACTACTATTGTCATGATCCATAGCACTCCAAACGTATTGTCTGATGCTCTCATTAACAATGAAGTGTCAAATCTTGAAGTTCCTTAGCCCTCTGACCTCGACGTTGACTTGCATATTCCTGCCGATGCCCCAGAGGTGGAATATTTCTGTGATCTAATGGACATAACATCTACTCTGTCCTCTGACAATCGACCCTGAGACCTTTTTTATATTAGACCTACCCTAAAAGTGACGCTGAAGTTCTGTTGGTAAAACTAATCGGGAAGTTTTGATAAAATCTCTGGTTCTGAACTTCAGAAATGGAAGTGTCGATCCATTGACTAGTGAGATGAGTAGTCTTGAGATGAATGATGTTAGTGTGACGAGTATGACCTCGAACGACATGCTCATGACGTTTGAATGTCTGACTACTCTGGTGAAGTGTGAGAGGTTGGAAAATAAACTCGACATCCAATCTCTCCTTCTCCACAAGAGCATTAATCGTGCTCAGAAGACTGTAAGAGATCAAGAATCAAATACCGAGCTGTCTAGCCATGTTTGTAGTCTTAACACTACACCTAAGGAGCTGACTGCTGCTATGAATAGATCCAATGAGGTTACTGCGATTTCCCTTGAGGTCCCTGCAAAGATTGTCATCTAAGGGTGAACTAGTTAAACATAAAACCAAAGTCACATCTCCGGCTTTTATGTATGCCTATAGACAGAAAACGTGAAAGAACCTGTGTTTCTGAGAAAAAGTGCCTGGAAATATTCAATCTGTTGAATCTGTGACATGTAATAATACTATACTGCATTGCTTGATACAGTAGCCAATGAAGTGCCAGTATTAACTGGAACTACTGTAGTGGGTATTCAGTTACCGGGGCCTGATGAGAATCTTTGGGACATACCACTCGGGCTGTGCAGAGTAGCTGGACCCCATCTTCCAGGCACCTCTTTGGCGCCTAATCTTCCACCTCCTCTGAGCCAGTCTGGACAAACTAAATTAACTTACATTTGGGCTATCCCTCCCACGCACGCCACTAATGTTGTAACCAACACCTCTATTTTTGCTTCAAGTGTTTTAAAAGCTTTACAACTTAAGCCAGTGACTACTGAAGAACTTCTGCCTCCCCTTAACAGATCAGCCATACTTAGTATTTTTCACTCTGTGGTTGCTCTTACCGGATGACATCAAAATTATCGATCAGGTGGAACATATTTCAACTAGTATATCGAACATTTGGTTTAAATCTGACGCAACATTAGATTTCTTAAATATGAGGCTGAGCTATATAGACTTTGGTATATGTGTAACATCGTGGACATGCCCTGTGCCAAACTTAGGCCCTGTTTAACTCGTGCACCAACACAGAAATTAATGCGGCCCAGCACCCCGACCATCAATATCGATCATACCTCTATAGTTAACACTGCTGATTGGGTACTAATGCATCAAGTTATGCACTTATAATTTAGCTGTCAGTAATACATCTAATCAATGCTGGATTCCTCTTGTTTCTAGTGGGAACCCTTTTTCTGGTGCCACTGGCTGTGGGCAGTCGGTTTCTTGTTATGGCTATTGGCAATGGTTGCCATCTGTTTTTAAATCTCACTTCGCCTTGATGTCTCAATGACACTAATCTTCTGTGCTCCTGGAAAAAGAGGGGTTTCTCTCCCCTTTTTGGAGTAGATGGTCTCTGGTAATATATGGACCTGCTCGCAGTTATTGTACTAGAAGAAAGGTGGCATACAGAGAGAACCCACTTAGATGGCCACACTACATTGCAGCAATTAGCTACAAAAGGTCCACTAGGACGTCCGAAAGGCGGCCTTCTGATTTCAGTCAGCCTTGGTCATTATCTGAGGTGCCTGGATCGTCATCTATGGTGCAAGCGGTCACAATTTCTTGTGCACAGGCGAACTTGGTGCTAATAAATGTTTGATTTCCCCCTAAAGGAGTATTCACAGAAATGCTTAACAGTGAAATATATTCTTGATGCTAATACCCGGAATCTCCAAATATGGATCATGGGCAATTTTAATGCTTATACTGACATTTGTGACATTGAGCTTAATGGGACCCCTGAATCTGCACTTGTAAAGGCCATGGATGAACATCTACAAGGCCATATTTATTTCTGGCATACAACACTACAAGCGAGTACCCTGGCATTGAGCTCTATTCATGTGACCCAGGCGGGCAATATAGTTGAATATTTACTGGTCCTAAAACAGGCCTTTTTGTTTATTTTTGTCTATCTTGGAGGGGTATATACAGTTTTCTACTATACCACGGTACAGGATATGCATTTGGGATATATCCCACTATCAAACCATCGTCCCCTGATACCCAGTGGAGGTGAGTTAGAGATGAGCAACACAATGAGATGTTGCTGTTCACATACATTACATGTTTTGAAAATGATTATAGATGACAGGTACTGAAAAATAGATTGTAACTAGCCAATTTAATATTAATTTATAGATTTATTTGAGGCTCATCCCATTCTATCAAGGGGCAACATACACTGGACAGTTGCACTCCGTCCTGAGGAAGGTTGGCTAGAGTATTGGGGCAAGGTGTTTCCCGCCCACACTGGACTACAACCGAAACTCGTGTCGACAGACATATAGCCCCTGCAAGAAAAACAGAGGGCAACATCTAAAAAACATAAGTTTAAAATTTGAATTGCTAGTTTGGATTATGTTATGGGGACATTAACACACCCATGTATGGAAAATTTGTTTGTATGAAGATGGTATATGAATGAGTTATGAATTATGGTACAAGCTTTTGTTGAGCCTTTTTTAGTACGTTCAAATTGTATTTGATAATTGAGTTCAAATCCTGTCATCTTTGTTCTATTGGTCCATTCTCGTTTTTGCTGTGTATACTCACCTGGAGGACCATAGACATATAGCGGGTACCTTTTTTATTTATCAGATTCATGTGAAGCCAGCCATTGTGTGTACAGCAGGGACCTGTGTACATAAAGAGCTAGTCGTATCTCGTTGGTGCCAAGCTTTTTCATTTCTGAAATTCCGCATTTTGAGTTCTCAAATCGATATTGGAAAGTGCCCTAATATGATGCAAGGGGTGTTGGTATGGCAGCTGATGCTTGTTTACTATAGCCTTTTTGTTTTACTTGGGCAAGCTTTTCACGTGACTTAATAGTGAAGATCTCAATTCACTCCTGATGGGCGCAAGGAAGAGATCTATTATCGCTCCTCCTTCGTCACAGTACCTAATTGGTAATCCTACGTGATCACCTCCCATCCCTCTTCCTCGTCCCAGTACTCAGCAGTAATCTTACCTATATAATCCTCTTCCTCGTCAACAGTCCCCCACTACCAGTACCTCACTCTTCCTGGTCACAGAACCCCAGTACCACCAACTTGCTCTTCCTTTTACAGTCCCCACTACCATGTCACTCTTCCTCATCACAATACCCTACTACCACCAACTGAATCTTCCTTGTCACAGTTCCCCACTACCACCACCACCACCTCAGTCTTCCTTATTACATTTCCATACTTCCCAACCTCACTCTTCCTTGTCACAGTCCCTAACTAAACGTCAGTTTTCCTCGTCGGTCCCACACTAACCTCACCTCACTCTTCCTCGTAACCGTGCACCATTACTAATCCCTTCTTATCTAGTGGACACAAAAAAAGATTAAATACTTAATAAACCTGATGTTGCATAGCTGATGCGGATATTGATAACATAACTGATAAAGCATTTGTAAAAAATATAATTTCAGGTGGTGATAACTAGGTCCTTGAAATGCTGTGAAAAAAAAGGTTTAGTTAAGGGACAGTTAAAGTGAATAAGTTCAGTGCAACAAAACCCTTGAAATTCAGTAGAAAAACATTAGTTGACGTGATAATGCATTAAATCGGCACCTTAACACCCCTGAAATTCGGCAGATGTTGGAAGTGCGCGACCTTAACTGAGGTCCCCATTGTGCAGCCCCCTAGAAGGATTTTCTGTCCCCGATTTAAAACTGCTTTTTCATCTCTTCTCTTCAGACCTGTTGGCACAGCATCATTATGCGACCCAAAGCTTTTGTAGCTTATCTACCGTGTTTACATTTTACAAGTTGCTCCATTCGCCAGTCTCTTCAGGTTGCCCATTGTGCAATCGGACACCTTACAGCATGCCTCAACATACTGAACCACGGTGCTTCACATAGCTGTCCACTGACTTTTTTTTTGGCAACAGCGCTTTTGTATTCTGGGAAATATAGTTCCAATTCCACTTCCATTCCCCTTCCTTTCCTGTGTAATTTGGGTCATATTTGCGTACACCCCCCCCTAAGAACAAAGGCAGGGGCGGACTGGGTCAGCAAAAGAGGCCCTGGAAATAATGTTCAAAGTGGCCCCATGCTACACATTTTCAGAAAGCCCAACCTTTTTCCCATGTGAAAAGAAAATACCACACAAGAGGCCCAGGCTGCAGGGGCCCACCTGGAAATCTCCAGAGTTCCCCATGGGCCAGTCCACCTCTGATCAAAGGGGATATGCCTACAATGTACACCATGCAACATGCATGGTGCAAAAACAGCACTTGATAAAGGTGACCTTTTAAGCCATCGGTCCTGATGTGATGTTTGAGATCACTCTAACCCGCACCTGTGAAGCCATGTGCAGCAGCTGTGTAGTGAACGAATCAATCAAGCCAAACTTATCAATACCATTTGATAGACACCAGTCAGGCCCGGTTCTAATTTTGCATTCTGGAATTTGTCCGATATGAACGCATAAACCCAGCACTAAAAGTTCAAGCATGCCAAATTAAAATCTTTGCTGAACGGGCTAGTTGCTGGAGCCACAAAGAGTAAATGGGAGTTGCACCACCCATCATTTTCTGTCGCCCGGTACATCTTCTCAAGGTCAGAATCTGTCTTCGAACTGCAGGATAAGTGACTTCGGTTATGAAGAAATCTATGTATGCTATACAAATGTAATGGTGATTCATTAAGTTTCTTCTGATCTCGTTTGCATATGCATAATGCATGTTGTAAAATGGTCAGCAATCGTCCTTACGGGATTGCAGGCATTTGGTTTTCAGCCATCGGCGGTGGGAGGGAGCAACACGAGTTGGGTCTTCACAACATCGGTTTAAGGGAAGCACCAACATTCCTCAACACATTGTCTCCCGTTGCCATGGCAGCGGTAATATTATTAGACACCAACTTACGTCAATTCCCCGTGTTTAAATAATATTATAGGGGACTTTAGTCTTTAAGCAAAGGGAAGCTGCCAAGTGGAGGCCACGAGTCCTGCGTGTGGGTCCGCTCGAAGCCCTGAGCCCCCCGAGGTGACTGATGCACGACTCCGAACATGCACCTGCAGCAGGGGGATCTCCGGCTTCTAATCTTAGGTGGGTGCTGGAAACCGCTGGGCTGGAATTTCTCATGTAGTGATGCGCTTGAGAAAAGCAAGTGTGAGAATTGACGGAGGCGCGAATTGAACGAGGCGCAAAACGCCTCGTGGTTCCCCACTGGGATCTTAACAGTCCAATTTAGGGTTCGTGGCCGGCACAGATATCATGTATAATGCATTTTTCAGAGGTTTTTTCCAAACTGTATTTAGCTTTTAATATTTTTTAAGGAGCAAAGGAAGTGTTGTAAAAGATGCGATTTAACTGTCACAAAAATCTACAGGCTCTTTTTAACTACCTGTATTGAACCCCATGTCATCCAGGATATGCAAATTTAAAAAGTTTTTCTTCGCATTTAGAGTAGGTCGAGATTTATAATGGTAAAATTCAAGTCACAGAATCCAAAAACGGGAGTGGATGACGTTACCGAATTATTTATACAGTTCATGTTATCTCATTTAGGGTTGGTGACATAATCGTGCCATGACCATCTTGCAAAGTGGGAGGTCTTTTCTCACTGCCCTCTCCTCGGTAGAATTGGTGTTGAGGCCACCATCAAAATCCACTGCCCAGGTGCACCCTATGCAAAGGTGGCTCTCGTATTTCCATCCTGTCTTGTAGCAACTGGACTAGGCTCTCTTCCCCCCCGCCCCCGAAGGACACAAGGGGTCTGGCCTAAGGGTTCTAACTGGCTAGTACTGATGACCAAGATCAGAAAGCTCTCTACTGGGCTCTCTGCTGTTCAAGAAGGCAGAAGAAATTGATTGGCTTGTCCCCATACCAGATGGCACCAGGACCATACCACCTTCACCTGAGCCTCATTAATTGGAGAATCGGTTGGTCACTCGCCTTAAGCTGCATATTTAATCACCCATCGGACAACCAGACCATCACAGTTGCTGAAGGGCTGACAAGCTTAGAAGTGGCCCCAAGGCATTGCATGGTGCTCTTCAAAGCACCAGACTTAACGTGCCCATCTAAAAAGGGGTTTCTTTATAACCAGCGATTCCACAGTCCCTCTTCCAAAGAAAGCGTAGCCTACACTCCCATTCATCAGAGGACGGGTGCAGAGGGATTTTGTGGATAAATGCTTGCAGCGTGTTCTTCACACTAGAGAGAATGTGTGGGTGGGGAGGTGCCCACATGTGGTGGTCGGCAGTCTCGCACAAAAGAGGACCCACATGTGGCAAATATCTAGCAGTTATGCTGTATGTAGATTGTCAATATCTGGGCAAATCGTGTACCACTCATTTTCTGGCATTTGCCACTGGGAAGACTCCTTACAAGGCCATATTAATCCCACAAATGGCAATTTAGGAGCAAGAGTGTGGGGTGGCACACATGGTGTTTGAAGCAGTCAAAACCTCTGAAACAATAGCCTCTGCACAATCATGGGGAGATACTGCATATCTGTGGTCTTGCCCGACAGTCTGGCTCTATTGGAGGGATCCTGCATTTTCTGAAGAATGAGACTGGTTTTGTTTTAAAACAATGTTTTTTAAGTACTTGCATGCTGTCTGCTTTTTTTGTTCCGTTTTTCAATTTGGTTGGTTATGAGGCATTGCTTCTGTGTGTTTCCAATCCTTCCCTATAGGGGCATTGAATCTTTTGGCATCAAAAAGGCTATCGGTTGTTATACAGTATACTGTATGGGTATGCAACTAAGAAAATATGACAAAGCAGCACACAGCATACAATAACATATGTAATTTAGGGTGGTTCTTGGAGAAAAGCGCCTAAAGTATAATGGATACATGGATTGCATAGCTGCTGACTAACCCCGTGCCATTACGTTGATTGGCTAGGGCAGGCTTTGAAGCCGTCCACCCTCCAGATTCTGGGGATTGTTGGTTCAATCTTCTATTATAATTAAGTCCAAGAATGTAGAGGGATATTGGTTGAAATCACAGTACTGACGCTTCTGACATGTGGTCGGTTATCCACTACAGAAATAATTGACCATCCATGTAAAAATAAGCTAAGCGGATTAGTGTTTCATCACCCATTACAGTTCAATTGCAGAGTGGTATGAAGAAATGCAGACACCTTCAGGTTTTTTGGGGCATTTACTGTGGGTACTAGCACCATTTTGATGCGCTATTTTCTCCTTTTTGTTCAGATAAGCAGCATGAAGTGGAAATTCCATCTCCAACATCGAAAGAGGAAAAGAAGAAAAGACCCATGTGTCAGATCAGCGGGGTGAAGAAACTGACGCACAGCTCGAGCTTCACAACATGCAGTATTCCGCGATTTGGGGTCAAAACTGAGCAAGAGGGGCCTCTAGCAACAGTGAGTTGGGTTGCATGGGTGGAGTCACCGCCTTACGAAACTGAATTGGGAGTAGGCTATCTTTAGAATGGATACTATAAGTCAATAGTTAGTATGTACCGGGGTTACTTACAATTACTGTTAAGTAAACTACTTGTTTAACAAGGTTTACAGTACTCTTGGTGAGCTGGCTTCTAAAAGTGACATCAGCCATAATTGACTAAAGTAAGATGGCAGTGAGTGCATTGTTTTTAGTGAGTCGAGTGCCCCTCCTCAAATGGGCTGTTGAAGTAGTATCTCTGATCGGTGAGCTGTACAGTATTTCTGATCGGTGAGATTTACAGTATCTCTGATTGGTGAGCTGTACAGTATCTCTGCTCGGTGAGCTGTAGGTTGAATTGAGTCTCCATTGAACGTGTGAGCTCCAATTTAGAGAGTTGCCTGTAGGGATCATTTGAAATAAGGGGTGAGCTTGAAAGATAAAAGCCATACACTAACCACCACATCTGTGATCACCCCTCATGCTCCTTCTGGAAGCAATGCACACTTCCTTTTTGTATTGGCTGATTAGTGGAACCGCCATCAATGGCAAACTGTTGTGAACACATTGGAGCGCTGAGGATATTGATTGGACAAAGTACTGCGTTCAAACATTCCATGCTGTGTATCCTTCTGCAGTAGGGTGCTGCAAAATACTCGAAAAGAAAGACTGCTCAGAAGTACATGTCCCCCAAGACGGGTGGGAGCAGTGCATGCCCTTGCACCATAAAGGCTGGAACTGCCCAGCAAATGAGAGAGAATTTGTTAACTTCCCATCCCAGTTTCACTGTCTGTGCCATGATGCGAGGAC
This sequence comes from Ambystoma mexicanum, assembly GCF_040938575.1. Lineage (NCBI taxonomy): Eukaryota > Metazoa > Chordata > Amphibia > Caudata > Ambystomatidae > Ambystoma > Ambystoma mexicanum. The sequence goes on along the minus strand of NC_090921.1, from coordinate 435,014,529 downwards.
ACAACGACAATAGAATGAATTGCTGGTCAGTTGCCATTAGTAGACTTACTCACATTGCTGAAATGTACAGCATTTTACTTGGGACATAGGTAGAACTGCTCTGTGGCTATTAAGGTAGTTTGCTACTAGTCGTTCCTTATTTGGGAGTCTGATGTGAAAGCTGTGGAAATTCTATTTTGAGAGGTTCCAGGAATCTTATTTGAATGATAATGGGATGTCTGTCAAAGCTTCAACGTGGGCTAACTGAGGGCTAGCACGCTGTGACATCAGAGTTGTTTACATATGTTTAACACTTCATGCCACATTCCTCTCACCTGTACGTGTTCTGTAAAAATAGTTTTTACTATTACCCAATTGTACTCCGTTTATGAACCATAGAATGAAGGGCTGACTCGGCCCTGCCAGGTTTTCAGTCTTACGACCTGCAATTTGGCCACATTACAGGGGGGGGGGGGAGTGCTTACGTGAGAGCGATCCTTCAAGTGGGCTGTCCAATTTGAGTATTAGTTATCAAGTTTATTTTGGAAATACATTCCATAAAAGTAACACAGCAACATAAAATCAAAAACAAATCGAGACTTTGATAAAGGTGTGAATATTAAGTGCTGAAAGCAAATTGAGAAAGACTTTTTCAACCTTAGAAACAGTGTTAGCGCTCTGATGGAGAAGTGTAGCTAAATTGAATATGAAAAAAAGTAGAGATGCTGCAAATGGAGGGATGCCACAGAGGTTGACCTGGGCTTGGACAAAACTAAAACGAAGAGAAGCCCTCCTCTAGCGCTTCTCCAAAATTAAATGTTATAATATAGAGACTTTCTCGTTTTTAGGTTCCATTTGTCATTTTTATTCAGAATTCTATTGTGCTGTAAACAAATAGGGATTCCTTTTTACATCTTGAACATAACATATAAGTTGATGGGAAGACAAAAGAATGCAAAATTTAAATTGGTTTAAAGTTTTTCGTTGAGTTCACTAAGTTGCTGTGTCCCACGTTGTCACTTGAAAGTTGCGAAGCCTTAGTATAATTCACTCGACATTTGGGTTGATGGAGAGACAAAAGAATTCAAAATTTAGATTGGTTCTAAGTTTTTAGTTGAATTCACTAAGTTGCTGTATCCCACGTTGTCACTAGAAAATTACGAAGCCCTAGTTTAATTCACTAGGCAGTATTGGCCTCAATTTGAATTGGTTCAAAGTTTAGTCAATGTTGTCTTCACGTTGTTGCTCGAAAATTGCGAAGCCCTAGTTTAATTCACTAGGTAATATTATCCTCATTCACTAGGTAATATTATCCTCAACACGTGTTTCTCCGCCACATGGTTTATGGCGGTTCTTCAGGAGGAATTTGTAGGTAGATAGGCAAATGGAAAGATAACTAAATATCAAATCTTGTTCATGTATATGATGGTTCCTTTGATGTAGGTAATATTATTAATTCCATCCGGTTTGGTCATGTGAACGGTGTTTTCCTCGCTCTCTCGATACTGTCTGATGTGGTCACATATTAGATAACTAAATATCAAATCTTGTTCATGTATATGATGGTTCCTTTGATGTAGGTAATATTATTAATTCCATCCGGTTTGGTCATGTGAACGGTGTTTTCCTCGCTCTCTCGATACTGTCTGATGTGACCACACTGAATAAAAATGACAACTGAAAGCAAATTGGCGGATAGATGTGAGATGGGCCACTTCCGGTTTTTGGGCCAGTAGTCTTTCAGCAGTATGGGTAGTTTGGTTTGAAACCTGGTGACTGTGGGCTTTTGGAATTGAGCCTTTCTATTTTGAGAGTTCGATGGTGTCTGGTTTGAGAGCTTAAGTCTGAGTGACTTGAGCAATAGGAACTGACCTGTGTGCAAGCTAGGTCTGGCTCCTGCTCCTAGTTTGGAAGTTGTAATCGATTTGGTTGGAAAGCTTTGTAGGCTGACCAGTTTTGGAGCTAGTGCTGTTAAAGAGATGCCAGTCTTTTCCTTTTTTCAAATGCCGATAGATTGTGATAAACTACAGTCCAAGCAAGTGGGAGGGAACCAGGGCATGGATTTACGATCCGAAGTGTATGATTACTGCTAGACTGAGTACTAATACCCTGCTTTTGTGTCATGACGATGTGCGCTTTGAAAGAGGTTGCAGTTGAAGATGAAGGCAAGGGACTTTGCACAAAGGAAGGTTTGGTTAGTGAGAAGCATAGAGAGCCATCTGTCTCAGCCAATTTTGAACTGATTTATGTTTGGTGGTTCTTCGGTGGAGGGAGAACCGTTTTGGTAGGGTTTGGTTTCAGGTAGGTACTTGACATCCAGGCTGAGCAGAGGCTATTCATTGTGGTGACGTCTTCTATTTCTTTTCCAGATCTTTTCTTGTTAGCTGATGGCATCTTTACTGTATGAGACTTCATGTATATACCATGGCGTGGATGCTTGCTTTTGTTGGTTCATAGTTTCAATAGTGCATAGATGGTGGCAGTCAGTACAGTTGATCTGGTTGAGGAGAATGTTCAAGTCAGAGGCATTAATGTGGAATCCAGGTTGGTGCGGTTTTCTTCCAAGGCATGTAAGAGGAAGGTTTTGAAGGTGCAGTGAGGTTCCTTTGTTGGTTTCAGTTGCCTTTAGTAGGAGGGCTTAGAGTGTTGCCACTTGGTCGGCATGGCCGCGTGGTCAGTAAAGTTGTATAGGTCGGAGGCTGTTCATGTCTGGATAAATGAGGTCAACACCAGGTTGGAGGAGCGCTTTTGTAGGTCCTTGGTGTGGTTAGGATCAGTTGGATGCTGTGGGGATTGTCCAGGTGGTCGAGGAGAGCTTCTTTGGTTCTCTTGGTGGCTTGTGTTCCAGGCAGGTTGAGGTCAGTGATTTCCTCCAGGAAGGCTTTGTTGCTCTTTGATAGACTTAGATCAGGTGGAAAGAAGCGGTTGCGGTGTGTGCCAAGGTTTCACGGGGTAATACCAACAATGTCTGCCATGTGAAGTACAGCGGAGGGAGCATTGATGAGCATGAGGTTGCGTACATGTTTGGGTGCAATAAGTAGAGTGGTGTTGAATGGGCTAGAAACGGGATGATGCTTGGTGCTGCTAGGCATTTGCTTGTGGTAGTTAAGGTGGGGATGGGGAGAGGTGTAGAAGGAGCGAAGCACATGGTAGGGTTCTTCAGTATTGTGCAAGAGTTCTTTCTGGTCCTTTGCCCTGTCCATGCCCTAACACGACTGAACAGGTGTTGTAATGGTTGAAACTCTGGTCTTTGCAGCCCTTTTCGCAGAACTCCCTAGTGAAGGTTTTACAGGCCCGGAGGGGTTCAGAGTTGCATGGAAGGGAGGGGATGCAAAATGCAGTCCCATGAGCTGCAGAAGTAAGGGGGGTAGGAGGAGTAGCAAAAAAGACAGAAAATGCAGATGTGTTCAGTCATTATTTGCGAGTTGCTGCTGTTGGGCAGAGCAGGGGGGCCTGGTCGTGCCTTGCAAATCATGGTTCTAACCTGTCTTATTGTGATAAACTACACATTTAAATGTGTAGCTTTCTCCAAAGGCAGTATTTGACGTTCCAGGAGATGGACATTTTTCCGGTTTTGCTTAGACTATAGTCCACGATGAGTAAAATATTGCTTTTGTTGAATGTCACAATATACATTATCTGGATCGGGTACCAGAAAAAGGAAATTGCAAAAAAGAAAAACGTGCAATAAATTCCTCCTAAAATTGTATAAATACCTTTTTTGAAGTGATTTATAGTTTTCCAAGTAGAGTTAAAACTGGATGAGTGGTGTGGGCCTGCTGGCAGTAAAGGCTGACATCCGTTTAATAGATTTGCATGGGGGTGGGGGGTGTTCCTTCACTCTGTGCACTGGGGCTGAAATGTAGGACACTGAATTGGAAGTTGGATTTTGAAATCCTAATTTGGAGAGCCACCATTCACATTTAGATGGCAAGGGCATACCATTGTCGTCTCCTGCTTACACAAACATAATGACCTTTTAGAGCCAACTACCAGCTAAGTGACATCCTACTACATCAGCAAGATGATGCAGGATGAGGCAACAAAAAGGTTTGAGGAATGTTTGTAATCCCTCTTAATTTTATTAGTCAGAAACTAATGGTCCTTTATATTCTTATTGCAAAACCTACCAAATAACATGACTCTTGTCTGCTATATGGTCTAATCAGTGGATTTCCTTTCTATCTAGGAAATAGAAGATTCTAACAAATGGGGCCTGGATATGTTCAAAATAGCTGAGTTCTCAGGCAATCGCCCTCTGACGGTCATCATGTACACCATCTTTCAGGTAAGGGAGGCAGGGGCCTTGCTCGGGCTATGGTACAGTAGATTTGACTGTCTGTTAAGTGATGTGTCAGGGTTTTATGAGGCATCAGAAGTATTGATTTTATAGATGAGTAGTTACGTTGGATGGGCCAATGCATGACATAAAATGATAGGGCCCGCAGAAGTGAAATAGCTTGACATTTGACCTCGAGGTTACATTCTGGAAGTGATGGAAATTCTATAGAACAGATTTGAACCGTGTTTATTCTGAATAGAGGGGCTCCCATACACTTGTATAACTTGTAAAACTTGGTGTCACCCTAAGTAAACTAGAGTAATCCAGACCTGGAGCCCGTTGCTCACTGTGCCTTAGAGGCTCAGCTTCACCTCAGTGAGGAGGTCGAACAAGGCCGAAACATGTGTCTGTGTTTGCTGATTGTACTCTTGTTAGAGGTGGACTGCCTAGCATTTTGGTGCCGGACTGCTCTTGTAGCTGGGAACAGACCTATGTGCAAATGGATATTGCTAAAACCTGCTTGTAGACCTACCTGAATGGAAGAAATTCTATACAACAGGTTATTGGAACAATGTTCGTTCTCGTAGATGGTCTCCCACACACTTGTATAACTTGTACCTAGATTACATCATACAAAGTGGCATCCTGAAGCATTTTACATGGTAACAAATCCTACAATGATGATAAAATGAGCGTAACATGTCAAAGTTTCACAGAAGCTGGTAAAATGCAAGCATACGCATCATCGCACGGGAGCAAGTGTTCGTGGCTACAAACATTGTGAATGGGAGATGGAGCTCCTGCTAGACCTTGTGTCCTTGGGTCTTAATGTTCAGAAATGATGACGACTAGTCTATTGCAATCAGTTGGTGCGTAATTGAGCTCCGATACAGCCGGTTAGTGGCTCAAGGGCATAATTGCTGGGAACACAAGGTAATGGTCCCGAGAAAAGTGAAGTAAAGGAGGGTCAAGGGCATTTATGCCCCATTATTCCCTCCCAAGCACAGTCAGAAAAGCTAATGACACCAGGCCAGGTTTAAACATAAAAATAACCCACTTTCAAGCGAACAGTGATCAGATTGCAAAAATAGACCAAGAGTGCTACTACTCAAGCCGGGGTGTTTTGGGTGAGGAGACCACTTCTCTGTGGTCACTGGCTGCGTCTAAACCAATAGGACGCTTGAAACCACAGGCATTGAATAGTTTGTGTTTACATTTAGAGGAATGGCTGGGAATCAGCCACTGCTTGATCCAGTCTGCTGATGTGACTGCATTCTTACTGTTAAAAGAAAGCAGGTACATCTAAGACACCTGTTCTTTTCATTTTTGCTAATTTACTCCCCAAGTCACCAATGCTTCCATTTATACAGAACACATCTTGTACACCACCTCAAAGCACCGTTGAGCGCAGCCCTACAAACAAGTGGGGTACTGGCCACTTTTACACCCTAAATGTAGGCAAATACTCCCTAGCATAAAAAGGGGGCAGTGAAAATACTCCCAACAAATAAATGGGAAACCGACCCGTAGACCCATGTGGCCCTGCTTTCACCCATACATGAATGTTTGAAACAGTTGCGCACATAGTACCACAGGAAGAAATGTTATTTCTCTCTCAAAGACCACCTTGCTAAAGTAGAACGACAGTTTCATCAATAGTTGTATATAAGTACTAGAGCACATCTTCTCGCTTTTCCATTAATTTATATTTGTAGAACGCCCAATTAACATGACGGTGGTTTCCTGGCGGTGATGGTGCTGTCCTAGAGCTTACATTGAGAAGGGAGATGGTAGAAGTGAGATGGGCTGGAAATTGAGAGGAATGATGGGGACTTTTAACCATTTTTGAAAACATTTTTTTTAAATGGGGAAATTACCATATTTAAAGGTTTCTTGGACACCCGTTCAATAGAAAAATCGTACTCTCTGGAAAGAGCATGGCAGATGAGAATAGCGCAAAACTCGAAAATGTTTATTGGACACAGTTCCAAAGGCGAGCCAGATTTATTTAAATGTAGCAAATCTGTCCTAAAGGGCAAGAATGAATGCGCTGCATTGGTGAAGGAATACGATGGAGAGGGAGTTTCTGCAAAGGAAATGTTGGCCAAATTGGAGAAGTGGTGGTTATTCTGACGTGGGTATTGGCTACTTTTTCCATGGAAAAAAATGATAGCTCCTCATACAGTTCCACGAAGGAGTGGCACAAGGTTGCAGGCACATAAACATCTCTTCACATGGAGAAAAGCAGTGTTGGCTTTCTCAGTACATGAACTGCAGAACTTTTGTTTATGTTCTCAGATGGCTTTTTTTTTTTATAAGAGACCGTTTTGTAAGATAAATTGTTTTTGCCTCATTATGGGGAGTACACCTCCCAGATACGCTCAGCATGTTTTGTGGTAGTTTAATGGCATATAGATCCCGAAAATACAATTTTGCCACCACACTGGCCAGTGGTTTGCAGTGCATTTTTAACAGAGCCGAGGGAATCGAGAACAGAGGATATCAGTTATTAAAAGAAGAGAGGATCAACTGGAAGTGGAACCTTTTTTTAATTAAAAAAAAAAAGGAAAAATCAGAGAACTAAAAGTAAGGGGGAAGGGGGGAGAAAGTAGATTGCTAAGGAGAGCAATAAAGGAATACAAACGCTGTCAAATCATATGAGGGACGCAATTTCGATAAGATTAGGAGGGTAAAAACTAAGTCTAGTGCCTGGTCGCATGAGTAAAGTAACACCGGAAACTGATTGAGAACTTTTAAAATGGACATGCAGATCAGGTTATATTCCACAATGACCAGGTAGGCAGTCTGCTCAGGTTATATTCCACAATGACCAGGTAGGCAGTCTGCTCAGGTTATATTCCACAATGACCAGGTAGGCAGTCTGCTCAGGTTATATTCCACAATGACCAGGTAGGCAGTCTGCTCAGGTTATATTCCACAATGACCAGGTAGGCAGTCTGCTCAGGTTATATTCCACAATGAGCAGGTAGGCAGTCTGCTCAGGTTATATTCCACAATGAGCAGGTAGGCAGTCTGCTCAGGTTATATTCCACAATGACCAGGTAGGCAGTCTGCTCAGGTTATATTCCACAATGACCAGGTAGGCAGTCTGCTCAGGTTATATTCCACAAAGACCAGGTAGGCAGTCTGCTCAGGTTATATTCCACAATGACCAGGTAGGCAGTCTGCTCAAACATTAAAATCGCTCAGGACCACCAGATGAGGACTATAAAGTGTGAGGGAAGAAAAGCATCAGGCAAAGAAGTAAAACAAGGATCAGATTTAGGCAGGTGATTCAGAAATAGTCCAAAAGAACCAAGGCTTCAAAGCTAGAATAAGTCGGCAATGGGGTAAGTGTAAAATCTAGAGCGGTGCAAAAAGTTACCGCAACTCTAGAACGACTTAAGCTGGTTCTATCAATGCAGAAAATCAAAAACCCATGGAGAATAGTCGTATGGATAGCGGGAGCGGAGGAATCGCAAAGCCATGTGTATTTCGAACAACCCACCCAGCTTAGTGATCAAAACCAGATGATTTGGAGCCACATGAATTGAAACTATGATGGCCGACTAGATTTGGCTCAAGGACTTTGATTGTGTTAGATTAATTAACATTTTGAAGCATCAGCAAGGGGAGGTATTAACTTCTTGTTGGACAAATCTCGTGCCTCCTAGTCTGCACTTTCTCTGTTATTGAATCATATTTTAGCAACTACAGCAGAATATCTTATTTTCTAATGGGCAAGTCCCATCTCAAAAATGTTCTACCTGAGGGCATCCAATATAAAGGCTTGTATGAAATTAAGCTTGTGTTATTGTTGCGCTTATAATGAGGTTCTGCATCGGGGGTATTGAGTGTTCTTGAAAACTGACAAATGTGTAAATGAATCCTCCATCTTTGCTCCGGCAACTGTTTGGTGAGCTGGACTCTTCGGCATTTGAACTTGCTCAAGTCCTAGATAAGTCTGCACCTTTCATCTTATTGTTGATGTGAAAGGCTTGGACAGAAGTGCACATGGCCGCAATGCCCTGTTATTCCTAATCTAGAATTTGTCCTGCTGATCTTAAAGTGGAAACCAACGACACGTCATAAAGAAAGGCCCTTTGGCTGAAGATGGTGCTGCAAAGAAACAGGCTTTTTAAACCGACCTCACAGGATAGGGTGTCCTTGATTTCTGAGGTTTGCACCAAGGTAAAAGAAACCTTGTGACACAAATATGCATATTTTGCAGTATTTAAACTAATGAAATTGCACGAGCTTACTGCTGCTCCCTCCCACCATCTTCCTGCCCTCTTCCCGGCGTTCCCACTGCCCGCCTCCCCAACCCTCCTTCTCTGCCTCCCACTTACTTGAAAGCATTGGGTGGTTGTGAGCAGTGCTCCTCTACTTTTTTATTTTTATTTTAATTTTTATCAAAGTTTTACTGTTCCTTTTACTTTTATTTAAAAAGGAAACCATTCTGGAATGGTTTAGTTTTAAAATAAAACTGTAGGACGAAGTTGAAACTTGAACTTCAGTGCACGGCTTTAAACATTTCCTAAAACAGCATGTGTGTTTGTGGGTTTGGCTTGTGCGTGGGAGGGGATGTGGCGATGGGGTTTGTGGTGTACGGTGGCAGGGAACATAGTTCCACTACTACTTTTCGTACACTTCGGCCCCTGCTTGAAAGTGTTGCGGCGCTACTACTCCCGTGGTAGCCATGTTGGGTGTGTTTGTCTGAAACTAAATTGCCAGCTGCGCCCAACCTATGTTTCTAATAGCAATAATTGCATGCCCTTGCCTGTACCAGGTGCTAATGTTCCAGGGACCCTTGATAATTATGGCCTTTATGAGACAGTACTGGCCAGGGAGATGGTAATTATTGCTGAAATATACATGCTTATATATGTGTATGTATGTGTACAAAGTGTATACAATATAGTCATTCCTCAACTTTTACATACATAATGCCTATGTTGCCATAAACTGATGTCCCTCTTCCTTTTCTCTTTGAAAGTAAGTGGATAGTTGTCACTTGCTTGGTGTTCGTTTTGGCTCACCCATGTATTTTTCTTCTTTTACATTGATGGAGAGGAACACATGGAGCCAGCACCTTACCGATATCAGGAACTGTGTTGTCAGGGTACTGATAAGAATTCCAGGTGCATAATGGAGTGCATTGGAAGCCGGTGTTGAGAGTATGGTTGTATATGATCAAAAGGGTAGCTCTTGTCCCAGTGGCGGAGCCAGTGGGGGTAGCAGGTGAGGTACTAGAGGGATTGTTTTACTGGAGCCCTAAGCTTTAAACTGTATATGGACAGCAAAAGACAACTGCAGGTGCTACTGATCTTGAGCTTATTAATTAAGAGTGCGTGTGTGGCTGGGAGATGGCAAGCTTTTCCAGGAGTTTGCCTAGGAAAGGAGTGATAGAGATCGGGTGATAGTTAGCTGGAGAGGGATAGTGGCCCTCCACTTCTCTCAACCGCCCTACACTTGTAGGAGTGGCGATGTCGAAATCGTACCAAGATTTCTTGGATGTGGGCTTCAAACGGATCCTTCTGACCGGGGCAAAGACATCAACAGTTTAGAGATGGAGAGATGGAGGTTAGAAAGGGCAGTGTCTGAGTCAGCCAAAGCTGTAGGATGCAGAGAAAGTGGCGGCAAAAGCCTCAACTGACGCGCGCTTCATGGGCCGGATGACCGAGAAGGTGGGTGGCAGTGCTGGGGTCGGCTTGACCCGAGGGATAGAGGGGGAGAGAGGTGGGAGGAAAGACGAAAGTGGTTGCTCCAAGAGAGATGGGGGGAGGTCTGAAGAGATCCGAACATCCAGGGTGTGCTCTGTAAAGTGAGTCATGCCAAACGGAAGAATAGAGCGAGGTTCCAAAAGAGCCCCGAAGAGGTAAGTAGCATCCAGATGGATGTTCACGTCTCCAAGGAGAAGTTGAGAGGAAAAGGTAAGGAGGAGAGGTCAGCCCACTCGGAGAGGAAGAGGGCGACCTTGCCAGGCGGCCTGTAGATAGTGGCCACAGTGAGAGTGTGGCTAGGAGAGAGGGAGAGGGAGAGGGAGAGAGAGAGCCTGCTGGCAAGTCATTCAAAGGAGTACTCATCCTTCATTGGAATGACAGAAACAGGGATCCACTGTGGGGAAAAGTCAAGGCTACACCCCCACTGGATGGTTGGTTTGGGTTTGGATAGGATCTTGTAGCCGTCAGGAAGGAGTGTCAAAACTTGTAACCGAGCTGGCCATGAACCAAGTCTCAGTCCGACAGAGAACATCCAAATCAAACTCTTGCCGGAGACTGCAGATGTCAGAGGAATGTTTGACAGCGGAGCGCAAATTGAGAGTAGCAATGTGGAACAGGTTGTCACCTTTTGAAGCACTTCCGTAGATGGGTACAGGCCAGAGGAACGCCTTGCGCAGGTGTTGGAGGTGCCCCTGGCTCCCTCTCCACGACCACCAGTATGGCTTCAGAGCTGCCAGAAGCCTGGAAACTGCTCTGCTGAACTGCCGTGAAGACTTGCGCCATCTCGACTCTAACCTTCTTTTGTCCACATTCTCCTCGATCTATCCTCTGCCTTCGACACGGTCAACCACGCCATCTTGCTCAATCGCCTCTGCGACAACCTGGTTATCATTGGTCAGGCCCTGGCCTGGTTGACATCCTTTCTCACTGACCGACCCTCCTAGGTCCAACTTGGGTCTTTCCTCTCTTCTATCTCTCTCTGCTTGTGGTGTTCCCCTAGGGTCTAACCTTTCGCTTTTGTTTTTCAACCACTACCTGGCACCTCCACCCCACTGCATCGCTACATTCTGCTCCAACTTTCAATTACATTACATAAAAAAGCATTTATAATACACTCTGTGGACCCGCAGGCATGAAGGCGCGGGCAAGTTGCACCTAGAACATATAGGACATTCAAATGGAGGGTTATCTGAATCGGGTGTAGGAGAAGCCTAGCTGAGAGAGGTGCTGGCGACAGCGAGACTATTATTCCCTTCTCAGGTGAACATTAGCGTTTTAAAATCTTTCTTAAAAGCCTGTAGGGAATTATGGCTACGCATATAATCTGGCAGTTGGTTCCAATGTTATGCGGACAACACTCTGCTCTCCTTCAGGCTCCCCTCAGCCTCCGCTGCAACGTCTCTCATACCAGACTGTCTGGCCACAATTCAGGAATAGTGTGCTGCCAACGATCTCTGCCTTAATGCCATTAAGACTGAGCTCCTCCTCATTGGGACACCTGCTCCCTCCTTTCCCCTCTCTCTGGCCACCCACCCTTGTCCCTCTTTATGCTCCTTCCTGTGAGGCTAAGAATCTTCGTGTCATCTTCAACTCCACCCTCGCCTTCTCTCCTCACATCTCTGACGTCTCTAAGAAGTCACACCACCTCAGAGGTATTGTGCCTTTTCTCACTTTAAGCTCACTTTTCCCAGAGCCCTGGTCCTCTCTTGGCTGGACTATTGCGCCAGCCTCTTTCTAAATCTGCCTGTCTGTACTCTTCGACCATTATATCTTATCCAGAACAGGAGTGCGAGACTTGTCCTTGACCTCAAGCCCAGGGATCGTATCTCTTCAGCTCTGAAATCGCTCCACTGGCTCTTTGTGGCTGCAAGGATCAAGTTCAAGACCATTTGCATCATCCGCAAAGCTTTCTGAGGCCTGCACTAACTCCAACTTTCTCTTCCTAAACCTCTTCCTTCTCGAGCCCTCCGCTCATCCACCTCCAACTTGAGGGTAAGACGCTTCTCCAAGCAGAGAGTGGAGGGTAGATCTCTTTCCTCGGCTGGGGGCTCCCTCTGGAACAGTCTCCCTGCCTCTCAAACTTGGGCAGAACCATCTCCGGAAGCAACTCAAGACCTTCCTTTTCGCTTCCGCTTTCTCTCGTCCTCTCCCTTGCTGATGTCCCGGACTGCTTGGCCCACTGGTCACCTGGCCACCCACTGAAACTCGGGCCCAGGCTCCTGTATGTCCAGTTGCCCTTCCACTGCCTCCGGAATCCCCAGCACTTACGGATCTGTATCTGCAACCCTATAGTCCCTTGTCTCTGTGCACTTAAGACCCACCCTTCGGCAGCACTTATTGAGGTACTTCCCTCGTCTTATCGCCCCCCCCCGGCTCTTCTCCCTTTACCTCTTCACCGCACTTGCGCGATCTGAATGACACAAGGACTAGTAAGATCTTTATTTTGTCGTCCTTTTGCCCCCCTCCTTGTCTTGTCACGCCTAGAAACACTTGTGTACAGGTGCGTTATAAATGACTTGTGTCATATATGGAAGGGTTGGTGTGTCTAGTCAAACTTAAACCTCATTTATCATCTTTTATTATGCATTATTGGGAATAACTGAATGAATTTAGGATTAAAGCATTGTTGGAAGCACATGTTTTTGTACTAATGTAACTAGCGCATGAACGTGTTTGGACCTTGTGTAAAAGAGTAGAGCTCGTAAATGTGGAGCGTTTTACCATAAAGGGTGTGAACAAAGTATTGATGGATAGTGTTTTGGATTTGTATCTTCTGGAAGAAAGGCAGGGAAATGTGATATGCAGCATTTGATTGAACAAGCCACACATTACTCGTATGTGGTACTCGGCATTGTGGATCTAACAAAGTATCTAGAGGAGTTCACGTGGTCTCCGGTTAGTAAAAGCAGCACTACATAAAATGAGCATTTCTATGATAACTTGGCCTTAGCATTCTTAAAGCCCAAATGCGGATCAAGTCGTGTTGGAGGCCTGTCTGAAAATATTGTCAGTTTTCCAAACAACTTGAGCAAGCAGATGATATCCAGCAGTTCATTCAGAAACCTTTGGGTATGTTTAACCCCTCCACAGGTTAGTCGGCTGTCCGTGGTCTATATTTTCTTGAGTCTGTTGTAGAGATAGCTATTGCTACCTTTTGGGTTGCTATTTTCACCCTCAGACTGCTTTGAAACACCTGTTATTTAACTAATATGACAACTGATTTTGAAAGGCGCTCTGCTATTTTTCATGTTTTCAGTAGTTAATGCATAACATGAATCACTATGTATTGATATGCGGCACCCTCGATTTTTTTATTTCATTTACTTCCAATAATGAATCGTATATTAAAAAGGTTAAGTGGTGTCACTCTTGCTCTGTGTAATTTTACAGAAATTATGCCACAGTGCTATCAAGGATTATTCTACATAGTCTTGCATAATTGGCTATACTTGCACAGCTTCACTCAGTGATTTTTATTGCACCCATTTATTACAATGCATGTATATCACCCATTACAGCAATTTTAAAGGCATACAGAAAAAACAGTAACAGTAAAAAAAACAGTAACAGTTTCCTCCATTTTATAAGAAATGTGCACGAAACTACACGCTGGAAATATCGTACTGGTCTTGTAGTACATGAGTCAATTCATCCAAGTTAAGTAGAATTTTGAGGCACATAATTGTCACCAGAGTACCACAGATCACATAGAAGCCACATAGTTTGTAGCACGGTTTCCCTCCTGTAAAGGAGAGTTGTGATACAGCGCTATGGAAGTGGTATTCGGATACCCCAGAGCTCCCCTCATATCTTATGATATTGGTAGAACACCCATGTCAGCAGGGGGAATATGTTTGATGTGTAAGCTCAGGACTCTGCTCCGCATCCGCATGACCAAAATCCAGAGAAGCATGGGCCAGAACTCCTGTCTACAGTACCAGACCAAGCAGTTGTTTTTTTGCCATTGTACTTAGCACCCAGCCGTATGACCATCCATGGAATGGGAGCAAATCGTCATTGCATGTTGGGTGACGGCAAGTTCCAACACGTATTGCAATCTACAGTCCTACTGAAAATGTACGGCAGTATGAACAAACCCAGGCAGCAAACACTCCTGTTCAGTGCAGAGGCAATGGAGACAGAAAAATAAATTCTCTCTCCCAGGGAAGCACAGACTTTGTGCTTCAGTGATGGCTCACCCTAATCCTAACATGGTAGACCATGCTCTTAACCTCAAGCTGCAAGGGCTGGGAGGTGAAACCATTCCTGTAACACCTGCAGACAAAGGAATTCAATTGCTAACCCAGGTAAGGGAGAGGAACAATCCAACCAAGACGTACCCACGTAGGGTGGAGGATGCCTACTTGTTGCAGTCGAGAACCCCATAGGACAAGAGGAGTCCAGTACAGAGCTTGCCTAGGATGCAGCTCTGAGGCAATTGCCCCTTGCTGCAGCCCCTTAAAAACCACTGACTGACCGACCGACTTGAGAAACACTCGCCCAGAAAATGAATATCTAGAATATGATTTGGACATTCGGGCCCTTAGTATAAGCACTTGCACTGAATTTGCTGAATTGGTACTCCTTTAAAAAAAAATAAAAAAAAAAACAGTGGGAGGAATATTTGTCCATTTTGAGATGCCCTCCTGACCCACACGTCCTTAAACCTCCCTTTGTTACCAAGCTAAATAAAGGTGTTGAAATCTATCTGTGTTTTCTATGGAAGACCCCTTTCATTGGCTGCCAGTGGGGCACCAGGTCGTCTTTAAGCTCTTACCACTGGTGCACAAGTCGATACAGTGAAGTATAAAGCCCACCCCACCCCTCCCATAGCCACTCCAGTAATACTGTGGTGCTGTTTTCAGACATCATATGCGTGGTCCTCACACTGCACTAGTAAGACTACGCTTCATCTGTCATAAGTTTGGCATCTTTGTTCTTTCTACCTTGGCCAGTCGTTACTGGCCTGTCGGGCATTCCAAGGAAGTTGCTGCTCATGGTGGACTCCCAGAACATCAGAGTGGTCATCTCAACCAAAGATGGCCAGATCCGGCACTTACGTTTTTCTCTTGCTGTGTGCTGCCTTCCTCACGCCTCCCTTTTATGGAATCAGTCTTGTATAACCCTTCGGATTGCTCCTTGAGGAGCCACCTTTCCTGTTTCCTGTTTTTCCCTCTTTCTGCTTTGTTTGAATCTGACTCCTGTGTTAGCCTGGTTGCTCCGGTATTGCTGCTGCTCCAGCTCTTGGATTGCCTGAGTTTGATCTTCCCATGCCATTCTTATGCTCCTCTGTTTACTGGCCTATTTGTCTTGACTGATAACATTTGCTGTTAGGCTTTTTACACAAAGAAAACTAAAGAAAACTGTGTTCCGTTACCAATGTTTCCTGTGAACCCTGTTCTTTATTTGGACGTTTCCACTGTTACTACAGACATGTGTCCACCTGACCACCTTAGCTTCTAAGGAAAAGATGGAATGTAACAGCAGCCCACTCTTATAAGAAGGGCTTCTTAGATCTTTAAAAGCTTCTACGGTTATACTCGGCCATATGTATCCCTGTAGGATCTGGTGGTTTAATCAAGAGACCTGGGCTTTTGAAATAAGGGTTCAAACTTGGATAAAGTCCATTCTCATGCTCCCTCTTTTATTAAAAAAAAATCTGTCTTTGGTTCATTTTTGCAGATTCGTTTTGTTATTTACTGTGTTTTGTATTGTGCTACATGCATACAATGACACTTAAGAGCACCAGGAATGAATGCGTCGGGGAAACAATGAGTGGCGAGGGGAGAACTGACATTGAACAAGTGAACGTGCGGAGGACAATTGCCGCACACAATTCAGATGCCTTCTGAAACTCAAATATGAAAACATTTTGCTGAGAGAAAATAATAAGAGTGGCATGGTGGTACAAAGTAGTTATTCTGTGTAAAGTCAAATGGAAAAGGAGCATTTTCAGTGACTTCCTGAATTTGAAGTGGTCGGGCCCAAGTCTGAACTTGTGTGGCCTATTTCAAGGTTGCCGGTCTCTGATGAAAAGCATCTTGCCTCTAATACTTTCCTTCTGGAGGCTTGGTTGTGAGTCTGTTGAACAGCGAAGGGATAAGGAGTACATTATTTGCCTATTGACGAGATATTTTGAGCCAGCTCACTATAAAAATCTTTGAATGATGCAACGTTTTGAAGTCTTTATTGTTCCTGAAGCAAGTGACCAGTTATTTTGGCTTAAAGGTATGGTCATATTTGCCTAGTTTCAGAACACGACGACGCTCTATTCTAGATATCTGGATGTCCTTAAGTAAACCCCTGTAGATGTTGCAGTAGTCAAGTTTTGTTAAGATCAGAGCACTCGTAATATGTCTGTTATTAGAATGGTGAACGCAATGGGAGTATTTTTGAAATGAATTGAGTCTGGATTTGTGCAGTGAGAATGAGGTCGGCAGCTGGAAGTACAGCCAGGTTTTTGATCTTGGTAGCAGGAGTTGGAGCAGGATCCAGAGTGGGGTGGTCAACTGAAGGGAGGTATAAGCTTCTCAGACTTTTTGATTTGTTGAGGCAAAGCTGTCAATCAGTTGTCCCCCTCATAAATCTGAACAAGGCAATTTGTCAGTTTTGATTGAATGCCATCTTTTCCCAAATGAATTACATACATGTCCGTATATATTGAATCTTGATATTCTTGATCAGCCATGCTCAGGAACTGCTTGACCAGCCTTATGGACTGCGACACAGACGATGGTGCTGGCAGGAAGTTTCCCACTTTTACTCGTGTGCAACCACCATTCAGCAATGGGGTTATTCAGTGGAGGGCAGGGCAGGCTGCCCAGTGGAGACAGTGGGATGGCATGGTTGGCAGTGTTGGGAGGCCGAGCAAAATCGGGGCCGTGGCAGCAGGGTGCTTCTCATAGAGCTGGGCATATCCATAAAGCCTATCCGTAAGCGTTGATTCCATGCTTCTGGATGGCTGAAGCTGGATTTTGTCAGTAAAGTAGCCAAATGATTCAGTGTGTGGCTAGTGTTGCTTTCAGGCAATTCTTTGTAGCTCACCCTCAAAATGGATTTGCTATTGGTCTGTAATCCAACAGATCCGGAATATCTGTTTGCTTTCTTTAGAAGTGGTCTGATGGTAGCAGAAATTGGGGCAGGTGGGAGTTTAGTCATTTTCAATTTGAAGAGACTGGATCCTATCCAAGGTTCGCTGAGCAAGGCCCTGAGAGACTGCAGACTTTATTTACAAAAGGGCTTTCGCCCAACGGGAGAAAGTCACTACTTTGTGAACTCAGCACAGATCCCTCTTCCATAACAGTGAAGCACCAACTGGGAGCCCAGCCCCATCTCCGCTATTCTTGCCAGCAGAAACAGACTATCGGCACTCTGCCATGACCTAGCCTGCCTCCGTAGTCGGTCTCTCGGCAGATTCCACCCAGCCTGCATCTCTTCTGGGTGCACCCATTCTCCAGCGACTAGCAGGCCATGCAGGGCACCTCTGGCACTGCTTCAATCCGGTTTGCCACTCTGGAGTCCCCTCTCTGTACGTTGGGCCTGCTCAATAAGTTTCTGTGCAGCCCTCATCACTAAGGTCACAGCAGCACACAAGTGCCCCTCATTGAACAATCGGATTTCCCCTTGAAAGAACACAAATCCCAGCTGCACAGAGGTGGGGCCATTTTTTTCTGTCTTAACTGCATCCCCCATAGTATTTCCTTCCCACTTTTAAACCACGGAGAGCATGGGCCCTTTGCTTCCTACTCCCAATACAGTAGTCCAGAACAAGCATCCAGTTAAGTCATAATTTCAGAAATAGTGGTGTAGAGCATTACTCAGGCTCATTATAGATGGGCTGAAGTACCCACTACCACATGTTCTATATATTTATATATATTTTTTTTTAATTGGGATTTAGTTTATTAAAAACATTTTGCACAGTCTTACATATTTCCAAGTTAATAACTTCCGATCACTCTTTCCCCATTGATTAGTCTGGAAAAGAGTAAATTTAGATACTAAACGTATCATTCCATTAGTTGCTTATGTTGGTTTGGTTTAGTTTTTTGTGTACAAAGTTTACTCCTGCATAAACCAAAGCCGGTTTTTCACCCATTAAGAACAGGTTCCACCACTCATCTACTGATAGGATGAGCGTTTGGCAATTAGTGCGGGACAAGTCGTTATAAGATGTTTAACCAGCTCAACATTTCTGACATTTTGTAAAATCGACAAGCTGTCATTAATATATTGTTTCTGCACGTATAAGCGTTCCTTTGTTGGACATAGTCTTAATCACAGAAAATGATTCCGATTACATCAACTCGGGGAATTTTTTCAAATATTTCATGGTTGTGTTGAGAGCATGCGGTTCAGGCACCAGATTCCTTAGCGATTTCTATTGTTCCCTTTCATTAAGCGACTTGATCCAGTCCTGTTTTCTTAATTTATTCTATACTCCATAGGGGTTGGTCACCAAGAGATCCAGGTACGTCTCCAAGTGGTCCAGTTGCTGCATACATTTGTTTCCGGTTATCTTGTAGGCCAGATAGATTCCCAACTGCAGATGTCTTTAGAATTCTATAGGGCGGACTACGTCGGTCAATCAAACTTTCCTCATCATTGATAATGTTTTCCATACAATGATAGTTTGGAGAGATTGCAGACCTAATTCAACTCTGATGGCAACCACTGGCAGACTTTTAGGCAATTTCAAAGTCGTCTTGCAGAACGTTCCCTCTAGGGCATTCAAACGTTTCCACAAGAGATTAAAACTGGTTTCACTGCCATAGGTCAGAGTTGGCACTACCTTTTTGGTTTGTAAAAGGTGAGGAGTGGTAATAGTGAGAATTTCCCGTATCCTGTGTGCAATATGGAGCACTGCAATGCTAACATTTTGACTTTTTGTTGTAATTCACTTAGCCACATGTTTTCGTTTATTTGTTGAATTTGATACCAAGATAGCGGATGGCATCGGCCACTTAAAAATGTTCAGAGCCTATTCTCCACCTGCAGTTCATTCATTTCTTTTTCCCCCATATTATGCTCAAATGCAATTATTTTGGATTTTCCAATATTTATTACCAGGTCATTGCTGGATATAGTGTTGTAATGCGTCGAGCAGACGCTGTAGTCCAATCTGATCCATTAGGACCAAGTCATCAGCGTAGATCATGGATGAGGTTAGATGATTGTTGATCTTGGGGGGAAATGTTCTTTTATTTGGTAGTGCTTTTGGTAGATCTGTCGGGTATAGGTTGAATAAGGTTGCTGCCAACAGGCAACCTTGTTTGACTCCTCTTTCAATAATGATTAGTCTTGACAATTCACCTTCGTGATTTAGCCTGACCCGAATTGTCGTGTTGGTATGAAAGGCTTTGATAGCTTGTACCAAATCTACGGGGCAATCCCCGGCTCGTAGCTTTGCCCATAATTTGGATCTATTTACACTGTCGAAGGCTTGTCTCAAAACGATAAAGCCAGAAATAGATTGGTTTTGTTCTTTATCGACTCTAATTTTGCAATGTTCAAAAGGAAGAGATTAAAGTCGGTGCCTAAACCTTTAGTGAACCCTGTCTGTCGTCCAAAAGCTCGCCTATGGTCCAAAAGCTCGGCTGTTGTCACCCATTTGGTTAGCCTTTTCTGTAAATTGAATGGAAAAAGTTTCCCAATCATATCCAACAAGGCTATTGATTGATAATTAGCTGGATCATCTCGTTGTCCTTTCTTAAAAATCGGAACAATGGCTGAGGTCCAAAACTCTGGTAGCTTGCCAAGCGCTGAGATGGATCTATAAAGTGCTGCTAAAATTCTGGGCCATAGTTTTGGGGCGGCTTTTTAGCATTGAGTTAGTTAATCCGTCCAGACCGGCTGCATGAGTGTTTCAATTTTATTATTGCCTCTTTAATGTCTGTCTCGGCTATATTAAAGCGCCAACTTGTTAGTGAGTTATTACACATTGCTCACTGTTTTTGATGTTGGCAAATACCTCTGAGTAATGCTTGACCCACTGTTGTTCCGATACAACACTACTCAAACGTCCTTGTTGGCTCGCGGCGATGTGATTTAATGAGTGTCCAGGTATCTGTGTTTGTCTTACATATAGCTTTCAACAATATTTCTCCTTATTCTTGATCTCGCTGTATCTTAAAGCTCATCAACCAATTCTAGTAACATTGTTTCCTTTGAGTATGTTTACGGGACATTTTGGGGTTGGAAGATATTTCTCTACTTTTTTTAGGTTGGCTCAAAGACTTTTGTTTTTCGACCACTGCTTTTTTGCAGCACAATATTTAGGTGAAGATACAAAATGTTTTGTGATGTCCAAATGTAGTCATTTGTGGAAGACCGAGTGAAATTACTCCCAAGTTTTTCCCCCTGGTGTGTCGGCAGGAGTTTGCCCATTTATCATATATGTTACGTGAACTCATTAGTCGCAACCATATTTGACTCCTGCTATTTAATACAAGAGAATCATACTCTGATGCTTTGAGGGGATATCCGTCTTTGTCCAGACATTTCACATATTGTCTGCACAAATTAGCATATGTGGTTTGTCTAGTTCTCGATAGGATTTATCTATGATGAAAGCCACTGTTTGCAAAAAAATAGTGATAGATATATTTGCCAGATTCCAATAGAGATTTAATAATACACTATGAGAAGGATTGTTTCTCCCAGGTTTCAAATGTTGAAGTATGGTCGAATGGACAAATGGATTTGGGTTTCCATATTTGACCACTTTGTTTGATTATGTTTGACTAATATAATTAACCCTGCATAGGGTATACCTTGACTACTTTTTTTCTGCTGGCTTTATAAGGTTCGAGTAGCCATCATAACCTGCAGGCTTTAAAGCCATGTTTCCTGAAGACAAATTAGAGTGGCTCCATTGTTATTCATGAGTGTCCAGGTATCTGTGTTTGTCTTACATATAGCTTTCAACAATATTTCTCCTTGTTTAAATCCTTGTGTTTTCCAGGAAAGTAAATACATTTTTACATCAAATGTGTCGGTTTCTTGCTAATTATTTTTGCCTTTATCAGAGCTCTAGATATCCAAGACCAGTCGGAGCTCTTTTCTGCCTTGTGAAGATGGTTGAGAGGATTAGACCCGAGTGATGCTCGGAGTCATTAGAGAAGGTGACTTTCAAAGGGACTATCTTCATAATTGGAGACTTTTGTGGGGTCTGTGCAGTGCGTTTCCAGATGGACTCTTAACGTTGCTGCTTTTGAAATCTAGGATCATTGATGTTCCTGGTCTGTCCACCAGAAATATGCTCACAAAGCTCAAAGCCAAAGGGCAGAATTGTGAAATTCGCTTTTAATAGTGTTTCTTTTATCATGTCGGTTTTCACCTGAAGAATCACCCAGTCGGTTCTTGCCACCTCGTCATATTCCACAATCGTGTTGTCATTTGAGCTGACTGTTTGCAGGGCAGGGACGCAATGTAGGAGGTGCATTATGTTTGTCTGTTTAAGTTGACTTCATTTTTGGTTGTCAATATGGTCTCTAGCTCGATATTTACAATTACCTTGTCGATCTTCGCTGAGGTTGTATCAGGCCAATGCTGTGCACTAACTGTCACATGTGACCATGAACGGGGGCCTTTAGGGTTTAGATCCTATGCGCTATTTTCTTTGCTGCCATTTGAATGTGGCGGTCGCATTAGAATGCGTTGTTTTTGCAAGTGTTAAAAATGCTGCCTCGCTATCTGATTGTTGAATCTCCCCATTTTCGGTCTTGTGCAATTTTGTTATTGCATTTGTCTTGGTCTGACTTTCTTTATTGTCATACGAGCCAAACGTTCTTTCTTGAATCGCTTCTCTCGTCATCCTCAAGATATAATGACAGGTCGTCATGGGCTTCTAGGTTCACCTCCTTGCTGGGGTCTTCTATACAAACGACCGTCGATAGTTTATGGTTTGTTGGAGAGGTTATTCGAGCAGGTATTATCCACTGACCTTGCATGCTCTGTGCCCGATTTTGAGCACACTCTTGATAAATGTTTTAATTGGAGACCGCGTTTACTGTTTGAGGTGGTGGCGTTGTCAAATTTCTTAGAAAAGCACGTGAGCAGTTTGTTGTTTTTTGTGGCAATTTTTGAGGTTCTTTGTTTTCTTCCTTCATGGCTACGCGCCCTGCATTTTTTCCTTCAATAGCAGCCTCGATTACATTGGGTTGATTGTGTTTCTTAAATATGTCAAAGACCCCAGCTTGTGGCAATCCACACCTACCTCGCTTATCCATCACTAAGGTAGCATTACCCGTACTCACTTCGTCACTCTGTTGGGCGTTGCAGTTGTATTGCGTTTGGCCTAAACTTGGAGTACAATTTAGTGTGTTCGATAAGTCTCTCCTGATTCCAGAGGTTACCCATTCAGGACAGTTGTTCACAACACCAGTCCTGATCTTTAATGACTAAAAATTAATTTCATTTCTGATTGATGTCTTGGGTCTAAGTCAATATTAGCGTCATTTGATCGCTGTTTATTGTGCTTGGTTGCTGGTTTCTCTTGATGATTGGAGGCACAGGCCACACCGTCTCTACCTTCTACTCGGCAATCCGTTGGTCGGTCAGATAAAGCTTTTCTCATCCGTTTAATGGACTGAAGCATTGACAACATCATTAAGGTCTTGTCCGATTGGTCTCCGTTAGCTAGGTCACATAGGGGGCTTGCCACAAGGCAGAGGTTTCGGCCTCATCAAGTCTTGTTTGAACCTTAGAGGTAAACACTTCCAGATAGAATGGTTTGGAATGCATCATGGGCAATAATGTTGCATTATCCTTGATGTGTTCGTTCATGAGTTTTTTTATTTTTTTAAATGGCACCGTTGAAATATTTAGCACTACAATGATGTTATTGTGTATTTTTTTTACCGCAGTTGTGATTTCTGTTTATTGAATTCGGCTTGATTACGTGACCTCCTTGAAGCAAATGAATTGGTGTAATTGGATGATTTATTTGAGGGCACTGGACTATAGGAGGGGCTATCGGGGGGGACTCTTCCTGCGAATTACTTGGCTTTGTATTGGACCATGGTAGATACGGTGTAGTTATTTGTGTTACTGGTGTCGCCGGCTGGTTGCAAGTTGAGACTTTAACGCAAGATCGAGCGGGAACACTACATGGGGTGCTGCCGGGAGACGCTTTTGCTGTCCCAGTTGTGCTTCTCGAACTCTAATTGACAAGATTTACTGTATTCATTGTCACAGGTTTTCTCAGGTAGGTTGCCAGAGCTGCGATGAGGCATCATCTTGCTTGTTTAAATGTTGTGCTTTAAATTGCAATCATGGGCATTGTGCTCTTTGATTTCTTCTGCTAGCGATTTTTCATTAATAACATGCCGCAAGAGTTGGTGCGGTACCACTGCGCTCATTGGAGTGGGCATCTTGCCTTCCCAAGCAATGGGTGAGATTGCTGTGAATATTATGTCTTCAAAATGTGAATTAACTAGGGCAGTAACCTCGGATGGGGTATACGGATATTACAAGTTACTGAGGAGTTCTGTGAGCAAATAGAGGAACTAAGTCAAAGGCCGAGTTCCTTTTATAAGGTCAAGGAACTCCCAGGTGACTTGCAAAATCCTTTTCATACGGTAGGTGACAGCCATACGATAAGGTGTATCGGGCAGTTTTAATCCCACAGGAAGAAACCACTATTGCTGCCGGATTAGATGAAGTAAATATATATCTTTTTAATGTGCATGAATAAAAAGGTGCAAAGAAATGATTATTCCAAAAACGTATCCGTTTTCCAGTTAAAACATACGTTTTTACTAGTTTATAAAAAAAAATTGAGAATTGGATATACATTTTTACAACCTAAAAAATCAATTTACTCCCAGCTTTAAAAAATAGAAAGTACGCTACTCCTACTTTCAAATCTTATGTGGAGCACTGGGGGTATTTTATGTCAATACATGTCAATACATGGCCACACACCGTCATCCCCTTTATCTGGCTTTTCCTTAATCAAATGTAAGATCTTCCATTTGGTGATAAATATAATCCATATAGAATCTGGATTTAACAAAATATGGAGCTTTGAAATATAGTTTAAACATTTTAATAAAATGCATTGCAAAAATGTTTTCATTCTGTACTAAGATACGGAATAACATGCCGTTTCTTGCTCACACGTGTAAAACTTAGCGGTGCACAAATGAAGCATTCCACCATTAACCGTTCCTTGGCAGTACATCGCTGTAAATTGTCATAGGAAAACATTTAGCAAGCAAGGATTTTGAAAAGATTTCAATGGCTTTAATTGACTGGCGCAGTGCCAGCTGTAAATTTGAACTCTTCTGGCTCAAGCAGCAGCATTCTGACATCACAACTGAAGCGTAATAACGAATTGCGCAGCAGTTGTGATGTCATTTTCTTATTACACGTCAATTGTGAGGTTTCACCTTGCCTGTAATAAGACATTGATTTCCAGGTTTGCTTTGATATAGATTTTTGCCATGTATATATACATGCTAAAGTTGCAACATCATTTAGCAGTCGCAAACCAAATGCTCACATTCTTTAAAATCGCAGTAAATCGTCCTGTGCCCCACCTCCCTTTGGCTCAGGGCACCGAGTTTGAGTAGGCTGACCTTTTCATGCAAAATTCTCCATCCAGCCTGTTTAAGCTGAGTAAACTGAGCGCTGTCTCAGATTTAGCCTTATGAGTCAGAGTTCAGGATCCAGTGATGGGGCCCCTCTGGCACGAGGCTGCCATGCTACCGTGAGCATGCTGGTAGGGAATCGCAGCACTATGCTCATGACCATGCTTACAGCGCCTGACTTCACCGTCATGCGACATCCAATCAACAAAAGCTCATCATGCTGTCAGGAAAGAAATGCCAGCCCCTTCCCTTAATCATAAGGGTGCGGCAGCAGGTGGCATCCAACCTACTACCCATATAGCACCTCATTGAGGGTATGAACGTACAATGTGGCAGTGAGGTTCTTTCCTTGGAAATCGCTTATTTAAAAATGAAACAAGAGCGTTGCTTTTGATTCTTATGTTTCTGGGACTGAAAATCAAATTGAATCTACTGATTCCCCACTGTTTGAGATTAGTCAACATGGCGTAACCTTATCCATTCATGGCCACCATAAACGCCACGACGCAGTATCCCTGCAGAAACCATTCCATCGTCCACCTTTCTCATGCAACCCTATAGTATAAAGGCCAGGAGTGCCATTCTCCTATTACTGATGCCTGTTTGGATGGGACTGAGTTAAAAGGTTCGTTCTCTTCTAGAAGGCACACAGGCAAGTCTTTTTTTAAATGTCATTTGTATTTAAGCAAATACATTTTTATTCTTGCAGATTAATCAATCTTGCTAGTCCACATCGGAAGACCATGATGATCTCGTTTCAGATGTTTGTATCCGTTTCCAAACTGTGTTTTTGTTAAGGAAACCTTTCAGGAGTTAAGGTCCACTCCAGAAAGAGTGGCAACTTTTGTGTAGAGTGCTGGCCTAGTGTTCTATGGGATACATTGGAAGTAAAAGACATGAATATGTGAGCTTTTGCATTTCCATGCACCGGAAATGTTCCCAAAACATGCATCATGGAAAGGAGGAGGAAGAGTTCCTAGTAGTGTCGATTAAATACGTTGGTGTATAACCCCATTGAATGGGAGCTTTTTCAAGCAAAGTTGTCTCTCTAGCATTAGAAATGTTAAGTTGCAACTTATCTGGTCAGCCGAGAAGCAACACTTAAAAGATCTCTCTTCGGAGAGACCCGTCTTCATCACCATATAAATATAGTTGAGGATTTTTTTATTTATTTAAACTGTTTTACAGGGCAAAGCCAACTAAAGATGAAGTGCGAATGCAAGACAGTTGGCCACTTTGCTGGCATCCTTGTATTGCTGATGGTTACTGGCAATTAGGCTCGGCCCCCTTCCTTCCCTATGTTATGTTGGGCCCTTGCTCGGTGCTAATTCTGCCTGCAGCAGACTGTTTGTACACTTTGAGAATAACAGATCTGTTAATATTGGACACGTTTTAGACCGCCATCCCTTCTGGTCTGTCTACTTCACTGAGCACGGTTAACATTGGATGTAGTCGAAAGCATTATAGCTTCTTCCCTAGCCCCATGTTGTCACTACCACATCTGCTTTTTCTTGTGAATGTGAAACATTTTCCAGGCTTAAGTGACCTGTGTTTGTGGGAGTATACTCTTGCCATTTCGACTATATATCCCCTTTAAGGGATATGTTAGGAGGTACACATTTCCATTTGCAAGCTACTAGCTAGGCATGCAGTCACTCACCACCCCAGCTCTCCACATATAAACACCACCCCATTTCTTTCAAGCCAAGAGTCCATCATTGCTAGCCAGTGGCTAGTGGCCGAGTGCACATTTCTTTATTCGAGTGCATGAATGTTTTTTTTCTTCAGCCCTTCCATCGTGGGAAGGTTGGTTTATTCGGTTGATGACTTAAGTTTCTCCCTGGATATTTTACTCCACATGCATGAACATTAATTCTACACATTAAGAGGTTGGTTTGGGAGGTGCCTTTAGAAGTTAAACAATGTATATTGGATAATTTACATTCGGCCATGCCTAGAACAAATACAATTGTGGTGTTTTATCCTAATCCTTCCAGTGCACTCCACATTCAAAGAGTAAATGGTATATAGGGTTCATGTACCATCTAAATACTCCAAATTAAAGAAGTAAGCATAGTGCTGTTTAGCTGTTTTAACAGCGGCTGATTTACATTGGCATTGTATCACCAGTATTATGGAACCTGGTGATGGTAGTCGCTCAATGGGTACATATCGAACCCCCAAGCCCATTTTTCTGACTGCACCTTGTCAACTCTTCATCCTGTCTAGGCTATTTATAACATGCTTAATATTCAGAGGTTTCTAAGCATGGACCTGGGGATCGGACCTGTGTTGCACCGTGTCATCTTGCTTCCAAGGTGAGCACGTTGCCGCTTAGCTATACTCCCGATACTAGCATGAAACAACCCTGCTAGACTGTGAGGCAGTGTCTTGCATAGGTAGAGGTTGGGCTAGACATCTGTCTGACTCCCCAGAAGACAGCCAGACTATTGTACCAGGTAAGTTACTGGTGTCCTTATTTATTAGCTGTGCTGATCCGAAATTCTCTTGCAAAGTTAGGTATCCATTTTTGGATTCCTATAAATACTAAAATGGCTTCTGAAACCACAAAGGCATATTTGCAACTATGATCTTTTATATCGCCGGCTGGAAAAGGACCTATTTTTTGGATTGTCACAGCAAAAGTTCAACGCAGAGTCATAGTTAATATGTTGTCTACACTAGAGTAATGACTTAATCGGACTACCCTCTTTCTCTCCCTCTCCACCCCTCGGGTTAAGCCACTTCCATCATTGCCACCCACCTTCTCGTCATCCGAGCCATGAAGCGAGTGTCAATTGAGGCTTTCGCCACTACTTTCTCACCCCACCCCCCTCCTTTGGCTGACTCTCACCCTGACTTAGCCCTTTCCGTGCTTCACTCTGCTATATCTGATACTCTAGATAATCTTGCCCCTGTCATGAGAATCGGCCTGAAGCCCAAAGCCAAGTGCAACTCCTGGTACGATGCAGAGCTCGCCACCCTTAAACGCAAGTGCAGGGTGGCCGAGAGGAAATGGCGTGCTTCATGTACATCCTCTGGCAAACTGCTCCCAAGGCAATACCTGCTCTCTGTCCTCACCAAGAAGAGAGCTCCTATCCAAGCCCGTGCCTCTGCGGCTCCTAACAACTCAGCTGAACTCTTTAAAATCTGCAAGGAACTGGCCAATCCTGCCACAGTCTCTACCTCTCCTGTCCCTTCCCAGGCCCTCTGCACGGCACTGGCTTCTCACTTCATCTCTAAAACTCAGGACATTCTGGCCTCACTCTCCTCCTCCCCCCTACCTTCCTCTACTCCCTGCTCTTCCTCTGGCCCTTCTGCAGCCACCTCGCCTCCCTCCTTCTCTGCCTTTCCCCTGTTCTCCACTGATGAGGTTTCTAGACAAGTCCGATTTATGAATCTCGTCAAAACAGACCCACCACTGTTCCTCCGAAACCATCAAGGACCACATCGACTCCCTGGCTCCTGCCATGGCCGATATCTGCAACCACTCCTTCGCCACTGGAGTCTTCCCTCCCCCTCTGAAGCACTCCCTTGTGCACCCTCTTCTTAAGAACCCCGCTGCTGACCCCTCCTGCCCAGCCAACTATCGCCTAATCTCCATCACTCCCTTCCTGGGCAAACTCCTAGAAAAGCTGGTCATCTCCCAGCTTAATCTCCACCCTGAAACTGTTAGTTGTCTTCATGACCATCCGTCTGGCTTCAGATCTGCCAGAAGCACGGAAACTGCGCTCCTGAACATCCGTGAAGACCTGCTCTCCAACCTTGATTCTAACACCCCCTGGGTCCTCATCTTGCTTGATCTCTCCTCTGCCTTTTGACACGATCAACCACGCCATCCTGCTCAAACGTCTCTGTGATAACTTGGGTATCACCGGTCAAACCCTGGCTTGGCTGACCTCTTTCCTCTCTGACCCACCCTCCCAGGTCCAACTGGGGTCCTTCCTCTCTGGTACCTTTTTCTCCACCTGTGGTGTCCCCCAGGGGTCTAACCTCTCCCTGGCTCTTCAACCTCTACCTGGCACTTCTTGCCCACCGCATTGCCGCTCTCTGCCCCAACTTTCAGTGCTATGCGGAGGATACTCGGCTCATCTTCAGCCTCCTCTTCTCCTTCTCTCATCACTACTGACTGTCTGCTATCCAGGAGTGGTGTGCTGCTAATGACCTCTGCCTTCATGCCAGTAAGACTGAGATTCTCCTCATCGGCACACCCACTCCCTCCTTTCCTGTCACACTCTGGCCGGCCTCCCTTGGCCCTCCTCCTGCTCCCACCTGTGAGGCTAATGACCTTGGGGTCATCTTCGACTCCACTCTCTCCTTCTCTCCTCACATCTCTGACGTCTCGAAGAAGTCACACTACCAACTCCACCTCCTCTGAGGTATTCTTCCTTTCCTCTCCTTCCCCCAGAAGCTCACCGTCTCCAGAGCTCTGGTTCTCTCTAGGCTGGACTATTGCAACAGCCTCTTTCTAAATCGGCCTGCCTCTACTCTCCGCCCTCTGCAACTCATCCAAAACAGGACTGCGAGACTTGTCCTTGGCCTCAAGCCCAGGGATCGTGATATTACCCAAATTGTTCGTTTACAATTGTTCGAATGAACAATTGACCGAATTTAAAGGGTCACAATTGACCTTTTCACAATTGACCGAATATATATATATATATATATATATATATATATATATATATATATATATATATATATATATATATATATATATATATATATATATATTCTGATGTTTGTTAATCTGCTTAGAATCCCATGCTGTGCATAGTCCGACATCCAGTGATCACTGCGGAGTATTGCATTTTGTTTTTCGTAGTCGAAAAGGGGTCGTCGACAAGGCGTGTCTGTAACACTATCCCTATAGTGACGTGCAGTGTACCCACAATCCCTCACGCGTCGAGGTCCCTCGGATTGTTTTTTTCCGCCCAGTTATTGCCCGCCTTTTTGCAGAGCTCTTCAATAGACATTGCGAAATCATTTCCTCGACCCTTGGTCGTTTACTATTATTTATAACCATACACATAGATCCCTCCCTCGACGCAGAAGCTGTTCTCCGCCGAGCAAGATCTTCGACGGAGGGACGAGCGGAGGAGATCCTTCGGCGCTGCCGAACACGTGGCCTGGCCTTGCCGGCCTAATACAGTAGGGAGAGTGGGGTTGTGTGGGCATTTCTTTGCTTCACTCTAAGAATGCCTTTATCTTTTCCCCTCCCTCTCTTTCGAGGTCGTAATCACATTTCATACCCTCAGCTATGGAGAGGACGCCCTTTAGGTTTTGCCCGCGCTGCAAGGGCAAATTTACCTGGAAGGACAAGCACAAACGGTTTGATCACAAAGAGGACGGCTGTGCGGCCTGTAAGTTACTTAAACCCAAAACCTTAAAAGACCGCAGGGTCAAAAGGTGGGCAGCCTATGCGATGTCTAGGTCTGACTCCTCGCCAGCTGCCGCCATCGCCGAATGTGACGAGGAAAGTGATTACACGGCCTCCGCAACGGAGGTTGTAGACCTCTCGAAGGAGCGTTCCCGCTCCTCGGCGTCCGGCCCGACAAGCCCAGCTCACGCCCTGCTTATGGGGATGAACACCCCAGCGACAAGGACGAACACAGGAAAACACATAAGCACATACCCCACGGCACGCATTCGTCGAAGACGAAGGCAGCCATAGCGTCAATGGAGGCGTCGGGTCCACTGGCGCCTTCCGCCGACCGTAAGGGACGCAAGCCCTCCCCGCCACCGCTTCCGCGACTGGGCTTTCTGTAATTAAGGGCGCTAACCCCAAATCCTCAGGCAACGCGCCTCGCAAGAGTGTGTACGTCGCCAGTAAAGACTCTGCACTGCCTACAGCGACGGCGAGCGATCCCTCGACGGAGAAGCTTCTCTCCGAAAGCCTCGCACGTATAGCTTCGAAAGACGGCCAGAGACGGACTGCGAGTAACACGTCGATAACCGCTCACAAGGCCAAAGAAACACTGAGGATGCCGGAGGGTAGGCTGGGACAGCTCCCACCATCGACAGAAGACCCTAGCCAGCGAGAAGGTTTCTCAGGGGGCGAAGGGACGCTATCTTCGCCGCTATGGGACAGAACTAAGCAACTAAAACAAGGAGAAGAACCTCTTTCCACTCCCAGACCGCTCTGGCCTACCTTACTGGACTGTAGAGAGGTTCCAGTCATGTATGGACAAGCTAGACGGGTTCATGGCCATCCCAGAAAATAGGACACCAAAGAGGCCAAGGGAGGTACCCCAGGAAGGGCCAAGGGCTAAATACCCAAAGCACTTTAACCCCCTACAGGAAGACATGGACTCTTACGACCTCACTGAACAGGATTCTCACTTCCAGGAAGAGGATGAGTTTGTGTATAATGACCAACAAGAGGAAGAAGGTTTTCATGAAGGTGAAGAGGGCTACGAGGAGGACCCAGGTGAAGGTGGCTCTCAGCCCTGGCAGTCACCATCAGGGTCTACAGACCCCGACATTATAGACATTTCTTCTCCTCAGACCACACCGGTCAGGAACCCATCTCCAGTAGACGATCAGCCCACCTTCAATGCACTACTGAGGAAGGCAGCAGCACATTTTGAAGTTGAAACTGGGGAGGTCCCCCCAGATACTGATTTCGTCGAAAGGATTATTAAGGAAAAACCTCCCACTAGTCAAACTATTCCTATCATCACCTCGGTTAAGAGACGACTCACCCCATCGCTGTCCACCCCCGCGCTGGTGAGAGGGGTCAATCCAAGAATCGAGAAATTGTTCTCACCCTCTCAGTCAGACCCATTATATATCAGGGGTCACTCAGTCCCGGACTCCTTAGTGGTTACTAACACAAGGAAAAGGGCTGGGGTTCCACTGTCAACCAGCGACGCACCCCCAGAAAAAGAAGGGAAAAAACTTTATGCCTTGGGCAAAAGAATTTCCGCCTCGGCAGTGTTTTCAATTAGGATTGCCAATAATAATACATTGTTGGCAAGCTATGCCAATGCTCAATGGGGAAAGCTTAAGCAGGACATCGAAGAAGCCCCTGAACCTCTAAGAACACGCTTATTGGCTACAGTTACAGAAAGAGCTCTGGTCAACCAAAGCATCATTAAGAACACTCTTGATGCGGCAGAAACTGCTGGCCGTTCTTTGGTACAGGGAATTCTGCTGAAGCGTCACGTCTGGCTTCGCAATTCCGGTTTCAAGGCAGAAACGCAGGCGTCGCTCATTAATAAGCCAATAGAAGAGTCAAATCTCTTTGGAAGGGCAGTGGACGATGCACTGAAAATGCGAAGAAAGAATTCGACACCATAAAGACCTTAGGCCAAATCTCAAAGCCTCCAAACAGGCGGGGATTTGGGAACAAGTGCTTTTTTCGTGGCCAACGCCAACAGCAGCAGCAGCAACAGCATTACACTGCGGGCAACTGGCCCTCTAATCAGGGTACCAGTAACCAGTATAACCAAAGAGGACAACGCTGTGGCAAGGGTAGAGGCCGAGGCTCCAGCCCCAGAGGCACCCCGGCAAGTAACACCAAATGACCCGAAGGTTCGGGTCCCCTCCCATGCGTCTCCGGTTGGGGGCCGGATAACATTGTTCCTTTCAGCATGGGAGGGAATAACATCAGACCGGTGGGTATTGTCAACCGTAGCCCACGGGTACTGTATAGAGTTCAATCGGTCCCCCACCTACAGACCTCCAAGGGAACGACGCCTGTCACCAGAACACCTCGTCATCCTCCTGCAAGAAGTAGAACCGCTGCTACAGAAAGGAGCAATAGAGGTCGTGCCCCTATCTCAGGTAATGGAAGGTATTTATTCAGTGTTCTTCCTTGTACCCAAAAAGGACCTAACCATGCGCCCTGTACTAGATCTGCGCCCAGCGAACAAATTTGTAAAACCACAAAAATTTTGTATGGTAACATTACAGGAGGTAATTCCCCTGCTATCTCAGGGGGACTACATGACAACACTAGACATGAAAGATGCATACTTTCATATTTTGATGCTGCCAGCGCACAGAAAATACCTCCGGTTCATGATAGAGGGCAAACACTACCAGTTCAGAGAGCTACCCTTCGGCATAGCGTCTGCACCGAGGGTATTCACGAAGGTACTGGCAGTGGCAGCGGCCCACCTGCGCAGGTTGTTCATACCGGTATACCCTTACCTCGACGATTGGCTCATAACAGGGGAGTCCTACGAGACATGCTTCTCAAACACCCAGATGACAATAGACCTTTTGTTCCAACTGGGCTTCTCCATCAACGAGAAGAAGTCCAGCTTAGACCTCAGCCAAATCAAACGATTCCTAGGGGCTCTAATTCAAACAAAGGACGGCCTCGTCTTCCCCTCCAACGAGAGGGTCCAAAATATGCTGTTTCAGATCTCTCAATATGTGGCCGGTCGAGAGGTGACGGTACGCAAAGCAATGCGCTTGCTAGGAATGATGGCGTCATTTATTTATTTGGAACCTCACGTGCGCCTGCGCATGCGCCCAATGCAAGAGTGGCTCAACAGCCAGTGGTGTCAGGCCAGCGGACAATGGGACGATCTAGTGGTGGTCTCGCAGGCCTTGGTTCTCTCGCTACGGTGGTGGTCGAAAGAAAACTTGGTAATGGGGAAACCATTCGCCACCCCCGCAGTGGAAGCCACTCTAACCACAGACGCATCCCTCACAGGATGGGGGGGCTCACCTATCCCATCAGACTGCTCACGGAGTCTGGACTCCGGCGTAGCGTCCAAACACATAAACGTATTAGAGCTACTTGCGGGGTTCAAGGCACTAAAAGCCTTCCAGACACACCTACAAGGGAAGACAGTAATGGCCCTCACGGACAGCACCACAGCTATGTACTAGCTCAACAAGCAAGGGGGCACTCACTCTCCAGGACTGTCCAAGCTGTCCCAGAACATCTGGAAGTGGGCTCTCAGACACATGTTCCTATTGTCACAACATGTACCAGAGGAACTCAATCTGCTAGCAGACAAACTCAGCAGAGACTTCCCTCTGCCCTCAGAGTACGAATGGCGGTTACACGAAGACATCGTCTTCGACGTCTTCACATAATGGGGCTTCCCAGAAATAGACCTGTTCGCAACTCTGGAGAACTCGCAATGCCTAGATTACGCCTCCAGATACCCACAGAACCGCTCCAAGGGGAACGGTCTCTGGATACCATGGTCAGGGAAATTTGTTTACGCTTCCCCCCCCGACTCCTCTGCTGAACAAGATAGTGCACAAGATGCACCAGGAACCAGTCACCGTGATACTGATAGTCCCGATGTGGGCCCGCCAACCATGGTTTACGCTCCTGATGGAGATGTCCCTGTCCCCACCAGTGAAACTGCCCTGCCCGTACAACTTGCTGTCACAGGACAAGGGCAAGGCACTACACCCATGCCCACAGAACATGAACTTAGCAGCCTGGCTCCTGAGGTCATAGAATTTGGCCATTTACAACTCCCTCAGAGATGCATGGACATTCTCAGAGAAGCTAGAAAACCCAACACTCGCCACTGCTATTCTAGCAAGTGGAAGAGATTTGTCATCTGGTGTATAGGTAAGAGCATCAACACAGTCCACTGCTCTCCAACACAAATTGTCATTTACCTGACCCATTTACTGAACTCAGGTCTAGTGTTCAATTCTATTAAAGTCCATCTAGCGGCACTTTCTGCATACACCACCTCCAACTTAAGGTGTCATGGTGGAAAGTCCCAGTTATCAAAGCCTTCATGGAGGGGGTAAAGAGAATACACCCTCCGATAGCAAACCCAGCTCCTGGCTGGGACCTTAATGTGGTATTTACCAGGCTCATGGGCTCACCCTTTGAACTCATGCACAAGGCAACTCTTAAGGACCTCACTCTTAAGACTGCTTTCCTAATGGCTATCACCTCCATTAGGAGAGTAAGTGAACTACAGGCTCTTTCTATTCTAGACCCATTCGTAGCAGTTCACAAAGATAAGGTGGTTCTACGCACACACCCAAGGTTTGCACCGAAATTCATATCGAAATTCCAGTCAATAGAACTACCAACGTTCTTTCAAAACCCTTCCAATTTGGGAGAAAAGAGCCTGCATGCACTCGATGTGCGCAGAGCTGTCATGTTTTATATGGAAAGAACTAGGCCACTGAGAAAGACTAATCAGTTCTTTGTCTCCGTGGCAGCAGGAAGAGAAGGAGATGCAGTCTCAAAGTCCACTATATCTGGATGGATTGTTCAATGCATCACTCTCTGTTTCTCTCTTGCTAAGAGAGAACTACCCTTCAAGCCAAGAGCACACTCTACTCAAGGCAGTGGGGCATCCATAGCATTCATTGCAAACGTTCCCCTTGAGTCCATTTGCAAAGCGGCAACCTGGAGTTCTGTACACACCTTTACAAAACACTACTGTCTAGATGCTCACTCTAGATCTGATTCCCAGTTGGGACAAGCAGTATTAAGACCTCTTTTCTCTACTGTTCCTTCTCACAACCCACCTCCAACTCCGGGTACTGCTCGCTAGTCTATGCACAGCATGTGATTCTAAGCAGATTAACAAACATCAGAAGACCATGCATTACTTACCGTAAAAGCATTTCTGATTGTTGTATCTGCTTAGACTCACATGCGCCCACCCTTCCTCCCCGCTCGGATGGAAGGAACATGGACATCTTTCTACATCTCTCTATCTTTTCTGTACTCACTCATGTATAGAAGGCTCCCTCAGGGCAGAAAAAATACAAACGGAGGGACCTCGACGCGTGAGGGATAGTGGGTACACTGCACGTCACTATAGGGATAGTGTTACAGACCCGCCTTGTCGACGTCCCCTTTTCGACTACGAAAAACAAAATGCAATACTCCGCAGTGACCACTGGATGTCGGACTATGCATAGCATGTGAATCTAACTGAATCTAAGCAGATACAACCATCAGAAATGCTTTTACGGTAAGTAATGGAGTAATGCATTGTTTTAATATATATATATATATATATATATATATATATATATATATATATATATATATATATATATATATATATATATATATATATATATATATATATATGGGTTTTGGGGGGGGTTTGGCTTTGGGTGGGGGGTTTCCACCTACATATATGGAAAAAATTGACCTTCACAATTCGGTCAATTGTGAAAAGGTCAATTGTCATTCGAGCAGTTGTAAAACAATCAATTCGTATACAACCGGGATCGTATCTCCCCAGGACTGAAATCTCTGCACTGGCTCCCAGTTGCTGCAAGGATTACGTTCAAAACCCTTTGCATTGTCCACAAGGCCTTCTGGGGCCTGAGGCCTCAATATCTTCAACTCCCTTTTCCTAAATATCTCCCTTCTCGAGCTCTTCGCTCATCCCCTTCCAACTCCCTCCGGGTCGGTCGCTTCTCCAAGCAACGAGTTGGTGGTAGATCTTTCTGCGGCTGGGGCCTCCCTCTGGAACAGACTCCCTGCCACCCTGAAACTTGAGGAGAACCATCTCAGGTTCCGTAATCATCTCAAAACCTTTCTCTTTGCTTCTACTTTTTCTCCTCCTCTCCCCTGCTGACCTCCTGGTTGAAACTGCACTGGTCACCTGGCCACCCTCTGATCTCGTGCCCAGATCCTTCCCACACCAGTTGCACACGCCCGCACTGCCTGCCCGGCAACCCACGCACTCGAAGACTGTTTCTGTATCCCTACAGTCCCACTACCAGCACTTGACACCCGACGTCTGCACTTCCTTGCAGTTGCCACCTGCTGGCCATTATTTTTTACTTTTGTTATTATTCTATTCCCATGTATTGCACTGTCCCCTCCCCCGCACTTTCCGCTTCCCCCATCCCATGCTCTTGCACGATCTGAATGACACCTGGCATAGTAGGATTGTTGTCTGTCCTCTTTGTTCCCCCTCCCTTGCCTCATCGCACCTTGATACTCTTGTGTATAGATGTGTTATAAATGCCATAGATCATATCATAACATTATTTGATCCATGGCAGGTGACTTAATTTCCCTGTCCGGGATCCTGGTTCTTTGCACAATTGGGTTTTTTGAAGGAGTTCTTGGTGAAGGCTAAGTAAGCCCCAAAATTAAGATATGTTTGAGAAGTTGTACTGTTATTTGCAAATATATCTCAAATTGTTTTTGCCACCATGAGCGTTGACATCACATTTCTTAAAATCACCTTTGGGAAATGAGTCTTGGCATATTGAAAGTGTTAGTAATTAACAAGGTTAATTTATTTTGGAAATCTATTAGCTACTCAAGCTCCTCTACCCTTACTTTTGAAGCCTGGCAAATGTTTTCCTCTGCAAAAGCAAGAGTTTGTCATGTAGCAGTAAATCTGTCTTACAGGAAAGGGACCTTCTGAAGACCTTCCGAATTCCAGTTGACACCTTCATCACTTACATGATGACGCTGGAAGACCACTACCATGCCGATGTGGCCTACCACAACAACATCCATGCAGCGGATGTGGTCCAGTCAACGCATGTGCTACTGTCAACACCAGCTCTGGAGGTGAGATCTGACTGGGGTGGCCCAGTCCCCCCCTCCCTTTGTTCTCCCCCCCCCTGCTGACTTACTGCTTTCAAAAGATTTTGATACAGCATAGTTGTCAGCTGCAACATCTGATTGTTTAAAGGGCACAACTGTTCAACCATGTGTGGGACAATACACGGAAGCTGGGGAAGATATCATGCACTTTTTAAATGGTATTTTTCTTTTCACTCCTGTTGCTTCTTTCTGGGTGTTCTATTGCATTTTCATGTTGGATACCCAGCCAGTAGACCATCCTTTGGGAATGTCCACATTTGTACCCTTTAATGTCAACTTTAGACATGCTCTGTAGCCATTATAATATAGTAAAAAAAAATTCCCAGGGAGCCATTGGTGATTGTGTGGGGTTGTTCCCGGATAGTGCCCTCCTCTCATCCCAAGGTCGGTGTCCTGCTGTGTGTTTATCTTGCACAATTTCTTACTAGGTTGTTAGTGTTCGGTGTAGTTTACCTCATCATCCAAAAGGGCCTTCTGCTTTACCTAGTATTTCCCATTTTGGTGTCAGGCTTTATATACTAGGCTACTGATCTCACTAACCTATTCCCAGGAACATTATATCACAGTTGTACATCTAACATGGTTGGGTTCTTATTTGGGTTGCAACATAGTTATTCTTGGTTTTGTTTGTATATGATCAATCACACTGATGCTGAACCTATCTAAGTCTGCACATGTCACTTCTTATTACTCTTAACTGATAGTTGTCCTTGTAAATGTTTCTTTTGGATGGGGTTCAACAAAATGATTATACCAAATAAAGCACCCTCTGCCTGGGAATCATTTATTTTCATTTTTCAAGATTTACTTTTTATGCATAGTAATGCCCCATCTCACCCTGCTAATTTCACATGCACTGCAAACGTTGGCGGGCACTTCTTCCTCCATTTTATTTTTCAGCAAAATAGCAGTTCTAACGCAAAAAAGTAAAATCTATTGGACACTTAGTCATCTAAAGCACAAACACTACATACAGTATACATTCCTAAATGTTCCTGGGACCAACAGTAAATAGCACAGTATCCTACCATCACATGATGCACTAAGCTGTTAAAATGACCCCCATACAAAAAAACGTCTAGTACAGGGCAGTCTCATACACCAGGGTTAACTTTCTTATTTGTAACCCTTACTTTCCAGGCTCTCTAAAGTTGGCCGTTGCAAATGTGACTGTTTGCGAGTCAGCTCTCAGTCCACAATACCGCTGCTCCCATGCACCCGTGACCACAATAGGGGCCTGATAATCTGTTCATCAGAGATGTGTAATGTGCATGAGGATAAGAAATGGAGCTTTGTTTCAATAGATCTCCATCACAACCAGTTCCTCCAGTGTGCATCCATCCCACCTCATGATTGTTTTCATGGGCAAGATTCTCAACATGTGTGAAATTCATGATATTCAAGGTCCCCTATTCTGAGGAGACAGTACAGGGGCCATCATGGGTTGGTTCTTGCCCTAACAAGGGGATCACATCCACCAAATCACAATTGTAAACCTGGTGATCTTTCTTGCTCACCTATCAAATGAGATTGGCTTGCTCCCAAAGATCCTGCATGCCTTATATAATATAGTCCCCTCCTGTGCTTAAGACATGAGAATATGCCCTTAGCCAAGCCCTCTATGTACGATGATCCCTATAAGATGAGGGTTTGGCCTGAACCTAGATATTCAGCCATATCAGTGACTCCACTCGTACCTGCCCTCCAATGCATCTAAGGACTAGCACCACATTAATGAAGATGTTGGGGGTACCTTCAGGAAAGACGATGCAATTTAAATAAGTTCCGCAACTTTTAGCTGTCCAGCATTGGACCCATCACATAGCTTTCACCTGCAACCGCTTTTGCTTAATGGGCAAAAAACACAGCCTTCAGTGTTTTAGAACCAATGTTGAAACGTCGAAAAACTCCTGTCTGCAGATTGGGGAGAAAAGTACTTTTTTTACCACCCAAGGCCCAGACCATGTGAAGGACCCCAGACCCACACGTATTAAAACTCTGAAACCTTGAGGAGCCTCTCCCTTCCTAGAGGATACCCTGTGGCTAAGAGGACACCTGGAGCTCAAGATGAACACCTTGGTCTTGGTGGTATTCATCAACCTTTTGGCTGTACGGTGTAGTCTTCAAATGCAAGCACTGGCATGTCCTGAGGGCAGCCTTCCTTTGTCATCATACACTCCTCTGAACTGTAGGTAAAAGCCAGACCTAACCCCTGCCTAACTCCTATCTGGAACCTTTCCTATTCTCCCCCCCTCAAACCCAACTCTCTCCCTTATTGCACCCCAGCATGAATAGCTTGAATCGGATAGATCAAGCTGGGATCTACAGTGGCCTTACTCTGAGAAAGTCACAGAAGCCTTCCGCTCAGTGTCTGAGGCAGCTTTTAGATTGACGAAGGCTAAGTAGGATTGCTTGCACATTATAACTGCTTAGGTTTCAGTCAACTGTACTTCATGCCTAATGGTGACCCTTTCAATAGCCCCTCCTTGTGCCCCAACTGTAATGTTCCAAAGCTACAGTCGGTGCTCCAACCTCACCAACAAGCTTTTGAAAATGTTTTTGCAGATGACCCTAATCGGGGCGATTCATCTTTTGTTGTGCGCTTTATAATTGGTCTTCGCGACCTCTGCGACTCTCTCTCTATTCTCCCCTCCGGCACGACTCACTCTGCAAGGCACACTCTGGATGTTCTGACCTCGTCAGACCTTCCCCTTTCTATCCCTCTCACCACTCCTCTCTCCTAGAGTTATCACTTTCTCCTCCCAGCTCACCCTCTCTACCCCTCGGGCCAAGCCAACTCCAGCACTCCCACCCACGTTCTCCGTCATCCGACCCATGAAGCGCGTCTCAGTTGAGGCTTTCGCCGCCACTTTCTCACCTCCCTCTTCCCCTCTGGCTGACTCACACCCTGACACATCCCTTTCCATGTTCCATTCTGCTATATCTGATACTCTCAATGTACTTGCACCTGTCATGAGGATCTGCTTTAAGTCCAAAGCCAAGTGCAACTCCTGGTACGACTCAGACCTCATCACCTTCAAACGCAAGTGCAGGGTGGCTGAGAGGAAATGGCGTGCTTCTGGTACATCCTGTGACCTGCCTGCCGCCTGCTCCAAAGGCAATACCGGCTCTCTGTCCGCACCAAGAACAGAGCTCGCATCCAAGCCCGCGTCTCTGCGGCATCTAACAACCCGGCTGAACTCTTTAAAATCTGCAAGGAACTGGGAAATCCTGCTGCATTCTCTACTTCTCCTGTCCTTTTCCAGGCCCTCTGCATGGCTCTGCCTTTTCATTTCATCTCTAAAACTCAGGACATCCTGTCCCCTCTCTCTTCCTCTCCCCCTCCTCCCTCGACTCCCTACTCTTCCTCTGGCCCTTCTTTGGCCACCTCTCCTCCCGCCTTCTTTACCTTTCCCCTGTTCTCCCCAGACTAGGTTTCTAAACAAGTCTGATCTCAATGAAAGTCTCGTCTAAACGGGTTTATTCCTGTTCTTACAAAGCTATCAAGGACCACATCGACTCCCTGGCTCCTGCTGTGGCCGACTTCTATAACCATCCTTCGCCACTGGAGTCTTCCCATCCCCCCTGAAGCACTCCCTTGTGCACCCCCTTCTTAAACCCTCTGCCGACCTGTCCTGCCCGGCTAATTATTGCCCTATCTCCATCCCTCCTTTCCTGGCTCAATCTCCACACTGAATCTGTTGGTTGTCTTCATGATCATCAGTCTGGCTTCAGAGCTGCCAGAAGCACGGACACTGCTCTCCTGAACATCAGTGAAGACCTCCTCTCCAGCTGTCACGCTCACCTGATTCCCACGGAGGCGCAGGACTGGCTTCGAGTGCTGATGCTTCTTCTATGGTGAAGCGCAGGACTCTGAAGATGGACTCACTGGCTCGCAGGAATATTCCCCTGTGCGTGAAAAGGGAGTATTACCTACTGACGGAATAAAGCTCAAGCCTCCCACTCCCTTCCAACCCTCCACGATACCCTTCCTCGATTCCCCGTGAAGTCTCACCTTAGGGTCTGGAAGGATGAGTTCTCATCCTGCTTCTGATGCAGGGGCGCGTTGAAACCCAGTTACTTCACTGGATTGAGGTTTGATGGGAGTTCACATAAGCTTGACTTTTCAGGTAAGGCGCTGTAAGAGTTCTGTAGCAAGTTCAAAAGTTCAAGCTTAATAATAATGTTCATTGTCTTTTTGCAGCAAGCGCTAACACTTATATCTTTTTCCCGTTGGGGGCCGGGGTTCGGAATGCCGGAGATATGGCGTCGACCCGAAGTGAAACGTGCAGTTCCAGTAAATAACAGGTAAGTTCTGGATGAGCGTTCGGGTAATGTCTTTGCATTCGCTCATTCTATGTCTGTCTTTTTTCCCCATAGGGGCCGGGGTCCGGAATGCCAGGAAGCGGCAGGACCCGAAATGAAATGGGAATGACCCAACAGATAAGTCTTAGAAGGAAACTGAGCTTTTCCTATTCCCTTCCTTCTCTCACCTTGTGTTCTTGTTTTTTTCTCTCTAGGCTCTGGGAAGTGGCTGCGGATCCGGATGATCGCTGCTCAAGATGGAGGTGCCCAGGAAAGAAGAGTGAAATGCAGCGCTGCAGCGATCGAAGCGAAATGCTTTTAAAATGATGTCTTCCCTTTCAGGATCGTCGGTGTGAAGTCTCCGTGATGCAGCTTTAGCAGGTAAGGTCTTCTTTCTTTCCAATTCTCTCTTAGCAGGTGACCCAGGATGCTGACAGGCGTGGCTGAAGTCCAGATGCAGGAGCTGACACGGTGAGCGTCCAGCTGCGAGGAGAAGAACAACGCGAAGCTTGAGTTGCTGATCGGGCGTGGTTTACATAGCTTTGGAAGAAGTTCCTGGTATGTATCCTTCCACCGATCAGGTATGTATCCTTCCCCGACCACACCCAGGGGAAAGTAGTTCCACAGGTAAAGTAGTTCCATTCAGGCCTCAAGAGGGCCTGGATGTAGCAGCATGGTCTGCATCAGGTAAGTGCACCTTAAAACACTTGAACACATGTCTAGCTTTTTGAGCCTGGCGCCTAAGGCGCCAGGACAGGGGTCCAACATGAGCCTGGCGCCTAAGGCGCCAGGACTGTGTCCAAAGGGCCCCAGCTTGGGCCCGCTGGCACTTCCCTGGGGGAAATGATGCCTGCCTCTGCGGTTGCTGGGTCGGACCTGGCTCCTTGGAGGTAGGCATCATGACACCAGCCTTGATTCCAACACCCCCTTCGTCCTCATCTTGCTTGATCTCTC
Source organism: Ambystoma mexicanum (assembly GCF_040938575.1). NCBI lineage: Eukaryota > Metazoa > Chordata > Amphibia > Caudata > Ambystomatidae > Ambystoma > Ambystoma mexicanum. The sequence continues at coordinate 434,972,160 of NC_090921.1, read as the reverse complement.
CTCTGCCTTTGACACAGTCAACCATGCCATCCTGCTCAACCGTCTCCGTGATAACCTGGGTATCACCGGCCATGCCCTGGCTTGGCTGGCTTCTTTCCTCTGATCGACCTTCCCAGTTCCAACTTGGGTCCTTCCTCTCCTCTATCTGTACCTGTGGTGTTCCCCATGGGTCTAACTTCTCTCCCTGGCTGTTCAACCAATACCTGGCACATCTTGTCCACCGCATTGCTGCTCTGTAATGATATTTTATGGCATTTGTAACGCGCCTATACACAAGTGTTTCAAGGCGCGACGAGGCAGGGAGGGGGGAGCAGGGGGAGACAGACAACGATCCTACTAGGCCAGGTGTCATTCAGATCGCACAAGTGCATGGGTAGAGGGGAAGGGAGAAGTGCAAGGGGGAAAGGGAGAGGGGAAAGTGCAGTACATGGTTAGTAAATACAAGATAAATAATAAGGGCCAGCTGGTGGCAAGTGCAAGATGAGTGCAGACAAGTGCTGGGAAGGGGGGGCTGTAGGGATGCAGAGACAGTCCCGTAGTGCAGGGGTTGCCAGGGGGGCAGTGCAGGGGAGAGAGGCTGGGCCATGGACCGAGCTTGGTGAGTGGCCCAGTTGCAGATTCAGTGCAGATTCAGTGATTTAGCAGGGGAGAGGGGGAGAGAAAGCATAAGCAAAGAGGAAGGTTTGTAGTTGCTTCCGGAACCGGAGATGGTTCTCCTCAGGTTTCAGTGAGGCAGGAAGGCTGTTCCAGAGGGAGGCCCCTGCTGCAGAGAGAGATCTCCCCCCAACTCGTTGCTTGGAGAAGCGGCTGACCCTGAGGGAGTTGGAGGCATATGAGCGAAGAGCTCGAGAAGGAATCTATTTGGGAAGAGAGAGTTGAAGGTATTCTGGCCCCAAAAGGCCTTGTGGACAATGCAGAGGGTTTTGAACTTAATCCTCGCAGCCACTGGGAGCCAGTGTAGTGATTTCAGTCCTGGAGAGATACGGTCCCTGGGCTTGAGGCCAAGGACAAGTCTCGCAGTCCTGTTCTGAATGAGTTGCAGAGGGCGGAGAGTAGAGGCAGGCAGATTTAGAAAGATGCTGTTGCAGTAGTCCAGCTTCGAGAGAACCAGGGCTCAGGAGACAGTGAGCTTCTGGGGGAAGGAGAGGAAAGGAAGAATACCTCTGAGGAGGTGCAGCTGGTAGTGTGACTTCTTAGAAACATCAGAAATGTGAGGAGAGAAGGAGAGTGTGGAGTTGAAAATGCCCTGAGGTGTTTTGCCTTGCAGGAAGAGGGCCAAGAGAGGCCGGCCAGAGAGCTGCATGGAAGGAGGGAATGGGTGTGCCGATGGGTAGAATCTCAGTCTTACTGGCATTAAGGCAGAGGTCGTTGGCGGCACACCATTCATGGATAGCAGAAAGACAGTCAGAGATGAGTGAAGGAGAAGAGGAGGCTGAGAGTAGCCTGAAAATGAGCTGTGTATCATCCGCATAGCACTGAAAGTTTGGGCAGAGAGCGGCGATGTGGTGGGCAAGGAGTGCCAGATACTGGTTGAAAAGCCAGGGAGAGAGGTTAGATCCCTGGGGGACACCACAGGTAGAGAAATAGATGTCAGAGAGGAAGGACCCCACTTGGACCTGGGAGGGTCGATTGGAGACGAAAGAGGTCAGCCATGCCAGGGCCTGACCAGTGATACCCAGGTTATCACGGAGACGGTTGAGCAGGATGGCATGGTTGACAGTATCAAAGGCAGAAGAGAGATTGTGCAGAATGAGAACACACAGAGTGTTAGAGTCAAGGTTCGAGAGCAGGTCCTCACGGATGTTCAGGAGAGCAGTTTCTGTGCTTCTGGCAGATCTGAAGCCAGACTGATGGTCATTAAGACTACCAACAGATTCAGCATGGAGCTTAAGCTGGGAGATGGCCAGTTTCTCCAGGAGCTTGCCCAGGAAGGGAGTGATGGCAATTGGGCGATAGTTAGCCGGGCAGGAGGGGTCGGCAGAGGGTTTCTTAAGAAGAGGGTGCACAAGGGAGTGCTTAAGGGGGGATGGGAAGACTCCAGAGGCAAAGGAGTGATTGCAGAAGTCAGCCAGGGCAGGAGCCCTGGAGTCTATGTGGTCCTTGATAGTTTTGGAGAAACGGGGATGATCCTGTTTTGACGAGACTTTCATAGATCGGACTTGTCTGGAAACCTCGTCAGCAGTAAAAATGGGAAAGGCAGAGAAGGAGGGAGGAGGGATGGCTGCAGAAGGGCCTTTGGAAGAGCAGGGAATAGGGGGGGGAGAGAAAGTGAGGACAGGATGTCCTGAGTTTTTGAAATGAAGTGAGGTGCCAGTGCTGTGCAGAAGGACTGGGAGGGGACAGGAGAGGAAGAGACTGCAGCAGGGTTGGCCAGCTCCTTGCAGATTTTAAAGAGTTCAGCTGAATTGTTAGATGCCGCAGAGATGCGGGCTTGGATAAGGGCTTGGCCCCATCTTCCAGTGCTATGCGGATGACACTCGGCTCATTTTCAGGCTACCTCCAGCCACCTCTTCTCCTTCACTCATCTGACTGTCTGCTATCCAGGACTGCTGTGCCGCGAATGATCTCTGCCTTAATGCCAGTAAGACTGAGATTCTCCTCGGCACACCCGCTCACTCCTTTCCTGCCAATCTCTGGCCAGCCCCTCTTGGCCCGCTTCCTGCTCCGACCGGCAAGGCTAAAAACCTTGGGGTCATCTTCAACTCCACACTCTCCTTCTCTCCTCACATCTGATGTCTAAGTCACACTACCAGCTGCACCTCCTCTTCCTTTCCTCTCCTTCCCCCAGAAGCTCACTGTCTCCAGCTCTCTGGTTCTCTCTAGGCTGGACTATTGCATCAGCCTATTTCTAAATCTGCCTGCCTCTACTCTCCGCCCTCTACAACTCATCCAGAACAGGACTGCGAGACTTGTCCTTGGCCTCAAGCCCAGGTATCATCTCTCTCCAGGAGGATTAAGTTCAAAACAATCTGCATTGTCCACAAGGCCTTCTGGGCCTGGGGCCTCAATACCGTCAACTCTCTCTTCCTAAATATCTTCCCTCTCGAGCTCTTCGCTCATCCGCCTCCACTCCCTCAGGGTCAGTCGCTTCGCCAAGCAACGAGTTGGTGGTAGAGCTTTCTTCGGCTGGGGCCTCCCTGAAACTTGAGGAGAACCATCTCCGGTTCCGGAAGCACCTTTAAAACCTTCCTTCTCTCCCCTCATCCCCTGCTGAATTCCTGGCTGAAACTGCACTGGTTACCTTGCCACCCTTCTGATCTGGCAACCCCCGCACCTGGGAACTATTTCTGTATCCCTACAGTCCCCCAACCAGCACTTATGCCTGCACTTACCTTGCACTTGCCACCAGCTGGCCGTATTTTATCTTATTTATTCTATTATCCCATGTACTGCACTTTCCCCTCCCCCCTTTCCCACGCACTTTCCCCCTTCCAATGCACTTGAGCGATCTGAATGACACCTGGCCTAGTAGGATCGTTGTCGGTCTGTCCTCTGTTCCCCCTCCCTTGCCTCGTCGCGCCTTGAAACACTTGTGTATAGGCACGTTATTATCATGTACTAAATGTCTTGAACCTTGTTTGAGGTGGCTTAGCAAAGAGTTGGAGAGTGTCTACATGCCAGAAATGTTACTTCTGAGATGTGTAGTATGTCCAGTTGCCACAGTATCCGCTGACAAAATCAAATTTAAATATAAAACACCAAATGAACAATATAAATTGCATTTTCCAAATTACAGGTGAACGAAACCTAGAGAGAAAATATTCAAAGTGAGCATGGAGAGAAAATATTCAAAGTGAAACTGCGACTAAATTAAAAAAAATACTTTCAATTGTTAAAATGGAACCATGCCTAGCTATGTCTTCAGTTTCCAGACTTACTAATAACTAGATGACTTAGTCGTAGGTCTTCAAAAGTGCCTTTTGGTGCAAATCCCGACTGTTGAGCAGCATTCTGACCTTTTGTGGGAAGCCATGTCCGTTTACTCTAGGTTTGTTATATTTGGTGTGTTTGCCATCCAAAAGGTCACATTGCCTGGCAAAAGCACCTATTTGGCCACCAATATGTTCATTGCCCCAGAAAATCCTATGTGGATCACTGATGAAGTCCCGTTCAAATGTTCTTTTTGTATTGTGCACCGTATGAATGGCCAATAATGCTTGAGATTTTGAATGTTCCCGTTCTGTCGCTGGGGTGTCAGTTTGAGTTGTTGGATTCCGTCACCCCTATCAGAAATCCACTTCCAGAGGCTGCCGTTCTCTCATCGTTCAGTCCCACACTAATTGTTGCCGAGGCCTAATCACTGACAGTCGGTGACACTGACATGCCTAGGGTTTTGGTTTGAAAAATGGCTCAAATATGGACAAGCAGTAGTACTAACATGAATACAAAATCATAAGCCTAATGCACTATCCGTATGCTTCTCACTGTGTAGACTTGTATGTAAGGCCATGCTATGTGAGGCCAGACTTTTTCAATTATTTCTTCTACTTTGCCTCTTCTTAGTAACTGTGGTGATACATTTTGAAGCTTGGCAAAGCTACTGATGTAGAATCCCAGTGCAATCCAACCATTTCCTTGCTCGCTGCACCGCTGCATGTCGTAGATTTCAGCTTACCCATCATATCCTGAAATAATACATAATGTGTGCCAGAACAATCCTCTGGTTTATAGTTTCAAAAAAACAAATCTTATATTTGTTCAGGGGGTTTGTTCAGTCTCTATATTGACCAGATGTGTTCATGAGTTTTAAATGATGGACTTTTTTTTTTAATACTAATAAAATGTACTGAACAAATAAAACAAGGTGGTCTTTTTTTTTTTTTGTTTTTTTTTTCTTTCCCTAAGGCCGTTTTTACAGATCTCGAAATTCTGTCTGCAATTTTTGCCAGTGCAATACATGATGTCGATCACCCAGGCGTATCCAATCAATTTCTGATCAACACCAGTGAGTCCAAGTACTTTTCTTTGATTTCATGTTTAAAGTTTGTTTCAGTCTGTAAGGATATTTATTCTACTGGTTTCTTGCATCAGGCTTACTGCTATTTTGTCACGCTGCAGTCTGGGATCCACAGTTACAAATGGCCAGAATTCAGAAACGATTGGAGGAGCGATAAAATGGGTTTCCTCGTGAGATCACTATCAAGGAAAGACTTATGGTCTCTGATAAACTAAAAGTGCACCTCTAATTCTAGCACATGTGCTGCCACTTCTGGAGGCAGCATATGTTTCCAGTTGATTCCGTGTATAGTGCAAGAAGCATTCTGCAATAGGGTCTAGCGTGAGAACACGTACTGCTGAAAGGTCAGGGCAGTGGTGTGCTGGAGTTCCCATTCTGCCTGCAACTCAATTGTAAGATCCTTTTGCTTCTGTTGGTTTTCCCCTTATGTTGTAGAGCATTGGTCTGCCAGTCATCACCTAATATTCTCCAGCTCCGGCAAGTGTTCTTCTATGAGATTTTGCCCAGCACTGTCTTTCTTCACAGAAACCCTTCCCCTCAATTGTATAGCAACAAATGGAGGCCTCCACCAGATCTTGATATTTTAGTAGCACCGTGCAAAGGCTGGGACAAAGTATTGTCTAGAAAAAAACAAAAGTGACTCGTGCCCAAACTTGAACGGACGCAGAACTGAAAACTACTGAAGAAAGTTAGTAAAAACACATTCTGCTACTTCCACGCAGAACATTATCCTGCCATTCCCAGATTGCAGAATTAGATTGGTTTTCTATCCCCTCATCACGTGGGCAAAAATATGCCAAGTTCGGTCTAGGAAAATATGTAGACTATCACTAAAATCAACATAAAGCTTTTATTTGGAACGGCTCCTAGTTTGAAATATCACCATGATCAATTCAGCAGTGCAAATGATGTAATGCTAGTTTATTACATATCTAGCACAACCTGTATTAAACATTCCACACACGTCTACATCATTTCCATCTCAAACCTGCAGTCTTCCATGATAATCCTGTCGGATAACCAGTAAGATTTACGCTGCCTCATATATGACAATGCTGCTTAAAATAATATGGGGGAATGTATCTTCCAGTTTTTTCTATTTGATCAATGGTGTATCAATTTAGTCCTCAATTTTGAATTTAACATCCTGCGTTTTTATTTGACTGCAGACTCTGAGTTAGCGCTCATGTACAATGATGCCTCAGTCTTGGAAAATCACCACCTGGCTGTTGGCTTTAAGCTTTTGCAAGAAGAGAACTGTGACATCTTCCAGAACCTGACCAAGAAGCAGCGTCAGTCTCTCCGCAAGATGGTCATTGACATGGTGAGGAATTACTATTTGCACGTCTGTTTATTAATGGGTTGTTTGATCTTTTCCCTCAGATACAACTTGAGATTTCAAATCCATTCTCCAAACTATAGTTTCATTATGTTTGCAGCTTCTCTCTAAAGTATTATTTACGTGTTGGTTGTACGTCACTGGGTCTTTGATATTCAGTCCTAGGGCCTCATTACAATGTTGCCTGTCTGGAAACAAGGGTGCTGGTAAGCAGCACAATACCGGTCTGCCTGCCTGAGCCGCTGTGCCTGACCCTAACCCTGTCTGTCCCAGCGGTCAAGGTAGGCAGACTTGTCACAGGAGCACCGCCACCGTTGCTGACGGTGCTGGTGCTCCTGTTTCCCAACTCCCATGGAGTCCTATAAGATACCGTCCAGGGTATACCTGCGCCCTACGGCTGCCAGACCTCTAATAGCCTGGTGGCACTGGGAAGTCCGGGGCCAGTAAATTATTACGGGTCCAGCAGCAACCCGCCGGTAGCACCGGCAGGGTTACCACCGGACCTGTAATGAGGCTGATGGTCTCCTTCACCTTCCAATACCAGCTCCAGTATTTGGTGTCTTGAATTGGGTTTTCATTCATCTTCGGTCAAATCTTGAGAGTTGAGGGAGAAGGGAATATGTGATGGAGAGCCCTGCCGCAAGTGTTTCTGAAAATCTTGATACACCAGAAGTTGCCAAAATGTCAGACAAAGCAGTGTTTGATAAATAACAAAGTACACCCATTCGGCATGAGCACTACAAATAGCCTGGAAGCCCACTAACGCTAGTGGGAGACTGCTCCATAAATTCAATAGCTGAGTGACCCTAAAGACACTTGTGTGAGAGGTAAATTCATTTTGTAGCTTCCTGTTGTGTATAATGTCCACAGCCTATTCTCCCACCATTCACTGACACCTAACAGTAACTGTCCAGGTTATCCCTGCCTTAGTGGGGGACTCCCTCTTTCTTAAGCCAATACAAGACTTCCCTGGGTACAATCGGCATATTTACCTCTCCAATCTATCTTCCCCCGCTAGCGTAGAAGCTGCATGCCCATTTTAATAGAGGACAGCAGATGAAAAACAGTGTAAGCCTTTCTTCTCAACACCCCACCCAGCCTATCATTCAGTCCCAGTCTAATCGGTTTCGAATTTGTGGTCTACCTCTCTGCAAACTGAGTGGAAACCTTTGGTAGAAAGCAGATAGTTGGGGTGTGGGGGCTAGTACCAACACTTCCTTCCACTCACAATCAGTTGCTTTCAGTTCAGATTGCTGTTATGTCTTTAAGAAGTCAATATAGGAGGCAAACTTAACTTGTGAACTGCTCTGACGATGGTACAGGCCTTTTATTTTATTCATGTATATTGCGCTTTAGGCCTATATGGAAGCGGGCCCAAATACAAACAATAATAACCATCAAACCAACAAAAACAATCAATCAACACAAAAATGAAATCCACAATATTTGGGCCCAAAAACAACTAAGGTAAAAAATACAGAAATGCATGACAACATGACTGTTTGCAGTGAGAAAAGAAGGGAAGACTTCCACAGAAACAAATGTATCGGCAACATGTGATGTTACAGGGTAGATATAGATATCCTTGCCTCAAGTTGGATGATGTAATTACCCAGTTTTTACTAATGCTCAAGAAATGGGGAAGCTTACTTTTACCGCATCCAATGACAATATAGTCTCTATTATGAGAACACCATTCTTCAATCTGTAGTCTGGCAAAATTTCAAGTCGTACGATCTTATAAGCCATTTCTCAGTTTCAGATGCAAACAGGCTAGAACTTTCGTTCTTAACTCCTCTCTGGGTTCATTTCTCAATGGCCTCTCCACATTAGTAATAATTAAGTTCTTCTTATTCTGTACTAAGTCACATTTTATTTTTACGGTGTGCGATGGCTGACATTTGAGCTGTTCTTAAGGGAAGATCCCTCAGACTGGCAGATCCAGTGCCAAATTCGGTTACACTGTTAAACTTGTATGGAACTTTGCAAGTTCTCATGATTGACCTGCCAGATTTAACGATGATGCTGGCGGGAGAGATGAAGATGGAGAAGAAGCATTCTCGCCCAGCCATTTCTTTCCAGTAGATGCAGTAGTTCGAGAATGATTGTCCACCAATGTCTGGGGACCCTGGGACTCCTGGGTGACTTTTGTAAGCCGCTGCCGAAACTCCTTCAGATTGGCACAGAGGTTGAGTTTTAATATAATACTCTCCCTCACAGGTTGCCAATCAGATAAATCCTTTTGCTTGAAGCCTGACTTTTCGTTTGTCAGTGGCGTGCCGCTAGATGATCTTTTGATGAATCTTCTCGAGCCACCCCCAAAGGTGGCTACGACAGGTTTCTTTCTTGATGTTATTAGGACAACTGTTGCCCGTGCTATGACTCCTGCTGGTGTGACTCCCTTTGGTTCCTTATATTTGATACAGTTGTCGAAATTTAAAACCTAGCCCTCAGGATTCATATTAGTTTACCTAAATGAGCGATGAGTGGGAAGTACGAAAGGGGGAATAAGGATGCAGCTCCGGAATTGAGTCAACATAATGTTAAAATAGGTAGGTTTTATACATATTTCACCAACGGCTTTACCAAAGCACTGATCCTGAAGCGGTATCTCTAACGGGTACATTAAGAGCAAAAATCACACTATGGTAGCATTATGATGGACCATGGTTGACAGCCATTGCTGCCATTTAGAAAAATCCTTGAAGTAAATGTAAAGTGCAGTTAGCGCACCCTCTCCGAGGTAGATTTGGTAGAGCGCATATCAGACGTTTCACTCCCCTTCGTTAGTTGTTTGGTAGAGAACATATGAGACGTTCCACTCCCCTTCGTTAGCTGCGGGTCAATCCAAAAATGGTGTTCTCGCCGACTTTGTATGTAGCTAGTGAATCATTTTGTTGCTGTTTCATGAATATGGAATTAAGATGTCTTTGTTCCCTGATGTACGCCCTTTAGAATTAATCCATCTTGCTGAAATCCTCCGTCACAGTGCATAATATGAGTCTGACCGCTTATCACTATAGATTAGTGAAAGCAGAAGCTTTTCCTTGGCCAAGAGAATTGCTCACAAGCAGGCATGCTATTTTGTATTGGGCTCTTCCCTAGAACACACCCTCAAGCAGAATAACCTGGGCTGCACTAGCCGGTCACCTTACTCCATAACCGTAGTAGAATGCTCCTGTATCTTGGGGTAAAGCAAGGGACAAACTGCATTCCATTGCTTAAGAACATTTTAATCTGTCACAAGCACCCTGTGAAGTCTTGGTAGATAAATTGTGATGAGCCACAGGTGAACCTTGTTTTGATGTCCCAGGAACAAGTAACCATGTATGTTACAATTGCACATAATTTACTAAGTATATATCCGACTGTATCATTTGCAGGAGAGATTGTTGCAGGGAAAATATATATTTTTCAGAAATTGGGGCTCCTGATTAATGAGTGTGCTCTGCATTTGCATGCAACACTCCCTTCTCCCAATCAGTCTTACTTGAAAGGCCATGCTCATGTTTGATCTTGCTCAAAGTACCAGTGAGAAACCCACTAACTCTACAGTGCTTGCTTGTGCTTAGCTTACATGGTTTACTGAAAGTTACATAGGCAAACTTAGTGGACGATACTGTGGGGTTAGAACAGAGCACCCCCTAGGATGCCGAAGAGATGGGTATAGAATAACGGTCTTGTTATTAGGTCTTCAAAAGACTAATATACATTTTCAATTGCCTACCAAATTATGGCAAAGTATCAATCCCTCTGATATTGTGTAACCTTGCATATAATTTGAATGTAGCATAAAACGTGGATTTTATGATGCAAAGTGTCCCTAGGGAAAGCTTCTGAAGTTAAGCACAAGACAGTAGAATCTTGGATACTTGCAAGGCAATGCCCGTGTAGTTCTGAAGAAGGTAGTGTGCCCGGAGGTAAAAGCTAAGTAGAAGTGTGATGTCCTACAATAGTATGCAGTGTGAACATAGGAAGAACCAGAGGCAACCTAGGAGTTCATAAGGTAGTCCGACTGTAAATGCAAAAGAAATGTGCCCCAAGTTTACAAAAGGAAAGCTCTTCAACCAGTTTAAGAACGCTTTCCCCATAGTTCATGGAAAGTTAGATTTAGCTTTGGTTAAACCAGACACTTAGACCTGTCTCTCTATTCTTCCCAAATGTCCCACTTTTAAAAATGTCCTTCTGTTTTGAAAAGTCCCATCATTCTCTTTACCTCAATTTGAACATTTCAAAATGACCGCTCTGTTGGGCAGCGAGACAATATGCTTCTGTACACGTTGTTGCTGACCTCATCTTTGTGAAATGCGGTCAATGCTGACAGCCTTTCTCAATTGTATTACTGAATTGGATTTCATTTTGGATGTTCTTTCCTACCACTCTTCTCACTTTCTACCCTCTACTGCCTCATTCCAGGGCTGATCTGTCCTTCCTCTCCCTGCAGGTGCTGGCAACTGACATGTCCAAACACATGAATCTGCTGGCGGATCTGAAGACCATGGTGGAAACTAAGAAGGTCACGAGTTTAGGAGTCCTGCTGCTAGACAATTATTCGGACAGAATACAGGTATGTAATTAAAGATGCTGTAAGGTGGGGTCAGTAGGTATTGCAATAGACAGCACAGGTAAACTGTAGACCATGTAGAAACTGTAGACCATGTAGAAGCTAATGAATCCAGGAGATTTCTTGAGACCAGTGGCGCTAAAAGTTATGTAGACTCAGATGATCAAATATCTGGCAATGGTGTAAGGCACTGAAGACACTACAGGTACAAAGATGGGTTGACACTGAAGGCCACATCCAAACCACACATGTTTCCTGGGTTCTCTAGCATTGGATCTCTCATAGATTCACATACTTTGAATACTCCCCAATATTAACCTTGGAATCCTCAGTTACATCCTTCCACAGTCGCATTTTAAAGGAAAGCAGTGACAACGATGCCCTTTTCCCCACCACATCTGGACAAGTGCAGCTACGTTGTTCTCCATTTAAGGGCATTTTTAATTTCTTTGTGACACCGCTAGAGTAGGTAGAACCGGTCCTGTGATAAACAGCTCATATGTGAGCTGCTGCCATGATCATCCTGTTTTTGAGTACAGACATTGGCACTAGGGAATTCGAAAGGCTTGCGATGTGCCTCCCCCAGATTCCACTGACTGTTCAAAGTGGCTTGCCTGCTGTGAAACCTCTTACCAATAGCCCTGGGCACTTGTGGTACCAGTGATTTCATTGATGAAAACAGCCGGAACATGATTCTATGTTCAGCAGGCCTTCTAGTTTGAGCTATAACCATGCCTTGAAGAAAATGAATATTATTCAAAGGATTGCAGGGGGAAAGGCTTGGGTTCTGTTTTAATCTTCTGTGACCCAGCACAGTTCATGACTAACGTGGTGAAAGCAAGTTATGTAGAGTAGCACAGAGGTGGAGAAAGTAATGTTTTATATTGATGCTCTCCATGCAGTGAGCATTGGATGGGCCCGCTAATAAAACATTGATAATGTCTTTTTATCCAGAAGTGCATGGTTTTACATGAAAGATTCTAATGATGTGTTTGATAAGACCGATGTTGTGCCCTCCTATCAGTAGGTGTTCACAGGTGGGACCAGTAGCAAACGCGGGGGGTGGGGGGGCGATTAGGTAGTGTAGTTGCCTGTGCATTGCAGTCTTTCAAGCGTGGTTTAAGGGGGAGGGGCACACTCCCTAATAGAGACAAAAACGGTATTATAAAGACTATTTTTGGTATTTCCTAAAAGGCCAAAGGTTGTATGGACTTTTCTGAAGGGTAGCTGATGAGTGAGCTAGTACTTTCACAATGTATCCTCTGCATTGACCTGCTTCTACGCAGATGTGGCCTCTGTAAACCTGGGGGGTCTTCTCCAAGAAATTGCGCAATTTAAAAATCGCTTTACTCCATCCCTCTTGTTACAAATCATAAAAAATCAGTTGTACAATGTAGTATCTTGTAATGTCCCAATTACATCTCCCACTGCGCCCCAATCGTGCTGGCTTCTGTAATAGTGTCACTACTTAAACCCAACACACACACAGTTCTGTATATATTGCATTTCGATGGGATTGTGTCCTCCGACGTATTCCTTATCTTGGATATCTCCTTCCAGCTCTGCTGGCCTCGGAAAATTTTTCTCTAGAGGGCGCTGCGCGTCGACGTCCTCCGAGTCGATGTCCCTCGACAGCCGCCGTGTCGACGTCATCCTGCCTATAAAGGCCGCGCGCAGCGTCTGTTGCTCAGTTCTTTTTTTTCCATGCTTACTCAGTGCCTCGGAATACCGTTGCTCAGTTTTGTCAGGTTAATCCTATTTACCTCGAGTTATTCAATACCGTACTCGATGGCATCTTCGTCGGAAACCGACAACTCCTCGATCCGGCTTCAAAAAATGCCGAGATTGTGGGAAAAATGTCGCTGACTGACCCTCACAGAGTTTGTCTGTGGTGTTTGGGAGCTGAACACCATTGTTCGGAGTGCGAGGACTGTATGTCCATGACAGCTAAGGCCCTGAAGGAGCGTAGGGGGAAGCTGGAGAAAGGTAAGACTTTTAAAGCTTCATCTTCCTCGACGAAGTCGAGACATTCGTCTCCTCGTCACCATTCGCGCTCCAGGTCTCGGAGTGGGTCCCATCACTCCTCGAGATCGAAGCACTCGAAGAGAAGACGTCGAAGATCCCCGTCTCCGTCTTCCTCTTCCTTTGTTTCTCCAAAGAGAATCCCTTGCCCCACGAAACATAGTTCCTGGGCTGAATGGGAGGAAATCCGCAAAAATATGATCACCTTCGAGAAAGCGGCCTCGACCCCCTCGAAGACTGCGGAGAGTGATGCTCTGGTCGAAAGACCCGAAGGTCAAAAACGCTGCGAGTTGCAGTACCCGGCGAAGGAAACCTCTCGAGCGCGTCTCGAACCCTCGAGTAGGACTATGACCTCAAAACCTTCCTCGAAGGTGCCGTCGACGAAGGTTCCGTCGACGCCGAGGTCGGTGTCTTCGACGCCGTTGTCGAAGGGACCTTCGACACACGGGTCTGTCGACTCGACGTCAGCTTCGACACCGGCGTCGATGCCAAGAAAAGTCACGGTTACGACACACCCTGTGACTATCCCCAGATCCTCGATGGCGTCGAGATTGTCGAGCAGAATCCCAATTCTGTCGAGGCCATCGAGGCCTCCACCTTTGTTTTCGACGCCACGCTCGAAGCCTTCGTCGGCGTCGACGACATCGACGTTTTCGAGGCCGATTATGACAAGTTCGGCACCCTCTGCCTTGGAAATGGGGTTTACACCCTTTATAAGTTCAGAACAATTGAGAACTATGTCCTCAATTATGGAAGAGGGTGAATTGTCTGAACAGGAAGACACATTTGAGTTGCAGGGACCTGTAACCCCAATTAGAGAGGAATTTTCCTCTGAAGAACGCAGGTTAAAGGATCTTCATGATTCCTTACATGAGGCAAGTGGGTTAGACACTTCCCCTCAGGTGGAGTTTGCTAGGCCAGACCCGGGGGAGCATGCTGAAACCCCCTATAGAGCCTTAATGGCCAGGATCACAGAATTTATGGGGTGGTGTGCACCTTCACAATCTTTCCAACAAGATGACCTCACGGATATTCTTGACAAAGGCCCACAGGAGGATCCTGTGGTGCCTTTTCATGAAGCTCTTCAGAGGAAGATTATGACGAACTGGGAAACCCCAGATGTCGTCCTGGCAGTAAATAAAAAACTGTCTACAAAATACAGGGTATCTTCTACAGACCCCGAGATTTTGTCAAAACACCCATCCCCAGAAAGTCTGGTGGTACAGGCAGCATCTTCTACTGATGTCAAGACGGCTTATCCTACCGTCCCACAGGACAGGGACGATAAAAAATATGATGCTATGGCAAAGAAAGTTTTTTTCGGCATGTAGCATGGCGTTAAAATCTGTTAATGCTACTTGCACCCTTGCTAGATTCAGCCATACACTTTGGGAGTGTGCTTCTACAGCGACTGACTGCATCCCGGAGGGAGAAGAAAGGGAGGCGTTCCTGAATATCATACAGGACGGTAAAGACGCTATGTGCGAATCCCTCCAGACGGGCATTGATTCAGCTGACGGTATCAGCAGAGCAATGGCGGCAAGTACAACAACCAGGAGATTCGCTTGGTTGAGAAAGTCTGGTTTTGCCCCAGATGTGCAAGCCAGGCTCTTGAACATGCCATTCGATGGCTCTTCTTTGTTCCGGGAAAAAGGCAGATGACAGTTTAGAGAAACTTCAAAAGCAGCAGCAAAATCCCTAGGCGCTGCAATCCGTCAGACACCTTTTCGTCCCACAGGAACCTCTGCGAGGGGCAAGTCTTTTCGCTTCTACTCCGCATTCGGAAGAGGTAGAGGACGACCGGCTCAAAGGGGACAAAGAAGAACTACCCGAGGTGGACGGGGTAGATATTCAAAAGCCGCAGCAACAGCAGGTGCCTCTTTACCATCGGCATCTGCATAAGCCGCCCGAAAACCACTCCGAGGACTTCCCTCACAGGACACCTGTAGGAGGCAGGTTGACTCAACATCTGGCGGAATGGCAGGCTATCACGTCAGATGCTTGGGCATTGGAAACAGTTGCCCAAGGTTACTGCCTGCCTTTCCTACGCATACCTCAGTCATCCACCGGGGATCAGCTCTCAGAAAGCTCCAGATCCGCTCCTCTTGCAGGAAATTTTGGACCTGCTAGAGAAAGGTGCCATAGAACCGGTACCTGTAGCGGAGAGGAACAAGGGCTGGTACTCCCCCCTTACTTTCTCATTCCAAAGAAAGACGGAGGACTGAGACCCATCTTGGACTTGCGAGAATTGAACAAATTCCTCAGGAAAGACAAATTCAAGATGGTCACTCTTTCTCAGATCCTCCAGGCCCTTCAGTTCCAGGACTGGTTGGTATCTCTGGACCTTCAGGACGCTTATTTCCATGTGCCTATCCATCTCAAACACAGGAAATGCCTGAGGTTCGTAATTGGCAACTCTCATTATCAATTTCGAGTGCTGCCATTTGAGCTGACCTCCGCCCCGAGAGTCTTCACCAAGTTAATGTCGGTAGTGGCGGCAAGTCTAAGGAGGGAAGGGATTCACGTCTACCCCTACCTGGACGATTGGTTGATCAGAGCTGTATCTTCGGAACAAGCTCATATCCAGCTAAATCACGTGTGCCACTCCCTTCACAAACTGGGCTTCTCCCTCAATTTAAAGAAGTCACAAATGATACCATCGCAGAGACACCAGTTCATAGGAGCGATCCTGGACACTTCCCTGGGAAAAGCCTCGCCACCAGAGGTGAGGGCTCAAGATATTCTACAGATGGTTACCAAGTTCCAAGATGCCCAACGTCTCCCAGCCTTCGACTTTTTGCGGTTGCTAGGCCTCATGGCATCCTGATTTTCCTAGTGCCAGAGGCTCGCCTGAGAATGAGATCCCTCCAGTGGACACTGAGGACTCAGTGGTCACAATTCTCAGGGAGAATGACAGATCTTCTTCAGGTTCCCGACAGGGTGGCTCGAGACCTTCAGTGGTGGGCCTGTCAGGAGAACATTCTGAAAGGAGAACAATTTTGGAAACCCTGGCCGGAGATAACAGTAGTCACGGATGCCTCACTCATGGGGTGGGGAGCCCACGCCAACGACTTGACCATCAGCGGTCGTTGGTCTCCATCGGAGTCCAGACTACATATCAACCTGTTAGAGCTGAGAGCCATCAGACTTGCGCTGAAAAATGTCCTGATAATGACAGACAACACGGTGGCCATGCATTACCTCAACAAAAGAGGAGGCGTAGGATCACTACCCCTGTGCAGAGAGGCGATGCAGCTCTGGTTTTGGGCAATCCAAGAAGGAATTTCTCTATCGGCAGTTCACTTAGCCGGGGAGAAAAACTTGACAGCGGACGCTCTGAGCAGGCAGAGCACAGTCTCCCACGAGTGGGAGCTAGCTCAGGAAGTCCTTCAAGAGATCTTCGCCCTTTGGGAAACCCCTCAGGTGGATCTGTTCGCCACCAGCCTCAACAGGAAATGCGATCTGTTCTGCTCAAGGGAATTTCCCCCGAGAGGAGCTCTGGGAGACGCGTTCATAGTGGACTGGGAATTTCCGCTTCTGTACGCATTCCCACCGGTCCCTGTCATTCCTCAAATGATCAGGAGGTTGAGAAGATTCCAGAGAACCATGATCCTAATTGCCCCGGATTGGGCCAGGAGAACGTGGTACCCGGACCTTCTAGACTTGTCCATCTGCCCTCCAATTCGACTTCCACCCAGAGAGAACCTACTCTCACAGAAGGGAGGTCAGGTTCTCCATCCAGACATTAAAACCCTCAACCTTCACGCTTGGCTTCTGAAAGGCTGAGGTACAAGGATTGGGACCTCCCTGATGATGTTATGGAGGTGTTGCTTTCGGCAAGGAGGCCAGCAACAAAGTCTTTATACCGCTGCCGTTGGAACAGATTTTGCAGCTGGTGTAGAGGACAGAATATCGACCCCTTTTCATGTGGTACACCAATGGTTTTGTCCTTCCTACTATATTTGGCGAATTCAGGCCTTCAAGTTGGCACCATTAAGGGCTATCTCGCAGCGCTATCCATCTTTAAGCGCACTGCGGAAGAACCATCCTATTTCAAGTTACCCTTGGTAATACAGTTTCTAAAGGGGTTAACCAATGTTTATCCCCCAAGACCATTCCAAGTTCCCCTGTGGGATTTAAACTTAGTCCTAACTTTCCTGATGGGCTCACCTTTCGAACCACTCCATTCTTGTTCGTTAAGATTCCTTACCCTTAAAACTGTTTTATTAATAGCACTTACATCTGCTAGAAGGGTGAGCGAATTACAAGCTCTTTCTTGTAAACCCCCTCATACAATCTTTCACAAAGACAAAGTTGTCCTGCAAGTGAAGCCTAATTTCCTCCCAAAGGTGGTTTCTGAATTCCATATCACTCAGAAGATTACCCTACCATCTTTCTATCCTCCTCCTCATCTGGGGAAAGAGGAAGAGAGGTTACACAGGCTAGACCCTAGAAGGGCTTTAAGTTTTTACATCAGTAGACTAGCCAGGATAAGACAGGCAGACCAGCTGTTTGTAGGTTACACAGGTCACAAGCTGGGGTTACCAATAACTAAGCAGACCATTTCCAGATGGATCATTCTAGCCATTCTGGAATGTTATAAACTGGCAGGGAAGGAGCCCCCTCAAAACCTTAGGGCTCATTCGACCAGAGGTATTGCAGCTTCATCGGCCCTCAAGAGGTGTGCCGGTTAAAGACATCTGTGCGGCCGCTACATGGTCGTCTATCCATACCTTTACACGATTTTACAACTTGGATTCCTCCTCCAGTCAGGAGACTAGGTTTGGAAGGGCTGTACTGCACTCTATTCATCAATAGAAGACAGCGTGAAGTCAGTACTCCCTCCTCCAATGATAGAATACTGCTATGGGAGCCTATCTAAGATAAGAAATACGTCGGAGGACACAATCCCTTCGAAGAACAAGTTACTTCTTACCTTGTAACGTTCTTTCGACGGGATGTTCCTCCGACGTATTCCTTATCGACCCTGCCATCCATCCCCGCAGTTCTACTTCCCTTGTTGTTGCAGCTTACGCTCCTTCAGGGTGATTAGTTTAGTCCAGAAAGAATTATTGTGGGCTACAAAACGGAACTGAGCAACGGACGCTGCGCGCGGCCTTTATAGGCAGGATGACGTTGACGTTGATACGGCGGCTGTCGAGGGACATCGACTCGGAGGACGTCGACGCGCAGCACCCTCTAGAGAAAAATTTTCCGAGGCCAGCAGAGCTGGAAGGAGATATCTAAGATAAGGAATACATCGGAGGAACATCCCGTCGAAAGAACGTTACAAGGTAAGAAGTAACTTGTTCTTCTATTAAATGTATTTGCTTTAAATGAGGTGCTCTCTGTAAAATGCCACTGCAAACATATATTGCATTTTCATGTATTACTATGATCTAGCACACTTCTTAGCTATGTAGTAATGGGTGTTCTTCATCCTGCTAAGATTGATAAACTGAGTTCGGCCGGTAAGGATCCTGTGTCCTGCAGGTAAACATAGATGTCTGAGAGAAACAATTAACTCGCTGAGCTAGATCTGTATGCATGCAAGTTTCACGTATAACACTTGATACAATCTTCAGGCCTTTTCCAAGCGCTTTGGGGGTATATATCCTGGGCATCCCTTCTCAAATAATATGCACCTTTTAAAAGGATTCCCAACAGCAATAGGGGTCCCAGGATAACTAATTCCCATCAGAGATGGTGCTCATTTAAAAATACAGTACCTTGAGATGTTTCTTAGTTTTAATAATTCAATATTAGAAACTACACCCTCCATAACTGCCCAGGTATGGTGATCTTTCTTAAATCGTGGCTCTTATGCACTGAAAACGCTGCTCTTGTACCAGGACACGTAATGCTCATCAAAAATACTTTGCCATAAAAAATATTGTGCAATGAAATACTATGCCTGAGAGAGTACCACCATCTGTTATTTTTTTTTATGCTAAGTCAGTTTATACAAAAAGAACTAAACAGGAATTCCAAGTCTAACGTTCAGATACAATGACCATAGCCTCAAATCTGCGACTTGTGGGCAATACAGATTTAACAAACGCATAAGGAAAACAAACTACCTGACCCGGTAATCTGGCTCCTAGCCTGAAAATCAAATTGCAAGTTCAAATCTGCACACAAAACAGTGTATAGGACACTAAAAAAAGTGTGCATCTGTCAGCTGATGCCAGTGACTCAGCTTCTGTGGTTTGTAATCAAAATATAGCTTATTGTGATTGTAGCCTACGAACATGACTTTAGAGAATATCAATTACAGGCAATGCCATAGAATAAAAGCTAATTAAATTGACTGATTTACAAGTAACACAATTACTGAAATGACTACTATTTGTAGATTGTTGTTCACCCCAAGAGCATCTACCCCAAGCAAGAATGATCATTCTAGTTAAATCATAAACCTGCAGGTACTTAGCAAGGTTTGTTTTGGGTACGTTACATCTGTACTGCCATTCTCTGCAGAGTGCATGGAATTGCCATCCCAGGCAACTTCCAATTTATCTCAAAATGTCTGGCTATGCCATATTAAATCTCAAATAAGTGGCCACATCAAACCATTGGATCTTGTGACACAGCTGCATATCCACGTTCATGAATGCTTGGATCCGTTATAGTCGATGTTTTATTTTTATTGAATGTTTCATGTCATCCGACTTGCTTTGCTCCATTGTATGCAATTCCCAAAAAAGAAAAATAATGAATGCATCGGTTATGGGAAATTAAAAAATTATTTGATCTGAGCAGCACAGTTGTAAATGTATGAATTCTGTAAGGAAAAAGCACATCACAATCATTCATCAGTGAGGTTTTATGACCCTCCAGATAAAGTGATTACAGCCTTGACCTGACAATTTGTTTGAGAGAAAAGGGATTGCAAGAACTGGGATTGCCCTATTGTCCTCAAATGTGTGAGGCAGATTATGGTACTAGGCACTGATACCCAATGCTTAAAAGGGTCATGATGTCTTTGCTTACTTTTCAGAAATGTAGTTCTGCTCTTTTGGCAAAATTAAATTCCTATTTGTCCCATCTCTACTACCAGTATAGTGCAAACAATTGATAACAATACTGTGTTTTTTTTTCAACCTTCAGCCAGTGCTCTGACTCGCCCAAATGGATCTGCACGTGACCTTAGTTTAAAGGCCGTCCCGGCTGGAATGGAAAAAATACAACCATGTAATCTGAAGTTTAAGGCCCATGTCTCTACATTGAGTTAATTAGTAGGGAAAATATTCTTTTCATGACATATCATCTGGGCAATGGGCTCAAAAAATAGTGCAACATGCAAAGGACATACCGGTACCAATGTGCAACCAGGAACTCTCAAATGCTTGCTCTCCATCATTGCAGCCCATAGATCAGAATAGAAGCATCGTAAGTCTAGTCAGAAAGACCTGAAATTCTATCCTTTACATCACTGTCCAGAGGAATTTGCACCCCATAGTATCAAATGCTTTCTCATCCAGTCATCCAGAAATGTACTTGAATGGGACCAACCACTATATCCTTGTGCCATACTCTTCCTAGTCACCAATTTCAACTGCACTACATGAAAGCTTTGCATGATTCACTTTGAACTTACTGTGTGTAAACCAACATTGTTCCTGCTCATAAGATCCACTATTTGCTATGTACTACCTCCATGATAAGGTATTATCAGTTTTTCAGAGGCTTGACAATCTGCTTAGAATCACATGCTTTGCATAGGCCGACATATAGTGGTTGGTGCAGAGTACCAAATTATTTCTTTTTTAAGTCGCAAATATGATGTCAGCATGGTGTTCCCGTAATACTATCCCTACTGTGACTTTTACAGTAAAAAGGTTGCTACATCAACAGCATACCAAGCTAGAAGAATACATAATCCTGTACGCATGGCTAGCTTTAATAGGGCGTAGTTGAACCACATGGAGGAGCTGTCTAACGGTGCACAAGAGACGTTGAGGCTTTTAGCAGAGTGTAATCAATTGGTTAATGGTGACTAAAAACACACTAGATGTTGCTGAAACAGCTCTCACACTTGTAGCCGAAGCAACCCTAGGCAAGAGACATGCCTGGCTAAGAGGTTCTGGTTTCATAGCTGAGACTCGAGCCACCCTTCTAAACCTGCAGATTGAGGATCATATCCTATTCGGCAAGGCAGTGGAGGATGCCTTAGAAACGGCCATAAAAGAGCATGAAACTCTGTAAACCTAGGGCAGGTTGCTAATAAATGTTACCAACCAACAGGTTTCGGCTTCTAACCACTGTGGGTTTCTTTCCCAAAGCTTCCCCAAGGCATCTAGCCAGTCAGGCTACACCTTGGTGCAAGTACAAACTCTTGGTCAAACAGTGGAATTCATGGCGATACTGATATGAAAGATGTATACTTCCTTATTTCAATGCTGTCAGCACATTGAAAGCACCTAAGGTTCAAACTAGGTCCTTGTCACTATCAATTAAAGGTACTCCCTTTTCAGATTGCATACCTCGGAAGGGACGGTATCCCAGTGTACCCTTATCTGGACTGGTGAACCCAGAATTATGCTGAAAAAACTCAAATGGCTATCAACCTTCTACACAAACTGGGCTTGTCCATTACCAAAAAGAAATCCAGCTTAAAACCCAGTCAGAATGAGCAATTTCTGGGAGCTGTTCTGGACACAAATACTGAACACAAATAACTCTAGTTTTCCTCTCCAATGAGAGGATACAAAATCTCCTAAAACAAATTCCCTGTAATGTTGCTGTTCACCAGATAACATTCGAGCATTGTGCATCTGCCCAGCATGATGGCGCACACGCCAGGCCAAACATGTGTTGAGTACAAGAGTGGTTAGCGACACAGTGGTATCGAGCAGAGGGGAATAGGGACGATCTAGTGGAAGTTTCGCCCCCCGGGTTTTGGCTATAAATGGCTGTCAAAATTTTTCTTCAAAAAGGAAAACAATGTGTGAACCCACCAACTCACCTCAAGATCACAACGGATGCATCACTAACAGGGAGGGAAGCCCATTACCTACACTTCGCAAAGCAGGAAACATGGTCTCTCCCACTAGGAAAACAACACATAAATATTCTGGAACCTTTACCAGTTTACAGAGCACTTCATGCTTTCCAACAACAAATCAAGGAGACACATTTTTCATAACAGACTGCCTAACAGCCTTGTTTCATATCAACAAACATGACTGAATGCATGCCTCAAGGTAGTCCGTTCTAGCTCTGAAAATATATATCTGGCGTCTTCATCTCCAGGCCCAATGCTTTCCTAGAGAACACAGTTGCCTAGCAGACACCCTAAGCAGATCTCAGTCCCTAGAACACAAATGGGAATTACATTTGAATGTTCTCAAGTACATTTTTTTTAGGATGGGTCAACCAGACATAGATCTTTTTACAAGAGCAAAAAAAGCAAAATGCCAAAATTACGCATACCGATTTCCGCTAAAGGGATCCCCGGGGAACTGTGAGGGGTTGGTAATGCAAGGCAGAGAACTGCTTGTGGGTTTATCAAAATATGCCATTTTATTAAAGAACATATATGAAAACAAAGAATCGCTTCCCCAACTCTGAGGAATTCCCTGCCTAGTCTATAAAGTAAAGGGACCGTCTCTAACATGGGATAACTGGCCCTTACACTAAACAACAAACATACACAGAAATATATATGGCAACACAATATAATAAACAATATTAAAACAATATCTGAATGACCTTCTGTCCTTGGTAAGGTACCTTCCCCAGTAATCGGTCACCTCAAAATATTCAGCAAAAGAAAGGTTTTGAACCAGCTCTTGATATATCGAAGTCGAAGAAAAAGTTCATCAAACACAAATCCACTGGTAACAAATCTTTGTTCCTGGATGAAAGAAAAGAAATGGCACCAATGGTAATCCTGGTAATGATAAATTGTCTCTATCAGTTTGTCACAGTTCAAAAGAAGGTGTAATATTCCCCAATGTCAATAGTACATAGTTTTTAAAGACTTCTTTAGTTACAACTTTACATTGGCATATTTATCAGGATGTTTTCTTTGTGCTGCTGCTTGCACTTTAACAACCATACTTCTACTGTTGGTACCATGAGATCGGTCACCTCTTTCCCACAGTACGTTACTGGTTCAGACCACTTCAATGTTGCACCTGCTGACAACTTAGTATACCACCACAGTTTAAGTACTACTACCGGAGCTCAATACTTACAAGCTTCGGCAAGATACTCTTAACCCTCTTCAGGTAGATAAGGCTTTTTTCCTTTCCCCAACTTTCTGATAGGGGCAGCCTCCTTGCCTCTACTGTCTGTCTGCCTCAATAACAACCTGGTTCTGCCAATAAGACTCACTTCTCTCTGGTTTCTATAGTCTTTGGTACCACAGGTTTTGTCTACTTCAGAATGTTCTTCACAAGCAATTAGTTCCCCTTACCCAGCTTTACTCACTCCTTTCTGCCAGTTTTCTGCCCAAATAATTACCCAGAAGCCTTGGTGCCACTCTCTCAGCTTACTGTAATACTAGCACACTTGTATCTTAGTCCACTTGAGTGTTAACTTCACAATGCAGTTGGATGGCTTGTTAACTCTTGCAAAGGTTGATTTCACTATAAAAAGGGGGTGCCTCTTGGCTTGGGTAATACTTGTTTTTTCAATAGTTGAAAATGTCACTTCTAGATACAGTATACGAACAATCTTTCATTTGAAAACACAATTGGGTACAGCAACTCCTCTAAAGTAGATTTAAAGGTTTAAAAATGAGTAGAGAATTGTACTCCAATGTAACGGCAAAGGATAGAGCCATGACTTCCTTTGGGAATCACAATTGGGCACACTCGAACGCTCTTTGATGTATTTTCATACTTTATAACTTGTAATTTAGGTATTGTCAAGATTAGGTATTCGGTAATGGTTTAAAGAGTGTTCCCTCTTCTTAATTAGGAACACACGGATTTCAGCAACGTTAGATTCTCACGCGAATGTTGGGTCTTTCACAATAGGCACAAGTGCTGCATTTCTTTTGTTAATAGCAATGTGAATGCCGCAAACAACTTCTACTTGGATATAACGGTATGCAAGTGAACAAGGAGCTGGATGCAAAGGCTTATGCAAAGTGTTAGAGCGCTGTGCTTCACTCAGCGCCTTCTTAGACACTTGCTTTGTGGGTTGCACGGCTTTCTTGACTTCAGCTTCTAATGCTTCTGGCTCACTGGGGACCCACACCCTTCTCTTGAACAGGTGTCTTCGGACCGGCCACTCATATTGGGAGTTCCTTCTGCTCCCGAGACGCACTGCTTTCCTCTTGCTTCTTGCCTTAGTCTCCTGCATGTCAACAGCTCAGCGACCGCTGCAATTAGGCTCACACGGGGAAACCGTTTCTCCTGCACGTCTTCCGCTGCACAGCCTCTGCACTTCAGACCTTTTGAGAACAGGACTCTCTCAGAACTTGCAGGTGAAATGTGCCGTTTCCACATTCCGGCTTCCCTCTTGTTCTCCAACTTCTGTGTGGTTTTCCAGCCTTGTGACTTTTGTCTGCTTCTACTGCTACAGCCTGCACTCCGGATCACATTCCAGTTCTTTCCACTCCTTCCTTCCGAAGGGGGTCTTTTATGCCTCCCAGGTTCAGTAATGGGCTTCTGGTGTGGCCATTGGCCTTGATTGCCTGACTTCTGCAATGGCTACTAGGCTTAATTGCCTGACTGCTACATCTGCATCCCTCTTCCTCATCTCTGTCCCTCTAGGATTCTGGTACTTGTAGTTTCTTTCAACATTTGGTTTTTCCACGTCTGCATTACTTGCAAGGAAAGATTTAATTGCCTTCAAGCTTTTAATAGAGGGGCTATGAAAATTAGCTATTACATAGAGGCATGGTTTAGTAAAGACATTTCCATGCTCCTTTCCATTGCGCCTTGAGGAAGATGTTTAGTTTGGGATACTAAAAAGGACCTTTCTTTCAGTATAGTTTGCTCTGATTTTATAACTTTAGGGTTCACAACCCTAGATCTAATGAGGTTTAGCAACATTAAAATGACAGAGCCATGACCTCTTTTGCCGCATTGAGAAGAATCTGAGGGAAAATGTCTCATCCCACAGAATCTCTTCACCACCCTGGGCCCTGTCTCCTCTGAGGTGATCCTCCCGTAGTACATTGCCTCCAGAGGTGGAATCAGGATGCGTCTGCCTTCACCTGGCCACCTGGGAGGAGACTTTAGGAAGGGTTTCAGAAAGGTCTCCGTAGGATTCTTCACAGGAAATCGCTATGGATCAAGGTCAGGGTTATGCCTACTTTTTTTTAACCGACCACACTCTTGATGATGGTCCACAAAATTCAGCAGGAACCTCTAACCATGATTCGCGTAGCACCAATCTGGGCACGCAAAGCTACGTTCTCAACATGTCACTGTGCCCACCAAATAAGTTAATTCCGACTCAACATGTTGCCACAGAGTCTAGGTCAAATCCTACACCTGCAACCTCATACAGCCAACTTAGCGGCTTTGCTCATGAGGTCGTAGAATTCAGATACCTCAATTTACCAGACATATTTTGAGGAAGGCACGCACGCCTAAGACTAGACATTGCTTCTTTAATAAGTGGAAGAGATTTGTCTTGTGGTGTAGGCATTCTAACATAAATCCAATTGATTGTTCACCATCTCAGTTTGTAGTATCTGTTACATTTACTGGACACTGGGCTGGTCTTAATTTAAGATGTATTTAGCGGCTCGATCTGCATACACTACATCTCGGAACAAAGTTTTCTGGTGAAAGATTCCAGTTGTCAAAGCATTCATGGAAGGAGTAAAACGACTACATTCTCCAGTTTCTAACCCACTACCAGGGTGGCATTTAAATGTGGTACTAAGCAAGTTCATGAGTCCTCCCTTTGAGCCAATGCCCAAAGCATGCCTTAAAGACCTTGCTTACAAGGTGGCCTTTCTTATAGCCATCCCTTCTATTCGTAGAATTGGCGAGCGTCAAGCTTTGTCTGTAACTGAGCCCTTTGTAACAGTAAATAAAAACTAGGTGTCTTAAGAACACACTCACGATTTTCTCCAAAATACATTTCTAAATTTGATGTAAACTAATATATTGAACTACTCACGTTCTTTCAAAACTCAGGAGTAAGAGCTCTTCACGCAGCGGATGTACGTAGGGCGGTCATGTACAAAACCATTAAGTAAGGCAGATCAGCTCTTCATTTCTCTAGCAGACAGAAGAGAAGGAAACTGTCTCAAAGACTACCATCGACAAGTGAATTGTTAGGTCTATCCAACAGTGTTACAGCCTGTCAAACAAAACACTTCAATTTACACCTAGGGCACACTCCACATAGCACAGCAATAAAAGCTATCTGTAAAGTAGCTACATGGAGTTCAGTTCACCCTTTCACTCATCATTATTGTGTTGACACAGAAATCAGGAGTGATTCACAGGTGGGACAAGCAGTGTTAAAACATGTGCTTGTTTCTCTTCTTCAGTCTACCTAACGCCTTCATCGGGTTCAGCTTGCTAGTCTATGCAAAGCATGTGATTCTAAGCACATCCTCCAGTCTCAGAAGACAAACCTTACCTTACAGTAATCATCTTTCCGATGCTTGTATCTGCTTAGATTCACATGCGCCTAACCATCCTCACAACTATGGGAGTTGAAGGTATCACAAAAACGTTGCAAAACATGTCACCTTTTTCAACACACTCACAGTTCCACTATACTCTTCATGCATCAGGTCGAATAAAATATAACAATTTGAAGACCTTGACGTGTGAATACATTGGTACTATACACATCACAGTAGGGATAGTATTGCCCCGTTGACGTCCTTTTCACAAATAAGGTAATGCTCTGCACAAACTACTAGATGTCAGACTATGCAAAGCCACTGCCGCTGTATTAGGGGTTTCTGTGGCCCTTCTAGTTGTTGGTATCTTCTGGTGGATAGTGGACCTCCAGCGCCAAGATGCCCTCGGGTCTTTACTGCACTAAAAAAATGTCCTTAAACAAAAAGAATGTGAATCTAATCAGATACAAGCATTAGAAAGACGATTACTGGAAGGTAATGTTTGTTATACATTTGTTGCGTTATCATGGCAGGGTGCTAAATTGAGGCGAGCTGGGAGCTATTTAGCGCTGCTTCAAGTACAGTAGAGCCTGGTTAGCTTGAAACCAACAGCTACCAGGAGCTACTTTGGCTTCTAGTGCCAACTGGTACCTTCCAAACATGCACATTTGACATTAACTGAGTATTTGAGAATGTTAAAGAAGAATTAGGACACATTTTATATACATTTAAACGCAATGGCTCATACAAAATTCACACAAAGGTTAAAGCAGCATCTCTGGTAGCTGCTGGTTCCCCTGCGGTAGCTCCTGCCTACAGAGGGATGGCTGACACCCAGGAGCTGGTTTTAGCTCCTGCTTATCGAAACTCAATTTCAAACCATGCATTGTTTTGTTTACTTCTGTTCCACGGCTATGTCATGGCATCCAACAACTGGAATCCTGGTGATGTCATTTGGGGTCAGGCTAAGATGTTTTGAATAAACTTTGCGATTAATTGAATCTTCTAAGCAGGGAAAATGGGCCACAAAACTGAACATAGTTGCAAACTTTCCATTTCTTAGCGAAAGCTACCACAGAAAGGGAGCCATGATTACTATGATTACATCATTTACTACTTCAAGAGGTAGAGTTGCAAAAGTGTCGGCACATTTCTTATGTACCTAAAAGGGTAGTTCATGTTCCCCTGCAGCGTTCCAAGATAAAGGTTTTTTAATTTCAGCATGATTTGCATCAGTTATCAGCAACTCCATCATGGTTTGTAATGTATTGGTCCGTACGTGCAGAGTCCACTAGAGCTATACTTTGCTATACTGACCTCCTGCTGATGGAGGCTACTAGTAAAGAAACTAAAGATCCTCACACATGTTCTGTTCCACTGTCCTGCTGCCTTTCTGATTTCAGATTTAGGTTAAGCTTTTATTCTCAGTATCTAGTCTGGCAAGGGCCCTGCCGACCTAATCCCTAGATCAAAATGTTTTTGTACACCCAGAGCTACATTCTAGCTTTGTAATTAAAGAGATCCTTCATTTCAGTATAAATCCTAGTAGAGCATGGTAATGACTGACAAGGCACTATTACCACTGTTTGCTACAGCTAGCCCACATTTCACTTTGCTACCATTGAAGTAAGAAAAGAAATAACTAAGAAGCCTCATAAAGAATGGACAAATTGGGTCCCATTTTAGTAGACTTGCAAGTCATCAAACATGTCCCATAATGCCCAACTGCCCGAGCCAACCCAACCCGCCCTCCAACTCACATGCCCGTATATTACTCCTGTGGTCTGACCCCATCCTGGACATGTCACTTCGCTTGACCTTTCTCTGCATCTCTGTCTGGGTCTGTCCTCTATTTCTAGTTCCTTACAGTCACAGGATGCTCCTCTTGAGGGTCAATGGGCTCCTTCTGCTGAAATCCAAGGCTCGCCTCAGGTGAGGGGTGTCGAGCAACCACCTATGTATGTACATCCGCTGTAGAATAAGTTTCCCTTGAGACAGCCGGTATGGATCATTCAGATACAAGGATGGCTACTGGGTGGCCTGCACTCGAGAGCATCTTAAAGCACTGTCTCAGAAGTCCTACTGCGCATGCCCATCAAAGAGCCCTCAAGTGCAAGCATTACCCAAAGTCCATGGATGGGGATTACCCTACCAAATGCTCAAATTTAAAGCAAAATAACACTCGGGCTCATATGATGCGAATAATGCTTCAGGGATTCAAATGTCCGGGGAAATCGCCCACAACAGACTTTCCCCTCCCAACATTGTCATTTACCCACATGCCAATACTGCATATCATATGATGCCCTTATGGCACTACCACTTCACTGATACCCTCCACTCCCCCCAATTCCCCTTGGGGAGTTGCCATTGTTAACGCTGCTGTCAAACAACCCTGTGTCTGTGTAATCTTGACTCCCACGCAAATTTCAAATGCACTGACAGTGCACCAGTTCTAGAGTTTTGTAATTCAACAGCTATCCTGCTTTCCTGCACCAAACTAATGTTCTTATCCTGGATATAATGGGAGGAAATGTGGCCACCATTGCCTGTATCAAACCATTGAGCGCATCCCATTGAGGGGACAACATTGGCTCTCTTGCCCCAGCACTCGCTGATTTCTGCAACCCTTCTTTCCCCACTGGATCTTCCCCTCATCCCTCAAGTACTCCCTTGTGCGCACCTCCTGGAAAACACCTTCAGCAGACCCTACCTGTCCAGCCAACTACCGGCATATTTCCATCACCCCCTTCCTGGGGAAACTGCTGGAGAAGTTGTCCTTGCCACAACCCAACCTGAACACTAAACTTGTTCATGGTCTCCATGACCATCAATCTTCATTTTGAGCGTCCAAGGGCACGGAAACTGCTTTTCTGAACACCTGTGGGGAACTGCTTGCATCCCTGGACTCCACCTCCCCAGCTGCCCTCATTCTGCTTTATTTCTCCTCTGCCTTTGACACTGTCAATCATTCCATCCTCATACAAAGTCTCCATGATACCCTTGGTATCTCGGAACAGGCACTGTACTGGCAGACCTCTTTCCTATCTGACCGCTCGTTCCAAGTCATCCTGGGCAACTTCTCCTCTCCTACTTCCTTTTCCACCTGTGGGTCCCCCAGGGTTCTATCCTCTCCCAGTGTCTCTTTAACATCTCCTTCTTCCCAAGCTTCCAGTATTATGCAGACACACAACTTTTTTTCCAACTTCCTGCTGACCCTCTTGCACCTTCCATCATGCCTGACTGCCTATCTGCCAGCCAGCCCTGGTGCACTTCAAACAATCTCTGCCTCAGTACCAGTAAAACTGAGATCCTTCCCATTGGGACCCCTGTTCCGTCCTTCTTCCCTTCGCGCTGGCTTTCCTCCATGGGCTCTCCCCCTGCTCCTTCTGACGCCAGAAACCTTGGAGTCCTCTACGACTCATCTCTCTCCTTCACACTCACTTTCAGCTCTTCCTTCTCAAAGGAATTCTCCCTTTTCCAAGATGTTAAATGTTACCCGCGCCCTGGTGCTCTCTAGGCTTGACTATTGCAATAGCCTCCTCCTGAATCTACCTTCTTCCACTCTGCGACCCCCTGCAGCTAATTCAGAATAGGGCAGCAAGATTATCCTTAGCCTTAAGCACAGGGAACGCATCTCTAACGCCCTAAAAATTCTTCACTGGCTCCCGGTCACTGCACAGATTAAAATCAAATCCCTCTGCATCATCCACAAGGCTGTATGGGGCCAGGGACCACACTTTCTTCATCTTACTAAATTCTCTCCCTCTAGAACTCTTATGTTCCTCTGGCACCAACTCTTTGTGTAAAGTGTTTTGCTAAACAGAGGGCAGGAGGTTGATCGCTTTCTTCAGCTGGCTCCCTCCTCTGGAACAGCCTCCCCCTTTCTTTGAGTCTTGAGCAGGACTTTCATAAATTCCAGAAGCTTCTCAAACTTTCCTCTTTACCTCCTTCTCTCCTCTGCTAATCTCACAGTTGCTGTGATTGGTGTTGTGGGCCCATATGCATCCTTGGGGCCCCTGACCTCCCACACCCAATCTCCCCAACTTCTGACTTCCTTCAACACTTGCCTCAGCACACCCTCCATCCTGGAGGCTTGCACGTTCACCCAACACGGCTTCAGGTTATGTAGCACTTGCCATACCTTGTACTTCATCTGTGGCTCACCCACGAGCACAGACACTCCAGCACCTACCCCCACTGCCCTCTTCCTTGCTGCACTTGCACATTCTGAATGCTCGCAAGGCATAGTAGGTGTCCTTTTCCCTTTTTCCTACCAGTTCATGTAATAATTTTGTGTTTTCAATGTGTTTCATTACCATGTTCCTTCCTTTTGCCCTGTGGGTGCTTTGAAACAGTATTTACTTGCTGAATAAGCGCCTAACCCATGCAAAATAAATGAAAGAAATAAATTGTTAACCCTCATTGAGCATAATACACTTGTTAATTAGTCTGAGTAATTCCTGACCAAAAAAACACATCTGGCAGCAATTTTGGGTCCCTCATCCAGTGACTAGGGCCACAGATGTCATTTGTGCTCAAGAGTATGCTGACGAGGGAGTGATCGAACAGGGTCAGAGCTAAACAATATGCTGCCCCATCTCGCATTGTTTATTATGATACACATGATTAATCTACATACACTGTTTATTACGATACTATGATCAGTGTACATATACTGTTTAAGCAGCACATAAAAAATAAAAAGAATAGCTATTTACCCCTGATGCAAAATTGTCTCCTTGTCTACCAGTTGTAATCGTGCTGAGCAATTATATCAGTAAGTGCCTGCCAGGCTGTAGGCATCCTTTCCTTGTGCCATAAGGACGTTTTATCTCAGTTATGTCTGAATAATATAAAAAACGTTACACATAAAAATCGGCCTAGCCTTTCCGAGAACTGGATAAGGGGCAGGTTGTTTTCATTGGGAAATGTGTGTATATATAGTGTTTACCTCTGCCCTAAGTACTGCACAGCGGTAGAACCAGGTTTGGATGCCAGGGGCAGAGGGGACAAAGTGCTCGTTGGGGCGGGGGGAAGGGAGGGGGGGGTTGGTGGTGCTGGGCGGGTCAGAGAGGAGTCGGGCCAGGGGTCACTACAATTTCCTTAATTTATTTCATGGTTCTAACTAGGAATTGTTTATACTTAATAGTCAAGGAAAAGCTGTTAAGGGTTTTTTACCCAATATATTTCATTTATAAATGTATGTAATGCTGGCTAATCAGATTTACTAATTTGAAGTGTTTCTTTTCGTTTAGTAGTGTGTTGATTGGAACGATGCTTAGCTCATTCAATACTATTTTATTTTGTGAATGTGTATTTCTATCTTGATAAAATGTTTGTTTTGTAAAGGTTTAAATAAACCATAGACCACAAAAAAAAAAGAATTTCATTTATAAAACCTTCCACTGCAAGCCACATCTATTAGTCACACACCACACATTTGCTATGGAGGGAACGTCCAATTAAAATTAGGTTTTAAATTTGACAATGAAATCTAGAGATTGAATCTGATCCGTCCATCAGCAAGACAAAAAAGAACAATTCAATAAACATTTACAAGCAAGCAATATACCACACTGTGTTAATGCTGGTAACAAGGCCAAACAATACAAAACCACAGACTTCAGTGGAAACATATTTTCAGAATTTTCCTAGATTCTCTGACACAAGGTTGTTTGCCTGGCGCAAACAAGCCAAAATAACCTTTTTTTCCTCCAGCAACAGACATATGGTTCCTCCTGAAATAAATCTAAACATTAACAAACAACTTATTCCCTGAGTGCATCAGTGCAATATATTTTGTAAAAATGTCTTATTACCAAAAAGCCAACATGTGGCCAAACATTTAAACTGAAAATAAATATCCCGAATATCAAGTGCTTGTTGCATAACAATGACTCAATAAATACACACAAACCTATACTGGTAATGAGGATGAAACTGTTCCTTCAAATGTAAGGTAAGAATGACGTGCCCCATGAGGCGGTAGGCTATGGAAGACCAATGTGCTTGAAGATGTTTGCTGTGACAGATTAGGACCATGAAGTCCTCTGCCGCAGCAAAGAACCTAAGGGGCATCTGCACTACAAAGCCTTTCTGCAGGGTTTCATTGAAGCAAATGTCTGAATTACTTGATTATAGTCCACAGAGTCAGTCGGGTCTCTTTTAATACTTAGGAAGGCTAAATTTTAAAGTCAATCTTCACCCGTTGTTGACCGTAAGTAACTTTTGTTCAATTTAAACCTTCTAAAACTTCATTCTGCGGTGGCACTACTTATAGGCAAAGTGAGAACTATTCTGAACAAATAAGAACAGTTTGGGTAAACAGCCTGCATATTATTGGCTATCAAGAGAGGCAACACCTCGTTTTAGTAAACTGCTTGTTGTCAGAGAATATTTCCCCATACAGTGCACAAAGAATAATACTCTTCCACAGTGTCGGGCAACAGAGACGTCACCTGCATAAAATGCAGCAAACTCTTTCAATGCGTCAATTATCTGAGCTAGTAAAATGTTTAGAATCCAGTGCTGAGAAAGTATGCACAGTATTTTCTAAAATCTTGAAACTTCACTGTCATCTGAGCAACAAAGGTATCAACAAGAACATAGAAGGTTTCTACGTTGAATGCCTGCCTCCCACTCTCTAAAGGATTCTCATCAGCTGCTTCATATGAAAGCTTTTCCTAGTCCTCTTCCTTTTTTCATAGTGTGTTGTTGTCGCACTCCCTTCAGCCGTGTTTCTGGTATCTGTTTCAAACCGATCAAATATATCGTCTGACCGAAGCTTGTCTAGTTCCTTACAGCATGTCACAACCATGCGTTCTGCAGTTACTAAGTGTACAACTTTGCAAATATGTTGACAGTGCATGCACAGTTTACAGTACTTTGTGTCAAACATATTAAGTATTTAAACTCAAAGGTTTCGATTGTGCATCCCAAAATCCTTTTCCGTTTGCGATTGGGATGCATCCTGCATACATTCGGCGCAATGCTGTGCTGATTGGTACAATGCTTTGTTTCACAGTATCTACTGCCCTTTTACGACTAGTCCAACTAGTGTCTTCTGGCGTTGTTAATGTCAGGGCTGTTTCTTGTAGGTGATGGGCCTGTTGCTCTTCCCGCAGAACTTTCATGTGAGGTAGACTTCTTGGAAAGAAAGTGTACTGTACCTCAAATGTACCAAAACATACCTTTCCTTTTATTCATGTGTGCAGCATCAATCAGCATAAGGTTTAAATTGTGCGCACAACAGTAAACGTGTATAGCTCTGTGTGAGACTTCTTTCACAAGCGCTTGAAGTCCAGCAATACATCCAGACAGTGTTCGCACCATCATACCTCTGCCCACGGATCAAAGAAACATCTAGTTCCAGGGACTCTAAAGTTGATGCCAATAGTTTATAAAAGTCTGCCGATCCTGCTCCAAGGAGTTACAAAATGTTCAGCAGCATGACCAGATGATGTAACATATCTAAGAGATAAACAGAATTGATCAACTCTGCTGACATCTATTGGAGAGTCAACCATGACACTATAGGAAAGGTTTCCACCACACAAACTCCATGCGCCACAGAGAGCTTAGTTAAGGACTTGTAAATCAATTGACCATTTATCAAGGCTCTAGTTTTGTGTTCTTGAGTTCTTTATTGTTGGCCCTTTTGTGATTACACGAACACACAAAGTGAGCCTTGATAAATGGTTAATTGATTTACAAGTCTTAACTAAGCTCTCTGTGGCGCATGGAGTTTGTGTGGAGGAAACCTTTTCTCATCTTCACACGGATTTGAGGGACTCTGTCTCTGTTTACTTTTCCACACTCATGCGACACCTGGATTGAATTGTAAACAAATTAGGGCGCAGAGGTCACCAAGTTGATATCTATAAAAAGTTCCTCGGCCAAAGACATGACACTATAGAATGTGGCCATTTTTAACTTGTTCGAGGATAACGCGCATGGTGCACTCATTAAATAATTCTAAATGTCATGTCTCAAATGGGTTTCATTTTGCTATCCATGAACTATATGCTGTGCTAAAACATTCATACTTGTACATTCAGTAACTTCAAAAAATGTCCTTTATTGACGTACTTCCCAACCCTGCGTGTTCTGTGTCCACGGAGAGGCATCCCGTGCTTGGCGAGGGGTCCACGCAGAGGCATCCCGTGCTTGGCGAGATACAATATAGCATCAAGTAGTCTCCTTGGAATACCACGTTTTTTTCTGTCTCTTCCATTTCAGCTTTTATTAGCTCAGAAACGATAGCCACATTTAGAATTACCCAAGATATAACTATGTGTATCTTAGAATGTTCATGCATTAGAATGTTGTTCTGTTCCATTTTTAAAATTGGCAAAACCGCAGCTACAACCAGTCCATAGCTTTGAAAAGTGCTAAAACATTTTATCGGCAAATGGCCAACAGGCTAAGCAAAAAAGACAGTTACTTCTAGAATACTCTGCACTAACCACTGCGTTACTACAGAGAATCCAACTGCAACCTTTTTTTTTAACCAGTCTGGACTAAATCTTCGAAGATTGGGGTCATATGTACATTTCTAAAGGTGTAGACATTGCCCTGTTCTGAAAAGGGTATTCATCTGTTGGGTAATCTTGCTGCATGTCAAGTGTGACCTGCATTTCAGTATCCAGGTCTTGTACTACTTGTGTGCCAACATTGGTATCTTCAAGAGTTTTAGAGCAATCGGCAGTTGTGCGACCAAGCATACCTTCCGTCTGGGTAACAATGTGTGGAAATCAGGACAGTAGCCCAAGTGGAGATTGGTAGACCTTTATTACACAATGTCTTATGGTAGTTGGACTCCAGGTTGACCCCACAGTTACTTCACAGTGAGGGAAAGGCCCCAGTAATTCCTCTTGTCTTTAAGTTTCTCCTACTCTCACGGACCCGGATAGGCCCACCAGTTGCTCTCACTCTCCTCTCCTTCTCCCTGCAAAAAGCAACAAAAACACCATTAGGCCAGTCCCTTTTATACCTAGTGTTTGGAGGGAAAAAGGACCAATAGGGACTAACTTCCCTCCCCCCTTGTTTGATTGGTGGGGACTCTAGACACCCACCCTCTATAAAAAGTGCTGCCTCCTCCCCACCTCCTCCTTTGGTCTGGCTGCCTAGTTCTGGCTTCCCCTCCCTGCCTTCAGCCACTCCCTCTTTGTTGGCCCCGCCCCCCCAATATGGTGTCCGCCTCGAGGATTGCCTCCTGGAGGCCCGTCCTGACTGAGGCCCCATGCCGCTGTTCGCTGTTTGTGCTGCATCAGGTGAGGAGGGGGTTCTGGTTGTTTCCCCTTTATGGGTTCTTACCCATCTGTCTGGCGCACCTCCGACGCCGAGCGGTCGGCACAAGCCGGGCCCTCTTGTTCCCGAGCCTCGCCCCCGCTCGCCGCCGGAGGTCGCCGAAGTGTCCTCCGTTCGCGGGTCTCCCAGCCGCAGCGACAGCGAACCCGGTCTTCGCGGGTACACGCGGCGCTGCAGCTGTGAGCACCCGCGGCGCCGCGGCCGAAATGCCGACACTGTCGCGGGGCGTTGCGAAGGCTCTCCCGTCAACAGGGAGACCTTCTCGGCGCCCGCCCCCAGCGTCGTGTCCGCCCGCGGCTCTCCCGTCAACAGGGAGACCTTCCCGGCGCCCGCCCCCAGCTTCGTGTCCACCCGCGGCATAGCGGGCTTCCCTGTCCGTGTGTCCCGCTCCAGCCTCACATCCTCACATACCCCCACCACAGATCCAGGCCGGTCGGGCCGGATCGGACTTCTGGACAAGTAATCCGCCACCAGCTGAAAGCTGGCCGGTCTATGCAAGGTAACGAAGTCGAAGGGCTGGAGGGACAGGAACCATCGTAGAACTCGGTGGTTGGTGTCCTTGTGTCTCGCCAACCACTGTAGCGGTGCATGATCGGTATATAACGTAAACTTCCTCCCCAGTAGGTAGTATCGCAATGAATCCACCGCCCATTTAATGGCGAGACACTCCTTTTCGATAGTGGAATATGCCAACTCATGCGGAAGGAGTTTCCGACTGATAAAACATATCGGTCGCAGGAACCCATCCACTTCCTGCGTCAGGACGGCCCCCAACCCCATGCCAGAGGCATCCGTCTGCAGGAAAAAATGCTTCCGGAAGTCCGGGCATACCAACACCGGGTGGGAAGATATACAGTGCTTCAGCCCCTCAACGGCCAGTATGGCTGCGTGATTGGTTGATAGGTCTGGGGAACCCCCGTTTTTCAACGCCTCGGTCAGTGGCGCAGCCAGGGAAGAAAAACCGGGAATGAAACGTCTATAGTACCCTATAAACCCCAAGAAGGCCCTAATTTGTTTTCTGTTAGTTGGTACAGGGATCCCTTGAATAGCCTCGATCTTGGACATCTGTGGTCGAATCACGCCGCCACCGACTATATGGCCGAGGTACTTGGTTTCCTGGGTCCCTAGTACCGATTTCACTGGGTTGATGTGGAGTCCGGCCTGGGCCAGGGTGCCGACCACCTTGCGTAGATGGATTAGATGGTCCTTCCATGAAGCGCTGTATATCACAATGTCGTCCAGGTAGGCCGCAGCGTATCGGTCGTGGGGCTGTAAGAGGACGTCCATCAGCCTCTGAAAGGTGGCCGGAGCACCATGCAACCCGAACGGTAGCACTTTATACTGAAAAAGCCCCTGGGGTGTAGCAAATGCGGTTTTTTCTTTGTCAGATTCCCGTAGTGGGATCTGCCAGTATCCCTTGGTGAGGTCTAAGGTACTGAGGTAACGGGCAGCACCCAGCCTTTCCAGCAGTTCATCCATCCTGGCCATGGGATAGGCTTCGTATTGGGATATCTGGTTGAGTTGTCTAAAATCCATACAAAATCGTACGGCCCCGTCCGGCTTGGGTACGAGTACGATTGGAGAACACCACGCACTGGTTGAGGGTTCAATGATATCCAACCTAATCATCTCTTCGATTTCTTTCTTAATGATCATCCTTCGGGCCTCCGGGATCCTGTAGGGTCTTAGCCGCACTGTCTGTCCGTTTAGGGTTTCGATACGATGCTCCATTAGGTCGGTCCTTCCAGGTAAATGGGAAAAGATGTTGCGGTATGGGTTGAGTGTCTCCCGTATCACGTTCTTCATGTGTTCAGTGAGTGCTTCACCCCATTGCACCTCATCCAATTGGCTGGTTGTGTGTAACAACCCCGTATCTTGGGTGGCCAGAATATTGACCGGTGTAGGCTCGGTCCATTTCTTGAGTAGGTTTATATGGTAAACCTTATATGATGGGCTTCGGTCAGGTTGGTGTATCCGGTAATTCACTGGTCCCACCACGTCCTTCACTACATAGGGACCTCTCCATTGAGCCAACATTTTGTTCGTACTGGTGGGTAGTAATACCAGTACCTTATCCCCTGGTTCTAGCTTTCTTAGGCGACAGCCCTTGTTGTATGTCTTCTCCTGCCGGTCTTGGGCTATACTCAGATGGGAGTCCGCCAGTCCCCTTAAAGTAGATAGGTGGTTCTTAAGGTCCTCAGCGTACTCGGTGAGGGATGTTTCCTTAGTGTTTTCCCAATCCTCCTTAACCAGATCTAGGATTGTTCTGGGCTGTCGTCCAAACAGCAGTTCAAATGGGGAGAATCCTGTAGAGGACTGGGGGGTGTCCCTTAATACCATTAGGATCAGGGGTATGACTCTATCCCAGTCTTTTCCCTCTGGGCCTGTTACCCTCTTCATCATTTTCTTTATTGTTTGGTTGTACCTCTCCACTAACCCATCCGTTTGGGGGTGGTAGACTGAGGTACGCAGCCTTCTGATCTGTAGTCTTTCACAGACTTGTCGCATGACAGCTGACATGAAGTTCGTACCCTGATCGGTGAGGATTTCGGTGGGTAGGCCCACACGTGCGAGGTAGGGGATGAGCTGGTCACATATCTGATTAGCCGACGTCCCCTTTAGGGGGAAGGCCTCGGGGTACCGGGTGGCATAGTCCACAATGACCAGCAGGTATCGATATCCACGACTGACTGGCTCTAGCGGGCCTACCAGATCTATGCCTATTCTTTGAAAGGGTATGGTGATCAAAGGCATCCGCTGCAGAGGCGCCTTGGCTGGCTTTTCCCCACTCGTCAACTGGCAGACTTTGCATTCTTTACAGAATTTAGCCACCTCCCCATAGACCCCCGGCCAGTAGAAACGTTTTAGAATGTTTTGCTGGGTCTTTAGGGAGGCCATGTGGCCACCACAAGGGTGATTATGTGCCAACTGGAGGACAATGCCTCTGTGTGTTTTGGGTAGGAGTAGTTGTTCCCTCCGTGCACCTCCCTCTTCCTGGTAAACCCGATAGAGTAGGCCTTGTCTAGATGTAAAACCGGCTCCCTTGGTCAGGTCTGGGTACCCATTAGGGACGGCCCTTTCGCGGGCCAATGTTAAGGTAGGGTCCGTCAGGGTTTCTCCCCGGATGGAATCCTCATGGTCCTCCGGGTTCCAGGCTATCCGTTGGGTGGCATACATGGATGCGCACTGAGCAAGGCGAGCTTCCCTTCTTTTCATAGTGGGTCTCTCTCGTCCCTGGGTGTTCGGGGGGATGGGCTCCCTGGCAAAGGGTGCTTCTTCCCACCATCCCTGGTCTAGGGCTTTGATAGTCTGGTGGAACTGGGGTAGATCGGTTCCAATCACCACTGGGGCGGGTAAGGAGGGGAGGACGACAGCTTTCATCTCTGTAATATTAGGGCCCACTTCTACTGTTATGGATTTCATGGGGTAGGTCCTCACATCCCCATGTATGCATCGAATGGGGATACTAACATTGGCGAGGTAAGGAGAATCACTTACGGTTGGTAGTACCGCCGTCTGTCGACTTCCACTGTCGAGTAGGGCCCTGGTTTGGTTCCCGTCTACCCGGACGTCCATCTCGTAGAGACCTTGGCATCTTGGTCGTTGCTCGGTCCTCATGTATCCGATCTCCATCGGCTCGGTGCCTCTCTTCCGGGGACAAAACCGGGCTATATGGCCCCACTCGCCACAGTCATAACATTGCGGCTGTCGATATCCCGTGGACAACTGGATAGATCGTGGGTCGGGACCGTTCCTTTTCTCCTCGGATCCAGAAGGGCGTCCTTCCGTTGCTCTCCATCTGGGAAGCCCTCCTCGCAGGCTCTTGGTTTGGAAGGGTTCCAACGGTGGCATCGGATGGCGAATGGGAGATCCGACTCCAAGGGATCTACCCGCTCCCCCTGCCTTTTGGTAGGCCGATGCTATGTCCACCGCCTCAGACAAGGTGGGTCTGTGATGCTGTCGGACCCATCTTTGCATCGGCGGGGGTAGGGCCTCAATGAACTGCTCCAGGGTGACTTTATCTAAGACATCTTGGAGGCCTGTTCCCGGTACTTGTAACCATTTCTCGGTGAGATCTTTAACCCGGTAGAAGAGTTGTCGGGGGTTCTCACCCGGCTTGAGTTTAGCGTCACGCAGCCTCATTCTGTAGGCCTCTTCGTCAAGTCCCAACCGGTCCAATACTGCCTTTTTGATTTCAGCGTAAGGCGTGGTTCCGTTTGGGTTAACGGCCTGGTAGGCACCTTGCATGATGCCGGACAAAAGGGGAGCAACATACTGGCCCCAGCGGTCCACCGGCCACTGAGCGTTTCGGGCGATTCTTTCGAAGGTGGTGAAAAAGAAAGCCGGGTCTTCGCCTTCCTTGAACTTTTGTAACACTGCGGAAGGGACCATGGGTTGGTTTCGGGTGCCGGTGACAGCATCCGTCAGGTGTTTTATCGTCTCTTGGTGGTTGTCCTGAGAAGTGGACTGCAGGGTACCTTGCAATTGTATTGCCTGCTGAAAGGCTTGGCGATCAGCGGCCGCCTGCTGGGCCTGCAATTGGAAGAGCTGTTGTAACTGTTGTTGCCCTTCTGATAGTGTCTGTATTATTTTCTCCATCGCGTTCTCTCTATCCTGCCGACTACGCCACTTGTGGAAATCAGGACAGTAGCCCAAGTGGAGATTGGTAGACCTTTATTACACAATGTCTTATGGTAGTTGGACTCCAGGTTGACCCCACAGTTACTTCACAGTGAGGGAAAGGCCCCAGTAATTCCTCTTGTCTTTAAGTTTCTCCTACTCTCACGGACCCGGATAGGCCCACCAGTTGCTCTCACTCTCCTCTCCTTCTCCCTGCAAAAAGCAACAAAAACACCATTAGGCCAGTCCCTTTTATACCTAGTGTTTGGAGGGAAAAAGGACCAATAGGGACTAACTTCCCTCCCCCCTTGTTTGATTGGTGGGGACTCTAGACACCCACCCTCTATAAAAAGTGCTGCCTCCTCCCCACCTCCTCCTTTGGTCTGGCTGCCTAGTTCTGGCTTCCCCTCCCTGCCTTCAGCCACTCCCTCTTTGTTGGCCCCGCCCCCCCAATATGGTGTCCGCCTCGAGGATTGCCTCCTGGAGGCCCGTCCTGACTGAGGCCCCATGCCGCTGTTCGCTGTTTGTGCTGCATCAGGTGAGGAGGGGGTTCTGGTTGTTTCCCCTTTATGGGTTCTTACCCATCTGTCTGGCGCACCTCCGACGCCGAGCGGTCGGCACAAGCCGGGCCCTCTTGTTCCCGAGCCTCGCCCCCGCTCGCCGCCGGAGGTCGCCGAAGTGTCCTCCGTTCGCGGGTCTCCCAGCCGCAGCGACAGCGAACCCGGTCTTCGCGGGTACACGCGGCGCTGCAGCTGTGAGCACCCGCGGCGCCGCGGCCGAAATGCCGACACTGTCGCGGGGCGTTGCGAAGGCTCTCCCGTCAACAGGGAGACCTTCTCGGCGCCCGCCCCCAGCGTCGTGTCCGCCCGCGGCTCTCCCGTCAACAGGGAGACCTTCCCGGCGCCCGCCCCCAGCTTCGTGTCCACCCGCGGCATAGCGGGCTTCCCTGTCCGTGTGTCCCGCTCCAGCCTCACATCCTCACACAATGTCTGTTGAGTGATCGGGAATCGGACCCTCTGCAGATTCAGTAGAGCATTGTGGAGGCTCAGGAATTTCTGTGTATGATGGATGATCTGTAGAATGCATCGTGATGGGAGGAGAAGCAGTAGACAGATGTTCATCACCAGAAGCATGAGGGACAGAACAAAGGGTGTTTTCCTGTTGAGGTCTGAACGCAAGGAATGAAAGAATCCCTACAATAACATCATTCAGTGGTTACAAATGTTGGCATTACTTGGATGGCCAATAACTTATCTTTGCTCCTGCTTGTTAGTGGAACCTTTTTGGCTGGATCTTGAAAGAAGACTATCTTGGGAGCATGTTGCTGCTTCAGCGAGTTTGTTTGCTGACCTGTTTTCGTCTTGTGGCACCAGGCATTTTTGGTTTAGCTGATGACTCTGGATTCATGATGTTGCTCTGTTCCCTACTTCTGCAGAAAGGGAAGGAAAGCAACACAGATTAGTACATGTTTTAATTAATTTTACACAGCTAACTTATCAATGTTTTAAGTTGAACTGCAACACGATTGTCTCTCGTGCTAAACACAATGTGAAATTCATTTTTGAGCCATTGCCCGTGGGGGTCAGATGACATTTCATGTTTCATGCTAATGCATTTTATGGATTTCAAATCAATTTACATGGTAAATAAGGAAAACTGTCTGTAGGCAATGTTGTTTTGTGGTGGGTGGGCTTGGGCCATGGGGCATTAGGGCAATGGGGCAATGCCGAAACACAAATGCAAGAAGCCAGTGTGGGACAGTCTTTTTTGGGTCAAAGTGGGGCACTTATTTGTGGGCCAGTTTTGATGTGGCTAGTAGTTCTGACCAGTATTACTGAATACATATTCTTTAAAATGCACAATTTGCATCACATTTGATCAAAAACCTCCCTCTGGGGTACTAATCAAACAGTCTTTCACCAAAATAATTAATTGCCATTTCCCCCTCAGGGCAGGGGACCGGACAGCCACAGATTACATTGGTTTAGTGCATTGAACAGGATGGATGGAACACAGACCTATTTGTTGTCTTTGAATTCTGGTACTTGTTGGTTTTGTTCTGCAGTGTAATTGAATAAGAGTATTAGAATGCAAAAAAAACAAAGGACTGGTCCGCTTGGGCTACTGTTAATATATAAAGTATCCCAGTAGGTCTCAGCTCTGCCTGCATGAGCGCATTGTGCATTTAACATCTGTTAGTTATATAACGCTTTCGCCAAAGCTCTTTACATTGAACGTATTTACATACAATTATCACCCAATAGGTCAGCAGACCGTTCTGTATAAACACAATGCAAACCAAGGGCATCTCTAGACTACGGCATTAAGAGCTAGAGTGGGAAATATGAGAGGTAAATCTCTCCAGGATACTTGGCGAGACACTAGTACACACTCCAGGCACACTCTCAAGATGGTTGGTGGACTGGACACAACCTCGAACTCGGCCAGTTGTCAGCCACCAGTGCAGTGCGCGAAGAAACTGTTGATAACATGGCACAAACAATCCACACAGGCCTACAGCTTCAGACATTCCTTCATCGGGCTGCTGCTTATAATTTATGTTGGACGTCATCGTCCGACAGACTTGCATTGCGTATCCCGTTCCGTTCGTGACCCACTGGGCTAACTGAATGTGCAAATTTCTGCCCCAGCGCCCCAACCCTCACAATCGAAAGATATGCCATGCCATTTGCGACTTGCCATCGCTTTGGCTCTGACACTAACCTGCCCAGCTGCAGTCCAGTCCGCACGCCAGGCCAAGGCCTTAGGTATCCATAATTAATATTACATGGATTCTTACCCATCCACACACACTGCCAGGATTTGGCAGTTGGCAAAGCAATCAATGCAATGCAAAATGGCAATGTCTGCCAACCAAAGGACTTGGACTACACTTAATAACAAAAAGCACAGCCTGCTCAGGTGCAAGGCAATGACAAACATGCCTCCAATAAGATGCCCCGCCGACTATCCCAGTCAGACATAGAATTTTGTGGCCATGCCAAAGTCAAAGAAAAGCAATGCGCTTGGAACAATAATTCATTTACACATCCACGTGTCCTCGCAAATGACCAATCCAAACTCAAAAGCCATGATTTGATTACATACATGATGGACGCTCTCACTCGCAGTGCACCCAGATGACCAGTCCCCACCGATGAAACGACGCGTGCGAAAAAAGCTAAAATGCGCTTTTTACACTGCGCCTGGCCATGCCATGGCACGCACAGTTTTGCACTTCTAATGCTTGCGGCCTTGCGCCTGACGTGTATGCGGCTCTGAGAGGCAGCAGCAGCATAGTGATTTACTTTTCTAACAGCGCTGAGCTGCCTGTTGTCTCACTCCGAGCCTGTCCGACTCTCATATTCACACATCACAATCTCATTTATTAATGGCAGGTACACCAACTTCCAAGCCCATGCTAATATTGAGTTGACAGATACTTGCACACATTTGTGAGAAGGAAAGGAGACATGGGTCTGAGCGACCTCATCCCCGGGCCTGGCTTGCTTGCAGCTCGCACCCCCGAGCTGTGACCCGCACAGCACTCGGCCAGGCCGGCGCTGAAATTAATATGGCAGCCTAGGCCCAG
Organism: Ambystoma mexicanum; assembly: GCF_040938575.1. Lineage (NCBI taxonomy): Eukaryota > Metazoa > Chordata > Amphibia > Caudata > Ambystomatidae > Ambystoma > Ambystoma mexicanum. Next base: position 434,928,205 of record NC_090921.1, on the reverse strand, counting down.
CAGGAGCTGTGGGGGTGCACCAGGGTGAAGCGAGGGGGTGCGAGCGCCCCCCTCCGACAGCCCCCTCCCCGTGCACAACCCTGGATCCGCCACTGATGCTGCAATAATCTGCCATCCCTCAAAATCGACAATTGCTCTGTACTTGATTATTATCACAATTGCACACAATATTTGCAGAGTAACTGAGAAGTAGCAGGGCTTGACACCACAATGTTATTTAAGGCGCCAGTGATCTCCAAATTGTATATACATCTCCTGTGGACAGATGTGCTTAATTATGTGCAGTGCATGAAGCGTAAGTCTTCTATTCTTGGCATGGGTGAACCTGTTGATATTCCAGTTCAATATATTATGTGAGGTTATACTTCAGCTGCTTTCCGTGGATCCAGAGTATATTACAATATGTTTACAATGATGAGGCAAGGTCAGAGTGATTCAGACCGACTTTGTACAATAGGATGGTTTTAATAGATGTTCTTTTCCAAATTGCCCTCAGCACCAACCATCAATCAATCCTACCTTCCCTACCCATAACCTCGGTCATAGACACCTGTCCAGAAAGGTTTCATGTGAGAGAGTGTTCTGCAGGCGGCATCAGACCCCCAGTCCTACAAGCCTAACTGAATAAAATTGATATTAGGTGAAACGGTAATCAGGTAATCCATCTCTCTGTCCCCTAGCACTTAAAGCTAAGTACTTCCCTCGGCCAGAGGGAAATGTTGCAAAGGAGTATCTACTTGTGCATCCCATGTAGTATTTTCCAAATCGTAACGTAGCCCCAACCATCAGTACATCCTTCTTAGCATATTATTTATTGACCCGAGCCAATCCGAATGTTCAGATAGCAGTCAATAACTACTGCATTCTGTCTTCAAAGCAAACTGAGAAACAATGCGATTCCCAGGTAACATCCTATTTAACACAAAAAAAAGTGAGCTGAAAGAGGGTAAAATGCTTTCACTTTCTTATAGAGAAATCTTCATTTTACATGACACCTAATTTGTGATCATGTTAAACCCGCTCCAGTATAACTTGGCAATTTTAAATGCTTAACTTCGTAGAAAACCTTATTTAAATATTACAAAAGAAAAACAAATTTAATTTACTAACTCAGTTTGTCTATTTACTTTACTCGCTGTTCAAGTAACATTTTGACTTCACCCAAAAAAATCTGAAATCTCTTGGAATTTCCTCCATGTGTTTCATGGCCTTATAAACCTCAGATCAGTTAATTCTTGCTTGGGATAATGACCCTTAGCCTTGGGACATAACTTGGTGATGGGTCATTACTGCAACAATGACCCCTACCTCGGTTTATAAGGCTGTAGTAGCACATAGATGTTGTGTTCTCCCCTCAGCCAATTACAATGTTTAGAGTGCAATCAATGTCAATAGCTACTGGTATCGACTGCATTCTGAACATTGTCTTAAAATGCAGACAGTGAAACAACTATGCAGTTACCAAGCATGATTTCTTTTCAACAAAACATTTCCTCTCTGGTAGGACCTTTTTTTGCTGCAACATGCTGTTTAACACATGAAGGAGAAAGCTGAAATATTGGAAAATGCTTTCAGTTTCTTAGAGAAACTGTTTACTTTTACCTGACACCTACTGAAGGCTCATGTTAAACCTGTTCCAGTGGAACCAAACTGCAATTAAAATGCTTAGTTTATGAAGATGGCCATGTTAGTTTAATACTACAACAGAATACATTTACTTTACTAAATCGGTTTAAATTTAGTTTGCTCACTCTTATTTCACCACCAAAACCTGCGTTTCCACTCCCACGTGTGCTAATAGCTTTTTAGACCTCGGGAGGGGTTATCGCTTGGTATAAAGACCCTTCTCCAGCATGGATTCACATGCTCATGAATATTCCCTGTCGTCAGGCTGGGAATCCTCGGTAAAGAAAAATCAGTATCAGTTTCGTTTCTGATCTGTCTTTCGTAGTAGTAACCAATCACTGATCTCTGCGTCATACTGACCACAGCCAATGACTGCCATCTCCCTAAGCCCCGCCTCTGGCAGCCATCTTCAGATTTTTACCGCACGTTCATGTGTTGGGATCCTCGTGCTATTGCTCTCGAGCTGTAGTGCGTTTTCGCGCTTTTTCATAGGAAAATTCTTTTTTTCGGTCAAAAGAGCCTCAAGCTCCACCGTTTCTTTATCCGATCAACGGGGACCCGTGTCGGATTCCTCTACGCCCCTCAAGGGTGAAGATTTCGTTGAGCCACGCTTTTGGAGGACTCCAGAAGTTTCTCAGGCCCATCTCGGACATGGCCCAGGACAAGGGAAGCTCGACGCCCGGAAAGCTGTTCAGGATCTGCCCTGGATGCCAGCTTCAGAATGTCTTTAAGGAGGACGAACACTCTGTTTGCCTCTACTGCCTGCATGAGGACAAGACGCACGTGGAGAAGGACTGTGCGTTTTGCGGCAATATGTCGGAGCGGACCATGAAGGACCGCCATCTGCGTCTCGCCAACTGGCTGGAAGGGAAGAGCCCGTCAGGCGAGAAAAAGAAGAAGTCCGAGCGGCCTTCTAAGACCTTTGCGGGCGCCCCGGCGACGGGGGCCCAACAGAAGGCCAAGTCCGCTGGCACCGGGAGCGCCGAACGGTCGGGCTATACGGTTGCCAGGCAGGGCGCACCCTCCCCGGCGCCATCAACCACGAGCCAACGCTCTGGCTCGGGTAAGAGGAAGGCCAAGCACCCGGCAAAGCTCCTGGAGAGACCCCGGTCGAGCTCGAAGGCCCCATCAGAGGGGGAGCGAGTCGGTGACCCTCCCCCCAAGGAGAAGGCGGTGAGCGCACCTAAGGTGGTGAAAGCCTTGATCCACCCTGCCAAGGCCTCTTATCGAGACAGTTGCGGTGGCCCTGGCTCAGCCTGTGGAGGCGACTTCGGGGCCCAGAGTCTCCCTGCCACCATGGAGGGAGTCCTCTTTCAAGACCATCGACAGGACCCCCATGAAACCTCCGATGGAGAAGAAAAAGGGGGGGCAGGAGGTCGTCGTGGATTCGGCCTCAACCTCTGAAGAGGAGCTGATCGAAGTCTTAAGCCACGGCATTGGCGTGGAAGAAGACCAGCCTGTCGGGAGGGACCCCGACGTAGGAGACGACGAGAACGTCGAGGGTGCCGACGAGGCTCCTGACCGCCCGTCGGAATCCCCTCAACCAGTGCCGCAAGACAACTCGGCGGCCATTTTGTTGGCTATACAGTCCTTATGCTCGGAGATAAAGACGAGATTGCCGTTACCACCAACGGAGGAACCGCTCCCGACGGGGGACCCGGAGCCAGGCCCTTCTGGGAGCCCTCCTCCTAAGAGAAGAAGGATTCATCCTCCACCTCCTTTTCAACCATTGCTCCCAGCTCAGCCCTCCTCCCCGTGGGGATGATACGGGGAAGGACACGGCCGCGACGGGTACAGACGAAGAGGTTTACGACGAGGATCTCCCGTCGTCACCTCCTCCCCGGGCTTCCCCGCCCGACGAGATTGGATCGTTTCATGCCATGATCGCCAGGGCATCCGAGCTTTTCCAGCTCTGCCCGGAAGCGAAGAAGGAAGGAAGGTTTCCTTTATCAACGGCGCGAGACCAAGAGGAAGACGGTCCTCGCTGTACCTCTACTGGACGATATCTGGAATGAGGGTCTCGCCCTCGTCAAGAACCCATCCACAACGTCTGCGAGAAGGGATCGGTACGAGAAGAAGTACCGGGTCCCGGACGCGGCCCCCTTGTGCCTTCGGGCACAGCCGACCCCGGACTCGGTCGTCTCCGCGGCGTCCAGGAAGAAAGCGGGGGGGCTTCGGCCTCTACGTCAACCTCTGCCCCCCCTCACCCCTCCCCCTCCGCCGGACAGCAAGGGAAAGAAATTGGACAGGGAGTTGTGGTACAAGATCGGCCCCCTGCTGGACTTCCTACCGGACGACAAGAGGGCGGAGGCCCTAGAGATCTTGCAGGAAGGAGAAGTGGCATCGGACCACGCCATTACGATAGCGACGGACATCGCTGACACTGGATTTCGCCAGTTGGGCAACGGCGTGTGCCTTAGACGGCGTGGATGGCTCAAGGCAACAGACTTCCGGAAGGACGTGCAGACCAGAGTTTTGGACATGCCATTCGACGGGAGCAACCTGTTTGGGAAAACAGTGGACAATTCCCTACAAGCCATCAAGACGGACACGGAGATGGCCCGGGCTCTTGGTGTTCTTCAGCAACGACGGCCGCACTTTCGGAGCGCCGGAGGCAAGCAGGGTGCCTCCAAAGGTTCCGGCGGCGGATATTCCACCTACCGTCAAGCGGCCCTACAGGGGATGAGGCAAGTCGGGCGGACCCCGCCATCATCGCCAGGGAGGACAAGGCGGCAAAGCCTCGTTGAAGCAGGACTGAACCGGCCGTGGGGTCGGGCCCCCACCGAAGCATCCCGGTGGGAAGCCGGCTGGCGAACTTCGTCAGCGTGTGGGAGTCCATCTCCACCGACCGTTGGGTGCTGGACGCCCTGGCCCAGGGTCACGCGCTCGAGTTTCTAAAGAAGTGCCCGCGCGTCCCCCCCGTGGCCAGGAAGGAACATCACATCCCTCAACTTCTCTTGGAGGTAAAGGCGATGCTCAAGAGAGGCGCCATCGAGCTCGTCCCAAAGAGGCTTCGGGGCTCCGGAGTTTACTCAAGATACTTCCTCGTGAAGAAGAAGGCAGGAGGATGGCGTCCCTTCCTGGACCTACGACGACTGAACAAATTCATCAAGGCACAGAAGTTCCGGATGGTCACCCTCCAGCACGTCCTGGGTCAGCTGGAGGAGGGCGATTTCCTGTCGTTGTTGGATTTGGAGGATGCTTACTTCCATATCCCCATCCTACAGGGACACCGAAAGTTTCTCAGATTCGTGGTCCAAGGGCGTCACTACCAGTTCAGAGCCCTTCCCTTCGGATTGAGGTTGGCACCCAGGGTGTTCACCAAGTGCCTCGCACCGGTGGCGGCGCGGCTGCGCCTGGAGGGGATCCACGTCTACCCCTACCTGGACGACTGGCTCATCCGAGCAAAGACAAAGGAGCTCGCTGCGGAGCACACGGCGAGGACTGTCCCATCTGGTGCCCGCGCAAGACGCACTGTTTCTGGGAGCGAAACTCGACACAGTGGCGCTTCTGGCTTCTCCGTCGGAGGAAAGGACGAGGGCCATCTTGGGCAAGGTGCAGCGGATGCTGGTTGCGGACGCGGCCAGGGTGAGGTCCATCAAATCCCGCCTCGGAATGATGTCTTCTTGCATTTATTTCATCCGCCTGTGCAGTCTTCGGATGCGCCCGTTACAGGAGTTCCTGGACGCTCACTGGATCCAGACGACGGGCAGCTTCAAGGACAGAGCTTCCGACGAGCGATCCGGTGGTGGGGCACCCGCGCGCATCTGATGGCGGGCATGGACTTCCAGACCCCGGGCCACCAGAAGACAGTGACCACGGATGCCTCCCTGGAAGGGTGGGGAGCGCACACCGAAAATCTGCACGCGAGGGGCCTTTGGCTGCCGACGGAGAAGTCCCTCCATATCAACATCCTGGAGCTCCGTGCAGTGTTTTGGGCCCTCGGGTCCTTTCTTCCGTCCCTCAAGGGCAAGGCGGTGAGGATCTTGACCGACAACACCACCACCATGTTTTACATCAGGAAGCGGGGCGGTACCAGATCCCCAGCCCTGTCCAAGGAGGCGCAGGATCTGTGGCATTGGGCTGTCACCCAAGGGATGTTTCTGGTGCCGTTTCATCTGGCAGGAATAAAAAACACCATCGCCGACTCGCTCAGCAGAGATCTGCGCTCGTGCCACGAGTAGGAACTACGACAGGATCTAGTGGACCGCCTCTTCCGACAGTGGGGCACACCCCAGATCGATCTGATCGCGATGGCGACAAACTCCAAGTGCCAGAGGTTCGCCAGCAGGTTTCCCCAGCCGAGGAGCATGGGCGATGCTTTCTCGTTCCCCTGGGAGGGCCTGTTCCTATACGCGTTCCCTCCATTGCCGTTGCTGATCCGCCTCATCAACCAGCTCAAGAGGTCAAGGTGCAGGATGATCCTCGTCGCACCTGCATGGCCGAGGCATATATGGTTCCCGGACTTGTCCCCGTCAATCAAGCTGCCAGTGGACACGGATCTTCTCTCCAGGGAAGGAGGCGCCATCCTCCATCACGACCCGATGTCGCTGAACTTGCAGGCCTGGCTCCTGCAGCGTTAGAGTTTGGAGATTACGACATACCGGCCGATTGCAGAGAGGTTCTTGCAAAGGCCAGGGCGTCCTCAACTCTTAAATGCTACGGACACAAATGGAAAAGGTTCTCTGTCTGGTGCCACGCACAGAAGATTAACCCTCTACGGATTACGGCTCCTCAAGTACTGTCGTACCTACTGATGCTGGCAAAGGCTGGACTGGCGCACGCTTCCATCAAGATTCATCTTGCTGCGATCTCCCGATACACCAGAACCACGGGACGGACGTCTTTGTGGTCTCGTCTGGTGAAAGAATTCATGAAGGGACTGTTCAGATCGTTCCCACCGGTGAAGGCTCCGGCCCCGGCGTGGGAGCTCAACGTGGTGCTGACCAAGCTCATGGGACCTCCGTTCGAGCCTCTGCACTCAGCTCCGTTGTAGTTCTTGTCGTGGAAAACAGCGTTTCTTGTGGCCATCACCTCCGCACGACGGGTGGGAGAGATCCAGGCCCTTTCCTGCAAGCCCCCGTACTTGACTTTTCACGACATGAGGTTAGTGATCAGGACGCACCCCTCCTTCATGCCCAAGGTGCCGTCGGACTTCCACCTCAACGAACCCTTGGTGTTGCCTGTTTTCTTCCCGTTGCCTTTGTCGCCGGCTGAAAGGACTCTGCACTTGCTGGATGTGGCTAGAGCACTGAAGTTCTACGTGGACCGCACAAGTTTTCGGAAGACGTCACAACTTTTTGTGAACTTTGGACCTGTCAATCAGGGGAAGGCTCTCTCAAAGGCTTCCATTTCCAGATGGCTCTGGCTGTATCATGTACTGTCATCGGTTGGCAAACCGACCACTGCCTGGCCGTCCGAGAGCCCATTCCACCAGAGCGATCGCAGCTACCACGACGTTCCTATCTGGTGTGCCCCTGCTGGACATCTGCAGGGCTGCTACGTGGAGGTCGACGCACACCTTCACAAAATTCTACTGCGTCGACCGGGATTCCAGGGAGGAGTCCAGGGTCGGCCAAGCAGTGCTGCGCAACCTGTTCGCCTAAGGTGAGCCTGGTGAGAAGGTAAGAGATGCTTGATGTTGAGTTGTGGTATTGCTTAATGTTGAGCCTGTTGCCACCTCCCGTGTTTGCATGTGTGTACTGCTATGTATTCTTTTATTCATGAGCATGTGAATCCATGCCAGACCCCATGTTGGAGAAGAAACAAGTTGCTTACCTATAACTGTTGTTCTCCAGCATGGGTCTGGCATGGATTTACATTCGAACCCTCCCGCCTACCCCTCTGCGGCTCTTCATTTGGTCATACTGCCACTTCACGTGCTACCAAATCTGAAGATGGCTGCCAGAGGCGGGGCTTAGGGAGATGGCAGTCATTGGCTGTGGTCAGTATGACGCAGAGATCAGTGATTGGTTACTACTACGAAAGACAGATCAGAAACAAAACTGATACTGATTTTTCTTTACCAAGGATTCCCAGCCTGACGACGGGGAATATTCATGAGCATGTGAATCCATGCCAGACCCATGCTGGAGAACAACAGTTACAGGTAAGTAACTTGTTCCTTCCCCAACGTATAGCCTAACTTGTTGATGGGTCATTATCCTGTGATAATGACCCCTCCCGAGGTCTAGAAGGCTATATTGTTTTCTAATCGTCCAGAATCGCACACATTTCAGTCAATACATAACTCAGCATAGAGAGCTAAACTTTTAATTGGTTCCATTAATCTCTTGACATGCATGGACAGTAGGGAAACGTAAAAAGAAATATCCAAATAACCTCACGAGCAGACCATGCCACATCCCTCTAACTTGGTTAAAGTCCTACTCCTGTGTCCTGTTGGTAGCGTTAGACTTGGCTGCAATGACTGGATGCAGAACAGTCTCAGAATATGCTATTGTACTTCATGGGTGAGCCTCTTCTAAAATGAAGTAATATGGCCCTGCAAATATTTGATCTTTGTCTTGAAGCACAAGTCCCCTTCTCACTGACCTCATAAGTAAGAACGTTCGTAGTAATTGACTGAGTCCCCCTATCCTGCTGTCTTTGTTGTGGGACACTGTGAGGTGTCATTTTCAATGGCCCAGTGTAGCAAACCAAGCTCCAAAAACGGAGAGAGAGGATGAAGAAATTGGCGGGTAATAGACAATTTGGGGCAGAGTCGAAAATATGGAGGTTCAAAGAGGGGCACTAGAGACAAAAAGAGGCCGGCAAAGTATGTTAGAGTCTTCGCTCCTAGTGTTTGCAGACATCCCTCCCTGCTCCCTTATTTTCCCCATAGATCTATTTATCAGCAGATCCCAGACCTCATGAGATAGGTGGAGTCGCAGGGCTGCTGTGTAGACCCCTTCTCATGTCCCTAGTTGCAAATGGCTCCTGGGTGCTCTATTAGGCTGCCTAAGTCGCTGCTCATAGGGTGCCTGCAACAAATATAATTGTTGATATTGAGTCTAAGGTAGAAGATGACAAGTATGTTTTAGGTTGATTCTGTTTCATGAGGGTAACTCATCTCTTTAACACCCCTTAACTGTTTTTTTTATAGGTGTTGCAGAATATGGTGCACTGTGCTGATCTTAGCAACCCAACAAAGCCTTTGGAGTTATATCGCCAGTGGACAGATCGTATAATGGTGGAGTTCTTCCACCAAGGTGACCGTGAGCGTGAGAAGGGAATGGAGATCAGCCCTATGTGTGATAAGCACAACGCATCAGTGGAAAAGTCACAGGTTTGCAAAGGGACTTTTCTTTTGTATTGATGACTAGCGTCAAACTGCAAGTCGGCTAAACTACCTTGGGATAATAGTAGTGCCTATATTAACACGAATACACAACAGCATTGCGTTATGTTGATGAAAATGGATGCGTTGGCATCATAAGATATTTAACCCCTATAAAATGTGTGTGTTGGACCAGCTTTATAAATGAGCAAACATTATCAGCTAACGCATAGAAGTGAATGCCCTCAAATGTTGTAGAAGCCATACGATTTATTGTGGTGGGCACTCTGACAAATACCTCTTCCCTGATTCTGGGAACATCTAGTGCACTGACCAAGGGGGATGGGTACCTCCCAGCACACTATAAATTGGCCCAAAGGAGGTGCACAGGGATACCCGGGTCACACTCACTTAGTCCCCTCCTTGTAGTCCTATTATGCCAACTGGGGACCGGGTTGCTTTGAGGAGTAGCACTTATACTTTAGGAGTAGAGAACACCAGGGATCAGGGGAACCCCTTCTCCAAAGCAGCGTGATTTCTCTCTTTTTGAGCTATTGCCCCTTTGAGGGGGCAGAGGAGCAATGGTTGCACAGAACTAATGGCACCTGCTAACAACACTGTGCCCCTTGCATAGGTACATGAATCCAGTCTACATCTGCATGGTGAGAGGACCTGAAGATGAACCACACGCACCAGAGAACAGACTAGCTAGTCCCAAGTCGCACAGAAGAACTGAAACTTCCGGGTGGGGCCACAGCCAAACACTAAACCAGAAGCCTGAAGAGAGAGACTTGAGTTGCCTTGACCCTGAGAGAGGCTGGAATGCAGGACCAGGTGTGGCTGGCAGAGAGAGGGCCACCCAAGGGGGAGAATGGGCATGCTGGTTCCCAGTCCCATAATCTGGCTCTAAGCCACCTGGGGGGGTGGGGGGTGAAGGGCTCTAACCCAGCAGACCTCCCACAATCCAGCTGCCTGAATCCCTTTTCACCATGGAGAGACTAGAAGGCAGGAACATCCTACCCTACAATAATGTAAAGGGCCAGATACATGTTTGTCGAAGAGGCTGCCTGAACGCACAGAATGCTCCGCTAGAGGGAGCTATTGCCTTAGGAAATATAGTGGGCCAATTTGCATAGCAACGCCTGTTGTCACTGCTAAATGTAGCTGTACGCTTAGGATATATAGTGGTCTTACTTCCTACTGTGTGAATGAAAACCTGAACTATTGGCTGTGTACATGGGCCTATACACCAGTAGCAATATAAAAGCACAAAACGTCACTCTGTTTTTGGAGAAGGAGCCAGAGATCAGCTGTTTTGGGGAAATCTGGAGGAAGGAGCGAGAAGAGAAGGAATAGACACTGAAAGCAAGCAGCAGAGGTAGGAAACATCAGGAATGGAAGAGAAGTGATTATCGGAAGTAGGTGGAGGAGATAAGGGAGCATAAGTAGAGATTGTAGGATTGAGGCTGTGAGGTTGCTCGGACAGGACGGTAAACATCAGGAACATGTTGGTGAGTTTGATCAGGAGTATATTGGTCCATTTGGTCAGGTGGAGGCTGGAGTGGTTGCTATAGTGGTGGTGATATTAATAAGGAGAAAGAGTTTATTATCAGGAGGAAGAAGTTTGGAGGAAGTTGGTGAGTTTGGTAAAGAGATGAGATTAAACGGGAGGAGGTTGGTCAAGACGGTAGTGGTTGAACATCAGGAGAAGGTTGGTCAACTTACCAAGGAGGAGGAGGTTGAGCATCCGCATGTGGATGTGTTTAAGTCCTGATATTGCAAAAGGGAAAAAGGTAAGTTTGCATGCCGGCAGGTCATTGTGTATATATCCCTGTACAGGAGTCCTTTCAGCTCAGTAAGTACAGATCGGCAGATAGGTACCCCTTAGTTGCACCTAAGTGCACATAGGCAGAGAGTTTTTATGTTCTGAGTATGGCAGCTCTTATTATTCGGCTTTTGGAAAATGTTGAATGTATGGGTACCTATGATACCTGGGCAGAGATTAATAAATGCCCATGCCAATTATGCTGTAATCCGAGATGGTGTCTGCCCCATGACTGTACAAGTATTTGTGAGGTTTCATAGATGTTGCATGGCTTATATGAAGCATACGGGGATATTTCTAATGGTATATACAAATAAGTTTGGTTATCATTAAAAAAGGTATCTGAGATCAATCGACTATAGCAACAACGATATTAACCATGCGGCTGAGTGTAGACTTGTGTACTCATGATGGTACATGTGATCACTAGTCATTTAATCATAATTACAGAATGATTGCTGAGAATCGGAACATGGGTCTAAACTGCAGTGTCCAGTCATGGATCAATGAACGTTCAGCCATGATCATAACTAGGGAGCATTCAGGGAAACTCTGAACAGGTAGTATGAATGAATTAATCTTTATTTAGAAGAAGGCGGCTTCATAAAAGATAACCTACAAACTATAAAACAATAGAATAACGTATATAACATGATAAAATAAGCACAATACATTCAGTATCAATTCTAAAAATTAACATCTGTGCAACTGCAATCATTCAAACATATTTTTGGCAATCCACTGTTTAGTGGCTTCTAAATACATATTCACAGCACCAGCTTCCTCTTTCGATGGCAAAGATAATATAAAATAGCTTCTTTTATTGTAGTGCAATGTGTGTTCCTTTAAAATAGGTATTACATATCTTGACCTTGGTTTGTAAAATGCTATGCAGAAAAACAAAAGATGAGCCAGCTTGGGGAATAAAGATTCATTGCATGGACATCGATATTCACTTCAGGGCCTATGAAGATTAAACCGTTCTTTTTCTTAACTAACGACTGTAAACAACTCAAGTGTAACAGAACAGACCTCTTTCTTTTGCAATGAAATCAGTGCATGTAATCAGCGTTGTGCCCACTACAGCCATGATCTTGATCCCTGAGGACCGACTGCTTATTGAACGACAGCTACGCAAGTCCCTTCTAAACTCCGTTCTTTTTTGATGCACCAATGTAAGATCAGCCTTGGAAGCATTTGTCGGAGCAGCATAGAACCCTAGCAACGGGAACGCTTTTTCCAAACAATTCAGCTAGGTGATATTCCTACAGGTATCAAAGTTTCAGATATTGTATGATCTCATGTTTTAGATGATGCTCTGATTGGAACCATCATCCTACCCAGAATAAAAGTGGTTTTAGACTTATAAGGTCATTTATATAGTCCAGTCTTGATTCTTGTTGGAGGAAATTGATTGAGGTACCCCTTAGTTGCCCCTAAAAACCTTTCGAAGAAATCCATTTTCCCTGACCTGAATCGTTTGTTCTGGAGACTGACACCAGATGTCAGTACCATAGGCACATGATGCAATGTGCTTAGCCTGGTAAATGAAGTGTAGGATCCATACTTCCACCCACCTCCAGTCCAGATATATGCAGTGCTCCTCACGACTGCATATTTCTGGGATGCTCCAGAAATATGGTCCGACCAATTTGCCCTAATATTAAGTCACCCCTAAATAATGTTTCCGCCCAGACAAGCTCAAGTCCAGATGCGAGGATGTAAGTCATGTTTTAGGCTGCCTTCCAACACATATAATGCATATAACTTGGGACTTCTTTGTATTGATGAGCAGATCTCTACCACCCATATATTTTGCATAGGTGTGTCTGTAGTGCTGCCGGAGTATGCGCAGCAGCACTGTGTTGTTGGCATAGGACAGCACAGTGATGGTTCTACGCGCCTCTCTAGGTTTATCTTTGGTGACTTTGTTCAATTCAGTTGCCAAATTGCTGTGATGGAGGTTGTACAGTAGTGGGGCCAGGACACACCCTTGCCTGACCCTGCATAAGATGTCAAATGATGGATAGAATTCTCCTTCATTGTTCAATCTCGCTGCCGCCATTAGGCCTGTGTGGAGGGAAATTAATATATTCAAGATGAGCGTTGGTAAGCCCATTGTTTGTAGAATATTCCTCGACTTTGAGTGGTTTACCATATCAAATGTTTGGCTGAGGTCTATGAACCCCAATAATGTTCAGAATCAAACTGAGGTTCAGGACTTGCTCTACTGTGCCTACTTCTGCCCTTAATCCATATTGCACCTCTGGGAGGATGTCCGTATCTTTCACCCAGTTTGCTATACGCGTATAGATCACCCGGCATAGCCATTTTGCAGTGGCATCGTTTGGAGATCTTGGCAGAGAACCGCTGGGGTCCATCGTGTCTCCTTTTTTGAGTAACAGAATTATTTTGGATTCCTTCCAGCTGTCGGGCAACACACTCTTGATTGCAAATTCATTAAACATTTTGGTAAACACTGGAACCCATACTCGATGTTCCTATGTCTTTCAACACCAGAGCTTTACCAATGGGGATCGAGAACAGCGCTCCCTTTAATTCATCAACCCGAAACTCAAGAAAAGGCTGGTCAGTTTTGATGGGATCCTGATTTGCGCCATTGGATATTTCTACGTCTGTGCACCCTCCCTCACAGCTGAAAAGCCTTGAAAAGGGATCAATCCAGACAGAGGAAAATCACTTTTGTTTGGTTTTACGGGCGCCTCTTTCAGTTGCAAACGCCTGCCCTTCCATGCTGTAGCATTTTTCAGTGCAAAGTGTTTACATTCCTTTCTCATCGCAAATCGACGCCATTCCTATTTGATATCTTTGCTTTTTTTAATTGCATAATCTTACCGTCCCTCAGTCTTTGTTGTACCACCGTGGGTAGCTAGTTAGAGTTACTCAGCTGTAATGTAGTGGCGGTATGAAATTTGCAGATATTAATAATGCTATCATATTTTGTAAATGCACTAAATATAGCTTATAATTTGAGCAACAGATCTCAATAAGAGGGAGGAATGCAACTATTACTTTAATGAAGCATGATTCTCTGCCCATTTAGTAGGCCTTCTGATGGTATGTTTGTCTTTAGAATGGTGTTTCGGGGCGCTAGGAGTATTGATATTACCGCCATGAAAGATCAACAGTATCATGGGATCGTAATCGCTCTCGGGACGTTGTTCCATTTTTAGATTATACAAGTACTGCCAATTTAACGCATGCACTAAAAAATAATCAATTGTTGAATTGCACCTTGCAATACCAAAAGTATAATGCCCCAGTCTGTCTGCTGGTAGCCTTCCATTTGCTGATCTCAGACCACGGTCTGCTTGGTGCACCAATAGCATATCACCTGCTTCATTTGATGACCCATCTAACGTGATCGGTGAAGGTATATTCAATGCAATATCTGCTTCTTTATTTACACCCACTATTCACAATTACCCAACCTTACATTAAAATCTCCCCCCACAATTATAAAGTGATTCTTATAATGTTAATATCATCGGTTCTGGGGCGGTCCAGACAGTTAGCAAGGAGGTTATATCTGAACCCATAACCCCACGCTGTGATGCATTATAGAAGTTCATTACAGATTGCACTCGTTCTGTGCCCTTCGCAAGGATGTTAATCCTTAACACTGTAAGGCAAGATCTGCATTTAATGCCAGGACGGACTTTTACATATCTGGCAAGGCCTCCACTGTTTCTCCCTTTTTTGTTCCAAAACGCTGGAACATAAAACACAAGAAAACTACATCTCAATGCGAGTTCCCAGGTCTCCTGAAAAAGTAAAACATCAAAATAAGATGTTTTCAACAAATTCGGGTTTACCAAGCTCTGATCTCAAACCAGCTTTGTTCCAAGATAGCACTTTAAAACACCTTCCCGCATTGGCAGGCAACAGCTGCCGCAAATGGCCCTGCACTGCATTGTAAGCTGGGTCCTTAGCCTGTGCAGACAGTTCAAATGTTACTAGATTACATAGGGCTCTCTCCAGAGTAATAGGGGCCAATTCAACATGCCTTATGATGTTTGTCTTGGTCCTATGCTCCATATGCATGTCTGTTCCAGCAAGATTTCCTTCAACACTCGATACCTATTGATGATATAATTTCGTGCTTATTACAGAAGGTTTCAAATACTGGCATCTGCAAATCTCACTCTGAGACTGCAGTTTGCACAATACATGCAGTCTGACAGAATTCATAATAGGGGTTACATCTGGTTAGTGCCCAATGCTGCCCAGATGTTCCCTCAGCACTTTTTCTAAGCTTCGCATGTACGTGTTTATTGGTGTGAAAACAGCCCTTGAATTTAGTTCTTCTTTCTCCAATTGTCTAATTGATCTACTTCAGTGTTTATTATGGTATGTGGTTTTCCTTGTCCGGTGGCATCACAGAAAGTGACACCAATACTGTTATTAGTACTGTTGGTATTACCATTTGCGTTACTGTGGCAGAATTTGGGTTCAAGGGCGATACAATCGGCCGGATATGTTGCTCAATGTCCAAGCTGATTCACTGCAGTCGTTTTTGTTACTTGAAGCCTGTGGAAAACGTGCCACACATAGTTTTGCACTGATGTACATTTCACATTTTTGAACCATTGAATTCCTTTCTCTATTGGCACGGCTTCTGAAAAGCCCTGATGTACATGGGAGGAGTGGGATCCGTTGAGCCTCTACTGTGGACGCTTCCCCTGGGCTGTGACGCTCGTCACCCCTGCCTCAACACCAACTAAATCTAGATTGTCTTGTGGTTTGGCTGGACCTGATACGCTAGCAGATCTCCTTTCAGGAGAAATTTTGTTGCATCTGGTCCTGCCTTTTTTCACCAGATCGTTAATAAGGTCTAAACTTTTCTCTAATAGGATTTCATCTTGTATCTATTCCTCTCTAATGGTACCAACTGCTTACAATGACTCATAGCATCTAGCCTTGAAAGTCCACTCCAAACATATTCTTGGGCTTTCTTGGTGTATTCTGCTTTTCCATGATCTCTGATAGAACCCTAGTGATGCTTGGGGTGACCTGCACATCCAGCCTGCTTTTTACAGCAGCATCCAGCGACTCGCTCTGCTATTTTTGTGGACCTGCAGGTAGTGTCTGTACCTGGCCGTGTGCAAGGGCTGATGGCATTTGTATTAACTTGGATATTACTTGGCTCTTGAGTCTTGGTTGGAATTGTTTGCCTGTACAGGGCCAAGGTTGAGGGACACACTAGTCATATTAGGTAGACCGATCGCTATGGGTTGGTTCATCTCCGTTTGACTGTTTGGTAGTGCAGCTAATGAGTCATTTGGGGCTGTACCTAAACCCAAACTCTTAGTAGATGGGCTGAGGTTCCTCCTCTGAAGGAACGAGTTTCCCAGACGTAGTGAGAAGGAATCCAGTAGTTAATTTTGCAGCCCAGCTTGTCTACCACGGGATCTTGATTTGAGTTGGACTTTGAGTCTTGGGTTTGCTGAACAGTTGATTGGTTTGCCAATATGGTGGCATTTTGATGGTCCTCTGCTGAAGCGGCCAGATCCTCCAATGAGGCAGTACCTTGCGAATGGGAGCCTAACACTATATGCTCAGCAGGCATTTTCGTGGAGGAGATGGCGAGACCCATTCCATCAGCAGGCATCAAGGAGGATGCCGAAATAACCAGACCGCATTCGGCAGCAAATATAGTCATAGCTGCTATTGTGTCCAGATTGATGTAATTTTTTCCCTTCGTTGACTAATTTACTGTCAAACGGGTCCAAAAACTCTTCTACGGAGCTTAGACTCAATGAGGTTTGTCTTGTAAATACACTGAAAAATTGTCTGACAAGCCGCTGAGGGCATCTAATGAATGCATGTTTCTGTAAGCTTATTCAATTTCTATATTGTTTGCATTTTCTGGTATAATTTGCTGACTAAGCACAGGGAAAAGGTACTCTGCGGCATCTTCTTTTTACCATCCTCCCAGCCTTGAAGACCCTCCACGATAGACGCTGCGACTGGGGAAGGAGCATGTAAATGAGCCAATCCGAGCTGAGAATAGAATTAGTTTTTGGTTCATTGTGGGAACATTTGGTTTCCTTATTGCTGTGGAGAAACCAAGGCAGTATGGCATGAGACAGTGATGCAGCGCTTTATGCATTATTGGAGTGCCATTTGTACCTCTCTGAATCGCGCTTTATGGGTGTTGCTTCACTTGCTGATGAAATAGCCATATTGGTTTGTGCTTCAAGGTCTTTGCTTTTTCTTGGCTATCAACAAACGCTTTCCCATAGCTGAACAGTTAGTAGACAGATAAAAGGCAGCATAGTAACGAAATGTAGCACTGTGTTGCAAATAGATACCATTGAACTATACAGCGCTTGCAATTGAGAACATAACACAAGCACCTGACTTCAATGAAAAAAAGTCTCAAACCTCATGTTTGTTCCCCCTCCCATGGTGGTGTCATACAAATGTGTTGACTTTGCCCACTTAATACCACACTTTAGAGAATTGGTGCACTCATTTCCGGGTGTTAGTTGAGGTTGCTCATTTCCTACCCTCCCTCCTTAATTAGTTTGGAAAATACATAGCCTGAAGTAAGCAGTAAGAATAATATTCACAGGAGGAGTGTGATTGGGTGGATCCAGGTAGTGAATGGCATCATCCCATCAGATATGCATTTGTTTTTTTTTGTTTTTTTCATGTTTTATTTTCATTTTACTTATAACAACAAAACATGAAATAACAAAGAAATTCGTAGCAAAAACTATATACATAATTACAAACACATAAATACCCCCTGCCCCCCTTACAGATGCCAGGTACACATCATATAATATGAAATTGTCAGATTCAATACAATGTCAGATAATTGCCCCAAATTTTCATAAACAACCCATTCTTGCTTTGTTTCCTATATATACATTTTTCCACATCAGCCAGATCATGAATTTCTTTCAACCAGTCCTCTTTTTTTAAAGAAATGTCGGATATGCATTTGTGACATGTCTATATATATATATAGTCTTAACGCATCTACTAGTCCCAATATGACCTTGTAAGTAACCCACACTTGTCTGTTTTTTTAGGTGGGATTCATCGACTACATAGTGCACCCTTTGTGGGAGACCTGGGCCGATCTGGTGCATCCTGATGCTCAAGACATTTTGGACACATTGGAGGACAACCGAGAGTGGTACCAGAGCATGATCCAACAGAGCCCTTCACCTCCTCCAGAGGACCGTGACCCGGAGAGGACCTCGGGTGGAGACAAGTTCCAGTTTGAGCTCACCTTGGAAGAGGAAGGGGAGTCTGACACTGAGCAGGAGGAGACGGAGAGTCCGCTGGAAGAGGACAATAGTGGGAGTGATTCAAAGACGCTGGCCACGGACGACTCCGAATCGGCTGAGATCCAGGGCAGCGATGAAGGAGTTGATCAGCTCTCTCCTGTTGGGGTGTGCCGGAGCATGTCCCAGAAATCTTTACCAGACTACATAGCTGAAGGGCACAGCAGCCCCCCTAAACTATCCCTGGTTAAGCAAAAACAAGCTTTAAACTTTGACAACAGAAAGACTGTGGAGAGGACGCTATCGCAAACGGACAGCAGTACTTCCCGGGTACAGACAGAACTTCCCCGAAAGGAAAGCTCAGGGGAGAAAGCATTCAGCCTCGACCAAGAGGGCAATGTCACATTTCTTCCACTCGGAACGTAACAGGAATCGAAACAAAACCACACAATGATTTTGTCTCTTTTAACCACGCACTTGGCTGATTGCTTTAGAATATTTTTTAAAAAAACACAAATAAATAAAAAGAGAAGATATGTATCTATTTAAACCACCACCGTCAGATATAGCGTAGGTTTTATTTGTTTTAATTTACCTCATGCTTAATTAGTTGGTTTCTCGTTTGTTTTGCGAATAATGGGTGTGAGACCTCATGGAAATGAGGTGTAAAATCTAAAAACATTCCATTGAACAAAGTGGAGTGAAACTTGCAGGTAAGAAAGTAATCGTGTTTTTCCCACTTTAGAGGTGCATACAGTCTTCATTTCACTGAAATTGTTAGTTTACCTGGTTCACGATCAGTCTCCATTTAGACCGACTCTGTTTAAAATTATAAAACAAATACACTGGAATGGATATAACTCGTACCTTCTCAGATGAGCCAGCAATTTGATAAAGAATCCTATGGGTGAATGCTTTCTGGCAATGTCTCCTTGAAATGAATTCCTGAAAGTTGAGCAATCTAAAAAAGTCTTCCTTTTTTGCTTGGGGACCCAGAACACAACAGGACACATGGATATAAAACATGAAAACTCTGCTGCAATGTGGTTCTTTGCACTAGACTTTACAGCAGATTACTCTCTTCCCTCCACTGTGCTAGAATAGGGGCCATCTTGGAAGGTTCCTTATCTGGTAAACGACAAATGCAGTTTTCCTTTCATTTCTATTGCAAGTTCACACATCAATGAACATATTCTCCTAGCCCCTTCCTTGCTTCGAGTTTCCAAAACCTTTGTAAACGGTAGGTATTGATTATACTGAACTTCTAACTGCCCAACACGAAACAATGGGTTTATCGTCTTGCAGTTTGACATCGGGCCTTTTTTATTTTGTCATGGTGATCGTCAACGCACCAATCGGTGACCTCCTCAGATGTGACAAAGTATGATCTTTTTTGGGTGATAGGATTCTGGTTAATGCATGCCATAACGAGTTTGAATATATCCACCCATTTGTGACGAAACATGTTTTAAAGATTTTACATAAGCTTTGCCCTTTATTGTTAGGGAGTCTCTACATCGTTTTCTTAATGTGGAGCTATGAACAGACTTACTGCCAACTTTACATCAGTTATTCTTTAGATACTTAAGGTGCAGCGCTAGTCTAGACCAAGAGATCCATAGCTTTGGGAAAAATCCAATGCTGATAATGGAGGCAATCGTTGCTGTCCAGACAACACTTCCTGTTTTCAGGCAGGAATTCCTGAGGTGACGCATTGGTGCAGGTATAGCCTGAGTGGACCCGCTCCGCCGATTTATACCCGCAAAGTCCCAGACTTGTCACCATCAGCATAACCATGGCTTCAATCCACTTAGTGATGGAATCTTTTACAAGGGTGTCTGTGCGTGTCCTTCTGGCACAGGACTGGTGGTAACGCTAGAGAGCCACTATGAAGGTTGCAGGAAAACGAGGGTGCAGGAGTTAAGCTGGTGCCAGCAAAATAAAAGAATGCAGTGCTTCTTTGAAAGGGTAATGTGATTTTAAAATTACGTGCACTGGCTGTTTTTATTAATCTATGATCTCTAGAGTGTATTATAGATAATCCTGAAAAAGATCTAGTATAATCAGAATCTACAAAAATAGAGCAACCTGTTTCTAATCTTTCACGACAGCCAAACCTTGCCGACTTCTTTACATTGTTAACGAAGAAACTTTTCTTACCCCGAAATTTCTTCCCAAACAGTGGCACTGAATAAATGCCTGTTTCTTCTATAAATGCATCCCTCATCCTCGAAAATGTGTGATGTGTGTGCTTTATTTTTGTATAAAGTGCCACGACCCATCCAAATAAAAGCCCCCTTCCGAGACTGCCTCACAAAATAGCCATATTTTAAACAAAATGTAGCATGCATTTCAGATTTCCAAATCGGGCCTCAACCCCTTGCTTGAAAGATTCAAACCTAGGGTACAATTTTTGTTTTTTGTTGATCATATGAAAGTGGCTATCCACTGCTTCAAGACTAATTCTATGCTTGCTTACAACTTGAACAGCCATTCATTCAAACTTATTGATGCTAGGTCAGGGGGCAACACGCAATGAGGCCATTCCTGTGATCTAGGTTGTGAATTAAAGCCAGCGGGAGGATGCAAACAATCATGTTATCACTGTGAGACAGTGTGTGCTTCAAAACCATTGTAGATGGAGCCTGTGACGTCATCACCATGTGACAATGCATCGAAAAACTGTTCGGTTTAGCTAATGTGACAGTTTGTTCATTGAAAGTGTTGCAGTGGGGTGGCAAATATGTCCATTATTTTTATTTCATTAGTTATAGCGACAACCTAGCTCGATCAGCGGCGCGCTTTACAACAAGATTGTGGCAGAATTGGCTTTGGCATTTTATACAGTAAAGCTGTACTGTTGGTGGAGGGGATTTCTATGCATCCGACAGTTATTGTTGAAAGAGCCACATTTTTTGTGTTTTGCGCAACTGGAGGATGTTAGGGGCATTTCGAGCCGCTACCAGGATTGAGTTCCAGATGGTCCTTATGTGCACTGACCACAGTGTAAGGGACTCCATTATGTCACCACTGTGTGCATAGAAAAGTGTACGAGGAAGTCGATGATATCCTCTTTGTGTCTGTCTGTGCGTTGAAAGTAGTGCCTGGGGAACATGTAGTGCTATCACAATGGGCTGGTTTTTCAAGAGAAACCGGCACACAATAAGCACTGAAAAAAGTGCAAGGGGCACAAATAATATCTTAATGGAGTATGGCTTGAACCAGTGCAGGGATAGAAAGCCAAGAGCAATCACTGTGTGGCGTTTAGCAAAATGTTCTATGATGCCGGTTAGGCTATATTTTCCATTAACATTTCCCAGAGAACTGTCTCTTCTCATCTTCTGAGATAGATGGGCGTGAAACCTATTGTGTTGTCCGAGGATTTTCCTTCCCAAATAGCTGTTTTCTATTCAGGCGCTCCCTTTGGATGCACACACATTGAGATATCCTGTTGTGCTTACGATAAATGATTTCTCCACTCCCCCCACATCCCCGCTGCCCTTGGTGAATAGAGTAATCCATTACAAAAAAAGACTTTTAGCGTAATATTTGTTTTTTCTGGCCCTTTCTTATCAGACCCATTGTGATAAAGAGTGCTGCGTACGGAGGGGGAGAAGAAAAGCTTAAGCAAGGGTAGTTTGTACTCTGCAGTGTCGCTTTTGGGATTTGCTGGGACATCATTTTCTTAAAATTATTTTATTAATAAAAATTACTGGGAAAGCAATGCATTTTCGGGACAAAAACTTTAAAATAAAAATGTACCATTGATACATTGGTCTTTTACAATGGGGTGAGAGATGCTTCAGGGGAATGTGTAAACATAATCCCAAGGACGAGGGCAGGACAGAATAACATAAGAACGGGATCGTGGAGGAAATGCTAAATTAAGCATGGAGGGGTGATGGAAAAGTGCTGTAGGATTGTCCATGAAGGATTGGGGGAGAGGAAAAACCTGGCAATGCAATAGCATAGAGTACTAGAAAACAGGTTCTTCAGAAAGGAGCTTTGAGGTTGGATGTAAATAGTGGTAGGGTTGGAGTAGTTTGGAGAGGAAGAGCATTCCAGAGTAACGGAGTGAGCAGAGAGAGGGCGGAAACAAGAGGGAGCACAGGGGGCTTGAGGGGTGGCAAAGAGGTGAGCCGAGTATGATCGTAATGAGCAAGGAGGAGATTACCGAGTGAGATGAGCAGATAGATGGGTTGGGGCAAGTCCATGGATGGGTTTGATGCCAAGTTGTTTAGCTTAGCCCTTGGTTTCATAGATATCATCCAATCTTTGAGATGAGCAGAGGTAAAGCGAGAATGGTTGAAAAGTGTGAGGACGGTGAAGTTGAACTTTGTCCAGAGGTGAAAAAAAATAAAAACATTGTTGGGAAGGCCATACAGGAGACTGGCACAGTAGTCGGCTCAAGAAAAGACTAAGGAGAAGATTAGCTGTTTAGCAGTATTGAAAGGAAGTAGATTACATTTTTCTGATATTGAGGAGGTTGTGTCTGGCTGAAGTGACAATTTGGAGATGGAGTGAGAAGTTATGTGATGGGTCGAAGATGATGCCAAACGTAGGAAAGGAAGGTGAGTAGGGAAGGTAGTTGGGAGAGAAGAGTGGGAGAGGAAGAGAGCCCTTTTCAGGGTGCCAAGAGCTGAAGTTTATAGAATGAAGAGAAGTGGACCAGGACAGACCCTTGGGGAGCTCCGACAGTAAGGGGTTGAGTGGGGAGGCAAGGCTGTTCCAGGCCACCTGAAAGTGTCTGGAGGCAAGATATGAAGCAAACCAAGCAAGGGCCACATTGCTGATGCCATGGAGAGATAATGTAGCGAGATGGCCAGAATAAGACTAGATTATAATAATAATCTTTATTTGTTTAGTTTAAAATGAACTTTTACAAAAGAGATGCCATAAATAAATATATATTTATAGAATACTTACACAATCCAAAATCAAGATGATAATAATATACATAACCAAATTTTAAAAATGGAAATTAATAAAATGGAAATGAGAAGGGAGAACATTGTTGGCATTCTTAAGACAGCGAGGGAAATCAATCCAATATTTTTCCGGCATTTCCCCCCATTTTTAACTATTACAAGAATGGTCAAATTTGTTTAGTCTGACTATGAGTAAACAATTTATTTGTTACCATCGGTTGAACAGTGCAATATGAATTGCATCAGAGTCTGTATTTGGGCAATAATGCCAAAAATTATCAGGATTGATGGCATCATACTCACCAACAAACTGTCCAAACATACACATATATTTTTTAACCCAATTTCACGCATTGAGTTAGGGCTTCTAATGGGCTTTCAAGTGTATCTATACTTTTACAGATGCAACAAGTTTGGGATTCTCTGGGCATTTTTATATTGGCGTACTGGGTCACAAGTAATGGAAGTTGGTTAGGTCCGAGGTGTAGCATAAAACGACGTACAGGCGGGTTAGGGTACTTGATCAAATAGTGCTGTGTTTTAAGATGTTTGAGGGAAACTCCCGTACTAAAGATTTAATTATGCAACCTTTTCAGGTGTACGTAGTTATTCAGCCAGTCATGATGTTCCATCTTCCTCTTAAATATGTTTTAACATTGGGAAGCCTGTACCATGTTCAAAAGCAGGTGCCCAATTAATCTCACAAAAGCATTCAACATAAGACACTGAAAATCAAGAGGTTTGTGTTTTGGTTGGAACTATTTTGGCACTCCCAAGTATACTTATAAGGGACATTTAGGATTTGACCTTGATTTTATATATAACAAGCCATGACGTAGCATGCACTGCATTCTCATTGCGTTCAGACCTAATTCAACTCATAGATGAGGCATAGGTGTAGACTGCATGAGGAACGTTTTCCTTCAAAAATTCCCCTCTAGAACATCAAGCCACTTCAGGTATAGCCAGTGCATCGAGGCCATATAAAATGGCGGGAACAAAGCACTGATTATATAGCTATGTTACCAGCAAGGGAAAATACTACAGTAGATCTAGTTAAATTATGTATAGTGTAGGTCAAATGACGGGCCTTACATTTCTTAAGTTCATGGTAACTGCCTTCAGCCGATAGTTCAACTCTTAACTAAACATAGCTCTCAACGTAATCAATAAGGCCTAGTTCTGTTTTCAATGGAACTCTTTGTACCTTACTCCCTGACACAACCATAATTTGTGTCTTATTCATATTGGACAGCTGGTTTGTATTGGTATATTCGACCAGGATTTTGAATTTTGCCTTCACCCCTGCTATAGTGAGATCTATCACTACAAGAGCATCAGCATAAAATATGGTAGATATAGTGGTATCGCCTATTTTAACAGAGCAGCCACAGTTCGTAACCAAGATCAGGGAAGTTCTGCTAAATACAGGTTAAACCGGGGGTGGGAAGGGGGGTCAATGGAACACCCCTGTTTAACTCCCATGTTTATTTCAACCCTCAGGAATAGAGTTCCAGTATCAGCCTGATAGACTCCAGTATTAGTGTGCAACGTAATGAGTGTATGCACAATCCAGTTAGGACAGCCCATAGTTCTCAGCTTTTGCCCCAGTAAGTCTGTTTACGGAGTCAAAGGCTGCACTGAAATGGACGAATATAAAATAAGTAGCAGGATTGCCTCTCGTTGTGCGTGACAACTGGAAGAGATGAAGTTGCTGACAGTGAGGAGAGCTATCTCTGTAGGATGCAGAAGTCCATGCCAGATTGAGTGTCCTGGAGGTTGTGAGCATCAAGGAGCTCATTGAGTCGATTGAATACTTGTTGTAGGATTTTGGAATAGTGTGGTAGAAGAGGGACGGGGTGAAAGTTGGCAGGACAGTTGGGGTCTATCTAGACCAGTTTTCTTGTGAGTGTTGACAGTAGCTGTCTTGTAGGATGAGGGAAAAGTGGCATTGTCAAGAGGAGTTGAAAAGCAAAGCAAGTTGTGGAGCAACACTGGGAGCTATATGGTTCAATGTACGAGGTTAGTGGGGGAAAGGAAGGGTTATCCTTGAGAAATAGGGCAAGAATCTCATCAGGGCTGGTTGGGCAAAGGAAGACCTACTGGAGGGTAGGAGTGTTGCAGAAAGAAAAGCAGGAGGAGCGGATAGAAAGTAAGTTGCAAGGGTGTTGTGAATGGTAGACATTTTAGAAGCAAAGTAGAGGGCAAGATCATTTGCAGAAAGAGTAGAGATGGAGCTGGGTTTAGGAGGTGAGAGAATGGAGTTGAGACATTAGGAGGTGCCTAGGTTGGGAGGATTGGGATGAAATGAGAGATAGAAATCCCGTTTGGCAGAGACAAGAGTAGAGGAATAGTTTTGAAGAGCAGGGAGGGTTGGAGATCAGAGGATGGTGATGCTTTTTCTGCATTGTTGTTTTCAGGATGCGGATGAGAGGATTAATCCAGGGCTGTGGAGGGGAGGATTTAGGTTCGAGTGTAGTGAGCGGAGTAGGGACAATAAAGAGAAGTGTGAAAGTTAGTGAGTTGTTCTTCAGTGGAGGGGAAAAGCGTGAGCAGATTAGGAGAAGAGTGGTGTAGGACAGAGAGGTAGCCACGGAGTATGGAGGAATGAAACATGCACTTTGTAGTAGATGTAGAGAGTAAGAAGCAGGAGTGTAGATTGAGGCAAAGATAAGAGTAATCAGAAGGAGCGGTTGAGATATTAGAGGAGGAGGCTAGAGAGGACATGAGAATAAGGTAAAGGGAGTTTCCATTTGAATTATTTAGAACTAGCCAAAAGTACCCGTTCTCCAAATGAATTCTGTAGACAGACAAGACAAAAGTCATCAGTTGCTGAAAATCAATGATCCTGTAGGTTGCTGTTCTGATTCGCTTATCACCTGATGTGCTTTGCACTAAACTGCACTGAGAATGGGTGAGTGTGGCTGGCAGACATACCCAGGAGCAGACGGGTGGATGTGAGAGTTGGTCTGCTGCTCCATACTGGGACCTTCTGTGCTGTTTCCCCCACCTGTCACCTCACCCAGGCGAGGTGCAGTTGGTTGCAGAGCAAATATCTCGCAAACTGTGCATCTTGGGACCTTTAAACTTGGTGACCTCGAGTGTTGCTCCTCGTGACGAGACCGGTCCTTCTATGACCACAGTGATCTTTCACTGATTTTGGGCAACCGTCTCATGTGTGAAGGTGCTGGAATCCAGGGAAAGGGGTGGGTTGTCCAAATGTCATGTAGCCAGTGATGTCTCGGGGGTCCTAACGGGTAACTATGCAAAATGTGGTGCAGATTTGTGAAACGTGTGAAATTGTATAAGGAACAACGCTTCGCCAAGCCACAAACCCAGAAATGCCTTTTATAAAAATAGATTATGGTATTTATTGATCGCAGACCTAGCTTTGAGAAGCAGTTGAGCATGTTGCAGAGGTTTACAACAATACAGATGCATAACTAAGCACTTTTCAGAGGTAGCAGAACAGGTGTACAGCGGGGATAGGATACAGAGGAGGGGTTCACCTGTACCAGGTTGCGGGGAGGAGAGGGGTTGGTGATGTCTACGCAGGTGGCGTGAGGGGAGACCTGATGGCCTAGGTGTTGTGGAGGAGAGACTCTTTGAAGAGGGGTTGTGTTTGTGTGAGTCGGTGTTGCCAGTAGCGTTTGCGTCAACCCTGGGGTGTGTATCAGTCTTTTATGCGTGAGGTTACTGAGTCACTGGCAGCAACAGGAGCAGGAAGATGAGATTGTAACACCTTAACAGTCAAGTGATTATACAATGCGAAAGGTTAATCTCCCCTCAGTTGTGCGCTCTGTACTCGGTCTTGTTTGAAATAGTGAAATGCACTTCGGAATGGGTGTCGTCAGTGTCTTGTTTATTAATCAAACAACCAGGGAATTTCCCTCATGTCCCATAATTACAAATATTTGAAAGGGTGACTTGTGAGACAATTAACAGGTTGTATAAATAACTGTGTGCTTTGGCCTTTTTACTATTTCAAACAAGACAGAGTACAGAGCGCACATCTTTCAAGAGGTGGACAGAGAAGTGAATAGTTAAGCAGAAGCAAGTTAGTTGGTGGATAGTGCAGCTGAGGCAGTGGGGGAGGTTAAAGACGCCAATGACGATGAGGTGGTGATCGGAAGGGAGAGAGTCAATGAGTGGGGAGATGTGGTTGAATGATTGAACTACTGGACTAGGTAACTGGTAGAGCGATAATATGCATGCCATAGTCAGCAGTGATTGTGGAGATAGTGCATTCAAATGAGTGAGAGTTAGTGAGAGTAGAGGATTGGGAAAGATAAGAAGTTTGGAGGATTAAAACAGCAGTCCTAAACCACCACCCCTGCCAGTGGGGCGGGTAGAGTGAGAGAAGATGTATGCAGTGTCAAGAGGGGCAGCAAGGGCTGCAGAGTCGGAGGGAAAGATCCATGTTTCTGTAAGGGTAATGAGGTCAAGAGAATTGGAGGAAAAAGTCAGTGGTAAAGAAGGATTTATTATACTTTATTCCAAAGAGCAATAAAAAGATTGAGATGTAGAAGCATAGCGACGTGATGTCTGAAACATAGGGAGGTGCTGGGTGTAGATGGGAGAAGAGGAAGTGTAGTGGAAGTTAGGTTTGGAGTATGGTTTGGGAATAGAGTAGTGGAGTGAGAAGAGGGGTGGCTTAGAAGAAGAGATGATCGGTTGGGAAGAAAGTAGAAATGGTTCTTTCGGAGAAGAGTGAAGAGGTAAGTAGGAGGGAAAAAAGACAGTATGAGAAGTGCACAGCGAGGGTCAAGCTGAGAAGCAATAATGGGTACTTACAGACAAGTAGCATTACACAGCAAAGCAAAGGCTCATAGGCAAAGGGGCTGGTCTATGGCTGTTTTTCCCCCTTCACTGTTAAGACCTTAATTGATTTCGGGGGGGATTACACATGCTCTCGACTGATGGCCTAGTCCGTAAGTGTCTGGTCCCTCTGATTTTTGTCCCTGGTGTTGCTGCGATGAGGTGATTTCTTCCTCATTGGTTTTCCCATAGGAGTCTCTTGTGCCTTTTTGCTGGAGATTGGGCTGATCCAAGATGGCTGCAGAAAGTGATGTCACCAATCCAAGATGTCTACAGGAAGTGATGTCACGAATCCAAGATGGCCACTGGAAATGAAGTTCCAAACAGAAATTGATGCAATGCCTTTGAAGTGGCCATAAAAGTAAATCTGTTGTTTTCACAGTCATCCAGTGTCTGCATGCTTCCTTTCATGAAGATATCACTGTGGCCACAAGTGGTGAGATAATCGGCTTTGCAGACTGCAGAAGGACCATGCATTAATGGGTACAAAATATAACCTTAACCTGCAAGGATCTACTGCACCACTTACATTTATGACCTATAGCATTTGCTTCCTTTTGAATCAGTGACTGTAACAGTTTCAAATGTACATCTGTGTCAGGTGTTAACTATACCTCGAGCAGGTAGAAGTCTGCTGCTAAATGCATTCGGGATGCAGCCCAAAAATATGTAGGCCACTCAAGGAAGTGCATCCACCAAATGTGGACAACGTAGAGAGAATCATTCATGCAGCATAAAAAAGACTGACCAAATGCTTAAACTAAGTCCGAGATCTACACCAGGATGCAAGGAGTTTATGAATCCTCGAATGGCTTTGGACTGTGTGAGTTGTCATCGGCATGTTTCTTTGGTGGTGATGTTGACAGAGCCATCAGGCCCCCGTACACAGAAAGAAGACTAAGCAAATGATGTGTTGCCGGATGAAACATTCACCATTTTTGCATGTACGAAGGAAAGCACAAGCAGGCACCATTAATTGACCAAAAAAACATGAATGTCGAATTTTACTGTGTCCTTTAGAGGTGGATGTAATTTCATTGAAGGTAATATGGACGGCGTCAAAGGGCCAAGCAGGAAACAAGAAAAAGATGTGTTATGATGCAAAATCTCAACAGATGTTATTACTAGGTTTTTATATACTGAGTCTCAAAGCATTTGGACAGTCTTAACCTTGTCTGAGTTAAGGTCCCGTCATGGGACAGTAAAACCATAGTCTGCTTGGGATACATTGACCGGAATATGGTGTAACATAAGGCTGTGTAGAAGTAAAACCTGGTGTGGAGCATGAGAAAGTGTGTAAGCAGGTGACAAATGATAGCCAGCGTCTGGTGCAGAATAGCACATGCCGTGTGAGTAGCCATGTCCTACATTTTATCTCAGTAAGCAGGCAAGGGAAGTAGTAGCAGCCAATTACATTTATGGAAAGGGAGATGGAAGAGGTAATTAAACGGGGGAGTGGTGCTAGCTCTAAATGATGAAAGGCGGTGAATGTCAAATTGTTTGATGTGGTTTGGATTGCACTGCCCTCACTTTACAGCAGTCGAACATAATGGTGGCAGAGGTAAAGGTATGCATGAATAAAATGGCTTTTCAACCAACATTGTTTGGAAATGAGCGAGGAAGTCTAAAAATACAAAAGTGCACCATTGAGTTTAAAGGATGTACCGCTCAGTATGTTTCTCAAAACTCCCCTTAATATTTCCATAGAAGTATTTAAAAATGTATGGGAATGTTTGTTGAAAGGAATTGAATTTTAATGTAGTGGTTAAGACTGAGTGTATTTCATTATTTGGGAATTGTCAGTGGACTTTCCCACGATTCTCATATTGAGATTTGTACATTTGCAATGGCAAAGGAAATTCAGCTTGCTGTGTTGTAGTATCTGTTGTTGGCCTCATGTCTTACAGGTCATCTTGCGGAAAGCACTTTATATCCTAATTGTTCATGTACTCATTCTATACACCCCAGAATCAATAAATGGACTGTTATGTTATATATATATATATCCCCGCAGGATAATGCATGAGGACAACCATCGTTCTTACTCCACAGCAAGCATGACTTCCTTGTCATTGTGAATGTCCAGTATGAAGGGCTAGGCTAAGTGCCCTGACCTTTTCCAAATATTCATCATCCGAATCATCGAGCTAGAGCGTGCTGAATTAATTCATTTCAGCAAATAAACATTCTCATTGATTATTTTCAGATTGTACTACAGACCTATTCAGGGGTAGTCTTCAGAAAGCTCCAGCTATAGTGGAACATCTGTAGCATATATGACCCCTTAAAAGATATGGCGCTACATGACTTCATACAGTGTGTTTCAGATCTAAAACTCCAAGCTTGGACATTGGTCTTAAAAAAAAAGAATAAAAAAAATACCTATAGGTATTGTCAGGCATAGGACTCCTTTGTGAACCTACTTTACATGGATTTTTTTGAATAATGAAGGCATCATGAAGAAGGAAACGGACAACATATTCCAAATTCAAAACAAGTTTTATTTCGTTAGAATAGAAAAAGGCCTAACTTGCCCTATGCTAAGGTGGGATTTCCCTACCTAAATAAAACTAAGGCAAGTCTGAGTCAAAGAGTTTAACTTCGGAATCTGTCTGTGACCAAACCTTATACTTGCCCTCACAACTATAACTGTACAAAGAGTAGGGATGTCAGCAACCAAACGAAAACAGTGTTTAACACAAGGTCCTGAGCCGCTTCCAGCTTGCAACTTCCTTTCTGCTCCCTTACCCCAGTATAAAACAGTTCCACACAAAGAAAGTCTCAGAATTCCCTTTCTTGGGTTTAGGATGCAATTGTCTTTTTCAGGTCTTTGGGCTTCATTCCCAGGTCAGGACACAGGATCCCCTTCCCCAAGTAACACAGTACAAAAAGCCTTGAAATGAAAGACTTCTGGTTAGGTGTCAGGAGTCCCATCCCCCCAAGTACCAAATCACATAAAACAACCATAAGATGAAAGGCTTCCGGTTATGAATCCTTGTCTTCACCGTTCAGTTATTGTTTTCAAATGTTTGTTCAGATGAATTTCACATAGGTTCAAAATGGCACTGTAAATCAAGCTTCAGTATCCTTTGTTTGCCTGTTATTTTAAAATATTAGATTTCAGCATACTGTGGTCTGTTTAGAATTATATCAATTTCTTCACTTCAATATATGATGTTTTGCCTGGATTTAAACTTCCTTTTCCCTTTTGAATTCCAACTGTTTTAATTCTGTTAAGTAGCAAGGTTTTACTTTTATTTATTGGACATTTGTAAGGCGCCTATCCACAAATGGTGTTTAAGGACCCACAAGACAAAAGGGGGGGGGGGGTGCATGGGTCAAGGGAGAAAGATACAATACCGGCCCTACTAGGCCTTGTGCCATTCAGATTGTGCAAGTGCAAAACAAGAAGTGCATGGGGCCGGGGCCGGTGGGGGAGGGCTGGGGTGCTGGTCTGAGCAGTAAGTGCTAAGGTGTAAGGTGGGAGGGAGTGGAGAAGGGGGAAGTGGGAAGTGCAGCTGTTTGGGGAGGCCAAAAGCAAGTGCCATGCAGGTAAGCACAGGGAAAGAAAAGGAGGGGCCTGGGCATGGGAGGACTGGGCAGAAGAGGTCCTGTAATACTCAGAGGGAACCAGTAAGCCAGTCATAGAGGGGGAGGAAGGAGTTGGCCGGGGAGAGGTTCTGAACTCTGACCTGGAGGGGCAGAGGTTCAGAAGGCCAACCTAGTTTCTTGGAAAAGGGTAACCTCTGGACAAGCCAGACCAATCAGGGTCGCTATGGCAGGCGGTCAAGACTAAGTCTCGAGGGGGGTGAGCGTGGCTGAAAGACCTCATGGAGCACACAAATCAAGGACACTTACAAATTACTCCAGACAGGTGTTATATTAAAAATATATGCACATTTATTACAAGGCCTTTGTAACATAGACCATAGCAAAGAATCACAGTAATACTAGAGTAAACCATTACATCACAATGAATACAATATATATACAAGACCAGAGGGGTCTAATAGATTAAAAAGCACGAAATATGTAGACCACCTAGATGGGGAGGAAAACGGGCAATGCAAGTAATCTTTAGACCC
Source organism: Ambystoma mexicanum (assembly GCF_040938575.1). NCBI lineage: Eukaryota > Metazoa > Chordata > Amphibia > Caudata > Ambystomatidae > Ambystoma > Ambystoma mexicanum. The sequence goes on along the minus strand of NC_090921.1, from coordinate 434,896,382 downwards.
AGTTCCACATCAAGAATGCACCTAATAAGAGGCAGTCCAAGCCCTTCGAAGAGAGGAGCCTTATGCTCAATAGTACATGCACGCACTTGTGCCAATGGACAAAATAGGGTCTCTTCAAGGGTCACTAGCAGCTCAGGAAGGTGGATCAGGCGATGAAGAACAAGTCCCCACTATTCAAGCAGGACCTCCACTTGGGGGCAGAGGCAGGTTGAGAGTGTGGGATGGAGTCGCTATTTTGCAATAGCTGTGGAAAGGAAAGGAGCCCTCGGGGGACACTTCGTGCGTAAAAATGCGCTATGGGCCACCGGTTGGGGTATGGACTACTCACCGGTCCCCGATGCAGGCAGACCCAAACTTCGCCAGTGCAGTCTTCTTTGCTGGCAGGTTCGAATGCGACAATCAGGACGTCTCGACACTGTGTAGTTTCCGAGATACAGCAGGGATTCCCAAACGGGACAGTGGTGATTTCTCCGCTCTGGGTGGAGGAATCAGCCCAATTCCACTGCAGCAGGCTTCAGGGTCAAGGGGGTCACAAATGCAGCAAACTTGCACAGGTCGTTGCTACAGCAGGGCAACACGGTAATCGCGTTTACTCGGGTCCGGGCGCACTCGTCTCACTTCGGACCTGGGAATGCCAAATGTACGAAATTTGGTGTGAGGGTGCCGTGGACACAAAGCAAGCAGTATACCAAGTTTTGAGGGCCTCCTCGAAACCGCGGTGGTAACAGAGCAAATGTCCTGTGTAAGCTGGTCAGCCCACTGGTTGGCCCAGGGACACTTCCAAAGAGGCTTACTTGCAGGGTTTGTTGAAGGTGCTGAGAATAGTTGATCCCACTATTCCAATGGGTCGAAGCATCTTCGCAGACCTTCTAGGATGATCAGATGCAGAGGGGTCCCACGGGACGACAGCGAGCTCAGGGTGCCAAACCTTCCAGCTGGTCACCAGCGGTTCCTCGACTCGGCTTCTTGTTGCAGGATACTTGGCTCCTTATCCTTTGTTCGTGTGAACTCAGGAGATTGACATGGTAGTGGTGTTTTCAGCCTCCTTTTATCCAAAGAGTCCTTCGCGCCAAAACGGAGAGGACCCAATGGGAGATCTGCTCACAAGCACTCACTCCATACGTGGACCAATCACAGACTACAGTGGTCCCAGGCATTCAGGACACTCCAGACTCTCTGGCACCCAGGATGTGTATTGGGAACAGACATCCCAGCCCACATCCTGGAGGCGCACACACAAGACATGCAGAAGCCCACAAAAGCATTGGGTTTCGCGGGAAAGTGCATGCCCAAATAAGGACTGACCGGGGTCGACTCGACCTGGGGAAGGGGAAGGGGCAAGATGGCCAAAGGTCAGGACAAAGAACCTTGTGGCATGGCTATTTTGGAGCCAGGCCACCTATTTGTGCCAAGCGCGGTAAATGCGGTGAACATGGCAAGAAAGGGTTAAAAATATAAGAAAACGATAGCTGCCACCAGTCCTGTCCATGACACATCTGCACAGTTCATAAAAAGTCCAGCGAGAGTTTCTAGGGCCTTTGGAATGACTAGAGACCCAAGTGTGCTGTAAGGTAAGTTAATTTGCACACTTGTTACATGTTGCACAAAAGCTGCAACATGAGGAAAGGACTAAGGGAAACAAAGTCTCCCAGTACTGACTGTTTTAAGGGCATGTCAGTTTCCCCATTAAAAGTGAGGGAAAGCCCAGAGGAGTGCAGCTTAGGGCTGTGCTTCTCTGGCAAAGTTTAGTTCAGGGTGTTTGAACAGCAGCAAAAAGTTTGGGGGTTGACACATGGAAGGAAAATTACATACAATTATGAAATCTTTCCTAACAAGAGGGAGAAAAGGAGCTTCCCAAACTTAAGGAGATCCGGCTCAAGCTTAGAGAAGTGAAGGTTTTGCAAGAAGTTCGAGCTAGCCGATCAAAGGGCTCTAAGAGGAAGGTATTTAGAAAGAGAGATAAGGATGTTGCGGGGTCCCAGGCCCCAGAAGCCTTGTGGATGATGCAGAGGGTCTTTAATGCGATCCTAGCAGCAACCGGGAGCCAGTGGGTAAAAAAAGGGCTGGAGGGATGCAGTGCCTGCGCTTGATGCCAAGAATAAGTTTTGCAGGCCTATTCCGAATTTGTTGAAGGGGACGAAGGAATGATGAAGGGAGATTAAGGAAGAGGCTGTTACAGTAGTCAAGCCTAGAAAGGGCCAGAGCTCTGGAGCTGTTGAGTTTCTGGGGGAAGGTGAGGAAAGGAAGAATACCTCCTGAGGCGGTGCATCGGGTATTGGGCCTTCTTGGCAAGATCCGTAATGTGAGGAGAGAGGGGGGAATCAAGGATGACCCCAAGGTTTTTTGCCACACAAGTGGGTGAGGGAAGGGGGCTCATAGAGGGCAGCCAGAGGGAGGAAGGGAAGATGGGAGCTGGGCTCCCAATGGAGGGAATCTTAGTCTTATTGGCATTAAGGCAGAGTCCATTGGCAGCGCACCATGACTAAATGGCAGTCAGACAGTCAGGGATGAGAGGAAGGAGAGAGTAATGCCATGAAGCTTGAAAGAGAGCTGCATTTCATGTGCGTTACACTGGAAGTGAGGAGAGAAAGCGGAGATCAGATGGGGCAAGGTAGGTAATGAAGAGCCACGGTGAGAAGCTTGAACCTAGAGGGACGTTGTAGGTGGAGAGTGTGATGGGAAGTGAAAAGGGCCCAGTTGGACCTGGGAGGGTCTGTTGGAGAGGAAGGAGGACAGTCAGTCCAGAGCCAAACCCCTGATTCCAAGTGTGTCATGGAGCTGATTTTTCATGGTGATATGGTTGACTGTGTAGAAGGCAGAAGAAAGATCAAGGAGGATAAGAACAGAAGGAAAATCAGATTCAAGATTAGAGAGCAGGTCATCAAGGGTGTTCAGTAGAGCAGTTTCTGTGCCTCTTGCAGCTCTGAAGCCAGACTGATGATCTTGGAGACATCTGACGGAGTTGGAATTTTGAGTAAGTTGGGAGATGGCAATTGTAAAGTTTGTCTAATTAAGTATCGGAGGCAGGCTGTACATTCTCGAGTTACTTTATTAATCAATAATAGGTTAGCAAATTAAAAGCAAGATATTAAACATCCACCAGCCCCGGTGGTAAGCTGGCCCCAACTGTCACCCTTCAAATCATAAGCTTCAGCTTGCCCCTTAACATTCTAAAGGTGACATCACCAGCAAGCTGGCTCATGCACTCACTCAGCTACATCAGATCCATACATATCTTTTCCCCCCTAAAACTGTGACAACACAAAGAACCAACCAACAGACAGACAGTCAGTTAAAAGAAGATAGAGATCCCCAATCAATACCACCTAAAGTAGAAAATACCTTTCCCACACCACACAAATGTGCCATATACTGCACTCCACCTGCTCAGACCATATCACCAACTGTTGGCCAAACGGGTAACTCAGTCCGAAGGGAACCACCCGCTACCTATTAACCATCATGCAAAACCCTAGCAACAAACCAGAACACTATCACTTAAATTCAACACACAACACTGCCTTAGACCAGACAGCATACAGCAAAATACAGATCTCTCAATACCTCATGGCGCCTTACCACATTCTTAGCTCCATGCTGAACTCATAACCACAATAAAACTAAAGTGACCACAACACAGGGAAACCCATGGCTCACCCTAGCAACCCACCCATCGCATAACTCTCTGGAATTGGTCCCTATCCCATAACTCTCTGAGGTAGGCATAAGCCCCCAATGACACCCTGTCTCACCCTCAGCGCCATGCTGAAGTCAGAACACCAAATAACCCACATAGCACAATGCTATGTGATTAGCAAAACAAAATTGATCTCCCGAATACCAACTAAAACCATGGCACCTTGCCACATCCTCAGCGCCATGCTGAACTCAAAACCACAATATAACTAAAATGACCAAAACGTAGAGAAACCCATGGCTCACACTAGCAACCCACCCATCGCATAACTCTCTGGGAAGAAAGAGTCCCTATCCCATCCCATAACTCTCTGAGATAGGCATAGGCCCCTAACGATCAATGCCAACACAGGCCTTGGCAAACTCACCCCAATGCATAACTCTCAGGAATGAGCCTCTAACTCATCACTTATTTTACAAGGATAGGCGCAGGCCCCTAAATATCACTGTCATCACACGCGCAGCTCACGTCTATCTCCTCACACACAAAAATATGGCAGCTCACGTCCATATGCTCACACACACCTGCAAATCCCAGTATTCCCTTAGAACATCCCACACCGATAACATAACTCTATGAATTTGGGTGCAAACATTTAAATGGGAACATACTCAGAAACAGTGCATAAATGGACTTGACTTTCTTTGAATTATGAGAATAACCATGCTGCCAATAAACAGTTAACAAAACTTGTTCAGCATAACACAATAAATATCACCATTGTTACCGTACTAATGAAGGCCACGACAGGCAAACTCTAGGCTCACACTCACTCAGCCTCACATGACCTACTACTAGTATTCCCTGTCAAAACACTGCAACTCCTGAAAAAACTGCAGCAAATTTGAATCCAGTTCTTGTAACAAAATTAAACTTCTCTTCACTCTGCCATCAAACAGATGCTCTACCTGCACCTCTTCCGTGGTCTTCGCGCTGTCCTCAAGATGACATAACGTTACATCATTGTGCTTACAGTACCTGAGATGTCCGGTAACTGGCACCACTGTTCGAACAAAATCCTCTGCTAGCTTGACTTTTTTTCTTATTATTCTGCTCTTCCTCCGACACTGCCAATAAAAATTCGCACTTCACCTCACTGCGTTTACCCAACAGGGGACAAACTTGTTTCTTCTCCGCCTCTGTCTCGAGATTGCCCTTTCTTGCGCACCGTGGCCTCTCCAGCTGCGTAAGACCTCGATGCTCCGGAGTTCTCGGTTTCCTGAGGAGACGAGCAGCCCCACGTGACCATCCGTCACTAAATTTGCAGCCGTTACAGCTTGATCGAATGTCATCATTTCTCAGCGACTGTTTGTAAAAAGAACCTGCAGTGGACACACAAACTACCAGATACCGGTTTACTTTATGGGCGACACCCAAGCTTCACAGCTCCAGACACAGACACTGACCAGTTCGCTTAAGCAGCCCTAGCAGCACATATCGGTACACTCCAAAGATAACATTCGATCTTCTCAGCGGCCATTAAAATCACCCTTGACCATCTGCTGATATCGAGTCCGCCTAGACAATCCTAACAAAATGCAAATAGGTGCCACCTTGCCGCTTCACTTTTCCAATGCGCACCCTTTCTCCACACGGCTGCAGCAGCTGTTATGCCACTTTGCCGCTTTTCTCTTTGGCCGCATTACATTACATTACATATGCCCCCTTATTTAAGGCGCCTGCAAAGGTCACTGGTACGCTTCTTTCTACACATCTGCTGTGCTGCTACTGTGAATAATTAGTGGCCCCCCTAAAGGCCAATCATGTGGGGCTCACCTTATGGCCAGGGGCTATGGGTGCCCAGGGCTGCTGGATGTCACAGGCTCTGGTCGCTGTCCTGCTTCTGGTACACCAAACTCCTCTGGTAAAGCTGACTTCACAGCTCACTGCCGTTACACTTTGCTGCCGCTCCCCCCTGTGTGCTGTCAGCACCAAGAACAGCTCTCAAACGTCATAGTTGCGCAGCTTCATCAGCCGCCTTCTTTCCCAGTACCGAGATGCATTTAATATCCTCGTCGCCAATGTAAAGTTTGTTGTCTAGGTATTGGAGGCAGGCTGTACATTCTCGAGTTACTTTATTAATCAAGAATAGGTGTAATTAGCACATTAAAAGCAAGATATTAAACATCCACCAGCCCCGGTGGCAAGCTGGCCCCAACTGTTGCCCTTCAAATCATAAGCTTCAGCTTGCCCCTTAACAATCTAAAGGTGTCATAACAAGCAAGCTGACTCGTGCACTCACTCAGCTACATCAGATCCTTATAGCAAGCTTCTCGAGGAGTTTGCCCAGAAAGCGGGTGCTGGAGATAGGGTGATAATTAACAGGGCAGGAACGGTCAGAAGAGGGCTTATTAGGATGAGACGCACAAGGGAGTGCTTGAGGGAAGGAGCCAGTGGCAAAGGAATAAACAGAAATCTGCTAGGGAAGACTCAAGGGAGGCAATGCTGTCCTTGATAGTTTTAGAGGAACAGGGGATCACCTGTTTAGAGGAGGCTTTCATAGAGAGGACTGCTCTAGAGACCTCATCCGTTTCTATGGGAGAGAAGGTGGAGAGCGGTGGGGGAGGGAAGAGGGTAGGCATTATAGCAGGGGAGTAAGGAGGGAGGGGGGGTAGAGGAGAGTAAGGAAAGAATGTCTGAGGTTTTGGAAAGGAAGTGGGAGCCGAGAGTGGTTCAGACGGTCAGGGAAGGAAGATGTGGAGACTGCAGAAGGATTGATGAGTGCCTTTCAAAATTAAATTTGAATAATTCACTAAAGTTACTTCAGTTCGGTATTCAATAATTAGCCTTTTTGTTTATAGGTCATTTTCCCTTTATTTGTAGTTGAATAGTTGTTTGTTTCACTTTAGTTTAAGAATGCTCATTGACTGTCGAAATGTGTTTCTTGCCACACTCAACCACTCGGATACAAACTATTCAGGAAATCCAGGTTTCTCAAATCATTAGAAACTCATTGGTTACTTTAGGAGTTTGTTCTGCAGCGCGGATCACATGGCCTTCTTCCATTCGTGTCGGGGGTCCAGTTTCTGCCCTCAGACACTCTGGGGTGGTCATCTAAGGGAGGGAAATGAGTACGTTGAGAAGAAAGAAAAAGGACAGCCTTCCTGCATGTCTCACTTCACATTTACATTTTCCAAGCTGCTCTAGGGAGTCTTAGCTCCCATGCCATGCCGTAGCGTTCTCTGCTGCATGCAGCGGCCTCCTGCTACTTCTCCTGTCTGGGCAGAGCTCCTTTTATACACATGCAGCATCTTGACAGGCTGCAGGTGTGGATGATTATTCAGTCTTGCCTGACCACAATTAAAGGGACATGCTTGACCTTCCCTATTCTTAGCAGGCATCTTCCACATCCCAGTACTAGAATGGTAAAAGAGCATAGTCTTCATTGCTCTTAGTTGCCTGTTCTTCATCCCAGGACTGTCAACAGTCAATCGTGGTGAAATGAGGGGGCTGGTTGATAGCCCATGATGTTTGGGGAGGATTGGGTTGATTGTCATTTGGGAAAGGGGGATACCATGTTTTGCCCAAGGGCACCCCAGTCCCCATTGACCCTCTACCCAGGTAATTCTCCCTAGCTTCTCCGCCCCTAGATTCGGGATCCAATAGTGATGGCCTTTCCCTGGCCACCTGCATCGAGGATCCAAGAGGTCTAGGATTGAGAGTAACCTCAGGTTTTTCACAATATCAAATACCAATCTTGGACATAGGACCTTGAGAGCAGAATCATAAAATCTATGGATGTTTTCAATAAGACAAATGAGAATCTATAAAAATTACTCCCTTAGGGTTACCATACATGTTAACTTTGAGGAAGTATCATTGTACACCAACACTTTCTCTCGAATCAAATATTATTAATGATTGAAAACATTGTTCCATAGCAAATCTGTAAATGCAACAAATCCTCCTAACCAAACTACAATCGGGCCAAGATAAAGACCTGCTACAAAATGAATATAATTTCTATTGTGGAACAAGAAGGAAGCAAAATATGACCGATATTGAGAAATAGATTGGAATATATAAAAAGGGAAAAACTGACACACAAGGCATTACAGCTGAATACATGCCTTGATACATGTAAATGAATACACCTAGAGTGATAAGTCTTATGATACAAATTCACTCTTGTACCACACATTATTATGTACTCATACACAGATAAACTCCTTTACATCCATAAATGTACAGGTTATAGAGAAACCCAAAATGAAAGCACAGGAGTGTGAAGGAAGATTATCTGTAACTGGACAATAAGAAGGGTGTCACCATATGATGCAATGAGGCTGGCGAGTATATTCATATACAATACTCCCTTGGTGACCTGATAATAGTGTGTCAGTGGAGGGCGTCTGAACCTGGTCAATGTGATTATTTTTATTTTTTTATTCATGTATTTATAGAGCGCCGCAGCCACTCCAAAGTAGCAGAAAGAAATACAATGTGGTACATGCGTTGAGAGCACTGAAAGTGAAACCGGGAGATTTGGTCAAGTTAAAGAGGAATTGCAAGGACAGAACAGTGGTAGGAGTGTGCCAAAAAAAGAAGTGGAACTGGTACTCCGGTGGGGGATGAGGCAGCAAGGTGCAACACATGTGTCAAAGGGTTAAGAGGTCTTCTGTATTGTTGTTCATTCATTTCTCTCATTTGGTCAGTCAGTTGGAAAGTTTATATATGGCCTTTCTGAAATCCATCACCTCTACTCGCTGATCTTAACTCTGCTGGAACCCACACCTACCAGAACAGAAGCTGCTTCAACAGGGGACTGCCACTAGAAAAGGTATACATCCATTTTGCCGAATGGCAACTTTGGCGAATACGTTTTTGCTGTATTTTATTTGCTGTTTTTTTTTTTTTACCACATTCTGGTAGATGGTAAGTTGGGGTAAGGTATATATTGCAGGGTGGGTGGAAGGAGGAGTTGCTGCAGGGTCTCCCCCCACTGTTTGTGGTAACACAAAAACCAACCAATGCAGCAAAAAACAATTCTGCGAAGTTGCCACTCGGCCCAAAAAATGCAACAGTTTCATGGAACCAGTGAAAAATGTGTGCTGTAATTAATAGAATTTGATGTGAAAAAAAGATTTTTTTTGGGACAAAGCCTTGATCCCAAGACTGACGATCTTTTATCTTCTCTGGACTGACAGAGTCCGAGGGGTGAGTAATCTGTGGTCCTGAAGTGTCCTTCAGGATTGCGTTACAGTAGTCGAAGTGACTACCCACTAAATCTCCTATAACTGCACACTTGTTGAATGGCATGAAGGGGAAAATCCAATGTAGCCTCATCATGTTAAAACAAAATCCTGTGGAAATGGCCTGGCCTTTATCGCCTGTAGCATCTGATCATTTAACCTGAGAGAACAACTTGACAAGTTTTCCAAAAATCAAGGGGCTGTCACAAGAGCAAATTTCTTAGTGTTAGCAGAACCTCCTCCAACTTCTGATAGTCAATATGAAGCCAGGTAGAGGTCACCCAGGCTGAGGTGCCATTCAGGCTTGTGAAGCCAGGTAGAGGTCACCCAGGCTGAGGTGCCATTCAGGCTTATGAAGCCAGGTAGAGGTCACCCAGGCTGAGTGAGGTGCCAATCATGCTTATGAAGCCAGGTAGAGGTCACCCGGGCTGAGGCGTCATCCAGGCTTATGAAGCCAGGTAGAGTTCCCCCAGGCTGAGGTGTCATGCAGGTTTAAGAAGCCAGGTAGAGTCCACCCAGGCTGAGGCGTCATCCATGCTTATGAAGCCAGGTTGAGTTCCCCCAGGCTGAGGCGTCATCCAGGCTTATGAAGCCAGGTTGAGTTCCCCCAGGCTGAGGCGTCATCCAGGCTTATGAAGGCAGGTAGAGTCCACCCAGGCTGAGGCGTCATCCATGCTTATGAAGCCAGGTTGAGTTCCCCCAGGCTGAGGCGTCATCCAGGCTTATGAAGCCAGGTTGAGTTCCCCCAGGCTGAGGCGTCATCCAGGCTTATGAAGGCAGGTAGAGTCCACCCAGGCTGAGGCGTCATCCATGCTTATGAAGCCAGGTTGAGTTCCCCCAGGCTGAGGCGTCATCCAGGCTTATGAAGCCAGGTTGAGTTCCCCCAGGCTGAGGCGTCATCCAGGCTTATGAAGGCAGGTAGAGTTCACCCAGGCTGAGGCGTCATCCATGCTTATGAAGGCAGGGAGAGTTCACCCAGGCTGAGGCGTCATCCATGCTTATGAAGCCAGGTTGAGTTCCCCCAGGCTGAGGCGTCATCCAGGCTTATGAAGGCAGGTAGAGTTCACCCAGGCTGAGGCGTCATCCATGCTTATGAAGCCAGGTAGAGTTCCCCCAGGCTGAGGTGTCATGCAGGTTTAAGAAGCCAGGTAGAGTCCACCCAGGCTGAGGCGTCATCCATGCTTGCGAAAGCAGGGAGAGTTCCCCCAGGCTGAGGTGTCATGCAGGTTTAAGAAGCCAGCTAGAGTTCCCCCAGGCTGAGGTGTCATGCAGGTTTAAGGAGCCAGGTAGAGTTCCCCCAGGCTGAGGTGTCATGCAGGTTTAAGGAGCCAGGTAGAGTTTCCCCAGGCTCAGGCGTCATCCATGCTTATGAAGCCAGGTAGAGGTCACCCGGGCTGAGGCGTCATCCGGCCTTATGAAGCCAGGTAGAGTTCCCCCAGGCTGAGGCGTCATCCATGCTTATGAAGCCAGGTAGAGTTCACCCAGGCTGAGGCGTCATCCGGCCTTATGAAGCCAGGTAGAGTTCCCCCAGGCTGAGGCGTCATCCAGGCTTATGAAGGCAGGGAGAGTTCACCCAGGCTGAGGCGTCATCCATGCTTATGAAGCCAGGTAGAGTTTCCCCAGGCTGAGGCGTCATCCAGGCTTATGAAGGCAGGGAGAGTTCACCCAGGCTGAGGTGTCATGCAGGTTTAAGAAGCCAGCTAGAGTTCCCCCAGGCTGAGGTGTCATGCAGGTTTAAGGAGCCAGGTAGAGTTCCCCCAGGCTGAGGTGTCATGCAGGTTTAAGGAGCCAGGTAGAGTTCCCCCAGGCTGAGGCGTCATCCATGCTTATGAAGCCAGGTAGAGTTCACCCAGGCTGAGGCGTCATCCGGCCTTATGAAGCCAGGTAGAGTTCCCCCAGGCTGAGGCGTCATCCAGGCTTATGAAGGCAGGGAGAGTTCACCCAGGCTGAGGCGTCATCCATGCTTATGAAGGCAGGGAGAGTTCACCCAGGCTGAGGCGTCATCCATGCTTATGAAGGCAGGTAGAGTTCCCCCAGGCTGAGGCGTCATCCAGGCTTATGAAGGCAGGGAGAGTTCACCCAGGCTGAGGCGCCATCCATGCTTATGAAGCCAGGCAGAGTTCCCCCAGGCTCAGACGTCATTCAGGCTTTGTGGCTGCACAATGAAACATATTGCAGTTCAGCTGTAAATGCTGTAGTGTGTTAAAATGACGAGGCATGTTTAAACTTCAAAAATAACCATTCCTGAACGGTGAAAATGGTTGGAAAAAGTCGTGAAACTGTTAATAGTAAAAATAAAGTAGTTGTACTTTGCTCCCTCTCACTTTGACCAGTGGGACAGGAGCCCCCTTTTGAAATGCTTTAGTCCCCTAAATGTGATATAGGCTGAACGAGCATGTGCTCGAGGAAGCCCGCAGTGTGCCAACATGGAAAGACAGGCACAGCATGAAAGACGAGCCTTCTCCCCCTGGAGGAATTCATGGAAAGAAAGGCAGAATGGAGAAACAAAAGCAAGGAAACATAGAGGAAAGGTGAGCAAGAGATGCAGAATAGCTTTCATCTTCCTTCCTTGCGTGAATATACAGCATCCACCCACAAGGCAAGACCTTGCGACAGCGAGTGCATTGGCTTTGGTGAGGACTGGCCTAAATGGATCGATGCCTGGCATTGAATGTACTGGTATTACCAGCCACTCGTACAGACCGCCAGAGCTCTGCAAGCTGAACACCCAGAATCTGCCAACCTTAAATGTCTTTCTCGGACCCAGGCTCCCCGCGTCCTGATGAGTCTCTACGTGCCTATGACTGGAGAATATATGTACAACTGTGTGATTCCTTTCCGCACCTGCATTCTTTTACCTCACAACCATTTCCTGCCCACTGTCCTCGAGTTATACCCTGCTTTTTCGATTTGGCTTCTGGCAATGGCCTCAGCCTTCAAGCCCTGTGTCACCTGTGGGCACTTTTTTCTTGTGGGTGCAGTGCGTCGGTGCCACCATTCATGGCCTTTTTTTCATATCTGGTGATGCACTCTGATCTTTTAATTTCAGACTCGGTTGTCAAGCTGGTAAGTGCTGTTCTGCCTCCCTCTACCGGCATCGAGAAAGGAGGTCTTTTTTACAGAAAGAAAATCACTGAAGCTAATTTAAGCATCTTTTTTTGCCATGCTCCCTGGAATGGTGATACCTTTTCTTGTATTTCTGAGATGGCTCCCTTTGGGTGCACTACTGCAGATGACCAAGAGGCACTGAGCAACCCTCACACTGATGCTAGGACCGAGTGGTCCTGGAGACTCACTCCGGTGCCTCACAGGCCTGACCCAACTGCGGCATGTTCTGAGGTTTCATTACACTGATGCGAGAGCCGAGGACTCGAGGAGACCCTCTCCAGTGCCTCATAGGCCTGACCCAACTGCGCAGGAGGTTCCCTTTCATTGATGCTAGCGCCGAGGGATCCTGGAGACCACCTCCGGTGCCTGACAGGCTTGACCCAACTGGGGCCGTAGTCCACCGTTGCGTGCACAAGACATGAAGAGGCCAAAAAGCGATATGGATCACTTCCATGCGCTATAGAGATCACATCGCTGGAAACTGACGGACTCACTTTACTCGCAGCTTCAGGATTTCTGCAACAGAGTGGCCGATGTACATAAGGGGGTGGTCAAGATGTCCTTAAAATACACTGAGAAGAGAAACAACAAGGCTGGCCATGTAGAGTCCAAGAGCCTAAATCTTCTAGATTGGCATTCCAGAGACTGGCCCTTCATTTTAATGTTGTAAGATGACACCATGCCATGGCATGGCTGACTTAACCACCTTATCGAACGTTTGTTCCCCAGTCAAAAAAACCTAGCCACCAGCAGCAGCACAGGATTGAGTGTTTTTGGACTTATGACCCCTTGCTGAGGAGTTTGTGGAATTCTAAGCGAAAGGACAGGCCTGCCATTCACTGTCTCAGGCCCCCTTACATTTAAACTGGGGGACCATTCACACCACAGGTTCCCTAGGCACATCATGATCTCTGTCACACAAAGTGACAGGATGAACTGACTAGCCACACCAAACTTCTAAAGACCAACAAAGGTTTGTTGAGAGAAATTGTAAAAATTAAAAGAATAAACAAAATAGGCTTTCACCAACTTAAATGGGCAGCTGGCGCTTTGATAACTTAATGGAGGGAAGTGTCAATCTCAGGAAAATAAAGTGGTCAAACAAAAGTCTCTAATGAGCCCATGTGTAGGTACCTTTAGACCTATGTTGTATGTTTCCAGGGAGTTGTGAATCCTGATGTTACAGGCTATCGGGGGGGGGGAGGGGGGGGAAGTCCTGAGCTCTTTCAGTTCTCACTTGTAGCCCTGTCCTCAGCCTGTTGGTTTTGTTGGGCCACCTTGAGGAGGAAGTGGTAGAATCAGAGTTCCTGCACCAGAAGAGCATCCAGCTCCCCCTCAGGTATTTCCACTTTCCAAAGCCAAGGCTGAGCTTTTTCTAAGTCTCCCAAACTTGCTGCTCCCTTCCTCCCAGGGGTTTGGTCTCGGTCCCCTCTTTTGCCTCGTGTTGACTCTTGGTTGTGTGCCCTTTCCTTCTCCCACTGCGAACACCTGCCGAGGGCCAGCTAAGCTCGCTGGAACCTTCCTAGGATAACTATCTTTCAGGCTTCTCAGCTCTCATACTGATGGCTCTTTTCCTTATCCCTTCTACCGCTTATGGATATTCTCCTACCTCCTCCATATCATCTGTCTTTCTCCCTTATCACCTACCTAAACTATGTGCTAATGTCTGAAAGCTTCTCCACCCAATGGCTGCTGATAATTTCCAAGCTCCTGATCTTCACCCACCTCTTCCTCCTCATGAACTCCAACTTCCTCATGATCTTCAATCACTTCCAGGTGTGTTCTAACAAGCTCGGTCACACAATCACCAACCTCGTAAAATACCTCTCACAGCTCATTTCTCTTTTTACATACTTCACAGTCTGATATTCTCCAACCTCCTTTGTCTTCTCAACCACTTCCTTGTTCTTCCCAACCTCCTCCTTACTATCACCAGTCTTGTCTGTATGCTCTTTGCCAGCCTCATCTTCGCTATCACTAATCTCCTTACTGTCACTAACCTCCTCCTTGCTGTTAACAACCTCCCCTTCACCCTTCTCAGCTCCCGATCTCTTCTCCAACCTTCCCAGTCTTGATGAAGATCTAGCCCTTCTTGGTCTGACCTCACCCAGCCTCCTGTGTCTTTAAGCAAAATCTGTTCTCTTGCCTGGCCTCATCCAGCCTCCTGGGCCCGTCTTCCAATCTCCTCTGTGTACTCTTTGTATTCACCGAACTCTGCAAATGTGTCTCTCCAGCTCCTCCTACAAACACTGGATTTTTATCCCCAAACACCTATATTAAGAGGGTCAAGATGTCCTTGAGTTACACTGAGAAGAGGAAAAGGAAAGGGTTCCATGTGTTAAAATCGCTGCACAAATGGCAGTTTACACTAAAAACGGCGGCAAAATGTCAGTGGTTTGCTGCCGCAATCCATGTAAAGGATGCAGGGGACACCCCCGCAAACCCCAGACCCATTATACCATTTAAGGGGAGTGGGGAACACCTCTGCAACACCCACTCGCCTTAAATGGTATAATGGGGTATACCTTTACCGGGTCAAGCCACAGCATTTTTGCCACAATTTTTTTGTAAAGGCGACATTTTTTGCCGTGGTTTTATTACTGCATACCAAGGAAGGCTGTCCATGTGATGTCCTGGGAGCCTGAATCTTCTAGTTTGGCATTCCAGAGACTTCAATGCTGTAAAACAGCACCATGGCATGGCTGACTTCACCACCTACGGGTATGTTTGTCCCCAGCCACACAATCTAGACACCAGCAGCTTGAGGGCTTTTCTTGCGCAATGTCCTCCGGCCAGACTTTCTGTGAAGATTTGCACCTATGTTTAGGGGATTGGTGAGGGGCTGGAAATGCCTTCCACCAAAAGGGCTTACTTGGGGGCTGGAAAAATTTGCTTTTCTCCCATCTAGGAATCCACTTCCTCTTTTCTGATACTGAAGAGCACTTCCCATGAAGCACACAGCTTGCCTGCTTTCCCACTATGTGAAACCTATGCTGGTACCTCCTTAAAAGGCTCTTTAATCCTTCTTAGTGTGAAAGGAATCCATGTCTTCCGTCAAATTGAGCTTTGTATCACTTGCGAGTGAAAACTCTTATGGCAGACAATGGATTGGTTGGCAAGAGTGTATCGTGCATGTGTGGAAATACCACCTGTAAGTCATGGATTGGCAACAATGTATCCCTTGCGGGAACACTGCTTGGATAGAATTGTTCTGGCGTTTTCAAGTGAGTTATTCTCATACAAGAGAACTTCAACAACAGTAACCGTGTGGTTTTAAAAGTATCTTGTTTACAAAGCCGAACATCCATACATCTGTGTGTTCGTTTTTTTTGTTCTGGCACTTTGGGTCTGGCTAGTAGATCTTTAGGCTCTTTAACCTGTGGAGAGGGGTCTGTATAAATTGATGACATTTGTGATGTCATCTTTGATGTCCTGGGTGTTGGTTTTAGCAGTGCACTGTGATGGCACGAGTTATGGTTGCTTAGCTTACCATAACTTGCGAATTTCAAGGTTTTTTCGGTTTTACTTGTAACCATAACGTCCTTTTAACAACGTTTTTTTTAACTGAATTTAATAGGTTTTTAGTAGCGCAACTTAACCATAACCTCCCTTTATCAAATTTTATTTTACTCAATATACATATTCATAGTGTGAATTTGATAGATGTTTACTAGGAATCCCTTACTTTTATACACATGTAACATAGAACATACTGAACCCCCGCTAATGATTTTGATGTCCGCGGACCGTAGGTAAGTCCGCGGGTGGACGCGGACGACATCAACACTACCCAAACACTCAGGGGTTATCTTAAATTCTTCTATCATGCCATATAAACACTGCACAAGTTCAAAAAGCAGCACATAAACACATTATGTGTAATAATAAAGAAGAAGTGGAACCTATATATGTAACACATCAACCATCCATTTAAATACCAATGTATTAAAATGGAATATACCAAGACAAAAAAGATATGCCTCCAACATAATTACCTCACAGAAACTGGACATAAATGTACAGGTTATAGAGAAACCCAAAATGAAAGCACAGGAGTGTGAAGGAAGATTATCTGTAACTGGACAATAAGAAGGGTGTCACCATATGATGCAATGAGGCTAGCGAGTAACAGTAGACCTACACAACAGTAAGAATACAATTTACCAGAAACTAGTAAGTAAACTTAATTTTTCTTATATATTCCTAAACCTTTTGTATTAGGTACACTAAAATTGATATATTTTTGTTTTTTACCAGTAATTTGGAATGGCTTGAGGAAAATTTTCCACGTGAGGAAATGTATGAAGGCGGTGATACTAATGGTAGACACTTCGCTTTATAAGCAAATTAATAATCATTACTTTATGTGTACTTAACATATATATATTATTTTTTAACAGACCATACAAACATTGAAAATAATACACCAAACGACACATTGGAAAATACTCTGCAGCGCATGGAACAAAAAATGGACATGCTCATGGAAAATTTCAATCTTTTGAAACATTTTGTGGAGGACCACATAAAAGAAAAAAAGAAATACCATTGTCCCACATGTACCTGTTCCCCCTCTCCATGTCCCAGTCACCTATCCCCACACCCTCAACACCAAGAAAAATGTTTTGATGAGACTTCCATCCCTTCATCCCCCCATCCATCCTCTCCAAACCCCTAATTCCCCTGTATTTGTATCAGTTTATGCCTCCCCCTCTCTTTCATAAATTGTGTATCTGTATATAATTAAAAAAAATGATGTGTCTTTTAGTTAAATCCTTTCAGTCTCATTTTTTCGGTCTCATTTTTAAAAAAAAATTAATATGTCCGCGGACAGCGCGCCTGTCCGGAAAGTCCGTAATTAACAAAATGGGGATGTCCTAAGGACACTATACCTGTCCGCACCATTCCCAAGCAAGATGGAACTGTTCTTAGAACACACCTGGTGTCCGGGATGTCCGTAAGTGAACAAAATGGAGGTATCCTAAGGACACTATACCTGTCCGTACCGTCCGCAGGCAAGTTGAAACTGTCCTTAGAACACGCGCAATGTCCAGGATGTCCGTAGTTAAACAAAATGGAGGTGTCCTAAGGACACTATACCTGTCCGTACATTCTGCAGAACATCTACGCACATGCGCACCACACCCGTAAGTCCTGCGAACATCGCGCCTGTCCGTAACTGTCCGTCTCACTTGTGTCACACTTTTAATTTGTTTGAGGACCCGAACACCATCCGTAGAACACCCATGCGCATGCGGACACCCATTCCCTTTGCGGACGTTTTCCCGGCATCATCATGTGACCGCACCCACGCTGAGCGTGTGTCCTAATTTGCGGACACTGTCCGCTTCCCCAACATTTTAAAAAAACGTTTTCAGACAATCCAAATTATTTTACAGTAAAAATTCACCATTGCACGTGTCCCAGACAATGACCCTTCCTTTCCACATACTTTTTGGAACTTTTTGAACCTTTTTGGGGTGTTCATTCTGTTCGCGAAGCGCACCCCTCCACCCCTATAAAAGGCCACACCCCAGAGCTGATCTTCATTGTACTTTGGGCTATTGCAGATTGACTTTTGCTGATTTTGCTGCTCTTGCTGAGATTATCTCATCAACCCTGATGGCATCCATGGCTGCTGTTGCTACATCTGCCTCTGCACCACCCCCAAACCACCACCACCTCCTTAAGGGCCTGCAGAGAGGAACAGGAGTGAGGATGTAGAGAACGAGGATGAAGACGATGAAGATAATGAGGTAGAGGAACTCCCTACTACCAGCACTCGCCGGGAGTCTTGGGTGTGGCGGTTGTTTACCATTCATGGTAACGTACCAAAAGCACGTGCAAACAAGGTCACCTGCAAACAGTGCAAAATGGTGCTGAGTCGTGGGAGACATGGTTCGTAAAGCTTTGGTATGACATCCATGAAGCAACACCTAACGTCATTCCACAGTGGGGCCATTCGCAAGGTTGTACCTTGTGATCAACGTAGTAGGTTGAGTTCCTCTACCACATCCTCCGTTTCCGCTCCTTTCACCACAAGAGACACTCCTGTGGGAGAGCGCATCCCTCCAGCTGCCTCACAGGCCATTCACGATGCTGTTGACCCTTACACAATATTGTGACCCTTGAAAGGTATGTACTGCGACGCAGTACCCTGCTGGGGGGGAGAGTCTTCAAAGTGCTTTCGAGACTACGGTCACGGAGCACCAGAAGACCTGCTACCTACCTAAGTAAGACCCACCCTACATCTTCCTCTCTCTCCACCTGACCTTTCTTATCCCCGTGGTTGATGCCTCTTCCTTACCCTCCTTTCCCCTCCTCTCCTAATGTGTTGTGTGTAAAAAACCCAAAGAAATATAAAAGAACAAAAATGAAAAAAAGGCTCTTTTCAGAGCCGACTTTCACATTTTAAAAATAGAAGTGGCAAATAAACAGTGCACGGCCCTGTGCATTTTTTGGAAGTCCGCGGGCAGTCCTAGGACATATAAAGTTTTAGGGTGCTGCCCTAGCTAAACCAATGCACTTTTCTCTGGGAGGAATTGGTGGCTCTGAAAAGAGCCTTTTGGTGGTTTTTTTGTGTGTTTGAAAAACAACTTGTAATCGTCAACATCTACTGCAAAATAGATGACAATAATTCCAAAAAAGTTTGCAATGTATTTTGTACAATTCTCAGAAAAATCCGATTGGCAGCATAAGGGAGATGGACTCCATCTGTGCGAAAAATCTATGTGCTACGAAACATAATATTTTCATTGTGAAAAGAAGACATGCCAACATCTCTTAGAAAGGCACAAACAGCCTTATTGACATTGCGCCTCACTTTCTCCATTTGTGGACCAAATGAAGAAGGACGCAGCCACATTTGTCTCTGTGCAATACGAGAAAAAATTACTTGGGAATTTGGAAACATGTCCATGACCTTCCCAAGTCCTTCTTTCATTGAAAATTGCAAAGAAATTCCAGACACATGTTCTAAACTGTTCCCTCCACAATGAATTATAATTATGTCTGGATGATGCTCTGTCTCTAAAGTAGCACAAAGAGGTACCAAGTCCAGCCACTTCATTCCACGCACTCCGTGCCAGTGCACTTCCACATGAGGGAATCCAAGATCTGCAGCTACTCCACAGCGTTCTGCATGCACCTCCAACCAATGTATCCATGTGTCTCCCAAAACCCAGATAATCTGTTTTCGGAAACACACAGCCATAGCTATCTGTTCTTCTCTCAGGAAAAAGACGTTCTGACAAACTCTCTCCTTACACATCACACCCAGTAAACTTTACTGACCAATCCCTTGCTCTGCTCATTCTCATTTGCATGCCTCTCCACCCTATAACCCCTGTATGTAATACGTGCCGTCTGCGGACTACCGCCATGTCTGTAGACATATCGAAAATCTGAACGTGGAGAATGTAAAATTAAATAGTGTGCCCCATTTCCCCTTTGAGGTTGGCTCTGAAAAAAGCCATTTATTTTGCAGATGCTTGACAGACACCTGTTATTTTGTATTTTTTGAGGGGTTTTTTCTTCTTACTTTACTACTAAAATCTTCACATAACCTTCTCCAAAGCAACCCTTACATTCCAAAACAACATGGCATTTCCCAAAAAAGATAAGGAAATGCCATCTTCTTCAAAATAAACAGCATTACTGGAATCAATATTCTCATTATTACAGAAAAACATACCAGGTCTAATCATGAAAGCACACATGCCTCGGTCGATTGCACACCTACCAATGTTTTGCTGAGGACAAAAAACAGAACTATTGTCCCATATTGCCCTATGTAGTAATCCAGAAAAAATTACTTTCGCATTTGGAAGGATGTTCATTACTGTTTGAACCAACTGTTCCAAATCTGCCAACAAAGGAGGGCCACTGACGTAGCCCAAATGGAAAGCACCATAGAGCAAAACTACCAGATGGGGACTGTTCATCCTGCCCATATCTTCACAAACTTGTACAATTCGCTGTATATTGCAATTAGGAACAGCGCTCCACACCACCTCCACTCCTTTAACATCGATATTGTTTGCCACATGCCTGCATTGAGCATACTGCTGTAAAGCAAGCACAAACATATCTCCAAGCACCAACACCCTGACTTTCTCCACCTCTGCCATCTTCACTACACACAGCCTTTTTCAACAAAATCCACAACCTCAACATCGGATTGGCTGATCCCTACAGTCCCCTTTCCATACTGGATTTGCTGGAAAACCCCAGATGTGGCACGCCCTATCCGCAGACCGCTGCGGTGTCGGCGGGGCGAGTAACTCTTAGCCAGCCCTTCTACCCTTTCCACAACACTCTCGATGCTATTCCCTCATTGGATACATCTAAGCAGTCACACAACCATCCACCAATCACATCCAAGACCTCTACATCTAACTCCATCATCAGAGTTCCGCACTTCAAATATACTGTTGATCACTCTGAGTACAAGTCTCATATCATTGGAAAGCACCTACTACAAAAACTACTCTACAAGTCTCCAAGATTTCTACTTACAGCTGCATGCATATCCACATGCATGAATACAAACTACAGGTATGCATATTGTATTCACAGTACATGCATACATGCCAACCCTCCCGATTTAGGCAGGAGACTCCCGATTTGATTACCAAAAATGTTGCTGTTTTGTACTGCCTCCCTCTTAAAATAATTCTAAACCCAATGCATTCTAATGGGGAAATTCAGCTCTCCCGAGTGCTCAGAGAGGATCTCCTTCCCAGCTGCTGCAAAATGTTGTCATGTATGTCCATGTACAACTCTTATGAATGCATATAAACAGAGTAATGCCACTAAACCTGCATAACCTATGAAATTAACTTATTGCAAGTTTTCCCATCTACTATAATCAACTGTCACTTCCAAACCTGTCTGCTATCTACAACACAGCTTTAAAAAAACAAGTGAATTTCATACACTTAAAATTCTACTCATTTGCAAAGCATGTTGAACTAATATATTATAAATAAAATTTAAAGGCTGCACATAGTCAAATGAAATGCATGCACACACTATGTTCAGATATCAAACAAGAATAATACTACAAAAACGTAAAAATCAATGTCTAAATTAACATCAGTACTATAAACACACAAAATAACTAACTTCTTTCTTTTACAATTGCAGTGAAGACCACTTTCCTGAAAATCAGCAGCATCTGAACTACAAACAACTTATCCGAAGAAACCTGCTCATTCCACAAAAAAGAGTAAGTACAATACTACCTTAATATTCTTACTGTTCCTCAAACACACTGTGTGGTTCATTCATGTAATTTGCACACCAAAAAAACGGAGATTTCTAAACCATTCTGCCCACAAATCCCCATTTATTAAACAGGAATTAGCAGGCAGAATGGCACACAAATCCCTGTTTTTTGGAACACAAATAACATAACTCAACCCCTAGAATGTTAGTATTACAAAACAAAGACCTGTTTTAATTTTATACCATTAGGTTTACTATTAATGCTTCTCCTCACCACTAGCTCACTTTCTACTCTCATCTGAACCGCAGTATAGTAACACACAAATAGAAGAATAGCCTTCTCAACTAATTGTAGCTGCCCAATGCACAATCACACACCACCACATACATCTTTACCATCATACTCAGAAACTCATGCACAAAGCACACATACATTGCAGAAGGGCCCAACCCATACCTTCTTTTTTTTTTCAACAGACCCCAAAGAATGCCTACCAAAAAGCAAGTCCGTAGAAAGCAACGCAGAAATAGAGCAAATGAAAATAAGTGTCCAAAATAAACATCCATCTCTAGCAGAGTTTGTACAAAAAGTTCAATCAACACAGATAATAGTCTTTTAGCGAAACAAAACAAGCTTCCAGTACAGAAACTTTGCCTCCTCCATCAAAATGTAAAACTAAACAGAAAATGATTAACAAGAATTCAGCTACCACTACTGCTAAAACTTCTCCTATAAATCTTGATATACTAGCAAGTAACCATACCAAAAAAGTATTTTAGCAAAAATGTTCCACCACAGAGTCCTTCAGAATCTTACAAAAACAGGAGAAAAATAATGCACAACCCTTAATACCTACCGTAGAAAATGAATCTTAGAAGTTTTGATACAGTGCAATCCTTCTCAAAAGAATGTTATTTATTTTAGTGTTAAACAGAATGAAAACACTAACAAAACTAACTACCAAATTACAAAAAGGACTTCTCAATAAAAGGAATGTCAACAAAAATAACTTCTTAAATATCTGTGGAGGTGAAGGGAGTCACACCATGAGCACAGAACCATATTTTAATGAAGAAGCATACAAACAAAACCAAACAAACACAATTGCCATACATAGCAGTGGACGAGGTTATGAAAAACTTAATAATACCATAATGCAACAAGAAATACTGCTTACAAAAATATCCCCAGAAAACTCAGAATTACCTATCCATTCGACTGAACCAGAACGTCCAGTATACAAATGGCCATGCATGTCAATGTGTAACATTCCCAAAAAATCTTTCAAATCTTTACGCCAGTTCCTCATTCAGTATGTGAAAGACAAAGACAAAATCAAAATGAAAGTGCAGCAAAATATGGATACCTGTCCAGTGCCAAATACACAGGACTACAAGGACATTCATTAGCCTGCATTTCAGGACCTATTTGCAAACGCACCTTCCATCATATCAAAATGATACCAACACATCATTCAACTATAAGAAAGCTAGTCTATAAACTGTACTATGCTAAAAGTCCTGCTTTAACACTAGCCAATTTAAATAACATTCTTCTACATGGTACAGCCAAAGACCTACTTGAAGAAATCGAACATATCCAGAAAAAATATTTTGGAAGTGAAAGCCACTTACAAAATGCAATAGCTTTACAATAGACTAGCAACAATTCTACACATGGCAACTTTCTACTACATACATACAAAAAAGAAATACTAAAATTTAAAAGTACATCCGTTTAAGTACCAAACCATGTGTGTGTGTGTGTGTTTTGCCGCAGAACTTTTTATATAAGTAACACAAAAACTGTAGACGTAACATACAAAATGGAAGACAATGAAGATTCCAAATGGTTTGAATTAGCTTTCAACCTTATATCAGAAAACAAATACGAAATAACTGACCCCTTAATACTTTGCAGTTACTGCACTACAAAACTTGACAACAGCCAAACTCCTTCACGTGCTATCACAAATAACTTGATATTATTCCCACTACCAAAACCCCTGCAACAACTGAATTATGATGCTCTCATATAAATTTAAACAGTGCACCCATTTCAAGCAATAATACGCCTTAAACCAAAAACAGCAAAATTACCTCCCTCTGAATTGGTGAAAGGCATTTGTGGAAAAGTAGTTCATTTACCATTAGATCTGAAAGAAAATGTGCACACTCTGGGAGTGCAACGTCCAAAAGAACAATCTTTAATTGTCTTACTAAAGGGTGTACCTACAAAAGACAAAAACATTTGGCAACAACTTGTAGACTTACATAAAGTTAGACAAGTCTTGCAATATCTAAAAGACAATAATTAATACTACAAAGAAATAAATATTGAACAAAACTTAAGGGAAACAAGTGAAATATTTCAAGAGTCATCAGAAACTGGTCAATTTGAACTTCTAGATCCTGCTACAGTATCCAATATTTTAGACCATTATACAATTCATCCTCTAATGACAGCATAGATGATGCACTAGAAACATACCAAATACGACAAACCAAAGGATCATCAATCAGCATATGGGACAAAAGTATAGAAGCACATGCTTTTCCTCTACTCTTTCCAACTGGCAAAGGAGGAATGTACAATGATAGACCCACTCAGATAACAGCATCAGAATACCGCTCGTTACTAATGTATTCTGAAGATCCCAGATTTAGACAAAATGTGGAATACATATTCCACCTGCTCTTTGAAAGTGAACTAGCAACTCTGTGTTACGGAGTTGCACACACATTGAAATCAGGAACCCACTTTCAAAATATGTCAGCTACACAATTAATACAAAAAGTGCAAGAAAAAGATGAGGTTTTACAATCAAGCATTACAAATCTGTTAGCAAACATGCATGGTACGAAAGAGTACTGGTTCCGATGTCACAGAGATGTACGTTGTATGATAAGAAACCTTGGCCCACCCATTTGGTTTGTGACATTAAGTTGGACAGAAAATGCATGGGAAGATTTACATGATTTCCTATGAATAGCAAACAAAAACAAAACAAACATAGATATACTAACACCTGGAGAACTTTGCTCTCTAGATCCTGTTAATGTTTCAAGATATTTACATCATTGTTTCATTGCTATGCTACACTTTATTTGTAATAAAACTGTTCCTCCCCTCGGAGAAGTGCAACACTTCTTTTGGAGAAAAGAATACCAAGCCAGAGGTGCACCACATATCCACATGCGTTTATGGATTAAAGATGCTCCTAAATTTGGTCAAGACAGTGATGCCACTGTTTTACAGTTTATGGAAAAATATGTCACTTATGAAATTCCATCGGAAGCAACAAATAGTGATCATCATGCACAAATTATACAATTTCAAAGACACAAATGTGGCAAATATTGTCGTTGCAAATACAAAAACAAAGGGAAATACTACACCAAATACCACTTTGGTTTCCCTAGACCAGTTACAGAAACAGGTGAAGTGAACAACTTCATGTCTTCAGTTAGACATAGTGTTAAAGGTAAATCACCTAAGAACACATATTACATAAAACGAACAGAAGAAGCATAATATATCGATGATTACAATACAATCATTGCCCTCTTGTGGAATGCAATCATAGATGTGTAGAACATTGCAGACAATTCCACTGCAGTTGCTCGATATGTTACAGCCTACTTAACAAAAGCAGAAAAAAACAGAGCTTCAAGACCTCTGGAATGACCTATCATCGCACAAAACACTATCTCAGAAATTATACAGCTTAGGCATAAAAATGCTCTCACACAGAATGTGGCTCCTATGAAGCTGCAGATCGTTTAACTGCTACTGCTTTGTATGGAAAATCTGAAAATATCGTATGGCTAAGTCTTGGTCCTGCTAAATCTAGAAAAAGAGTTCTCAAATCATACAACGACATAGAAACAATAGCCAAAAATGATCCCAACAGCCAAGACATTTTGAAAAACAATTTACTAGACACATACTACCCAAATAGGAGTACCGCTTTGGAAACCATGTGTCTATACCACATAGCTCAAAACTTCACACACAAAAATAATATAAAACCTGATGAAAAAACAGGTAGATATAGAGTGACAGATTGTGAAGGCAGCTTAGTGAAACTTATCAAACGAAGCTTAATTAATCATATCAAATTGTCATTAAAAACTCTTCAACAGGGGGGGTGGCCTGGAGCGCGAACGATGAAGCCGCTCCTATGATGGCCTCCGTACGAGACCCGCAGCAACGAAGCAAATAATGAACTTTGGGTGATCGGTCGGCGGCAACCTTCGGTCCATGAGTGAGGCGAACCCCTGAGGCGTCCGCTGTTGCCTGGGGGGCGACAATATCGCTCCAAGAGATGAGATTCGGCCCGTCTTCCTGGCGCCCCCCACCGCCTGACGGGGCTCCCAAAATGGCAGACATGAGGAAATGTTCCCGCCGTTCCCGAAGCGGCATGCGTTGAGCCTCAGATCGGTTCTTTGAAGGCTGGACCCGATCCGACACGGGCTGACAGCCCCTGCTCCGCAGTGGCTGGGTGGCCCTCCCCTCCTCCCTCCTCCCTGTGCTGAGTTCGTCGGAGGCCCGGAGCGGAGTGGCTTCCACACAGCTCCCCGGGGCCACAGTGGCTCATGGCCGAGGAATCGAGGCTACGCTCGTGAAGTGAGAGACGGCCCTGCTGGGAATCCAGCGATCCCAACCCCCGTGGCGGAGAGCGAGCTGACGCCCACCCGACACAGGGGGGCCCTCGATGCTGCGGTGATGACCTGACCACCCCCGGTCTGGCCTCCTCTGGGGTTCCACAGGGACTGCTACCTGCCCCACTCTGCCTCCCCACCCACGCCGGAGTCCCAGCACGGATACCGCTGTGAGCGGGAGTCCCTCTCGCCGCCCCCTACATCAACAGGTGCTCTGGCTCCTCCTTCCAGGGGCGCCCCGGCCCACTATCATTCTGCTGGCGAGACCCATCGCCATCCCTGGAGTCCCCAGCGCCGGTGACCTGCCCGGCGGCCTGGGCCCTGACGAGGTAGGAGAGTGTTTAAGGCCTAACTGGGTGCCGACTGGCTGCTGCTGGCCAGAAGACCGGGCGGTGTCCCCCCCCGGACAGTGATCCTCGGGTACCCTTTTGGAGCCCCCCCTTCCATCTGGTGATTTCCTGGGGCGCCCCGGCCCACCCCTGCTGTCCACAACTCAGCCCTATCTGACTCGGGCCACCCACCTCCCTTCAGTGATTCACGTTGGAGGCTCCGATACGGCGGCTCCTTTCTGGCGCCGGGAAGGCCCGGCTGGAGGATCCTCGTCACTCCTGATAGACTGCCTGTTCACCTGAATCTCCCCCTTCCCATAAATCGCATCTATCTCCACTGGGATCTTGGCCCCTTGCCTCCTCGGATTGGAGAGCTCCATCTTGCTATCTCTAAGCACTGCGGTCACACCAGTCCGGAGCCCCTCATTTCGGCACAATGTCAAAGCCAACAAAATTAGCCAAATCTTCGGACATCTCCACTATGCTATTGGCGATGGACAGAGCGAAGAAGCCGGACCCTCCCCCTAAAGTAACCCCACAAAAACCCCCCGAGGAGCAAGGAAAATTGGCCACTAAGGAAGACATCCAGGCCTTTATGCAGGACATCAAGGAGGAGTTCAGATCATGTATGTCAGGGCTCACTGCGTGGATGGACCAGACCGATCAGAGACTGATCGAGGCGGAACAGAGGCTGGGCGAGGTGGAGGACCTGACCCAGAGACACAACGCCACGATCCTAGACATGAAACGGGAGATCCTGGCGCTGCAGAACAAAAATGAAGTGCTGGAGTTCAAGCAAGAAGACCAAGAAAACAGGGCACGACGAAATAACTTGCGCATCCGAGGGGTCCCGATGACCATCCCAGACACAGAGTTGCCAGAGTACATCAGCAATTTCTTCCAAGCTCTCCTTCCGAACATGGATAAAACCCAACTTATCCTAGATCGCACTCATAGGCTTTGCCCAAGACGGGGGGTGGATTCAGACGGGCCCCCGGACGTTATTACCAGGGTCCATTTCTATGCCACTAAAGAGGCCATCTTGGCCATCAGCCGCACCAAAGATGAACTCTCGTTCATGAGCTCCCGCTGCAGATCTTCCAGAATCTCTCATTAACGACTCTACAGAAAAGAAGAGCCCTTAGACGTCTAACGCTATTCCTACAGAGCAAGCAGATCCGCTACAGATGGCTATTCCCCTCCACTCTCCAATTCTCGTTTCGGGAAACCCAGCACAGAATCAGCCACCTAGAGGACGCGGAATCCATCCTACACCCAGGCTCGCCGGAGGCCTCGACCGCTCAGACCCCGCAGCACTCGCCAGAGGGGGCAGAGCAGCTACCCCAGAGACTACAGCAGCAACCCTGGTCGAAGCCACAGAGACGCCGAAGGATAAAATGATACACCCCGGACCGGAGGTCATTCGCTGACCGATCCTAGGAGGAAAATAGGAACCGGTAATGCCGCGGGTCCTGAGCAGCCCATACCCCACTCCAAGGAGTGTGTCATCAACTCACCCTTGAAGACCAACCCTGCGTGATGGTTGGATCCCAGCCCCGTTGGCTGGGAGCACAGTTACAGAAAAGGCCCGGTTGGCCATGGGAACCGCCGAACAGGAAAGATTAGCCTCCCTCAAGAAGACAAGTTTACGCTCTCATTGGAGGATTCATAAAATTCGACCAATGGAGAACTGCACAGACACCAAGCCCATAGATGTTGCCTGATACCCACCGCCCCTCCCCTCGGACGTCGCCCCAGGAACAGATGGATGACAGCGGAACCTCTCAACCACACCGCAAAGTCAGGTTCCTGACGATCAATGTCAGAGGCTTAAATGCACCACAGAAGAGGAAATCCATGCTGCGACGGCTGCAGAACGAAGAGGCTTCGGTGGTGTTCCTGCAGGAAACCCACCTGATCCCTGCAGATTTCACGAGGCTGCGGGACAGACATTTTCCGTTACAGTTTCTAGCATCGAATGGCACCAAGAAAGGTGGGGTGGCGATACTATTCACCAAGGACCTTAGGCCACAAATTGTAGACACCTTGCTCTACCCTGAAGGCCGTTTCGTGGCGATCAAATGCCGGATCTTCGACCAACTATACTCACTGGTTTCGATTTATGCCCCAAACGAAAAACAGGAAGAGTTCTACTCAGCATTGGCAGAAGCCTTGCCCACATTCGTGGAGGGCCAGACGATAATAGGAGGTGACTTCAATCGAGCCCCGGATCCAATCAAAGACAAATCCCACCCCCCGACTCGTAAAGTCTATAGCATTGCTACGGCCCTCCTCAAATTATTTCAAGCCTTGGACGTGGTGGACACTTGGAGAGTACTACACCCTGAGGTCCGTGACTACTCATTCTACTCTTATGTACACAGAACCTACTCCCACATCGATCTGCTCTTGGCTTCCCCCCAAGCATTAGCCTATACCGACGATGTAAGCATTGGCCCTAGAATCCTATCGGATCACGCCCCAATCATTTTAACGCTATCCGCTCACGATCCGGACCCTCTCCCAAAGTGCAAGTGGTCATTGTACGACCCGATTCTGGGAGACATGAAGCTGAGAGATATAACAGCGAAAGTCATCAAAGATTTCTTTAAAGAAAATAAGAATGAGGACACCTCTCCGGCCACCACATGGGACGCGATGAAGGCAGTTGTAAGAGGGGTCTTAATCTCGCAAGGGGTGGCCTATCATAGGAAGAAAAAGCAAACCCGTCTGGCCCTACAAGAAGAAGTAGAGAGAGCAGAAGCAGTATGTAAGGCAAAGAACTGGACGCCTAAGACACACCGGACCCTGCAGATGGCTCGAAAGAAGCTGGAGGCACATTATGCGGAGGATACAGCCCAGATGCTAGCCAGAACTAAACAGAGTTATTATGCCAAGGGAAATAAGGCTAACAAATTCTTGGTGGAAAAGCTGGCGAAGGTTAGGAAGAGGAACGCTATTCTAGGCCTCCGTGATCCTCGGGGGGAAGGCCAGTTCGCGGAAGAAGAGAAACTGAACATTGCAGTAGCCCACCTCACGGATACGATGACGGCGTCCCCGAGATCCCGTGAAGACCAACAATCCTATCTGCGGAATGCGGCCCTTCCCCAGATCTCCCCCACGACCAGAGATGAGCTAGAGACCCCGATCACAACCGAAGAGGTTGACATGTTATCAGGAGCCTAAGACCGAGGGCTACGGGCCCGGACGGGTTCTCGACCCGCTTTTATAAAATTTTCCGCCCCCAGCTGGTAGCCCCGCTGACGACGCTTTTCAACTCTTTCGCTCTTTCTGAGACAATCACGCCGTCTATGCAAGAGTCGATTACTGTTCTTGCTCTAAAACCATAGAGAGACCCAAAAGACATCAAAGCATATAGACCAATCTCCCTATTGAATCTGGATGCGAACATATATTCGAAAGTCTTGGCAAACCGACTAGCGAACATGCTCCCAGACATCATCGACCCGGACCAGACGGGGTTTATTATGAACAGAGCCGCAGTAGATAACATACGCAGAGTCCTGAACTTAATTGAAATTACACAGCGAGACTCACGAAAATTGGCAGTCCTGGCCTTGGATGCGGCCAAGGCCTTCGACAAGGTGGACTGGTCGTTCCTCCGGCTCACCCTGGAGTCCTTCCACTTTGGTCCCACTTTCCAGAAATATATCCTAGCAAACGATCAATCTCTGAAAACCTTGCTCCGAGTCAATGGGCTTCTATCTAACCCGATACCCCTATCATGTGGAACCAGGCAAGGATGTCCCCTATCTCCCTTGCTGTTCGCTTTGTTCATGGAACCCCTGGCCCAACGAATCCGCCTTAACCCCAGAATCAAAGGCCCCCAAATAGGCTCCTCCCAACATAAGATAGCGCTATACGCGGACGACGTAATGCTAACCATAACGGACACCGCCCAATCGTTGAGGTCCTCCTTGGCAGAAATTCACGCTTTCGGCAAGGTGTCGGGATTGGCCATAAACTTTACAAAATCAGCAGCCATAGGGGTGCGAATGGACCCACACGATAAAACTTCCTTCAGAACCCTCTGTTCGATCCAACTGTCAGAAGTGAGTATACCCTATTTGGGTGTCCGGATACCAGCCCGCCCTGAAGACACTTATCGGACGAACTTTCAGCCGTTATTCAAGACCCTAGAGGAGGACCTAGACTGCTGGCTCCTGCAGGAGATATCGCTGCTAGGTCGCATAATGGCATGTAAAATGAACCTCCTCCCACCACTTCTCTACGCTTGCTCAGCCCTCCCAATCATAATTCCCCAGCCCCCGCTTCAGCGCCTCCAGAGGAAGATTTTGCGGTTCATTTGGAGGGGGAAAAAAGCAAGGATCCCACTGAGAACGATCCTGACCAGTTCCAACTTAGGAGGCCTAGGGGTCCCAGATCAACAGAAGTATCAGATAGCGGCACAATTAGCCCACACTCAAGCTTGGACTATTAGCTCGAACCGACCACGATGGGCAGAGATTGAGCAGTCCCGCTTACCCCTCCCTCTCCGTTTCCTTCTGCATCTGCCCCCGGCCGCACAGAGAACATGGCCGACCATGCTATCCTCTTCCAAGCATACCCTGAAAGCATGGGAATGGACTCGCAAGCACAGGGGTATCCACCGAGACCTGAGCCCAGCAGCCCCAGTATTTCATAACCCGACATTCTCGCCGGGAGCCCACCCCACGAACTTTAAGAACTGGATTGCAGGAGGCCTTAGCACTTTGGGTCAGCTCTATGAGGGGGATACACCACTCACCTTTGATCAATGCAAGAGCTCCTTTAGCTTACGGGAAACGGATAGATTTTCATATGCTCAACTGAGACATTGGTGCTCCCATCCATCTACTCGCACTGCAGCGACACGAGACCTGGACCCCACAGAGCTGACAATTGCAGATCCCCCACACCGAGGACGAATCTCAACGTTCTACAAACTGTTGCAGACAAGCGCCCTAGCGGTCAGGACAACATACATGGCCCAATGGGAAGCGGACCTGGGACACTCAATAGACGACCAGACGTGGATAGACATTTAGACCCGCACTCGGTCCTCCTCCTATTGCATCACTAACTGAGAGTGCGCCCATAAACTACTTCTGAGATGGTACTATCCGCCGCTCCGACTGCACCACATTAACCAAGCCTTAGATCCCCGATGTTGGCGCCAATGTGGCCATCCGGGATCATTCATGCATATGTGGTGGTCATGCCCTGTGGTCGCAAACTTCTGATCTCAATGCATCCTGGCCATTGAGGACGTAACAAAGATAACATTACCCCTGGAGCCAGAACCAATCCTACCAGGAGCCCCGATCTCGGGCATATACCCAAGGTCTAGCAGAGCGGCTGCCCTCCTAACTCACTTGCTGCTAGCTGCTAAAATCACGGTGGCCCGAACGTGGAAATCTCCGGAAGGCCCCCTGATGATCCTATGGTGGCTGAAAATATGGGACATATTCATAGCGGAGAAAATTACAGCGGCAAGCAGGGGTCTCCACCGCTTCACAAACATTTGGGCTCCATTAATAGACTATGACAGGAGTTATCCAGCCCTAACATACAAGCCACGCTCGGTGGCAAACACTCTAGCGGCCGAGTGCACGGACATGGTGCGGCGGGCGGGGGAGCGAGAGCTGGATCTAGACTGAGGGTTAAGGGGAGGGGGATTAGCCTAAAGTAAAGGGACTAATGGGCTGGTCAATTGATGATGAGTTAATAACCTGTAATGTATGATTCTCCTATGTGTCGACCAAAAATAAACATGTTTAAAAAAAAAAAATCCTCAACATAAAGAACTATATTACATGTCCCTGCTACAACTTTTTAAACCATGGAGAAAAGAAGAATAAATACTAGAGAACTATGACTCCTATGAAGACGCTTTCAAAGCAAATAAAAGCACTATCACCAATGTAAACTTTACACAGTACAAAACAATGTTGCACAATGAACAGCAACACGAAGAAGAACTCCAGGCCCAACTAGATAAGGACACTCCCGACAGTAGTCAACCTTCTGTAACAGGAAGCCAAGAACCACTGGGACAGCCACTAATAGCAAATGAGGCAGAATTAGCTATGACAGAAGTAGGAAACACAATGTGTCATTCTGAAGAAGATACAGAAGACTTAACTGTACTACAATCAAAATTGAACAAAGAGCTGCGTACCATTTTTCACAAAGTAACAAAACAAATTGCGCATGGTGTACAACATGAAAATAAAGAATGTACCTGCCAAAATTACAAACTTATACTACTATAAGTGGTGAAGCTGGTTCAGGCAAAACCGTTCTGGTGGGCAGCTGCTATACGCTCCCCCAGTAGTGTGCAGGGTCATAGTGGCAGCATGTGTCCTGCACAATGTTGTAACACGCCGGGGCCTGCCGGTGGACACGGTGGTGCCCCCACATCCCCAACCACAAAGCAGGGATCACTCAAAACTGTAATCCAACCCCCGGGCTTTGTGAGGGGGAGGTCCCCCCTCAATGCCAGGGGGCTGGATTACCTTCAGTTTCACGTTGGCGTGCGTAAAGCACGTCAGCGTGAAACTGAAAGTAAATTCACTGCAGCAGCCATTTTCAGCTGCTGCGGTGAAGAGAGAAGGTAAAAGCCCTTTTTGCTCCGCCTCGATCTCCGGCTGTATTTCAAGCCGGAGATCGAGGCGGGTATCATTGGAAAGGGGAGATTCTCCCCTTTACAACGATACCCATTGTGTGGCATTGATGCCCGCGAATTGGGCGCAGTTGCGCAATCCGCGGGCAGCAATGTCACCGGATCAATGCAGATCTGTTTGTGATGCAGGGGGAGGGGGGCTGCTTACTAGGTAAGCGTCCCCTTCCCCCCGTGGCTCCAAAGCATGGGGCCACAGCGCCAGAGACCCCTGGGTGCAGATGATCACTGCCCCCAGGGGTGGAAAAAAAAAAAAAGAAAATCGAGGGAAGGGGGGAGGTGGGAGGGGGTTTGGGGCCCTGGGGCCCACTAGAGCACCAGGGATATGGCAAAAAGTGGTGTCCTTGAAAAGGGGAGGTTCTCCCTTTTCCAAGGACACCACATATATGAGGAATTTCTGGTCACGGATCGGCGCAGAGTGCTCGATCCGTGACCAGCAACCCACTAGACCACCATGGATCTGTTTGTGAGTTGGGGGGAAAGGGGGCTGCTTCAAGTAAGCAGCCCTCTCCCCCCTCCCATCCCCCAAAGCATGGGGGCACATGCATGTGAACCCTGGGGCAGATGGCTGACCATCTGCCCCCAGGGAATGTAAAAAAAAATAATTAAATGATGGGAAAAGGGGGTGGGGGTGGGGGGCCACTAGCCACCATGGATTTTTTACTGAATGAAAGGGGGGGTGCCCCCCCAACCAAAGTAGAAAGGGGGGCACCCCTTGTAACCCTCCCTGGGGGCAGATATCACCGCCCCACCCCAAATAGAGGGCCCCACCTCATGCATCCCTCCCTGGCGTCAGATAGGGGGGGGGGGCGACCTCATGCATCCCTCCCTGGGGTCAGATGCCCCTTCTTAGGAGCAGATATCTGCCCCCAGGGAGGGTTGCATGAGCTGGGGCCATCCATTTGGGGTGGGGGGGTGAGTGCCACCCCCCGTTGCAGTACAACATTTGCTGCCAATTTTGGGCTCCGTGAGCCTCCTAGGAAGGGCTGCATGATGTGCTTCCCCCTCCGTTCGGTGTGGGTGAGGAGAGGGCCACCACAAATGGTGGTACAGGCCCCCCAATAGATGGGGCAGTAGGGTTTGGGCACCCTGGGGGCAGATTGGCACACTAATGTGGCCATCTGCGCCAAGCGAAGTTGGCTAAACAAAGAAAATAATACAAAATCGTAGGCTGCTTTTTAGGGGGGGCTGAGGGGCACCCTACATTGACGGCAAATGTTCTACTGTAATGAGGGTGGCCCTCTCCCCCCCACCCCAAATGGAGGGCCCCACCTCATGCATCCCTCCCTGGCGTCAGATAGGGGGGGCCCCACCTCATGCATCCCTCCCTGGGGTCAGATGCCCCTTCCTAGGAGCAGATATCTGCCCCCAGGGAGGGTTGCATGAGGTGGGGCCCTCCATTTGGGGTGGGGGGGGGTGAGTGCCAACCCCCGTTGCAGTATGACATTCGCTGCCAATTTAGGGTGGCCCTCAGCACCCCCCTAAAAAGCAGCCTACGATTTTGTATTATTTTCTTTGTTTACCCAACTCCGCTTGGCGCAGATGGGCACATTAGTGTGCCAATCTGCCCTCAGGTGCCCAAACCCTACTGCCCCATGCATTGGGGGGCCTGTCCCACCATTTTTGGGGGCCCTCTCCCCCCACTCCAAATGGAGGGGGGTGTACCTCACGCAGCCGTTTGTAGGAAGCCCAGGGAGGCCTGCATGTGGTGCTCCTGTCACCCATTTGGGGTGAGGGGGGAGAGGGCCCCCAAAAATGGTGGGACAGGTCCCCAGTGGGTGGGGCAGTAAGGGTTGGGCACCCCGGGGCCAGATTGGCACACCAATGTGTTAGGGAGAATTCTCTGTTTAGGCTGAATTTCCTAACCTAGTGAGTCCCCCAGCAGCTTTGCTGGATTTCTGGAGTTTGTTTTTTTCCATCCTGCCAAGAGTGAGACTCTTTTCTCCCACTCTTGGACATGAATGTGGTTAATTCCTGTGAATGTCAATGTGTTCTATGGGCTATGGGGTCTTTTACTCCATAGGGTCTCATATGTTTTGCTATGTGTGTTACAACGCACCCTCCGTGCCGTAACACCGGGGCGTCCTAGAGGACCCCCACCATAGACTCCATACCCTGGGACTGACTACTGTCTCCCAGGGCATGTAAAGTCACCATTGGCTTTACTAGACCTAAATTTACTAACAGAACTAGTACAAACCATCCTATTGTGGACGTACTGGTAGGGGTAATTCGATTACCCCTGGGTCTGTTATTGGAGGGGGCACTGTCCCATCCCCCCTCGTCGAGTTTTGGCTGGTGGCAGTGGAAACTACTTGTTATATTCGACCCCGAATATAACTCTATGGCATTCTTCCCATTGTTGGAGGTTAATACTTTTTCTCGTTAGTCTCTAACATACCACCGGTTTATTTGTCTTAAATAAATCTATCGGTTGGTATTTTCTGCCAGAACTCGGTTTTTAAAATGGCGTCTGTGTTCGTCTCTGTGACTCCTAAACCAAAGGTTGAGCCCTTTGTTCCACTTTTGGCGGGCTTCTACACAGAAGCCCTCCAAAGTGGTGCCATTCTGTCTGGGTACCACAGGGGGTGTGGGAGGGGGTTTAGGCACCCTGGACTGAGTTGCCTTGCCAACTCAAGTCGCACTCTGGTGTGATTGGCACAAGTGGTGAGCCACCCTGCTCACCACTTAGGGTGTTTTGATTGACAGCTAGGCTGAATGAATGGGGGTTTTCTGCATAAAAGCAGGGCTTTTGGGACTGGATCTTCAGAAGTCGCCACAGGACCTAAGAATCCGACGAGGGTAAAGCTGAGCTGACCTGCAACGACGACACCTCCAGTGGAGCCCTGCTGAACCGACTCGCCACTTCCCAACGACAGAGGAGATCTCCCAGCCGGAGAGTCTTCTTCCCCTGACTGGTGGGCACAACCAGTCCCCTTTGCTTTTTCTTCGTTCCAGGACGTAGTGGTCGAATTGCCCGTGCTGAGCACCCCGGCAACCGGATAGCCACTAACCCCTGAACCGCGACCAAAAGGTGGTGCCTTGTGACAGAGCACTCCGCGGCTGGTCTCCTCCCTGGTGGTGCAACGATCTTCAACTTTCTTTCGATGACGAGATCATTTCTTCTCTTGGCAAAGCCCCGACTTGCATCCACCACCAGGAACAACTGCCCCCGCCGGAGCTGTCTCTCTACATACAAGGTACTGTGTCCGCCTGGCTTCCCTTGTGACGGTTAGCGTGAGGTGTCTTAATCCTCGCCTCTCCATTGGGTCGCCTCCAAGCTTTCTTAACTTTATGTTCTGAACTGGTCCAATCTTTCTATAACAATTTGTGACAAAGACTCGAAGTGCATTTCCACTGTGATACTTTTTGGGACATATCGCCTCGCCTCTCTCCGAGTGGGCCTGGCCTCTGAACTTTGCGATCTACAGTAGACCCTGCCTTACTTGCCTTGCATTTGTTCGTAAAAGTGTTGGTACCGAGTTGATTTCATACCCTGCCTTTTCTCTCCCGTTCTAAACGAATATTAGAGTGCCATCTAGGTTAAAGCATTCACCTCTGTCTGCAAATAAGTGGTGCCGTTGAACCTAGACTTGTCGAACTATTGTTAGGGGGATTGATTTACTTATAGTAATTGTAATTGAAATTGTTTGCCGTATTAGTGCCAGAGTGTTTTCCATAGATGTGTTGTTATAAATAAATACCTATATATCTTTACACCCAAGCTCTGTTCCGTGTTTGCTTGTTCTACTGTGTAAATTGCCCTATTTTGTATACTCCCCATACTGCCCAACTTTTCTTGAGAGAGGTCTGACTGCTCAGCCACAGCTACCAAGTGAATCTGTGTGGTACAGACAGCTACCAAGTGGGTTTACTGCCAACACCTGTAAACCTAAATCTTTTGCAGTGGTCCCAGAGGGAACTGCACAGGTTTTCCGCTTAACACAATATGCCCCTCTGCACCAAGGCAAGTTTTGTAAACAAAGAAAAAAATGGAAAATGGTGGAACGCTTTTTAGGGGGACTGTGGGGCACCCCAAAGAGTCTGGTAAGTTTCTAATGGGATGGGGCATTGACCCCCCCCCAGCCACAATGGAGTGGGTGCCATGTCATGCAGCCCTCCCTGGGACCAGATATCTGCTCCTAGGAACGGACACCTGAGCCCAGGGAGGAGTGCAGGACAGCCCCCCCCATTATCTGCCCCTGGGGAGGGCTACATGAGATAGGCCGCCCCTCCAATTTGGCCATGTGTGGGGTCCCACCAGTGTCCTCTTTTGGAAAATGCGTGGGGTTCCTTGTTTTCCTTGCTGGCTTTGACACCCTAGGCCCAAATCTGTAGGTTGCCCACATGAACAAAATGGGCAGTGGCGAAAGGCTTGGGGTTACCAGTGGGTTACCCTTTTCCTTTTGCGCCCCCGGTAGGTGCACCCTCACATGTGAGGTACCATTTTCATCAGGACACGTGTGGGGACGCGGGAAGGTAGGCCACGTGTTGTTGGCGGTGTGTTTCGGTGGGTAGCCAGAGCGAAATGTCTGAGAATTGTCTGCATTTCCAGCCAATTTCAGAGACATTTCCCTGTGTCCACTCACCGAAACACGTCGCCAACAACAGATATCATACCTTCTTGCGTTCCCACAGGTGTCCCGACGAAAAAGGTACATCACATGTGTGGGTGCACCTACCGGGGGCGCAAAAGGAAAAGAGTAACCCGCTGGTAACCCCAAGCCTTTCACCACAGCACAATTTGTTCATGTGGGCAACCTACAGATTTGGGCCTAGGGTGTCGAAGCCAGCAAGGAAAATAGGGAACCCCATGCATTTCCCAAAAGAGGATACCCGTGGGAATGCGCAGAGGTCTGACTTGCGCGAAGCGGCCCAGAATTTATTACCCAGACAAAGTGAACATTGTGTTTTTTTCCCCAGCAAATATCACACTTTGTCGGGGATTGTGGCTAATAAAAACTGGGGCAATTTGTGCAAGGCAGACCTCAGTGGATTCCCACGGGTGTCCTCTTTTGGAAAATGCATGGGGTTCCCTGTTTTCCTTGCTGGCTTTGACACCCTAGGCCCAAATCTGTAGGTTGCTCACATGAACAAAATAAGCAGTGGTGAAAGGCTTGGGGTTACCAGTGAGTTACCCTTTTCCTTTTGCGCCCCCGGTAGGTGCACCCACACATGTGAGGTACAGTTTTCATCGGGACACGTGTGGGGACGCGGGAAGGTAGGCCACGTGTTGGTGGTGTGTTTCGGTGGGTGGCCAGAGCGAAATGTCTGAGAATTGTCTTAATTTCCAGCCAATTTCAGAGACATTTCCCTGTGTCCACTCACCGAAACACGTCGCCAACAAGAGATATCATACCTTCTCACGTTCCCACAGGTGTC
This sequence comes from Ambystoma mexicanum, assembly GCF_040938575.1. Classification (NCBI taxonomy): domain Eukaryota; kingdom Metazoa; phylum Chordata; class Amphibia; order Caudata; family Ambystomatidae; genus Ambystoma; species Ambystoma mexicanum. The sequence continues at coordinate 434,858,099 of NC_090921.1, read as the reverse complement.
CTGACGAAAAAGGTACCTCACCTGTGTGGGTGCACATACCGGGGGCGCAAAAGGAAAAGGGTAACCCGCTGGTAACCCCAAGCCTTTCGCCACAGCACAATTTGTTCATGTGGGCAACCTACAGATTTGGGCCTACAGTGTCGAAGCCAGCAAGGAAAACAGGGAACCCCATGCATTTCCCAAAAGAGGACACCCGTGGGAATGCGCAGAGGTCTGACTGACTGGGTAATAAATTCTGGGGCGATGTGCGCAAATTATACCTCTATGGATTCCCACTGGTGTCCTCTTTTTGGAAATGAATGGGGTTCCCTGTTTTCCGTGGTGGCTTGGACACCCGAGGCCCATATCTGTATGTTGTGCCGGTCGGCAGAGTGTCTGAAATTCCGGTTTGAAAACAGACTTGGGGTTACTTGTGTTTTAGGCTTTCCCCCTGGCGGCCAGGTAGGTGCAGCCACACATTTGAGGTTCCGTTTTCACCGGGACACCTGTGGGAATGCGGGACGGTAGGCCATGTGTTGTTGAGGGCATGTTTCAATGGGTGAGCCGAGCAAAATGTGCGGAAAAAGCATTTTATTCCCCACATTTCGGACTTTACGGGGGTGTATGGGTAATAAATTCTGGGGCGATGTGCGCAAATCATACCTCTGCGGATTCCCACTGGTGTCCTCTTTTTGGAAATGAATGGGGTTCCCTGTTTTCCTTGGTGGCTTGGACACCCGAGGCCCATATCTGTATGTTGTGCCGGTCGGCAGAGCGTCTGAAATTCCGGTCTGAAAACAGACTTGGGGTTACTTGTGTTTTAGGCTTTCCCCATGGCGGCCAGGTAGGTGCACCCACACATGTGAGGTACCATTTTCATCGGGACACCTGTGCGAACGTGGGACGGTAGGCCATGTGTTGTTCGGGGCCTGTTTCGATGGGTGAGCCAAGCGAAATGTGCCGAAAATGAGTTTTTCCCCACATTTCAGACTTTGCGGGGGTGTCTGGGTAATAAATTCTGGGGCGATTTGCGCAAATCATACCTCTGTGGATTCCAACGGGTGTCCTCTTTTTGGAAATGCATAGGGTTGCCTGTTTCCCTTTGTGGCTTGGACACCCGAGGCCCATATCTGTATGGTGTGCCGGTCGGCAGAGAGTCTGAAATTCCGGTCTGAAAACAGACTTGGGGTTACTTGTGTTTTAGGCTTTCCCCTTGGCGGCCAGGTAGGTGGACCCACATATGAGAGGTATCGTTTTCATCGGGACACCTGTGGGAACGCGGGACGGTAGGCCATGTGTTGTTGGGGGCGTGTTTCGATGGGCGAGCCGAGCGAAATGTGCAGAAAATGCGTTTATTTTCCCACATTTCGGACTTTGCGGGGGTGTCTGGGTAATAAATTCTGGGGCGATGTGCGCAAATCATATCTCTGTGGATTCCCATGGGTGTCCTCTTTTCGGAAATGCATGGGGTTCCCTGTTTTCCTTGGTGGCTTGGACACCCGAGGCCCATATCTGTATGTTGTGCCGGTCGGCAGAGCGTCTGAAATTCCAGTCTCAAAACAGACTTGGGATTACTTGTGTTTTAGGCTTTCCCCTTGGCGGCCAGGTAGGTGCACCCACACATGTGAGGTACCGTTTTCATCGGCACACCTGTGGGAATGCAGGACGGTAGGCCATGTGTTGTTGGGGGCGTGTTTCGATGGGTGAGCCAAGCAAAATGTACGGAAAATGCATTTTTTTCCCACATTTCGGATTTTGCGGCGGTGTCTGGGTAATAAATTCTGAGGCAATGTGACCAAATCATACCTCTGCGGATTCCCACGGGTATCCTCTTTTCGGAAATGCATGGGGTTCCCTGTTTTCATTGGTGGCTTGGACACCCGAGGCCCATATCTGTATGTTGTGCCGGTCAGCAGAGCGTCTGAAATTCCGGTCTGAAAACAGACTTGGGGTTACTTGTGTTTTAGGCTTTCCCCTTGGGGACCAGATAGGTGCACCCACACATGTGAGGGACCGTTTTTATCGGGACACCTGTGGGAACACGGGACGGTAGGCCATGTATTGTTAGGGGCGTGTTTCGATGGTGAGCCGAGCGAAATATGCGGAAAATGTGTTTTTTTCCCCACATTTCGGACTTTGCGGGGGTGTGTGGGTAATAAATTCGGGGGCGATGTGCGAAAATCATACCTCTGTGGATTCCCACAGGTGTCCTCTTTTTGGAAATGCATGGGGTTCCCTGTTTTCCTTGGTGGCTTGGACACCCGAGGCCCATGTCTGTATGTTCTGCCGGTCGGCAGAGCGTCTGAAATTCCGGTCTGAAAACAGACTTGGGGTTACTTGTGTTTTAGGCTTTCCCCTTGGCGGCCAGGTAGGTGCACCCACACATGTGAGGTACTGTTTTCATCGGGACACCTCTGGGAACGTGGGACGGTAGGCCATGTGTTGTTGGGGGCATGTTTCGATGGGTGAGCCGAGCGAAATGTGCAAAAATGTTTTTTTTTTGCCCACATTTCGGACATTGTGGGGGTGTCTGGGTAATAAATCCTGGGGCGATGTGCACAAATCATACCTCTGCCGATTCCCACGGGTGTACTCTTTTTGGAAATGCATGGGGTTCCCTGTTTTCCTTGGTGGCTTGGACACCCGAGGCCCATATCTGTATGTTGTGCCGGTCGGCAGAGCGTCTGAAATTCCGGTCTGAAAACAGACTTGGGGTTACTTGTGTTTTAGGCTTTCCCCTTGGCGGCCAGGTAGGTGCACCCACACATGTGAGGTACCGTTTTCATCGGGACACCTGTGGGAACGCGGGACGGTAGGCCATGTGTTGTTGGGGGCGTGTTTCGATGGGTGAGCCGAGCGAAATGTGCGGAAAATGCATTTTTTTCCCCACATTTTGGACGTTGCAGGGATGTCTGGGTAATAAATTCTGGGGCGATGTGCGCAAATCATACCTCTGCGGATTCCCACGGGTGTCCACTTTTCGGAAATGCATGGGGTCCCTGTTTTCCTTGGTGGCTTGGACACCCGAGGCCCATATCTGTATGTTGTGCCGGTCGGCAGAGCGTGCTCAAATTCCGGTCTGAAAACAGACTTGGCGTTACTTGTGTTTTGAGACTTTCCTTTTGCCGGCCAGATAGGTGCACCAACACATTTGAGGCAACGTTTTCATCGGGACACCTGTGGGAACGCGGGACGGTAGGCCATGTGTTGTTGGGGGCGTGTTTTGATGGGTGAGCCGAGCGAAATGTGCGGAAAATGTGTTTTTTTCCCCCAAATTTCAGACTTTGCGGAGGTGTCTGGGTAATAAATTCTGGGGCGATGTGCGCAAATCATACCTCTGCAGATTCCCACGGGTGTCCTCTTTTCAGGAATGCATCGGGTTCCCTGTTTTCCTTGGTGGCTTGGACACCCGAGGCCCATATCTGTATGGTGTGCCGGTCGACAGAGCGTCTGAAATTCAGGTCTGAAAACAGACTTGGGGTTACTTGTGTTTTAGGCTTTCCCCTTGGCGCCCAGGTAGGTGCACCCACACATGTGAGGTACCGTTTTCATCGGGACACCTGTGGGAACGCAGGACGGTAGGCCAGGTGTTGTGTTTGTGTGGTTTTCATAACGTTTTGACCCACTTGCTGGTGGCCTTTGTCACACAACCCTTTCATTTCCCAAATTTAGTCGCTGCTTTAGGCACAATACACTTTTGTAACCTGCACAAGTCACCTACCCTTGAAAAGGTCTGCCTGTGTTCTTTCAAAAAATGTATGCTTGCCGTTCCTCACCACATAGGTTTTCCCCATTTACACATGCTAAGTGCGTCTGTTCAGGCCGTGAGCGTAAAACTCCTGTGTACCATGGCACAGTGTTTGGCTTGTGGTACTGCTTGTTTTGTAAAACGCTACAAAAAATGTGTGCTTTCCTAACTGCAAGAGTCGGAGGAATGTAGCAGAGCATTGCTTTTCTCAAAATTCATAGAAGCCATTGCCGTACCAAGCCAACCATGTCCAACACATACCTTTTTTTTTGGTCCTTTTCCCGCTTTTCCCCCAATCTATGGCATTTTCCCCTACCTAGTGTTTGCCTGACCTATGCAAATCCCCCCTTCTGAAACTTGGATTTTTTGTCTACTTTTCAGAAATATATGCCTTTCCGTCCTCCAATTCAGCTTTCCATCCATGCATGTCCAATTGGCAAAAATGGCCAAAATCGCCTACCTCTCACAAAACGGTTGATAACCACATCAAAATATTTTTTTTCCGTTTCCACTCAACCTGTTCTTGAAAGCCAGGGAATTGGGGATCTCAGCACAGCAAACCATTTGTTCCTAGCTCTTACAAGGAAAAAATCACAGGCTTCTTTGTACATCATTTTATTGGCATTTTTTAAAAAACCCACAACTTTTGCCCTTTTTGCTTATTTTCTCTCACCCCCTACAGCAACCTAGGATTCCTGGTTGGCGTTACGACCGCCTACATGTGGGAAAAAAGGAGCTAAATTTGGCCGAGATATCTCATGTAACAAGAAAGTTACAAGCCATTGAATGGCCACATACCGAAAACACCAAAAAAGGCCCTGGCACTGGGGGGAAATACCCATGGCAGTTAAAGGGTTAAAGAAGGCATGAGCTCCATAGCACTATCATGCTTGCGTACACTTGACGGTCTATTTCTAATCAACTTTGATGCAAGTAAAGTAAACGCTGATATTCCTTGCATTTTAGAATACAATAGACTACGTTCACTATACACCCCCCATCTAAAAACATATCCTGTTCCACAAAAAGGAAACGTTGTAAAAGAAAACTAATTCAAACATAAATGCAACAGGATCTCACTGCAAATCCTCCAAAGAGAGTAAAAGAAGCCAATACTTCATCAATTACCACAACCAAAGAAGAACCTATTACTCAAAGTAACTCAGGTACTTCTTCAAGCAAGCAACACACACTCCGAAAAAATGACTTGGACACAGAACTATCTGGTCCATTCAAATTTTCAAGTATAACTGGTGTAAGTTGCTACGCAAATGTAGCAATGAATATTCTATTTCAATTGCCACCAATTGTTGACACCATTTACTTACACAGTACAGACCAACTGTGTTTGCAAATGTTAGTCCTTTATAGAAACGCAACAAACAATCCTGACAACACATATAGTGTTCATGGAATAAGACAAGAATTGGACTATTGTGCTGGAATGGTGAAATTCACTATAAACTCACAAGAAGATCCACAAGAATGTCTAATCTACTTACTACAAGTACTGGAAAACAAAAACATACCTATAAATGAAATCTTCCAGATTTCATACATGTGGAAACATACATGCACTCTCTGCAACAATGTGGCACAGGATAACATCCCTAATGAGCGCTTTGTGTATGTATCCATACCTAATTGTGAATCCGTTGCATTTCACCAACTTGTACAAAATGCAAAACATGATAGATTATGTACTACCTGCAATTCGGATAATCCCTCCACCTTACTAATACAAACACATAGTGAATACGTAATACTAATGCTTCTACGTTACAATGCAGATGGTACCAAAAACAACTGCAAGCTGACTGGATTCACATATGGTCAAGTATCACTTGGTAAGAAAACCTTCACACCAATAGGTATAATCCACCAGGCAGGAGCCACAACCAATGCAGGCCACTAAACTGCATATATAAAAAGGAAATGTGGATGGCTTGCATGTAATGATAGTACCATAACTGTAAAGCAGATATTGTTTGTTTGTTTATTCATTTATTACGCGCTCCGGACCCGGAGGTAATAGGGCGAAACATTATGAAGATGCAAGGCTTACAAAGTTTATACAATTTACAGATTTGTACATTATACAATACAATGCAAATATAATAGTAGTTACAGTAGATACAAAGCATGGTTCAGAGGGCAAATTGTAGTAGTTATATAGTTACAATAATATCTAGTGTACAAAGTATACAGATTGCAGGAAAGTCACTCTGTAGAGCCCTCAGACTCGGGTAGAGTAGAGACAGATAGCTTGTACCATGTACCAGTTCGACACACAGGTGGAACAGATTCCCCATGTAGTAAGTGAAGTGACTAAAGGTGGGAGACTATGGGTCAGTCAAAATAATGTGTTTGATAACATTTTTCCTGAAGGATAGGAAAGGTTGGTCGCTACGCAGGTCTTGAGGAATTGTATTCCATAGTTTCGCTGCCTTTACAGGGAAGCTATTGCCACCAATAGTGGTGAGCCCACATCTAGATATAGTCAGACAATTGGTATTGTCAGCTCTAGTAGGTCTAGTAGAGATTCTTCTTTGGAATTTATCTAAAAGGTAGCTAGGGGCAGCATTATTAAGTGATTTGTAGGTCAGGGACAATGTCTTGAGCTGAATTTTGTTGCATGTAGATAACCATTTATGTTGGTGTCTAAGGGATGAAATATGGGTTCTTTTATTAGTACCTAGGGCTGCTCATAGGGCATTAAATACCAGCAAATCTAACAAACGCTTATTTAATCTTCTTAAAACCAAAATTTAATAACTAATCTGTACTTAAACATTAACAAAACTTTAATTAAAAAACTATAAACAGTTAGAATATGCCAGCAGGTATCTAACTTCCCCAAGATTCTATAACAACCAAACAGATAAATGAATACCACTAAATTATAACAAGAAATAAACAGTTAGAATACGCCAACTGGTATCTAACTTCTCCAAAAATCTGCAACAAGCCAACAGATAGAACATTGGCCAGAAATAAGTGAACACTGAAAACAAACGAACAGACTGTAGCATAACAAAAAAAGGTTTTTTTTAATCCGACATGGATTTCTTTTCCCACAGACCCAATGATTTGAAAAACAAACACAGAAACTGAGCAAATTGCACAGTAGACTGGTTTGTAAACTACTAAATACGAGGGTCGAAAAAAAGCTGAAATGTCTATTTTGCAATGTAATAAGTCTTTATAAATGACCTACACTAACATGATCTTTTCTTGTATCACAGAAATTGAAAAAGAATATCTGCTCCAGTTACCCAACTCATGAAAAAAATATATCCAATCACAAAAAATCAAATAGTAAGTATATTCTAATAGAACACATAAATACTGCTGCATAACAGAACCATTTAAGCAAACATCTAACCATGCACCACAATACAAAATGTTTACTTCCATGGATGTGTTATACTGCAGTGCTTGTTACCGAACTCTTAATGACATGATGTAGCCAAAACTTCACATACAAACTATACAAATCAAACAGTACACAAACTGTAGATTTGCAAATATTTGATAGATATTTGATTCTATTGGTGTGATCTATGGGTGTGATATGCTGTGGTGGTTGTGGCCAGGGCCTAGAGTCTTGGGTGCAAGACCTACGGCCTACGGCCTTTGGACATGCACCCAAGACTCTAGGCCCTGGCCACAACCACTGCAGCACATCACACCCCTAGATCACACCCATAGATCACACCCATAGAATCAAACATTTTAACTGTCTATATGGGCAAGGTTTGGTGAGGATTCATCTAGGGAGAGTGAAGTTATAAGCCACCCATGGTGGATCATAACTTTGGTGCATATAACTTCAGTCTTGGGTGCATGGACTTTGGCCATGCACACAAGACTCTAGGCCCTGGCCCCAACCACTGCAGCATATCACACCCATAGAATCAAACATTTTAACTGTGACATATGGCAATTTTCTATGTCCGCGGACACTGCGCGTGTTCTTAGAACAGTTTCAACTTGCCTGTGGACAACACGGACGGGAATAGTATCCTTAGGACACCCCTCATTTTGACTAATTACGGGCATCCCGGACAGCGCAATCATGGCGAATACATCAGAGACACCTGTCACCTTAACAAATACAGTATTTGACCCATCTCCTACTCCCCAAACCTCCCAAAACACTCCCCAAAACTGCATTTTGCCTCTGTTCGCTGCTGCGCTGTCGAAGGATCCAAGATGGCGGGCGCATCGGAACAATCCGACGTACTTCACGCTCTTCACCATCCAATCAACGAACATGTCACATGTCTGCGGACATGACGCGAGCCGATTAGCCAATGGGTGTCCTGTCCGCGGAGCAAACAGGGAAGTGTGTCCACGTAGCGGAAATAGATAACACTAATTTTTTTAGACCTACTTTTTGGTCATTTCATAAATAAAATACTAGATGGATTTTCACCAAATTTACAAAAGCACGCTTTCGGGACCAAGCCACTGCTCCTACTGCAAATTTGGTGAAAATGCATCCAGTGGTTTTGGCGGTAGGTGGGCGCAAAGTTTTTTCCCCATTCAGTCTATGGAAAAAAATATATTTTAGGACCCCCCTATAATTTCCCCCCCCTGGACAAACCTCACCAACCTTTGCAAAACATTTCATAGTGACTCATATACTTTTTTTGCAAAGTTTGGTGAGATTCGTCCAGGGTGAGCGAAGCTATAAGCTGCCCAAAAAGTGCTCTTCCTATGGGATTAGCAACTTAACCATAACTACACAGCCAATACCATGGCTTTGTAATATATGTGTGTGTCTGTTATCTACCTGCGTAAGTCATAAGCATTTGTTTTGTGTCTATCTGCAATAATCTAATGTATAAAGTAGAAAAAGAAGGTCAGGCGCGCACTCTGGTTCCAAGTCATTTAATCCTGATGTAAGTAATAACAGGGTTGAATCCCAACACAGTTCAAAAAATAATAACAGGGCTGAATCCCAGATGCAAATAGTCCCAACAATGTTCAAAAATTAGCAGGGTTAAATCCCAACTTCTACAGTTTCAAAGCACAATAGTTAGTTCTACACCTCCAAGTACTTTCAAGTCTCAAACTCTCATCAGGGAGGCTGTGTTAGCTGTGTTCCTTTTCAGGTGTTGCTAATTACTTTTTTCAATTTCAGTGTCAAAGGATTCTGGTTATTGTAGTGATGGCACAAGTGTTTCATTCAGGAGACCAGGAACCAACTCCCCTCCAAACACAAATCTTACCCACAATTGGGGGAGGGGGTAAAACCATGAATATGGCTCTCCAAAGTGGGGGCATAATAGCCCCGTGCTGCTGCCTCTGGAGCCCGGGTCTCCTGTAACATTAAGTAGAAAAAGAAGGTCAGGCGCGCCCTCTGGTTCCAAGTCATTTAATCCTGATGTAAGTAATAACAGGGTTGAATCCCAACACAGTTAAAAAATAATAACATGGCTGAATCCCAGATGCAAATAGTCCCAACAATGTTCAAAAATTACCAGGGTTAAATCCCAACTTCTACAGTTTCAAAGCACAATAGTTAGTTCTACTCCTCCAAGTACTTTCAAGTCTCAAACTCTCATCAGGGAGGCTTTGTTAGCTGTGTTCCTTTTCAGGTGTTGCTAATTACTTTTTTCAATTTCAGTCTCAAAGGATTCTGGTTATTGTAGTGATGGCACAAGTGTTTCATTCAGGAGACCAGGTACCAACTCCCCTCCAAACACAAATCTTACCCACAATTGGGGGAGAGGGGAAAACCATGAATATGGCTCTCCAAAGTGGGGGCATAATAGCCCCGTGCTGCTGCCTCTGGAGCCCGGGTCTCCTGTAACATTAAGTAGAAAAAGAAGGCCAGGCGCGCACTCTGGTTCCAAGTCATTTAATCCTGATGTAAGTAATAACAGGGTTGATTCCCAACACAGTTCAAAAAATAATAACAGGGCTGAATCCCAGATGCAAATAGTCCCAACAATGTTCAAAAATTACCAGGGTTAAATCCCAACTTCTACAGTTTCAAAGCACAATAGTTAGAGACCCGGGCTCCAGAGGCAGCAGCACCGGGGCTATTATGCCCCCACTTTGGAGAGCCATATTCATGGTTTTCCCCCCTCCCCCAATTGTGGGTAAGATTTGTGTTTGGAGGGGAGTTGGTTCCTGGTCTCCTGAATGAAACACTTGTGCCATCACTACAATAACCAGAATCCTTTGAGACTGAAATTGAAAAAAGTAATTAGCAACACCTGAAAAGGAACACAGCTAACACAGCCTCCCTGATGAGAGTTTGAGACTTGAAAGTACTTGGAGGAGTAGAACTAACTATTGTGCTTTAGAACTGTAGCAGTTGGGATTTAACCCTGGTAATTTTTGAACATTGTTGGGACTATTTGCATCTGGGATTCAGCCCTGTTATTATTTTTTGAACTGTGTTGGGATTCAACCCTGTTATTACTTACATCAGGATTAAATGACTTGGAACCAGAGTGCGCGCCTGACCTTCTTTTTCTAAATAATCTAATGTATGTTTGTGTAGCTTCATGCCTAGATGCCTATGTACTTAATGTCTGCGTGCACCTACATCATGATGTTGGTGATGACATCATTCATTTCTCAAGTTAAAGTCAATCGACCTACTCAATTGAAGGCAACTCCACCTCCTCCATATCGTCAGTTGGGTATGGTTTGAATGGCTGTCTGAGAAAATTACATTTCTCACATCTGCGATATATCTCTGTCTTCAGGCTTCAAGTTGGGTAGGAGTTACGAGGCTACACTTGGACATCCGTCTTCAAGCCAGTTGGAGGGTGTGAACAATGTGGAACAGAATAAAACATATATATTTATCAAAATAGGGTGTCGGTCACCAAAATAATTAAGAATAAAAGCAATATGCATTGAATTTTCTTAAATTCTGTTGCTAGTAGTTTTGACTCTGGATACATTTGGATGTAATTTTCCATCAAAAAATGCCTATCACGGAACCCTCCAAATGGGATGTTTTGGGGAAAATGTGTTGTGCGGTTCAAAGGTAATTAAGAAAACAAAATGTCTATATCTATTTTTGTGTGTCGCAAGAGGCACTACAACCAAATGGGTTTCACAGTGCTTGGCCTAGATCATCAGAAATCATATAACCGCAGTATCTTAGGTTAGAACAGTTTGAATGCTGTTTTCAGCCTACTCCCATTCTTTTTCCCATAGAGAAAAAGATGCTTCCATTGAACAAATGTATCAATGGTCTGGTGCGAGAGGGATGGCAAGTGTGCAAGCCACCAACATTTTCACAAGCAGTACATCTGGGAGGCCTGGATGCCATCAGTCCTGGGACAAGGTTGTGCCTCTCCACTTTTCATGCATTTTCTCAGGGCTTTTTCCTAAATTTGTGCACATATAAATGGTATGCTGTACAGATACTCGGCCAGCCAGCGGACCCTTGTTGTAGGAGGGGTTTCAACTAGCAAAGTTCAGTGTGTGTGTGTTTGTAGATCCAATTGTGTGTGAGCATTTGCTGGTAAAACTGTACAGGTCTGTCTGTTTAAGTTTACTGCAAAAACCTCTGTGGGCGCTGGGGTATCTTACATGCCATTTGGGCAGATACAGGTGGCATATGCAGGGCTGGTTCTAGCATTTACACTCGGTGATTCACGGCTGTCACTGTGAGCAGAGAACCTTTGGACGAGAGAAGAAAAGTAAGGCGCCACAGAGGAAAGAGTAGTTTAGTGGAAAAAAGCAGACAAGACAGCTTGAAGGTGTAGGAGGATGGAGAAACAGCGAAGATACAATCAGGGACGTCATTCTGAGGTCTCCCTTGCGACCTCTGTAAAATAGTTTTTATTTTTTATTTTTCGTTTTTTGTATTGCAAGCTCCTGGAGTGGCTGGCTTTCTTGTTCAGGCCCTTTTAAAAAAAAAAAAAAGAAGAAAAATAAGAACAGGAGTGCCACAAGTCTAACACTTTCAGCACTGACCCTAAATAAGAAAGAACTGGAATACCAAATAATGTGTCTTTCTGGAATTCTATACAATAATTGCTAGACTCATTAAAGGTTTATTTCAGACACACTTCAGGGGGTGAGTCACTGATTTAGTCTGTTCTTAAACGCCTCACCTCACCCTTTCATCTTTTTGAGGTCGAAAAATAAGTATCGACAGAGGTTGGATGATATTGGGTGTATATTTTTTCTATGTAAAGCGCTTAAGCGTAAGTGCTATATAATAACATATCATTATCATTTGGTCATGGACGTCTGCTTGCATTCACAGTAATTTGATAATATGGGCCTATACACACTGATCTTAACGCTACATATGGCGATCCATTCTTGCATGAAATGTACATCACATTATAACCATATTTTTCGTAGTGTACAATGCTATGTGATGTCACTTCCTGTTTTGTCAACGGGTGAAAAGTCGTGTTCCATCACTTCCCGCAATATCACTTTGGGGTGGGGTCAAATGACATCACTTCCTGTGATGTCATCAGGGGTCAAGGGTCGTGTGATGGCCGTTCCACTGCCCCTGGCATTTTGGTGAAATGACGTCCCTGGATGCAATCATTATTTGTTGTCGTGATGCAAGCTGTAGGCGCTGGGGATGTTTCAGGCCTGGTGTGAAATGTTTGGATCATAGACTGGCCCTGTGTTTGTGTGTGTGTATGTCATCATGGTTGTAAAAGAAAGTGTGAACAATGTATTAATGTGGGTGGCTGTGTTGCACTCTGGACCCTGAAATTAAGTTTATTTGCAGGATGTATTGTATTTGATCTCAGATGTGTGTAATGTCCATGTCGCGGCATTAAGGTATTTTGTAAAAATGAAAAAAGAAAACTACACACACAGGCAAATATATCGCAAACTAATTAGAATAATGCATATTTAAGAAGTGGTGGCAAGAGTCACCAGACACCTAAAAGTTGAAATCACCCCATTCGAACCATCCGCATGGAATGTGTCAAATTGAAAGTAAGCAGTAGGTTTGATTTCTTAAAGACGAGCACCTACATTGATTCTGGATATACACACAGAGCAAATTGCCACATTATAGGGCATGAATACAGCACTTTCTGGCCATCTCGATCATATATATATATAAAAACCGCTTTTTAATTTAAAAAAATCAAACTCACGCAAACAGTGTGAACAATTGATAGAGTGGCAATCCCAGTGGATACACTCATCTACCTCCTTTTTAATCAAGTTTCCCGTCCCAGTGAATATTTGGAGGGGTCAGAAGCCCACAGCATACTATTTATTCATTCCATCTAAAGTAGTGAACATTGAGATTTCTGTTGAGTACCTTCCATCATACAGGAGCAGGGTCACCCAGATAGAGGGTGTGGGGCCATGTGCACCTGTCAACTCACCTGATTTTGGTTGGGTTTTCCCGGCAAAGTGTCAGTTCACCCACCCGCCAATCCCATTGCTCTTCCATAGTTGTGAATGGGCTCTCACCAGACTTTTTTTCACTCGCCTTAACAACTGAAAAGGTTGACGGGTATGAGTGTGTAAAAGTTAGTCTGTGGCAATGAGTATGTACGCGTGTGTGTATGGCTGGTTTGCAAGGGTATAACGGTGTGCACTGGACGCATACGACTATGTTGGTATATATTGACACAGACCACATGGTTTTAAATCTGATCCAGCTGATGCAGCTGGCACGAAAATATATTGGAAAATGCTACAGTATGCTGTTTGTGACCAGGCATCACTAGTACATTGTATGCCTTTTTTTTAACCCATTCTTTCTAAAATGTATGCTGTAAATGGCTCAATTTCTACTCCTTGTTTAAGACCTTTCTCGAGGGAGAACCCTCCAAGGCTCCCTAAAATGTTAGGGCTTGTTTAAATATAGGGGATTTATAAAGTGTAAATCTATCTGGGAAGCAATTGAGTGCTGGACATAGGGGACACAAACCAGAGGTTGCATGTAAGACGCGGGCTGGCAGAGCAAGCTGTCATGGATTGTGTGAGCAGGGGAGGGTTGCGTACTGGAGGGGGAGAATTCAAGTTGAGTACTGCAAACATCGAATGGCAAGATTTTCTTTGAAAAGTAGGGGCATCAGCTCCTTGGTCAGTTGTAGGAAAACGTGGCCAATCTTTCCTGCGTTAATTACTTGCTCCACAGCCAAAATATGTAGCAATAAAAGGCCTGTTTCCTATTGTACTCCTACGTCCCGTCCCCTTTCCTCCATACTGTATGGGCATCCCTCGCTAGGGACGGGGAGACGAAACCTTTTTCACCAGATAAATTAATCTTCCCCTTTAAATTTAGAGGAATGCAGGGGTGCGGCACTGGGAGCATGTCGCACCCCACTGGCGCCACTCCCCAGTCCTCTTTTCCATGTCAATGGGAGCGGACTGCTTTCAACAGCGCTCCTGGTTTGGCGTGGGCCTTGTAATTCCACGTGCTCTTCCGCTGATATTGTTTTTTGTCTTTAGTCTTTTGTCTTTAATCAGGCACTCGGTCCTCTGGGGCCATGCTCCTCTCCGGCACATGTCGACGTAGCAGGTGTCTAGGCTGCGAGGGGCTCTACCCTTCGTCCAACCCCCATGCTCTTTGCCTCTGCTGCCTTGGCCCCGATCACAGCTGGGAGGGTTGTACCATGTGTGACGCGCTTAGACCATGCGCTCTGAAGAACAGGTTACCTCAGTGGAGGGAAATGTTCAAACAATCGCCTCCAAAGGACTTGAAGGACTTCGTCAAGGCCCAAGGTAGGGCCACTTTTCATCTGCACCCCGCAATGGCGACTCCTTCCCAAGGAAGCATCCAAGCGGGAGGGACCATTCAGGTTCTAACACCAGCATGGGTTCTGAAGCTGCTTCAGCTACCGGCCGCCAGGCCGAAGATGTCGCTTAGGGACCGCAGGGTTCTTTTACCGGGTGTCCACCCGAAAGGATACGCTCTACTACCGGATAAATGTCTCAGGGGGCGCCTGTATCCAGCACTACCGGTGACACAGCCGAGGGCATGACGCCTACCTGGCCCTGTCCTGAGGTGGAGGGTAGGCCTCAAGCTCCACCACCAAGAGTCCTGGAGGAGGTCAGTCCTAGCGCGGCAAGCTCCACGGCGCAGGCACATGGCATGCAGCTTGACAAAAGATTGTTCCTGACTGAGGAGTGGAAAGTTGCAGCTCGTGACCGCAACCAGTCATCTGTCCATGATCACCCTTATGAATTGCAGCCGATGTGGCACCTGGAACTCCCGGGTGCGGCTTTCCCGGTTTGCCATAAGTGCCAGGAACTCTCTAGAAAAGAACAATTAACCAGGTGTCTTTAGCATATTGGCTGTGATGTGCTGTTTGAGGTTGTAATCCCGTATGTGCCAAATGATTAAAATGGGTGCTGTAACAAGTTGATATCCTCCATGTTTATCATGCTTAAAGGGGGCCCAGCAAAAGTGGTGTTTCTGTCAGTTTCCAAGACTCCTTAAAATGGATCCAGGAAGGCGCATGTTAGGCGTGCTTTGCCTCTCCTGGATTAGTAAAATGTTGGGTGCGAGCAATGCCGATTGCCCACTGGCTGGGTTTTTAAATGTATGAGATAAGAATGGAGTGCTTTACCAAGTACGTGCTCAAAACTGTACCGTGTGTCACATCATGTCACTGTTTGAACATTTACCCGTGACATAGGATGTTGCAATTTAAGCCCCTCCTGGGCTCGAGCAGTGTCACGTGGTAGGTATACGTGGCATACACTATGTGATGCCTCTAATAAAAAGGTGCACGGCTTCCCGGTCTCCAGTTAATCACCAGCAACTGAGTCGTTGTGTTTGTGTGTGGACCTCTTGGTTAACGCCGGGCCCCGGCACTGCCAGAGCACATAACAGTCAGGAACTTCATGATTCATCCACCAGTATCCGCTCACTGGTGTAGCAGGGGCCCACGCAGATCCGTGGAAACCCGCCTTGCCATGTCATGGGGAAGGCTCCAGACTTCTGCATCTTCTGAAAAAAATCATTTCTTTCAGAAGTGGGAGCTCGACTTCTAAAAGAAATTATTTATTTCAGAAAGAAACGCTTCCGTTGTACCATGGGAAGAAGGACCATTCTGCTGCGCAACCAGAATGTTTCAGAGGTGCCCCCTCTGCGCATGTCAGGAACAAGGAAGTAGTCTTTTTTTCCTGCTTCCCTGTTCCTGTCAGCGTGGCAGTGCTCAGGGAGCCTAGGCGGATGCCTGCCTGAGGGAGGAGTCCCTAGCGAGTGATGGTGTTTTCATGTGTATGGTGGATGTATGTATGTATCTGTGAATGTAAGGGTGAACTATTCAATGTATGTGATTGAGTGCGTGTATGCTGGCTCTGAGTGTGCGTGTCACTGAACCAGTAGTGGAAGTGGAAGTGAAACAAAGGAACTAGTACTCATGTTGCATCCAAAAATGAGGTAGTGGGATGGGCGGCCAAATGGAGGGGGATGAGGGGTGGTGAGCAGGATCACACCTCTGGTTCAAATAAATGGATTTCAAGGTCTACAGGAACAAAGTGCCTCATTACGACCCTGGCGGTACGGTATGGATGGTGCTAGCATGGCACTGGCACCTTCCATACCGTACCGCCTTATTCCGAGTTTCCCTCGCGGGAAAAACATGTGTGCACCGGCACCGTTATAAACATTGCCGGTGCATCCATGTTCCTCATCCCCGCTCTGCCCAATAGGGCAGAGCGGGGATGAGGAGCCCGGCATTACCGCCACCCGCAAATGGGCAATTACCACCCCATTCAACTGGTAGTGGGCCGGTAAGTGCCCATTTGCGAGTGGCGTGCCGGATGCGAGTTTGGCGGTAGCCGTACCTGTAATGCAGGCACAGCTACCGCCGAACTCGTAATGAGGCCCAATGTCTTATAGAGTTTACTTACAAAAAACACAAATGCATAATAAAGCCACATGACAACATGTAAATCCTTATAGGAACATGTTAACATAATAACATTGTGGCTTAAGGTTTCATATCCTGAATGGTAAACTATAAGTCCCAGAATGCAAGATAATGCCAACCTGAAAAATCTAGTTAACCCTACTGTACTTTGTGATTTAAGACATGTAATAAAATAAGTTGTGTAATAAACAAAGATCGATATGCAAATTCTTTGTCACAAACATCCAGCACGTTGTTATTCAACTTTACTTTTTTGCATGTCAAGACAAATCTTTAAGTAGGTTCTTTGTGTTGCTCACTTTAGCCATCACCGATTTGCAAGGTAACTGGTGCTTTGCGGGGTCTTTGAGTTGGAAATGTTCCATCATGCATATGAAAGGCTCTGCAACTGATAAAATAAATGTGCTTGCAACCTGAGCACCTTAACGACCTGGAGATGCTCATTTCATCTGTCAGAATAGTCATCATGACAGTAACGTGTGTACTAAACAACAGCTTTGTACTGTTTCAATGTTTGAAATTAGCTGTCCTGGTGAGCAAAGGATGGCTTTCAGATGTAGTTTGAAAGGCGATATCGCTGCACGTATTGAGACTCCAAATGCACAGCGTTCTGGATTCATGCAGCATGCAGGGGCAGAGAGCTTCCTCAACTTAGGGGGGTTTGATCCTCGGGTCTACACTGAATGGCTCTCTGGCAAGACCATTTTGACAAAAAGCGCAGCTCCATCTTGTTTTGGCCTACTACATTACCTTCATGTGTGAGTGAGATTTTGTGGGATGGCCATTGAGTAGCTGATTTTGGCCGGTGTGGACTGAGGGACAGGATTTGGTGGCAGGTGAAGAGGGGTTGGTGGGTTTGTGCATTTTTGTCCCATCCATCCATGATAAAGCAAGCTTCAAGCATGATATGTTAATACCTGGCTACAATGGCATTTGTGTGCAGACAGTCTAGCCATTCCTTAATGTGGCATGACTTTTTTTACTGGGCATGTATGATAAAGCAAGTATGATAAGTATTATTACTTCGCTAGACTGGCATTTAGGTGCAGGCAGTCTAGCCATTTCTAGTGGACATGTATGGGCGCAGCCAGCGTGTAATTGTTTTAATACTGGCATTTATTGTGGGCAAAGCAATTATGGAAAGGCTGCTTTGCACTGTTGGTGAATTGCACCTGTTGTATTTTTGGGTTAAAACCAATTGCAAATTGTCTAGATTTTTAACCTGTTTTTCATAGAAAGTATGCTATATAACACACCATTTTAACCTATTATTGAAATACATTTCTATCTAAAAGTATACAACAGCATACAATACTTCAAACTCTGGGCTGGTTCGTGGGAGCATGCTAAATTAATCCTCTGATAACATAAATATATCAACTTTAATGGCAGAAGCCCCTAAATGCGTAATATACAGGCCCACCCTGGCAAGAAGTCTACACCACTTCCCTCTTCTATTGATTACAAACCTAAGAGTCTCCTAGCAGTGCTCCCACCCAGCCAAGGGGGTCCTTACTGTCTGGGTATCTGAGCCTGCAGATTGTCAGCAGAGTGAACCTCGTCCTCGCCGAGGGGACTTAGGGTTGCAGGAAACGTTTTATTTGATGTTGGTATTCGATGAGTTGTGTGCAATCATCACTGGTCTGTAAATTAAACTGCTCAACCTCCATTCTCTTGGTCCTTTTGTTCCTCCCTCTTTGTTACACAGGTCACTTCAAGAGGTTGCTGTTACACCATTAACATTGCACCCACAAGTCAAAGCGTTGCTTGCCCCCCATGACCACTGTTTGCTAAGAGCTGTCCTGCCATAAGAAGGTCTACTACTCAAGGGGTTGTGAATCATGATCCTGCACCCCTGAACATGAGATTAATTTTACTAGACCAGGTGGGCTAGTAAGACATTGGCAAGACCAGCACATGCCTGCGACTGAAAGAAAATGGATTGGCTGGGGGAAAAAGAGAATGTCAGTGTAGAATTGCATTCAGTACCACCGGTTGAAAAGCTCCTGGTACTTGTGTATGACTACCCCACATACCCAGGGAAGTAATGGTGACATCTACCATTGCAAGCTGTAATTCAAAAACTGGAAAGGATATTGGCAACGTATGGCCAGGCTCGGATTCACCGATAGGGCAATAGGACCATGGCCGGACCAAAAACAACAAATGCTAGTCTGGGCCAGTTTTTGGCCAAAGTGGGCCAGATTGATGAGTTAATTCCCTCTGCGGCTAGTAGTTTTGACCAGTGTCACTGAATAAATATTTAAAATGAACAATTTGCATCACACTGTATCAAAAGCGCCCCCTTGGTTACTATTCAAACTGTGTCATAAAAGGAATGAATAGCCATTTGCAACTGTGGGCTACTTTTTCATTGGTGTCCGAGACAATTTCATGGGCCAGTCTGACCCTGCATATGGCATACCTAAAGTCATCAACACATACAAGGGGCTGCTGTTTTAGAGGTGCGTGGATCACTTGGGCATTAAACATTGCTGTGTCCACCCCACCCCCATGTTGCCCTTAAAACAAACCAGCCCACAAACAAAGTCATCTGCCTTATTCAGGTGTGGTGCCAAGAACAAGCACTGGAACTCTACAGTTTGTGGGGCCAAGAACAAGCACTGCCACTCTACAGTTTGCTGAGAAAGTAGTGATTGGATCTACGTTCATCCAGAGGGTGTGCTCCAGCAACTCCTCTCATCAGCCCATTTGGCAATATAGACAATACCCGTACACAGCTCTTGGACCACTGCTGAACTAGTAAAGGGGGCCTCAAAGGAATGGACAACATGCCTGAGGGCCGAATGATGCGCCATAGTTCACCATTGAATCTGGATATCAGTTTCTGATTTGGAACAAATACCCACAAGGAGGGCCGCCAAGCCCCCGTAGAGACGTCCCTGTTGACAGTCACCCAAATAAAAGGAGCAATGGAAACTGCATAGAGCCCCCAAGGTTCTGCGGCTCATAGCACATCACCATTCAGGAAGCTGACTGGCCTTCCATGGATGGAAGTGGTGACCCCTGCATCTCACTGAGCATTGGATCACTAGGGAATATCACCATGGTCGCCCACAGGTGCACTGAAAGTGAAACTGAGGGATCCATGGATCTACCATGGATTGCCACTAGTGCCTGACACCCTTTGGAAGCCAAACATTGAAATATGACCCCCAGGATCCTATTTCCCTCACTTTGAGGATGTAGGACAGGCTAGGGGTGAAGAATGAGGACACTATTGGTCTAACTACCGAGTCATGCTACTATATTTGTTTGTCCAGGGAACATGTCCTGCTACTGGAAAGGCCCTGCCTCTGAGCTCTAGTAGGACGACAAGGCAGCAGATACCTGGATCATCTCACCTGTCTCTATGTTCTGTGGCTTCACATACACATGTGATGCATATGAATAAGCATATTACATGGGTTACACCGGTAGTAAGTGGCTGACTACTATGAGGATTACACAATAGCCTAACTCCTCCAAATCTCACAGATTCCAGATCCTCAGACCCCAAATTGCATGTCACTCACCAGCAGGGGCGTTGCTGGGGAGGGGCTAAGGGGGCTATAGCCCCTGATCTTTTGGTTGTAGCCCCGGATAGAATCTCAGGAGCTACAGCCAAAAGACTAGCTAGCCCCCAGTCCCAACTGTAACGACATCAGCTTAGCCCCGGGTCTTTTCCAGACCTAGCAACTCCCCTGCTCACCAGGACGGGCAACGCCCTCTTCTCCACTGTTGTATTTGCAGGGCACCAACACCAAACTAGTGGCTGATCGGCCAAGACGCTCTCCTGGCAGGTCCCTGAATTCAATCCATGCATACTCCTTGGTACACATTCTCATGCACCCAAAGACCCCTGTATAGCCACCCCTAAACAGTTACTCACCCACAATGTATGCATAGTCACCAGCGCCTAGGGTAGGGGAGCGATTCTCAAATGTCCCAATCTTAAACCCACAAATAGCAAATAACTGGTTCACTGAACCCCCTCCCCTCAATGAAACACCTGGGCAGAACACTGGTAGAAGATGGAGGATACCAAGTGTCCGGCCCCTGCTCCTGGGTACAGGTTTGCCCAAACTTGTGCACACAAGTTAATTGACAGCACTGCATCCCTGAGGCCAAACATTTGACTCAGAAACTCATGAAGGTCTGAGAAGAACTGGTTCCCGCCACCTACACCGGCTCATCAGTACCAACACTCCCCCTGTTATGCCAATGCAACTATCAACAATTTAACTGTTGGCACTTGTAATACATGGTCCATGACTAGTGCTCATGGAGCCAACAGAAGCAAAGGCCTTAAGGCGTTTTTTTAAGAGAATGCACTCAGAATGCACCCCATATTCTCACAGCGTCTGCCCACAGGCCCCATTGCCAGCTCGCTTGCCATGTGTCCCATGCATGATTTGATGTGTGAGAAGAAGCTGTGCCAACCAGCTGAGGAGAGTAGCTGCTATCTCACTACACCCTGCATAGGGGAGAAAACTGGGTGTCACCCAACTCCCTGAAGGACCCTAATCGCCACATCACCGCAGTCCAATAGACACCACTTATGACATGCATGTGCACCGTGGTCCCCTTATTTTGCCCCCAAAAAATTCACGGCCTACCTAATTCAACTTCCAGGCCCGCCCGCATATGCTGCCCAAAAGCGTAATAACACTCAAACCTCAGGATAAAGTTGTCATTGGTGCAATGCTAACAGTAAGACTCACGCTGGCACATGCGCATCAGCGAATATCAAGGCCAACCTTTATCCTCCCACAGCCTCCCTTAAGAATTAGGCATGGCTCGTGGGGCCGGAAGAAAACATGTGGTTAGTCCAAAAGAGCGGCCTGGGGTTTTCCTATGGTGTGTGTGCTGGAAGATCGACTCAACAGAGCTAATGGTCTTAACCCTGCCTTTCATGATACCCCACATCCGGTGACGCTGACATTGTTTAGTCTTCTCTGCCTGCCTCTGCTTATACTGTGTCCTAAAACAATGCCTTGCTGGCTCAGCCTTAACCAAATTGTTATGAGTTCTTTCAAGAGGACAGAGATACATGGCAGTGGCTTCACTCATCAGAAAGCTCTTCCAAAGTCAACGGAGTAAAGTTTAGAGGGTGGGGGATTAATGTGTGGGTTTGTTATTTCACCTTGGATACCGATGACTGAGGCACTAAGAAAGGCTGTTGGGAGGGAGAGCTCATTAATAATCACTCAAGTATTGCGAAAGGAAGGAGCAGCGCAGCCTCCGGCGCGCCGCCTTCACGCAGTTGACTCAGATAAAATACACACATAGAAACTTGGAGACCCACATTAAGCTGCACACAAGCACGATATGAGTGATATACCTTATTATCTACTTGAAATAAGGATCATTACGAGTACGGCAGTGCAGGGAAAAATTGGCGCTAACAGGATTACTGACACTTTTTCCACTCTGTCATACTACGAGTATGGCCCTGGAGTGGGTGATTTACCTCCAGCATAATGCTGGAGGTAAATCCTCCCACTTTCCGCCGAAAAATCGGTAAAATAGTCGTAATTACTGCAGCAGTAATTCCGCCGAAATCCCCCATGGAGTCCTATGGACTGCAAATTTATGGGGGCTAACACCACCACTTGCAATCTGACAGTAAATCCACCAGGTGGATCTATCACCGGAATACCGCCCAACTCGTAATGAGGCCCAAACCTTTTTTTTTAACAAATCAGAACAATTGGGGGGGGGGGTGAAGCAATTATGTAAGTTTCACCTGTTAACACTGCCAAGAGTAGGGACCTCGAGATGAATGGGGTGGCGGGGTTAGTGGTCCTTGAGCGTGTTGGTATACTGCCACAAGGCGTCCCAATGCCAAGGTTGTCCCATTGGCCTAGGCCTTTTACCATGGGGTAGGGTACGCCTGTTGCCACAGGCCTCCCTTTCCTAGGGATCGGATACTGAGTCTCATCCAATTCCTGCCTAATCAGGGTTTCCAGGTGATGACATCCTGTACCACCTGCCCCTCATCGTAGATGTGACCCACTGCTAAACTGATGCTCATGTTATTGGAGTTGCCCACGCCCTGCTGCGGCCATAGGGGCAGAGCCACATGGGCAGTCTGAATAAATAGGAATGCTTCCTCCAGTGAAGGGTGTCCGAAGACCCATCTTGGGCACCTTCCACTGCCTTTCGAATGTTTCCCCTGGCTGCATGGGTGCACCCTGGCAGATAAGATACCCTGGCTGCTAGGGTGCACACAGGTCTTTCACAATAATAACATGTTGCATCAACTGTTGATACAATGTAACACTGAGGTATAAGCAGACAGTCATCTCTATTCATAACCCAAAGGGGGACTTGTTAAGTTTAAATGTCTCCTCGCTTTGACAACATACTTTTAAACCCACAGAAGAGGCATGACGTTGGCCCACTTGTAACTCATATGGAACGGGGACACTGGAATAACTCAACTTTCCCTATGCATAGAGGCTATCCCCAGTCTGGCTGCGGCACTGCCGATCAAAAAGGGTTGAAAGCACACCCCCAATGTTCAATGGCTTCCCTGCAACTATTACTGTAGTTAATTCTTTCTAATTAATTTATTGATGAGAGGAACTCAATTCGTCCACCAATTAAAAGCGGACTGTTTGTAGTGCCAAGGGGCATTGTTGGGTGAGTATTCATCCCATTATCAATGTCCAGGAAAAGGATACATCATCAGAAAACGAAAACAAAAATCTAAAAATAGCATCAATGGCATACTCTGATATCTCACTTTATTGCCACAAGGTATGGCCATTACTTCTTAAAAATAACGTCAAGCATTTTTTTTATTGTGCCCGTATGCACCGTAAAAAATATAGACACTAAAACACAGTAAAGTTGACTCGTTTTTGCAAAAATAATTTTTTATTTATCCGGGACCAAGTGAAAAAGTCGGTTAATGCCAATTCACCAGTGAACCAATGCAACTGAAGATACTTATGTTATGTTATGTTATGTTATTTTGCATTTATATAGCGCCGTATGTACCATTGTTATGGTCTGAAGGCGCTAGTAGGTTGAACGCCCTTGGGAACTGAAGTTCAAGTCAGTAGAGAGAGTAGAGAGAGTCAAAGGTGCGTGTGAGCACCGGATATGTGTGCAGCTGATATGGCATTCGTGTAATAGCTGCTTCTTAGCGGTAGGTGTGGTGGTTGAGAGATCAAGAGTATGTGTTCGTTCTGGCAGGATTTATCCAGACCGATTGTGGCTGCGTTAGGCCTGAGGAGAACGCCTAGGCTGGGGGGTGTGTAACCAGCAGTGATTAGTTAGAGAGATGGGGAGTATGAGGCAGATGTTGATATGAGAACAGCTATTCCGAATGGTGTCATAGTATCTCTGTGTTCTAGTTGAATGGTGGTGTAAAGAAGAGAGTAAGCGTGGTGATGTGATATGATGGGTTACATGCTCTTTCAAACGCTCCATCACTCCAAACCATTCCATGTAAGTCGCGCAATTCTATGCGCTCCAATCCGTTCCATGCACTCCGGTCCGCTCCATGCACTCCGGTCCGCTCCATGCACTCCAGTCCACTCCATGCACTCCAGTCCACTTCATGCACTCCAGTCCGCTCCATGCACTACAGTCTGCTCCAAGCACTCCAGTCCGCTCCATGCACCTAGTCCGCTCCATGCACTCAGTCCGCTCCATGCATTCCAGTCCGCTCCACGCACTCCAGTCCGCTCCACGCACTCGAGTTCACTCTACGCACTCGAGTCCGCTCTACGCACTCCGGTCCTCTCCACGCTCTCCAATCCGCTCCACGCACTCCAATCCGTTCCACGCCCTCCAATCTGTTCCACGCCCTCCAATCCGTTCCACGCACTCCAATTTGTTCCACGCACTTGAATCCGTTCCATGCGTTGGAATCTGTTCCATGTACTCCGTTCCGTTCCGTGTATTTCTAAGTTGTTTTATGCACTCAATCCACGTATTTCAACCGTACCATCCACATACTTCCTTGTACTTTTTGCATATTACACCAGTACCTTCCACATACTTCATCCGTTCCATCCACATATTTCACCCGTTCCATCACATACGACACCCGATTCCATCCACATACGTCATCTGTTCCATCCACATACATCACCCGTTATATTCACTTACATCACTTGTTCGACCCACATACGTCACCCATTCCATCCACATACATCACCCATTCCATCCACATACATCACCCATTCCATCCACATACTTCACCCATTCCATACACTCTATGCACTCAACGGCTCTACGTACTCATCCGCTCTACACACTCATCCGCTCTACGCACTCATCCGCTCTAGGCACTCATCCGCTCTACATGCTCTACGCACTCATCTGCTCTACGCACTCATCTGCTCTATGCACTCATCCGTTCTACGCACTCATTCGCTTTATGCTCTCATCCGCCCTTCGCACTCATCTCTTCTATGGACTCGTCCGCTCAAGGCACTCATTCGCTTTATCCACTCAACCGCTCTACGCACTCACCCACTCTTACGCACTCCTCTGCTCTGGGCACTCCTCTGCTCTGGACACTCCTCCGCTCTGGGCACTCTTCCACTCGGCGCACTCTTCCACTCGGCGCACTCTTCTGCTCTGCGCACTCTTCGCACTCTTCCATTCTATGCACTCTTCCACTCTGCACACTCTTCCACTCTGCACATTCTTCCGCTCTGCGCACTCTTCCGCTCTGTGCACCCACCATGCTCTGCCCACTCAACTGTTCTGCGCACCCATCCGCTCTGCGCACTCATCCGCTCCACGCACTCATCCTCTCCCTGCACTCATCCGCTCTATGCACATGTTCTTTCCACGCACTCATTTGCTATATGTACTCATCTGCTCTACAAAGTCGTTCGCTCATACGCACTCATCCACCCTCTATACACTTGTCCGCTCTATACACTCCTCCGCTCTATACACTCCTCCGCTCTGCACATTCATCTGCTCTATGCACTCCTGCGTTCTACACACTCCTCCGCACTTACGCACTCATCCACTCTACACTCATCCGCTCTGCGCATTCATCTGCTCTATGTACTCCTGTGTTTTACACACTCCTCCGCATTTACGAACTCATCTGCTCCACACACTTGTCCACTCTACACATTCATCCACTTAACATACTAATCCGTTCTATACACTCATCCAATCTATACACTCATCTGCTCAGAGCATTCATCCTCTCAGCGCACTCATCCGTTCCATGCGCTTCATCCATTCCAACGATTTCATCCGCTCCATTCACTTCGTTCATTCATCATGAATTATCGATTCAGGCCATGTCACCTTTCCTACGCACTGTATTCGTTTCATGCTCTCTATCTGTTTCATGCACTATCCCGTCTCATGTACTTGAATCGTCTATTCTGTACTTTCCATTTATGCCATGACCTCATACAGCCGGTGTCATCAGTCTGTGTACTCATCAGTCTCTTGAATTCATCTTTCCATCCTCTTCTTTTTATTCAATTCGCCCATTTTGTTCATTTTGTCCATTGCACTTATTACATCCATTTCATTAATTTAAACCTCCTTACTGTTTTGTACAATTTATTCTTTTTATCCACTTCACTGCTTTGATCTAGTTTACTCGTTCTTTTCTGTTTGTCCTTTTAGTTTACACTGGCGGTTATTAGTTGTCGATTTCTCGCATGGATCTTGATGTTGTATTGTTATTTGTTTTTCTGTTATTCAAGATTTAGTAGTTTGTTGGGTTGGTGTCATTGAGATGCTGTTATTCAGTTTGGGTTAGTTTGCGTACATGTTGGTTTTAGGGGAAGAGCCAAGTTTTCAGTAGTTTGCAGAATGACATTAGATCTTCAGTTAGGTGGATGTGGGGTGGGTGTGCGTTCCACAGCGTGGGGGCCAAGGCTGAGAATGATGATCTGCCTAGCCTGACTGAGTTTGTTTTAGGTATGACTAGGAGGCCGGCTGAGCTTGATCTTAGAGTACATGGAGGGTGATAGGGTTTTAGCTTGTCTTGAAGATATTAAGGTCCAGTTTTATGCAATGTTCTATGCGAGATGCATAAGGTTTTGAAAGTCACCCTTCGGCCCACTGGAAGCCAGTGCAGAGTTTTAAGTGCAGGCAAGATGTGGTCTCTCGGGCCGAGCGCTAGTAGCAGTTTGGCTGCAGTGTTTTGTGCTCTTTGAAGTTTATTCAGTTGGTAAGCATGGACTCCGAGGTAGAGGGGAGTCCAGTTTTGATATAACAATTGATTGAACAGCTGAGAGTCTGTCGGGAAAGGAGAGATATGGAAAGATGCGCCTAAGAGTTTTAAGGTCGTAGTGGCAGGCCTTTGAGATGTTGTTGACTTGGCGCGAGAGTGTTAGGTCAGAGTCAAGGGTGCATTCCAGGTTTTTTAATGAGTTAGAGGGAGTCGGTGAGTTGCCCATGGCAGATGGCCAGGGTAGTGGGTGTGGAAGAAGTTCAGAGTTGCCACATACCATGATTGCAGTTTTGGAGGGGTTTAACAAGAGGTGGCTTTGGGTCATCCAGAGCTCTATATCGAGGAGGCAGGAGGCAAGGTCAGGTCGGCAATTGAGCTTTGAGTTCAGGAGTTTTAGAATTAGTTGAGTGTCATCAGCGTAGTTGTAACACAGGATGTTGTGTGAACGAATTATTGGTGGAAGGGTGATCAAGTAGAGATTGAACAGGAGGGCAGATAGGCATGCTCCTTGTGGAACTCCCGTGTCAACTGATCGGGCTTGGGAGGAATAGGTGGAGAGTAGCATTATTTGGTACGTATCTTTGAGGAATGAAGCTATCCATTTGAGAGCGGTTCCGAATTCCTAGGGAGTGGAGGCGGTCAAGGAGGATTGAGTGATTGATTGTGTCGAAGGCGGCAGATAGGTCAAGAAGGATTAATGCGGCGCATCCCGCTGAGTCTGCCGTGATTTTAAGGTCATCCCAGATTGAGGTTAGGGTGGTTGCTGTTCTGTGTCGGGCTCTGCAACCTGATTGTGCGGGCTCTAGGAGATTGTTGGCTTCGACAAAGGCATTTAGTTGGGAGTAGGCGGTTCGGTCAATGAGTTTGGCAAGGAACCTGGTGTTTGAGATGGGGCGGTAGTTTTTGGGCTCAAGAGGGTCGAGGGAAGGTATTTTTATTAGGTTTGACATGAACCGTTTTGAATGCATCAGGAAAAATACACGGGGAAAGGGAGTCATTTATGATGGATCTTGCGTGTTCTCCTGTGCAGGTAGAAGAGAAAATGTCTTTGAGGGTTGTGGCTGGGCAAGGGTCTAGTGGAGAGCCGGATGGTTTACGGGCAGAGAGAAGTTTGAGAAATTGGTCAGGTGATATTGGACTAAAGGAGTCGAATGTTGGATGCACAGTGGTCGCAGGCGGTGGGTTGGCTGGTATGAAGGGAGGGTTGCCTGGTGGATGTAAGAGAGCCAGTTTGGTGATTAGCGCATTTGTTCTTTCGAGAGCCGTGGCGTAAAAGTAGAGAGAGAGTGAGTCGTAGAGTGATTGTGAGGGGGTCGGGACAGTGGTAGTCCATGCCGGTTTGGTGAATTCGGTGATGATTTTGTGAAGTTCTTTGCTGGGGTTTTGGCAGTTTAGGATTTGGGTGTTGTAGTGGGCTTCTTTTGCTTTCCGGATTTCGACCTTGTACTGATGAAGGTGTCGGGCCAAGGCGGCTCTGCTCTCTTGGGTTTTGTCTTTCTGCCATTTGCGTTCTAGGTATTTATATAGTTGTTTAGTGGTCTTCAAATTGGGAGTGAACCATCTAGGGAACAGGCCACGGCGGGTTGATGGTTTGCAAGAGGGTGTGAGCCACATTAGTGAGGTGTTGAGCCATGAGTCAAAGGCATTGGGGGTTAGTTGTTTATTGAGGTGGAAGGTAGGTGGAGGAGACTGGAGGAGTGCATCGGCTAGGTCAGGAATGATTATTAGTTTTTTCCAGCATTTGCGTAGATTCAGGTTGGAGTACGGGAAGCGGGTCGGGTGAGCGAATGGCGAAAGAAACAATGAAGTGATCGGACCATATGACAGCGGTGGGGGGGTTTAGAAGTATCCGGTTGTGGGAGCTGAAGATGGCATCAAGAGTGTGTCCTTTATAGTGAGTTGGACCGTTTAAGTGGGGTTGGAGGTTAATCGCGTCTAGACCATCAACCAGAGAGTGTGTCATAGGGTTAGTGGAGATGTCGAGCCATATGTTGATGTGTGAGCTATTGACCTATTCAATCATACCAATCCTATGCATGTGTAAATATGCAATAGATGCCACGATCATCCATAACTCATCAACCCGCTAAATGACAGTCAGGACAACTGCCGTCTGACATAACATCTTAATATCCAGCACTAAACCCCCCTCCAACACCAACTGTAGTGGAGCATGCCTCACTCCAGAACAATGGATAAACACATTTGCTTGAAAACCCACCCCAAACGTACCATGCCCAACTACCATCAGTAATACTAGATTAGGCTACAGATTCACCAGAAGGCACCCCACGCTCTCGCCTAGACTCTCACCAACGCTCTGCAGCAAATCAGACCCAAATAAAACATACACCCCATACCACCAAAATCCCAGCCATGACACACTACCCATTAATATCAACCCACACCTATCACAGGCCAATCACACCTCTACTTTGAAAGCCAGCCTCATCAACGCAAGGTCACTAACAGCCACGCCTTTGACATCAATGATCTCATAACAGCCAATGACCTTGACCTCCTTGCCATCACAGAGACTTGGCTCCACCCCGCATCAGGTCCCCTCCTATCATTGGCCATCCCAGACTAATGCACAATCATCAGACAAGATAGAACATCCTCCAAAAGTGGCGGCGTTGATATCATTGCTAAGTCCTCCTTAGGCATCAGACAACCCCCCCAGCCAAACCCTCTGCTCTGCCGAACACCTAGCCTTCAAACTACCACTATCACCCACACAGACCATCTCAGCCCATCTGATCTACAGACCCCCTGGCCCACTCTCCACCTTGGAAGAAGACCTATCACTGCTGCTCACTAATAAAGCTAAACCTAGCTCACAAACTCTCCTCCTTTGAGACTTTAACTTGGGGCTTCACAACACTAACGACAAAAAAGCCACAAACATCAGTAAGAGCATAACCGATCTAGGCCTCACACAAAGGCTTGCACAATCCACACGCAAAAGGCCGACAATTAGACTGGATTTCAGACTGCAATTGCAACATTGCTATCATGTCTAACTACCCTCTCGCATGGACTGACTATCCTCTTCTCCATTCTGAGAAACACACCCATCCACGAAAAATCTATAGCCCCCTCGAGACTAGCAAGAAACACAAGAAATATAACAGCAGACAACGTACTGCCACTTTTACAACTGCTCCTAGTGAAGACCCAGCACATTTAGAAAACCTTTACAACACGACCATACTTAACACCATCAACAAAATAGCTCCACAAAAGCTTTGCAAAGCCAAGCCACATGCCCACCTTAATACCTGGTTCACCCCACAATTGAGAACCCTGTGAAAAAACAAAAGGACAGCGGAAGCCAGCTGGAGAAATACCCCATCACCTCATAACAAATAACATTTTAGATTAGCCTCTACCACCTATAAATCTGCCATTTTTCTTGCCAAATCAGACTCCTACAACAAAAGTATTCAAAATGCTAAATCCAACACTACAGAATTGATTAACATTCTGAAATAATTTGAATCACCCACACCCCCTCCTACAACCTGCCTGAAGGACACCACTTGGTGTCAGAACATCCAAAAGGCCTTATCAGACAAAATGGAGCTCCTTCAAAGTTCAAGCGGTTCATATTCCCGCTGCTTCCTTAAGGAAATGCACCACTGAATGGAAAAAAGGGAAAGATTGACCGTTCCAGGTGCAGCTAAACACCTTGGGCCTCATTACGACCTTGGCGGAAATCGCGGTGCAAAATGCACCGCGAAGCACGGCGGAAGGCTGCCGATAGCGCCATGGGGGTTGGCGGATTTTCCGCCCCATGCCGACCTTGGCGGGGCGGTAAATCCCCATTCCCCATTTTACCCTTCCCCATTCCCATTTTTGCCCCATAGGGTATAATGGGAGTGGGGAAGGCGTTAATTGCGCCACCGTAAAATACGGTGGCGTAATTAACAACAAGGTCCCGTAGCGCCATGGATTTCTCCGCCCGGAAAAACCAGGCGGAAAACGCTCCATGGCGCTACGGGAACTCGTAGTAGGGCGGACGGGTCCGCCGCGAATAACGCTGGCGTAAACCCACTCCGCCAGGGTCGTAATGAGGCCCCTTGTCTTATTCAACATATGATTAAAGGACCCTTAATACATGGCTGATCACTTCTTCATACGCCTTTCATAGGAGTGAATTGATTAGTTCTCAGACATAACCTAGTGAATCATTTTGAGCTGAATCTCTTTGCTTAAATACACAAGCGAATGGGGGTATGGAAAATATTGACAAACCTTTTAAAATCAAAAGTGTCGGACAGAATTCTAGTCTTCATCAAAAGTCAAGCATGGTTCATTCACCAAGTAGGATAGCTGAATGTAACCAATTGGAAAAATCGACAAAGAAACATGGAGAAAACACACAAACGTTGGCCAAGGATTTAGGATTATGGGCACTGTTTGAAGAAATAAATCCGACTAATAATAGTCCTTTTTAAAATCGTACACAAATGCTGTCAATATTTCGAGAAATCCCAGAGCTAAGTTCAATCACCTCTCCAGATATGAAAAGGATTGAACTAAAAAGGGCTGGAAGTAGCTCGAACTGGGCTTTAATCAAGTTTTCGTCAAGGGTTATCACTGCACCACTTAGGTCACATGCTCACATTTTGACCCAGGGGGGGCTATCATTGATTTAATGTCATAAAGAGAAAAGGTTTAGGCAATCAATGGATAGAAGATCTAAATTCACATCAAGAAATAATATTCCTCATTAATTTACAACAGAAAGAGAGTCTCTGAGGTTGATTCAGAAAGAAATAGATTAGGCAATCGCAAACACTTGTGAGGTGATTCTTTGGCAGCCTACTCGTATAAGTAATGGAGCTAACTGATTAACTGATGTGTGTCCGCACAGGAGTTATCATCTTGGATATCATGGAATACCCGAGGTTATAACTCTTTTCTCTCGCAGTTGGAAGTTCTTGAAGTCATTTGATCTGGAGATGTGTTTTTATTACAGGAAACATGGTGCACAGAGCCTTTTTATTTGAATGGTTTTCAATTAGTTTATAATTTGGCAAAGAAGTCCGGACATGGTAGACCGAGCGGGGGTTTATCCATTGGTACACGGGTGGAACATAATAATTTGGAAATTGTTAGAATGGATCCGCCTATACAATATGTTTTACCTACACTTCTTAGATTAGCTGGTGAGTCAAGAAATCCCATTCTGCTGATACATATATATGAACCCCGGATGGAACCTTCACAAAGAAGATTCTTCAAGGAATAGAGGAAGTAATACTGTGTTGGTCTATTCAAAACAAGAATGGCCCTGTAATAATAGCGGTCTATCGGAACGTGAAAGATCTGCATGACCATAACAAGAGATCTCACAAACGCAATAATGACTGGGTTACATTTCTGGCACATCATGACTTGACATTACTAAAAATGTAAAAATATGAAAGGTTCTAAAGATAAATTTACATAGTCAAATGGTAAAGTGCGGTCGCACATTTATTATAGTATCCCTGATAATAACACACAGATGTATTGCAGTGAAGTAGAGATTTCTCCAAATTCATTGAGTGGCCATGCTGTCTTGAACTGGAAAACGGCAGGATTGTCAAAAGGAATTAAATGTAATAATCAAAACATTGTAGGTGTATCTGTGGACTCTAGTGGATTGAGATTAAATTGGTCTGCTGAAATAATAGAAAACATTAATGATATATTGCTAACGAACGTGGTGTGAATGGTGTTATTGTTAGAGAATTATGTAAATTCTGATGGAAAACAAATGAGTAGAGCAAGGGTCTATAACAGCAAAAACAGAAATAGAATTAGGCACGCTTACGATACAATTATAGCTGATAGAAAAAAAGAATATCGGATTGGAAGGAATCTAATTTAAAAAATGTTACTAATGAACCTAAGTGAAAAAAAAGTAGAGTTAAAAAATTGGCTACAGGTTATAAAAATTGGAATAAAGAACATAATTGGGTAAACACAATTTGAATTGGCTATTACTGTTTTGTTGGCTAAGGTCCCACAAGAGTAAATCTTTTTGGTAAAAAGTTTAATGCCTATAAGAAAGATATATCTCTGATTGAAATGAACCCAATTACGGAAGTAAATTGGTTAGAATATATTGCAAAATTGTATTACGATGTTGGTGTAAATTATTAATCAAATTACTGAGTATAAAGCTTCATCCAATATGGCATCCTTTGACATAGATGAAGAAAATGTGTGCAATATGATATCTAGACTAAAGAGTTCTCGGGTGCCGGGATCCAATGGGATCCCAAAATATAGTATTAAAATCTAATGCTAAATTATGGGCGCCTATTTTGGTATCATTATATACATATATAGAAAAAAGTGGGGATATTCCTGAAAGCTGGCATAAAGCCATTTTGATACCAATTTTCAAAAAAGAAAATACGAAAGATCCCCAAAACTATAAATTAATATCATTAAGGGATACCAGCCAAAAAGTCTTTGCAAGTGTCCTACTTAAACAACTAACGAAATGGGCGGAAGATAAAGATATTTTAAGCTCATATCAGACAGGCAACAGGACACGCTAACAAACATTTGTGTGGTGCAATATTTGAGGGCTGAGTCAGAGAATAAAAACATCAAGCACCTTTACAGTTGTTGCATAGATCTTTCTAAGGCATTTGACTTAATTCCACGAGATAAACTGTGGGAAAAACTAATAAATTGGGGCATTGGCAAAAATGTGTTGTATTATATTCAATTGCTATATACAAATACATCCGTTGCAATCCGTTTGAATGTTGCTGGACAATGTACAGAATTCCAAAATACGAACGTCGGACTGAAGCAAGGTTGTGTTCTAGGACCAATTTCATATAATCTGTTTACGGCAGATATGAAATTAACATTCTTGCAGACAAATAATCTCCCACCAAGCATTAACAGCATTGTGATTCCATGGTTGTCGTATGCCGATGATCCTATTATGTTAGATTGTTCTCAGATAGTATTGCAAAGATCCTTCAAAACATTGGAAGAATATGCCAATGATAATGTCATGACAATTAATATAGCAAAAACGAAAACTTTGCAGTTAATTAAAAAGACCATCAGGAATAAAAAAAGATTTATCTGGCAAAAATATGGTTCACCGTTGATCAGTGTACCAGAGTACAACTAAATTAGTTTTTTCATAACATCAAATCCTAGTGGGGAATTTTACTATGAGAAAGTCAAGGAAAAAGTCTGGTGGAAGTGGCAAGCAATTAAACATCAGGTCGCATAGTGTGGAGTAACAACGTCGAGGGTTTGTTGGAAATATACAGAATAAGCAAACTTCCACTATAATATATATATTTTGGTAGCCCTAAATTCGGAGCAGATTACAAGATTAGAGCGGCTTAAAGGGAAACTGTTACACTCTATTATAAACGTACCAAAAGCTGCACCTGTGGAAGCTTTGCGTTTGGAATATTGGGTCACCTCGCTAAAAACTCTTTGGCATGTTCAAAGAACATTATTATCTGCAAAATGTATTAGTAGTTGTAGTGAATCAAATTATCTGCTATTGTTTATGGGGAAAATTCGGGATAATCGATGCAAAAATAGTTTTTTGTTGGCACTTAGAAATTCTGCCGCCAATTTTATAGAACAATTGAACCTTGAACCTGATATACTAGAACAAGATCCCAATTATGAGGGGAAAATAAAAAAGAAAGCTAGGTTCTGGGATATGGCCAATAATGTAGATAAATTACATAAGAAGTCGAGATATCAAGAATTGGCACATCAGGGTTGGTCAATCCATACTCCTTCTCCATACTTGTTGATATTAAGTAGTATGGAGCTTAAGAGGTTTGTCCTGTACCTACGGATGAATGTGTTACCCAAATTGGAATTTAGATGAGCATGGTCAAATACCCCCTATTTAGAGAGATTATGTAGGCTTTGCAATAAAGAGATTGAAAGATGTCAGCATGCTTTAACAGACTGTGGGCCTCTTTACGACCCAGACGCTAAGTGATTACCGGTAAGGGCACCGGTACCGGTAATCCCTTACCGCCCTATTACGAGTTCCCTTTGCGGGTCCTCCCTTAACGGCTGGTAAAACCAGCCATTAAGGACGGGACCCGCAAAGGGACTTTAGAGGTAATAACGGTACTGCAATTAGCGATACCGTTATTACTGCCTTCCCCAATCCCATTGAGCCCTAAGGGGGCAAAAATGGGAATGGGGAAGGGCCATGGTGAATGGGGAATACCACCCCCGCCAACCTTGGAATGGGGCGGTAATTGCTCCATTCACCATGGCGGTATCGGTAGGGTTCCGGAGGCACCTGGGTCGTAATGAGGCCCTGTAACTGTTTGAAGTACTTATATATTAGGGGATATAAACATTTTTCAAAGGATTGCTCAGGAGACCAATATTGGTCATATATCCACGGGGCAACATCTGTAGTGTTATGTACAGCTGCATTTGATGTTTGGAAAGAGATTTTGAAGAAGGGGTTCACATTTTTGGCAGAATGGGATTATGATTATGGCTGGCAAGTTGATGTATTGTTTCTTTTCAGTAACAATATGTAAGGAACAGAAAAAATCGAGATGTACAGATGATATAGATTGTATAAATTGTTTTGAATTCTAATAAGTTAATGATTTTAGGTAAATAAATGAATTGTAATGAAATTGTGAATTTTAGTATGTTATAATGTGTGTTTAAAGTTTTAAATGGATGAAACTAATTGCACAATAAAATTAAAATAAAAAGACATTTGAAATCAGAGGCTATCTTTCTCATGTAAATGGTATTGTAATTTTTCTCTCACATGGACATGCTCATTTCTGCTTGCACTTTTGGTGCAAAACAACAACATGGAATAATCACTTTGTGAGTAGTTACTCTGTGCGGAGAAACATAAAATGGGGTTGCATTTAGCATCACACT
Organism: Ambystoma mexicanum; assembly: GCF_040938575.1. Classification (NCBI taxonomy): domain Eukaryota; kingdom Metazoa; phylum Chordata; class Amphibia; order Caudata; family Ambystomatidae; genus Ambystoma; species Ambystoma mexicanum. The sequence continues at coordinate 434,822,419 of NC_090921.1, read as the reverse complement.
TTATATTTGGGAGCTACTGCCTTCTTACCACCAATTGTCTTACTTTTGAGCGTGTGTGGTCACCAATAATGTTCATACATGCAGTGTTCCCTGCAGGTCAAAAGGACAATACATTTGTCTTGTTGCTCAATTGCAGTGGCAAGGTTGAGGGGAACTAAAGCCTCTCAAACCTACACTGTTTAAGAGGTCAACCTGGGAGACTCACACTTTGAAATGTGGTTGTCAGTGCAAGGAAGAAGAGAAGGCCCAGATTCTGAGCCCCGGATTAAAAAATCATTGCATATCTCCTTATTAAGGCTACAGTAGTGATCGAGTCATCCTCCCCGGCAGCACAAACCGACTACAATCAGTAGTGAATGGTAGTCAGGCTGGTGCCTCAAAACGGCATGTGTATCAAATTATTTCCATAACCTGCACAATGGCTGCTAAGCCTCATCAATTCAAGTGATACAGGCGCCATCTTGGAACATGCAAAAGGCCATTGCTCTTTTGTCAACATTTATGACTTTGTGTTTGAAACATGTTGATGTACAAGTCATCAAGATCAAAGATTTCATAATGATTTTCAAAACAAATATGAGGTTGAGCGACACACTTTGGTTTAGTAAGTGTTACCCTGCGCAGGTTCCATATTCAAAATGGTTGTTGCTTCACATGATGGGCCGATGCCAAATTCATCTTAGGGTGGAGTAAATGGACATCTATTTACACAATTGTATTGTAAGAGGCCAATCCAAGACAGGATTGGGTCACTTTGTTCAGTGTTGATTGTGTCTTCCTGTTCTGTAGTCTCTACTGGGAAGCCTGTCACTATTGCTTTAGTTTAACGGCCAGAACTGTTAATGAGAAAAAATGCATCCGTTGTAGGATGAAGTTTGTTAGTTAAATTGTGGAATCATAAGGTTGCCAAACAATTCCATTGGATCCCCTCATGGACGCCGAGCAGGTCTGTCAAGGGTAAAAGATACACCATTGCACCTTCAACGAAATGAGCTTGCTTATGTTACCGCCCATGCGTGGTAGCTTCACTTTTTTGATGATGGTCCACTTGCAGGTTGATGATTCTTTTGTAAATGATGGTCCACCACCGGGGTTCCTTTGACAGGATTTGTGTTCAATGATTCCAATGCAGTTTAGTAGGCATGTGCATGCAATTATGTGTAGTACATCGCACTTGTAGCTGTTTGTGAACATGTTTGCATCCACAGTGATGGAAGCCCAATGTCAAGGTGTATAGTATGGCAAACGTGTGAACACACTGAGCACATAGGGAATGTCTGATAGGTGCTTCCAGAAGACATTGTGCGCCTCATTACAAGTTTGGCAATGTTTCAGCTGTAAATCCACCAAAATACCACCAAACGGAATAGTTGTTACCAGCATTTGATCCTGTGGATTAACGGCAGTACTACAATTTGTGGTAGGATAATGTAAGTCCTAATGTTTTGAGACCATAGGAATTCATAGGGATTTCGCCGATTTCTGGTGGTAAGGTGGCAGATTTACTTCCAGCATTTTGCTGGAGGTTTCTCCTCCGGCCTTTACACCAAACCTGTAGTACGGTGGTTTGATAATGCAGCCATAACAGAATTGCCACCACATTTGCACCATTTTTACCACACCACCATACTCATAATGAGTCCCATGTTTCAACGGATTACATATATTCTGCATACCTTTGAACACCAACACCATTACACAATTGGTGGTGTCTTTCGCTGCTGTCTTGCTTATCAGTGCATTATTCTGGCTCTTTTGACTCCCTGTTTAATTAGCTATTTGGGGAAGTCGCTTTCTCACAAATCGTTACTTAGTGATTGCTTGTTTATTGTACTCCTCAAGTGTGGATACAGTTCTATGATACCTTAGAAATTGGCCAAAGGCCACATTTTCCCCTAGGTTTTTAGGATCGTAGCTTCCATATTGAAGTGAGGATTTGCACCCTTTCAGTTTCTTGAAAACTTTCTTGTTCAAGGTATTTCCTATTGCTGATATTGACGTGACGGTCATGTGTATACATAAAGTTACTTTTGAGCCAGACCAAGAAAGCCAGCTGTTCTTCCTCAGACGCTTGCAAAATGCATATGCCACCATTGGTGTTTCTGGCCCATTAGAGGAGGTGCTATCGGTATGGGGGTGATCTCATCATAAATGTCGGTGTTCACATACAGATTGGTCAGGTCGAGGATAAATGTGGTGGCCTTTGCTACCTGTTTGAAAAATTGGTTCTGGTAAATGGAAAATGGTAAATGGAAACATGTTTTAAATGCAATTTCTAAAGAATAGAGTACCCATTGTCAATGGGAACTCCCCTCCCCTTCATACCTATGTCTACTGGAACAAACTTACAATCAAAATTAGATACAATACTACTATAAATGTGTCGATAATTTCCAAACCACCATTTGTGTAACTATATCACACGTTTATGTCTTATGTAATTCAATGTGCAACAGGTCAACTAATGTCAATGCATAATTTATTTTCGAAATTCAATCTTGTCAAATACAAAAACAAATAAAATTCATTCAGAACTCTACGCGTTTCGAGAGAAGACCTCTCTTCTTCAGGAGCAGGAATTTATACTTATATTCATTATAGATATCTTGCAAGCATATTTCATAATAACCAAATATTTATCTCAATATTCATCAATTTCGTTGTGCATTAATGGGAACTTCATCTATTGTCGTCACAATTTGGATCAGTGTTCAGTTTCTCAAGTTGTACTGTACACCTGTGAAGTGTATGCTGAGTATGAATTAGTGATTGAAGGTACTTTAGAATTCATAAGTAGTGAAGGAAAGGCAACTAAGATTTCCCGTTACCTGGCACATATTTTTTCATCCTCTCTCATTTGTTAGGGAAGTAGCATCATATCTTGATTGAATGCTGATACATATCTCCTAAAATATATTCATGAACAACCATTACTATGTGGTCATTACGAGTTTGGGGCAGCCATGGTGCTATTAGCACCATGGCTGCCTCCAAACCCGTGTCCGGGTAGACAGAATGGGGACTTACTGGGTCATTCTGACCTTGGAGGACCCAGTAGGTCCCCATTCTGAATACCGTTCCCCATTCCCATTTGAGCCCCTATCGGGCTCAATGGGAATGGGGGATGAGCTAATAACGGGCCCGCAAATAGCTCCATGGTCCCTTAATGGGTCCTGCTAAGGACGGCTGGTCAGACCAGCCGTTCCTGGTGGGACCCGCTAAGGGACCTCGAAATGTGGCGGTAGGGGGTTAACAGCACCGGCATCCTTACCAATGCTGTTAACCCCCTAGAACCATACTTGTAATGACCCCCAATGTGTCTTATTGTAGTTTACAATAGGATAGAGTGAGTTATTATCAATTACTCACCACGCGGATAGCCAATGTGTATTTGAAGCGTCAGGCGTAATATCTGACATGTGGGAGACATTAATTTCTTAAAGCCTTCTTCATAGTAATGAGCGTTACCTGTAGTGTCGATTATATATTGGCAATGACTGGTTCTATTCATCATGGCTCATGGTACACGTTTCTGTCTAATTACAACAGGCGAGAGTCCTCACCATATTTTCCCGAAAAATGGAGGGACAGTGATTCCACTGCAAAAATCCTAATCTATTCTGCCGTGACTGTTCCTTGAACAGTATCGGTATCTGTAGATATATCTTGATGTTAGTATATTCACTGTTAGACAGTTCTGTCATTTAACTTATCATATTTGATTCCTTTCACTTACCCGATTGTGTCGGAGAACACAATTATAGAGAGCGAAGCCTGTGCGATCGTTCAAATGCCTCAGCACACTTCTGTGTGAACCTGTCGCTTAGCTACCGGTGTCTTTTATATCAGCATGTAGAACATACGCTTATTACATAATGTTTGAACTGGGTATTATGGGAAATGGAGTTTCTGATGGCTCGGTTGAATTGAGCTGTTCAGAGAGATATTTTACTTTGGTTAGACGTCACTAATGACCAACTTGTATGTATTTAGTGAGTGAACGGGAATCTTAAGAGAATGGAGCAGGGCAATTGTCCGAACGCTGCAAAGTACTTCAGTGTAAATTCGTTGCCTAGCAACCAATGTCATTAAAATCTGTGTGCATTAATTCCTTGTTGTTGGTACTTGGAAAATGGAGTTGATATTGCCTTTTACGACTAACACTGTTCTGAGATATCAGACTGGTGTACACAACACCGGAATATACATCGCAGTTATGTGTGAACTGATGGTTATTCCATTATTCCACAATGACATTGTACAATCAGAATTAATCGACCCATCTTGTCTCTCTTTTTACTAATGTTCACTCACTAAATGGGTTCTGAATGGGTTAAAGGCACAGCGGTGAAAATGTTTTCCGTGGGTCAGTGTTTTTTGAGAGCATGAGGACAACTGTATCCTTGTGTTTCCACAGACTGAGGAAACTTTACACTAAAAATGAAGCATTGTTCCAGAGGACAATTTAAAATGTAACCTGTTTTTGATCAATTGCAACAATGGATGTAAAATAGTGGTCAATACCTCCTGATGACCCACTGGAAGGATAGTGGAGAAACACATGTTGAAGTTATAGAAATCATTATCCCCTTCCTTTTTTCTGTTTGATGGCATACTTGTGAATTAGAGGTTATGGAAACTATTCCTCTCTTTTTTGTTTGATGATACATCCAAGTGGATTAAAACTTTTTGCATCACCCTACTTCCTCAAATTTTATTCTTAAGGTTGACAGATGGCACAATCCCTACATGCCCCACCCTTGCTTTACTATATTGAAAAATGTTTATGCCCTGGCCCCATGAGTGGACTCAGTGCTGTAACACATGACAACATATTTAAATGCTGCAAACAAAGTGAAACATTGCAAAAGAGATTAGCCATTTTAGAGTTGTGGAAGATGCACAGGGATGAGACAGAGGACCCACTCGTAAGGGAGTGGCTGCTTAATCAACATGAAGGGGAGTGCACAACACCCTCAGCTCCTCCTCCTCTTCCTAGGAGCATCAAATTGTCTGACAAAGGGCAGGGAATTTACCTGTTGAAAGAATTGAAAGCATTGGCAGGATATACTAACCAGAAATATGCCCCCCCTGCTTACTGTAATGAAGATGTTATAAATGGAGCAAAATTAAATAAACAAAAGAGTCCATGCACAATAATTATAACGAATGCTGCAAGTTACAAGTGAAGCTGACAGAGACTGAGGAACAGATCCAGAGACAGAAAGACAGGCAGGGCAAAAAGGAGAAGACAGTAATCATGCCGAAAATATGAAGCAGAGAGACGAAGAGGAAGTGACGAGAAGAGAAGGCAGAGAGAGAAAGAAGAGAGGAACGAATGAAAAGATGAACTGAAGAAAGGTAAAGAGTGAGAAAGCAAAGAGAAGAAAGAGAAAGGCAAAGGGAAGAAGTGAAAGAGAGCGCAATGGAAATGGAGAAAGAAAGATACAAGGAGATAGAACGAGAGATGGAAATAAGCTGGTAAACACAGCAAAAAGAAGTCAATGAGATTGTCAGGGAATGCATGCTCCGGGAAAAGGAGAGGAACAAAGAAGGGGAAACAGGAAATGGAAAGAAGCTTAGAGAGGTGAAGGATTTACTCAGAAACTGTACTCTCCCAGATGAAGATGAGGGAGAAGCAATGCGCAGGAGGATAGGCATTCTGTACAGAGAAGGAGGAATGGTGGTGTCCACAATGTAAAAGGGCTGTAATAGGGTCTCCACAGAGAAGAGAAGTGCAATGAGGAAATGAGGAAAATGCAATGAGGGTATTGCATGCGATGGGTCCTCTAAAATGATTACATTTCGAGGACAGAGAAGATGAGGGAAGTGATGGAAGCTGGGACACAATGCTTTTAGACGAGGAAAGGAATTAAGGTAAAAATGAGGAAGAGAAATAGGGCACAGAAACCCCTTCGAAAGGCTTACCTGTGGGGAAGAGAGATTGTGGTTGGGCTTGGAAGGAGCACACAGAATGCAAGGGCCTGCTAAAAGCTATGGGACTCCGGAAATGAAATCAAAAAGTGTAGACGAAGAAACACCTTATGAGAATAGGTTGAGAAATGTACAGAAGAAGAGAAAAAGCTGATGTCACAGGCGCCATACCTTAAACACAGGTACTGACTGCCATTGGGCGAACCATGGAGTTCACACAATTCCCATTGTAAGAAAAGGGGGGAGGACGGCCGCAATATATACCTTGGCCACAAATGGACAAAGATAATTGAAGGTGTAAATTACCAACTTTGACATCGGGAGCAGGCAAGTGGATTTATGAATTACAAAGAATGACAGCAGGGATGACGTTAGCAGTGGGGCATACTTGCTGCTGCCAATGGAAAGAGGGCTGAGACGACAGTTGGAAACGAGCAGGATATCCCGGGGTGACAGCTCTGAATACGACTCATGATGGAGCAGCTTTTAACAATTGTAGGGCAGATGTATGGAGAGCACTCAGAATGCAATATCCCGACACGTCAGACATGAGTGCAAGCATGATGCGCAAAATGCGTGATGACGAACCAGTATCTTATATATAAGAATTTCAAGAGAAATGGCGTCTTGAGAGGAGGAAACTGTGGGATAAGACTATATCAACTTTTTATCACATATTGGGCCTCATTCCGAGATTGGTCTGACCAGGCATTAAAGGAGGGACCTGCTAAGGGACCTTGTAGTAGGGCGGTAAGGGATTACCAGCACTGGTCTCCTTACCGGTGCCCGGTGTCCCTTACCACCCTACTGGGAATGAGGCCCATTGTGTTAGGGACTACCTGAGCCAGTACTGAGACAATTGAAAAAATAAGTGGGAATGGAAGCAAAACCATGGCCAGAGATTCAATTGAATATAGTTCATCATTGTTCATTAAGGCAAGAGAAAGCCAGAAAGAAACATAAGGAAAGAAAACTGGAGGAAGCATATTTGGTTTAGAAAAAGCGATCAAAGTTTTCAGCGGAATTTGCAGTGTGAACAGGTACAGAGTGAGTGGTTACACAAGATGCACAGAGGCACAATCAATGGTTTATGGGAATTTCACAGGAAGGGGAGAATGCAATTACTGGCCACGAGGAAGAGGGGATGCATTTATAGGTAGAAGGTGTCAAGAATCTCCCCAGATTGTGGAAACAATGTGACAAATGGAAGATTAGACAAGTCCACCATTGATTCAAGGTACCCATCCTTTCTATTCCCCTCCTCCTCTCCTCTATCTATGGAACCATGCTTCCTCGCTATTTCTCCCGCAATCTGTTGGTGGTCTAAATTGTAAGATCTTTACAAGCAGTGCTGGACTGGTACTTCCTACCACAAACAGCAACTACTCGAACCTACTGCCACGGCTCCTTTGCTACTTGCGCTCCTCACTCCTGCTCTTCAGTGACTTGCATCCCTCACAACAGCGGCTCCTCCACCTCCGGCGCTCCTCATGCGCTGTCTCCATTAATTTCCAACTCCTCCTTCCATAGTGTACACACTTCCTTATACAATTACACAGTCAGTATTCTCCTCTAAGTGCTCCTTGCTCCTACTCATCTTCAAACCTAATTTCCTCAAATGCTCTAATCTTCTAATCTTCTCCCTTCAGGACTTTCCTTCTGGGCTCCTGCTTTCTGTTACTCCCCCCCTGATCTATGGTGCATCCTCACTCTATCCTTTGACAACTATCACGCACTGAACAACTCCTTCAGTCAGACAACTGTCACCTCAGCTTTGTTTCCCCTCATTAGGGTTTTCCCCAATTCTGCATGACTATCTGTCTCATCCAGGGGTCTAACAGAGTTGGGGATTACCTTGCTAACTTCAAGGACTCAACTACTACCTCAGGTCAGTGTGCTTCTTTCATACAAGTGTTACAGATAGCAACGCCCAAGACCATGGATCAGTGACAGCATTTGGCTAATGCTGTTCAAACCCTGACCACTGAGGTATAGACTCTCAAAGGAGAAAATATACCCTTATGCCAAATCACTGCAACACCACTTGCCCCTCCAGGACCCTTACTGGGGGGGAGAATGATGGAAACCCAAAGAAACTGAAAGAGATTCTAGACGCTTGCACAGTGCAGTTCATGTTCAAAGACAATTATTTTCCTACTGACAGAACCAAAGTCGGATTTATGATTTCCAATTTAGCATAAAGTGCTCCGGCTTGGGCCACCCCCTTAGTCACTTCCAACAACCCTTTAATTGATTCATATTCCAGCTAAAGCCAAAGGAAAGAGCGGATTCAAAACTCAGTAAGAAGCAGCTCATGCCTGGGAATTCGAGGTCAACTCCAAGAAGGGAGGAGAGTGGCAACCTCGAAGAATCAAAACTTCAGAGCATAGCAGCCAGCCAGTGAAGGTCGAGATAAGGCCCCAGGCAGGTGGCAAGGCTACGGAAGAATCAAATACACGAAAAGAAGGAAAATGAAGCAGATTTATGGTGAAAAGACACGTGACCAGCCAAGGGTGAAGAGGTACCAACGTCTGATGTCACCCAGAACCCTAGGATGCCATAACCTTTCCTGATAAGAAGATACAGTTTTGAGGCCATCCTGAGCCAACTAATTGACACATAGCTCTAAAGTACTGATTGATGGAAGGGAGGCAGGGTGAATCTTGGGGCACAAGGCACCTGGGTGTCCATTATGCATGCTGCTAATTAAAGTGGAGATTTATGTCTAGGGGTGTAACCCACCGAATCATAATGGACCAAATAATCTAGGGTCCTCTAGCTGTATGATCAATAAGACGTTGTACTTGTAGTGATGTCTATCACGAGTGATGTAGAGGGATGGGCGTAGACGCCCACCCGATAATAGTTATCCAATCCTCACACTCTGTTACCATATACAGATATAGTACCTATACTTAAGTTACCTTTCTCAACCAATAGAATTGCATGACAAACTTCGAGTGTTAGACGTCAATGATGATGAGAATGTTCTATAACTATTGCTGTCTGAATGAAGAACGGGGAATTGAAGCGAGACAGGCGATCACATCACTGTTGATTTCCATTTGTGTCCCTGTTTTTTGTACTTGTCATTAAACGGACTTCCCTTTGCGAACCATTTACTTGTCCTTATTGATTCATGTTGGAGTAAGAGATTCCTGCGCCCCATCCTCCTCAAGGTGCAGCTATCTCGTTTTAAGGTGCCGTATGGCGAGCTCTCAATCCAATGGGCCTGTTCAGAGGTCGCTCCGCCGTCTTGTACACTTGGTAGCAGAGGATGGTTTTGACCATCCATTAATGAATATCGATTATTGATAAGACACCTAGTGACCGACGATGCAAAGTAACTCTAGCTCTTCGGCAATATCACAAGTCCTTCACCATTCGGCTGAGTAGACTGAGAAGCTTCCCGTGGACAATGATAGTGAAAGTCCATAAAAAACTGCAGTGGGTCTGAAGGAACCTGCCTTACAGAGCATAACCCTTCTCATTCCTACGGGAGAGGAACCATGCGAGCGGTGAGTGAACCAAAAAATTCAATACTTTGGCAAAAGTCTTGTAGGCATTAGAACAAATAAGGGAAAAGGTAACGGAAGGTGGCGGAAAAAAAACAAAATAGTTAGAAGTAGAGAAGACTATATATATATAAGGGGATAATGACTCGAGTATAATAGAGAAAACAGTGGTTCCCGGGATAGACACCCGAGGGAAAACAGTGGTTACCGGATAGACACCCAAGAGAAAACAGTGGTTACCGGGATAGACACCCGAGAGAAAACAGAGGATACCAGGAAGGACACCTGAGATAAAAAAGTAAGAGGATTTGCCTTGTTCCTGCGCTTTAATATAGCGGTCAGAAGAAACGTGAACTCAGAGCCCACAGAATAGGGGACGATTAGGATACGACCACGTTTAAAGACGTTGGAGTTCGTCTCACCTCATGTCGAGGTATTGATTAGAAGGCAGAGATGTATGTGTCCAGCTGGTGTCTTTCTAGTCTGTCAAGTGTCTATTGTACGTGTTCTGTTGTATGTCACATGTAAAGAATTGTGTATCAGATTGTTGAAAACGAAATTTTGGGTTTTACGCGATTCAGTAATTGAGAGGGAATCGCACACGGATTGATGTCCTTGAGTGAATTGATGATATCAAATTTGGCGGGAAAGATTGGATTGGAGCTTGCAGTATTTGGTGCTTGCGCATATTGGTGAGAGTATTGAAATTGCATGAAAATATTGTTGGAAATAGAATTCAAGCATGGAGGATATTACACCACTCGCTCACTTATGTAAGCAACTGCCTAAACATGCACCCAAGCTTAAGAAATATAGCACCGAGTGGGTTAAGGGTACCGCCCACAAGATGTTTATCCCGTGGCCACAGAAAGAGTCCTTATCGAAAGCCGTCTTACAACATATTTCGACTTATTTGCATGCCATATATTCAGGCAAGAAACTAGAGAAACGCCTTGCTGTTCTGGAACTTTGGAAAATGTTCGAACAGCAGAAGGAGGAAGAGCCACTCGCAGACTGGAAATTAAACCTATGCACGGAGGGGGGTGAGACGCCTACTGCGCCACCAGCCCCGCCTGAGCCAGAGATCGAGGGAAGTAAGTCAGGGGGACTCTACCCGCTAAGAGAGCTTAAGGCAGCCAAAGGGTATAGCAACTCCACATATGAGTCACCTACTTACAGTAGTGATGAAATTAAGGGGAAGGATCGGGAGATTAATCTTACCTCTGCAGTCCCACAGTACAAGGAGAGACGAGATGAGGAAAGGAAGGATCAGACACAAATTAGTGCACCTCTTGATAGAGAGAGAGAGGGAAAGTAACGGAAAGGAAGTGAAGACAGAACTGATGAGATAGCATTGGCAAAAGACTAATGGACGGGAGGACAGATATTGTTGAAACTTGATGGTAAAGGAAGTGATGATGTGAGACTGAGAGAGAGGTCGGCTGAGGCACAGAGAAGGGAAAAAGAGAAGGAAAAGGAAATAAGGGACAAAAGAATAAAAAGGAAAGATAGGCTAAGGCGAGAACAGCTATATTGCGAAGAGCAAGAAAAACAGCTCGACGATGGCAAACAGAAGGCAGCCTATGACCAGTACAGACAGAATAAGAAAAGTTTGGAAGAAGAGCAAAGAGTATGTGAAAAAAGAATAAAGAGACAGAAAGATGAGGAAGTTAGAAGGGCAAATGAACATAGAAATGAAAGGAGAAAAGAAGAAGATAAGACTAGAGAACAAGCGAAGAAGCTCTAGGAAATCGATGATGATATAGAACGTAAGCGTAGACAGAGGGCACAGGATCTCGAATATTTGGAGCGGGAAGTTAAAAACCTAATCCTGTTGTAGAATGGGAAGACATTGAAGAATTATTTCCTGCATACGATTCAGTACCAGGCACGAGTGGGGCGAATATTGAAGATGACTTCGACACCAGAAGCATCGGGGAAACGACTGATAAACTATATGATGAAATGGGGCTGGAGCCGACATCCCACAGCGGAAGGGAAAACGAGCGCTTGGAAAGCACACAGGTATATAAAACAGAGGATGTCACCTGAAGTAGTGCAGTAGGAGATTGTCCCTGGACAGGTTAGAAATGAGTAAGAACGACGAAGATGCTAGGAGTTGTGTGAATTCGGAACAATCAATGTCCGACTCCGGAAGGGAAACGGAGGACGAGACAAATGAAGAAGGGAGACGACGTGAAACGCGGCTCCCAAGGTACAAAGGGGTACGATGGTCAGACGCTAGCGAGTCCGCACCAAGGACATCAGAGTCTGCCATGCAGCCTGACCGACATGTGGGAACACCCCACGTTCAGAGGGGGGCATCAGCATCTGCCTATGTAGACAGATTGAGGACATTGCCAGGTAGACGCCGATGCAGGAATGTTACCCCAGCGATAGACAGGAGAGCCATGGGGAAAGAGAAGGAAGACTTCACATTCCAATTCCCACTGCTAGAAAAAGGAGGAGTAAGACCACAATATATTCTATGGCCACACATGGATCGAGAGAACCTGAAAAACAAGCTTTCAAAGCTGACATCGGAAGCCGGAACGTGATACACAAGTTGGAAAAAATGACAGGGGGTGTCACGTTAGATATAGGGGACATTAAGGGCCTCCTGATCGCCATACTTGGTGAAAGAGCAGATGATGTGTGGAAACGAGCAGGGTACCCTGGTGTAACCATAATTAACTCTACCCATGATGGAGCACCATTTAATAACTGTAGAGCAGCAGTGTGGAAAGCACTACGAGTGCTGTACCCGGAAACTTCTGATATGGGAGCTATAATGACTCGGAAAATGAAGGAGTCAGAAGTTCTGTTGATTTATATCCAGAATTTCCAAGACACGTGGGTGCTCGAAACGTGTGAATCTTGGATGAAATCTATCCCTGTATTCTACCATATATTGTGCTAAGGGTTGCCAGAACCGGTGCAGAAACAGCTCAAGAAATTGGTAGGAGTAGAAGCTAAACCGTGGGCCGAAATACAGTTGACTATTGCACATTACTGCAGATTGTTGCAAGAAAAGAATCAAAAAAAGGAGGCAACTCGTAAGGGTGAGGAAGTAAAACTGGTGCAAAAGAAATTATCGAAGTATGCTCTCGAGGGAACCATGCTGACAAGCCCAGCTGAAACGAACGTACAACAAGCTACTAACTCGCCGCAGAACAACCAGGGTAACGCAGGATTATACCCGAGGGGAAGGGGATTTAGAGGAAGAGGATGGCAGAGTAATCAGAGAGGGTTTCAAAGTAATCTGGGAGGTTTCTAGAGTAATCAAGGAGGCTTTTAAAACGTACAGATGGCAGTCCAGATATGTCAAATGGACAGATAGCCAGACCATCGCCATTATGTTGGCTGTGTGGTATAACAGGGCATGTGGCGCGCACATGCAGAAGCCAAGGCATGTGGCAAAATGGTCAAGGAATGGGGGCAGGTACGGTGAATCTGCCTGCAATCTCCTAACAGGGCGGTGCACAAAATCAAACAGTGCAGCAGCAAGCACTAGGCTTGCAGCAGGATGCACAGCATGGGGTTCAACCATCGAACATGGGGAACCTACCACAAGGGCAATCCAAACAGGCACCACCGCAAATGTCTCAGGGCACAAACTCCGGAAGGGGAGGCAATTATATGAACTAGGACAGCTCACTGGGAACTCTGATGTGCTCTATCCTATCAGTGACACCAGACCCTAACAGGGAACCAAGGGTGAATTTCGTCATAGGGGGGAAAGAATATTCCTTCTTAGTTGACACCGGTGCAACTCGCTCGTGCATACGAGAAAGCGAGTTTTCCTTGTTTTCCAGGTTTTCCAGGCTATAGATACTCAGAGTTTTACTGGAGCTCATAGTAGAGTTCCCTTTACGGACAATCTCCCCGTCTTCGTAGGAGAATGTGAGATGAATGTGCCGTTATTATATTCACGTCAGACCCCAGTAAACATCTTGGGTCGAGACTTAATGACAAAATTGAATATGACAATCTCATTCACGCAGAAGGGCATAGTATGCTCTACTCCAGGAATGCATTATTCAAACGTGTGCAAAATGATCAGAGCATACTCAGGACACATAGCCATGAGAGCTATACCGTTAGAACCAGAAGTCTTTGCATATGGCATACGTGTGCTTATGGCGGGGTTGCCAGGTCTTGCAGATAGGACCATGAGAACCCCTGACAAGTTTCTATTCAGACCAAGAATACATATGCATGAAGAAGGGGGACAAGTATTTTCCTTGACGATACATATTGCAGCAGTACGAGGGAAAGTAGCAATGGTCGAAGGGTTCGATGATGAAGGCAGACAATGGTGTGCAATTATCGCCATTGAAGAAGGATATCGAGTGACTGACGTCACCGATGATGATCTGTTCGAGGAACACCCTGACTTAGAAGAGACGAGCGTGGAAGTAAGTCTCATATTCTGGGTCAAAATGATCAAACGAGAAGTGCCACATAGAATGATGTTGGCACAGATCCGTCCCACATAGTTTGATGATGATATAGCCCAGGTGCCTGTCTCAGTATGGACTACAGGACCCTATGACGTAGGCCTCCAGAAAGGGGTAGGAGAAGTAAAAATCAAACTGAAGCCAGGAGCAATTTTACCAAGAGCACGACAGTATCCCATGTCCAGAGAGGTCGATGAAGGGATTGCGAAGATAATTGCCGCCATGATGGCCAGGGCATCCTAGTGACGTCAGAATCACCCTGTAATAGTGATTTATCCCATCAAGAAATCAAAGGGAGGGTCTTGGCGTTTAATCCAAGACTTAAGAGTTTATAACAATATTGTTGAAGCCCACTTCCCTCTAGTCCCTAATCCATCTACAATTCTATGTAACATACCAATCGAGGCAAAGTATTTCACAATGATTGGCCCTCATTACGATACCGGCGCTAAACCATGGTGCTAATAGCACCATGGTTGGTGCCGGTATCTTAACGTGTTCGCCATGGTGAAATGGGGAAATACCACCCCATTCCAAGGTTGGCAGGGCGGTATTTCCCCATTTCCCCATGGCCCTCCCCCATTCCCATTTTTGCCCCATAGGGCATAATGGGAATGGTGAAGGCGCTAAGTACGGTACCGCAAATTGCGGTACCGTACCTACCGCGAAGGGCCTTTTGCGGGTCCCTACTTTAACGGCTGGTCCAGACCAGCCGTTCAGGTCGGGTCCCGCAAAGGGACCTCGTAGTAAGGCGCTAAGTGGTTAACGGCGCTGCAGCCTTTTACGGCGCCGTTAACCACTTAGCGCCTGGGTCGTAATGAGGCCCATTGACTTGAAAAATGCTTTTTTCTCAATCCTGTTGCACCGTGACTCACAAGATCTAATGTCATTTACTTTCAGACAAATGCGTATGAAAAGCAAGAGGTTGCCACAGGGGTATTGTGAATCCCCGTCCATCTTTAACATAGACCTGCAAATGGACCTAAGCAATATTGTAGTAGACAGTGTTGTTTTGCAGTATGTGGATGACATTCTGATCTGCAGCACCACTGAAGAGCAATGCAGATGTGACTCTATCCAGCTATTGACTATACTGGCTCAGAAAGGATATAAGGTTGACAGGGAAAAGCTACAACACTGTCAACAAGAGGGGCTTTACATAGGCTAGTTAATTTTGCATGAAGGGAAAAAGGTGACCCCAGAAAGCTCTGAAGCTATCATGAACACGGCTTAGCCGCTCACGATAAAGCAAATGCAGAGCTTCCTAGGCCTGTGAAATTATGTTAGAGCATGGGTCTTTCACTACAGCTTGTATACCAAGCCCTTGCTCCAGGCCTTAAAGAAGGCACAGGCGACAAAGGAAACAATTGAATGGACTGAGGCAATGGACAAATGGTTTACAGAACTCAAGAGAGCAATTTGCATGGCTCCAGTTCTCGGGATTCCTAATTATGCAGAGGAATTCTACCTGTTCTTACACACAGATGGCAGAGTTATGACGGCAGTGCTCACCCAAAGAACCTTGTTGGGGTACAAGCCCCCGGCATATTACAGTGGGAATCTGGACCCAGTAATGAGAGGCCGTTCCCATGCGAACAAAGCTTAGCTGCCGCAACGTTCACCATAGAGAAGGCGACAACCATTGTAATGGGATGCTCCATGACGTCATACGTCGAGCACGCATTATTCGCCATCTTAAAGAAACCAAAAGGCACATTGACATCTCAGAGAGCTTCTGAATATGAAGTGATCATATCCAATCCATCGATCAAAATAGTTCGATGTAAAATTGTAAACCCAGCTACGTTCATAGCTGAGCCAGTCACTGAAGGTGACCCGATACATGACTGCGCAAACTACGAAGAATTCTATGACGAAATCCCCAGGGTTAAAGAAAATGCCCTGGCGGGTGGTGAGATCGTTTTCATTAACGGTTCTTCGAGAATCGACCAAGAAGATAGTCAAAGATATACAGGCGTTGCCGTAATGAAACACATAGCAAATGGAGAATTTCAAGTACTCGTCAGTGCACAAATACCATCTCATTATTCAGCACAGGCTGCAGAACTATTGGCGTTGATACTCGCCATTGAGAATCACGCAGACCAGGAAGTAACGGTATACAGTGACTCCGCCTATGTGACGTCCACAGTGCACGTAGGACTAGCACGCTGGAAAAGGCGGGGCTACCTCCGAGCAGACGGCATGCCAGTGCAACATGCAGCCTTATTGGATAGGCCGATAAAGGCACTACAGCCCCCGGTGGGAATAGCAGTCGTGAAATGCGCGGCCCACACAAAAAGGACAGATTTTGTGTCACGCGGAAACCATGCAGCAGACACGGAAGCCAAGTGTATGACATCCAAGAGTGAAACGATCATGGAAGTAGAAGTGGCACGCACCCATGAACGAATGATGGCAGCTCGAGCCACACCATAGGCCTATACTAATATGGGGCAGACTCAACTGATGGAGCTTCAAGGGGAGGCACCGCAGGATGAAAAGAACCTGTGGAAGCATTGAGGGTGTTCTTTAAACCCCTCAGACGGATTGTGGCGGCAAGACAGCACTGGTAAATAAGTTATGCCTGTAGCCCTACTAAAAATAGCATTGGAACAGTTGCATTACCTATTTCATATGACAAAAGAAAATCCTGCTGCAACGCTCGCAGAAGACTGGTTTATACCGAATCTAGCGGAGCATGTTGCATTCTTTATGGAGAACTGCATAATCTGCCACCAATTCACCGCTGGGCACACATTAAAAGTAGTGAGAGGAGTCATCCCCCGGCCAAATGGACCTTTTCAGCACTTACATATCGATTATGTCAACATGATTCAAGTGTGTAACGGGTACAGGTACTTAATTGTAGTGGTGTGTCCATTCTCTAGATGGATAGAAGCAGGTCCCTGTACACACCCAGACTCAACCTGTGTTGCCAAATTCCTGGTGAGGGAAGTGTTCCCTAGATGGGGTGTGTGTGAGGTGATGAGATCAGATAATGGGGCTCATTTCGTTAACACAGTATTTCAGCAGATCAGCTCTCTGCTTGGTATAAAGCACAAGTTCTTGTCGGCGTATCATCCAGAAGGTAACGGTATTTGTGAGAGGCTATACGGCTTGTTAAAGGAAAGGATAGCTGAGTTGAAGCTAGGGTAAGGGGGGATGGCTGCACTGTCTACCACTGGCATTGTATGCTCTTCAGAACCAACCAGACTCCGACCTTCATCTTACGCCGCACAAGATAGTTACAGGAAGGAGAATGAACACCCCCCTTACCCTACGAGATAGAGCTAGATGTGATGCCCAAGCAACCCGAGAGGTCTTGGGAACCGAGCTGCAGGAATACCTGAACTGCATGACATCAAGCTTTACTATCCTTTCAGACCAACTACAGCAACGATGAAAAAGGTGCAGCACAGCACAAAACACAGCAGGAGATGCTGAAACATATGCAGTACAAGGTCTATGTGCGCCTCTCATCTTCCCTGGAGATGCCATGTTGGCAAAAAACCACACGAGAAAAAGGTGGGACGAGCCAAGATTCAATGGCCCTTTCATCGTAGAGGACTGCACTCCCTCAGCTGTTAAACTGCAAGGCAGGAGAGCATGGATCTTTCTGAATGACATTAAACCCTATATAGGAGAGATCCCTCTAGTTGCACCCCACCACGAAGAAATCACAGACAATGGGGAAGAACATTAGAAAGTGCAGACGAGATCCATGACGAGGAAGAAGGACGCATGAGCAGCAAAAGCCAAGACAAAAGAACTCCTTTGTAAATTGTGGCTTAAAAACTGGACATTCAACCGATCAAAAGGAGAATAAGGGTTAAAATTGGACACTCTGTGCATCATAGTTGCAGGGTGAAGAAGAACAAAAGGGGAATAAGGGTTTGAAAATGGACACTCTGTGCATCATAGTTGCAGGGTGAACAAGAGAATTGCGCATCAAAGCCACAACACGTTGATGATACCAACTTTTGAACCATAGTTGAAAAACAAGACTCTAATAGACTGTGATTGAGGACTCTTATCTTAAAGACTTGACACCGTATCCTGAATCATCAAAGATCAAGATGTCGCTTTGCAGCATTTATGGTATCTCCCAGCAGAAATCTCACATGGGATGTACTCACCTACTTCCAGTTAGAGGTAATATCATATCCGTCACTTATAGGGAGAGTAACCTGTGTCACAGACTTTGTTCAAGATACTGCCAACAAGAAAGTAATCCGGCAACTGCTGACTGTCATCGCAGAAGCCTTCGCTGAGTTACCCGAACACAATGATAAGGACACAAATGCTTCCACCACAGGTGATCATAGATGAACTCACGTATACACTTTTCTTTCGCATCATAGAGGAATGCCCTGCACTCGTCGGGAGAACAACAGACACGCTTTCATACATCAGAGATCCAAGCAACACTGAAAATTCGAACCAACTGTGGATCAAGCTCAACTACCTGGTCGCAATCCATGCAGCAGGAAAGTGTCAAAAGAAAGGCCTGTGATCTAGAACCAGGCAAAGCAGGACAAATGTCCCTGTCACCCGAGGACAGTCGCCTGGCGCATAATGCCCTGTTCCGGCTAGTCACTGACTTTCCAGAAATGGTGGGGAGACCTGCCGAGGTTGACGTCATCACCTTCATCAGAGATCCAGCTAATGTTGCACACATGGGAACACTCCTCCATGGAATCATGCTCCAAGTGGAGCTGTCCAACTTTCAAAGAGAATATCTAAGGAGATTCCAGGGAAACCTTCCGCCGAGGGACAGATCCAAGTGACAGAGACACAGCTCTTAATCTTTCCACCATGGGACAGATCGAGAGAGCAGAGACGAGAACTCCACAGTTTTATTGCTTATTCATATTTTTTATTTTTTTACTCTGATTTTGATTGATTGCCATTGCTTCCATTTTTACATTAAACAGGATCCAGCATGTCTTCAGGACTGAAACAAATTCGGGGGGTGGACTGGGAATTGACCTATATTGAATATGTACAATGAATGTGCCTCACCAAAGGTGTTAGTCTAACCTTTTACCATAGTCTAGCAAGGGAACTGTATCCCGTAAACCAAGACAATCGTCACCTGCAAGAGGGGGGACAATTACGAAGCACAAGACACTTTATGTTACAAACTTTCTGAGAGACAATCATGGAATAAGTGAAAAGAAAGAATTTTAACAGTGATATGATTGAGATGGGGGCCCGGAACAGTAACCTGGTCCTCCCACAAACAGAGGGGCGCCCCCACTACCCTGGAAGAAAATGCTGCAAATTGTCATACCGCATGATTATCTGAATATGCATAGTGATTATTATTGTTTTTCTGTCACTAACAATCAGAACTGCATTCTTTATTGGTGCACGAAGCGTTCCAATTTCAGTGCACCCACCAGATAATGTACATATGAATCCCACGAAAGCACCCAGGCCCATATAGTCATTCCTGTTCCAAGAAAATCTGATGGTAAGGTAAACAAACTAAAATTGAACGTAATTAGTAGTGATTCATACACACATGAGGTAACGAATGAAGAGAAAAGCTGGAGACAGGGTCAGCACGGAATAAATGAAAATATAGCACTGACCACTACACACACACACACTGAATGCACATGAACAAGGGCAAGTGTCAATGGCTACAGAACCTCGAACAAAGACAACGGAAAGTACGAGACTGCTTACCGAACAACCAGTCCCTGAAAATAATAAAGGTGACCGAAAAGAAGCAAATGAAAGGCCGACTAAAGAAGATATAGCAAAAGCCCTCAAGTAGACAGAAGCGGCTATGAGAGAATTCACTGAAAGGACACAAATGCTGATAGACCATTTATTTCCGTTTATAGCTAAAGCAAGGAACCTACATGAGGAACTGAAAAATAAAATCGCAGAGACTATAGTGATAAGCATACCAGTTCCAACAAAAATGACAAGCACCAGGCCCACGGCGCGGCCTTACGTTGGGCTGATGTCAAAAGGATGGTGGGTAAAGGCACTCTATGAAAAAATACAAGAGGAGAGGAAGAGAAATGCAAAACCGCCTCTTACCACAGCGATACAGATAATGAAACCTGCTTCACCGACAAGCGTGCCTGAGAGTCCCCCAGCAGGTAAAAGCCACACAGACGCATTTAAAGATGTAGTAATAGCTAACTACAGAAAGACACTAAGAATCAAGAGAAGCCCACATGAAGATAACAATGAACTGAACGATTACCTGGACAGCACAGCACATCTAGGAAACAACATTTGGTACCAACACATGAAAGAGGTCGGAAGAAGAAAAGCTGAAGGAGAATGCTACGTCTGTGCACTCCTACCGTACAGCATGGGAAAATCCAAGATTTTTGTGCTGTAGAAATTGATGTCCAGACAGCACACCGTTTGTCACACGTAGCATTGTGCAACACCAGAGGACAGTTCATGGGAAACGATGCCTCACTGATATGGGCAACGGAAACAGCATATCCCGATGAAGATGATTATGTCCAGGACATTAAGACAAGAAACAGAGCTCATACCAGGAATCACGTGATCAGGTATGCAAAACCAGAAGCAAAAGGAGCAGGAACAAGATGGGAAATTAACCTTGAGACTGAACGTCCAAAGAAAAACTCCAGAAGAAGCCCAAATTTGGAAGAATAGAGGCGAGATGCATATTTGGGGAACCAGGCTTTCACCAAACGGATGGGAAGAAGGAGTAGTGTTATGCCGAGCGTGGATGGTCCTTGGAGCTGCAAAGAAGCAGTGAAAGCTCACAAAAACTGTGCAAACCTTTATGGCCTCAGTTGGTAAAGCTGCTCACATGGGTCGAAGACAGAGGAGGACCCTTACAGATAGTACTACTGGAAAGCCCAAAATTGTGCTTCAGGAACAATGGCAAAAGGAAGATGGGAGAGAATCAAAACTGCGGACGAATTTTTGAAGCTCCCGGAACCGCAGTGATTATGGATCATTACTGGTCGTGTGGATCCAAAGCATACATAAGGCTACCGAAAAACTGGGGAGGCATATGCACAATTGTGAACGTCCATGTTCCCGCACTTGTGACCCCGAAAAGTGACCTGAATATTGACAGTTTCCCAAAACCAAATGCTCACCTAAGGAAGAGGAGGTCTGTGGAACTGGTATCTCGAATGAAGAGAGAGAACTACTTTTCTGCCAAATCAGAAGAAGCATTTCATGCAATCCCATCTGAACACAGGCTGTTTAGCCTCACCTCATCAGTGTTCACAACGATTTTCCTGCCACACAATCAAGTTGGAGTAAATACTAAATGGTTGCGGATAGCCAGATGGGAGTTATTGCAGACCATCAACACCACCATAAAAGGTTTCAACGCGATCAAAGAAGAACTAAGAGAAATTTGATTGATAAACCTCCAGAACAGATATGTACTTGACATGATCAATGCGATGGATGGAGGTGTTTGCACAAAAATCGAAGAATCCTGTTGCACGTTTATACCTTCACATGATGAAGTAAATGGAACATTAACAGAAGCCATGAGTATGCTGACAAACCTGCAGAACCAGATGATCAATGAAACCGACGAAGTCGATGATGACAGCTGGTTTGGAACACTATTTTCATGGGTCCCACAATGCATAGCAGACATATTCAAGATTTTGGGAGCCCTGCTATTTATGATACTACTAGGATTTTGTTTTATCAAGATAATCATCACACAATGCCAGAAAACTGTGCAGAAAGCCATTGGGATGAAGATCATGATCGATATCAAACCAGGATGGAAGCCCAGAGACCTGACTGATGAAGAAATCAGAGACTGTGTGAAGGCTAGCAAATTCACGCCAGAAGGAACACAGTTTGTGTATCCCAGAAAACGAAGAAAATATGAAGGAAGATGGATCTACTGCAGCCCAAATGGACAATGTCAGTTATGACCTGGAACAAAGATGAACATGTAAAAACAGCAGGAAGTTTGAAGGGAGTAATACAAATGTGGACTCCAAAGAAACACACGTTCATACCATCATGTACAAACCCAGAAGACGATGAACAAGATGCAGAAGAGCCAAGTAAGACAAACCCAAAGGAGGATGCAGAAGTGGTCGATGAACCGACCAGAGGGGGTAGTGTAGAGGAGGTCCCAAACATGGCCTGCACCCCATCCTACCTGGTCGAGGTACCAGGAACATATTCTCCAAGGTATGTGCCATATGAGGAACAAATGAGCCAACAGAGAGCAGCTCTGCGATTCTGCCCAGGGCCCATCAGAAGAGCAATACCTGTTCAAGTGCCTATAACTAGACAACCTTGGGCAGCTCGGTACCCACTGAGACAACCGTGCCAGCAGTTAACACGAAATGAAGACTACTTGCAGACTGTCCCCGAAGAGACCCATAGAGCCATAATGGAAGGCGAGTGGTGACGAAACACGGGCCCGGACAGACTCACAGATGAACGAAACAACGGCTTAAGGATGACACATAATTCGAAAAGTTATGAATAATGGTGCGACAGACTTAAAAAGAAGAAACAACATTGCAGCACAAAGAACGTAACCATGAAGGAAGGATGATTACACGTAACTGACTAAAATGCCTGTAAATATGCTTGGAACGCAAGAAGCCAAGGAAACGGTACTGCTTGCAATGCTTAGTAGAAGAATAGAGCGGCAAGTGCCAATTATATATCTACCTCAATGAAGCACACTATACAAGTGCGACTCCATTTTGTAAAAGCAGAATTAAGCCCAGGCTGCAAGGGGCTAACAAGGCCAGGATTCATATACCAGCTAAAGACAAAGGAAAGAGCGGAATCGAAACTCAGTAAGAAGCAGCTCAAGCCTGGGAATTCGAGGTCAACTCCAAGAAGGGAGGAGAGCAGCAACCTCGAAGAATCGAAACTTCAGAGCATAGCAGCCAGCCAGTGAAGGTCGCGATAAGGAGGCCCCAGGCAGGTGGCGAGGCTACGGAAGAATCAAATACACGAAAAGAAGGAAAATGAAGCAGATTCCTGGTGAACAGACACGTGACCAGCAAAGGGTGAAGAGGTACCGTCTGATGTCACCCAGAACCTGAGGATGCCATAACTTTTCCTAATAAGAAGCTACAGTTTTGAGGCCATCCTCAGCCAACTAATTGACACATAGCACTAAACTACTGATTGATGGAAGGGAGCCAGTGTGACTCTTGGGGCACAAGGCACATGGGTGTCCATTCTGCATCCTGCTAATTAAAGTGGAGATTTATGTCTAGGGGTGTAACCCACCCAATCACAATGGACCAAATAATCTAGGGTCCTATAGCTGTATAACCAATAAGACGTTGTACTTGTAGTGACGTCTATCACGAGTGATGTAGAGGGATGGGTGTAGACGCCCACCCGAGTTATCCAATCCTCACGCTCTGTTACCATATACAGATATAGTACCTATATTTAAGTTACCTTTCTCAACCAATAGAATTGCATGACAAACTTTGAGTGTTACTCGTCAATGATGGCGAAAATGTTCTAGAACTATTGCTGTCTGAATGAAGAAAGGGGAATTGATGCGAGACAGGCGATCGCATCACTGTTGATTTCCATTTGTTTACCCGTTTTTTGTTCTTGTCATTAAACGGACTTCCCTTTGCCAAACCATTGACTTGTCCTTATTGATTGGTGTTGGAGTAAGATAATCCTGCACCCCATCCACCTCAAGGTGCAGCTATCTCATTTTAAGGTGCCGGAGGGAGAGCTCTGAATCTCATAGGCCCGTTCAGAGGTCGCTTTGCCCTCTAGTACACTGGGTTTCTTGATAGCATCCATTCAATGGTTGGGCGTTAGGAAATTGTGTTATCAGCACAAGAACAACTATTGTATTTCTGCCAAGGAACCCTAGAAATCCTTACTTACATTACACAGTTTAAACAATGGCCACAGGAATGGGCTGGCCCGATGATGCGTTACTTACCATATTTCGCAGAGGATTACATGAAGACCTCAAGGACGAGGTGTCCTGAGTAGCAAGACCAGCTAATCTTGCGCACATGATTACGCTGGTAATGCAGGTAGATTACTGCTTGTAAGAAAGACTTATAGAAAGAATAAAGAATCAGACCACACAGGGAATACCAGAACCCCCTTAAATGCAACCCACGAACCACTATGACCCAAGAACCCATGCATAGAGGGCCACTGTGCGCAACCTGCGTAGGACTCGAGGTTTGTGCATGTATTGCGGATTCAAGGAACATATGGTGCCTGAATGTCCGTTGGCCCCTCCAAGGCACCAGGGAAACACAACCTCTCAGTCATAGAGGGAACATTGACACGGGATAGTGAAGAAGGTTCCCAAGTAGATACCAGTCATACTCAGGATTCCTCCATGGTCGTCATTAAGGTGACCTTACGATTTCCACACCACAAACTGGAAAACATACCTACATTAATCGGCTGTGGAGCATCAGGAAACTTTCTGGAAGACCAATGGGCTCATGCCCATTTCGTCCCAAGAGAGATGAAAACCATTAGTATCCTGGTGGAAGGGGTTGATGGTTCTCCCCTGACTTCGGGACTCATCAAGGAACAGACACAAAAACTACTAATGATGATAGCTTCTCTTCAAGAATCTTTTTGCTTTCACCTCATCCGAGTGGCTCATTATGCAGTCAATCTAGGATAACCTGGGTTAAAACTCCACAACCCTTCATTAATTGGTCAGCCAGGACTCTATTTTTGGGTCTCGAGCATCATATCTCCCATTGTCCTACGCACGGCTCAGTTGCAATGCAAGCCTCTCCTGCATTTACGTTGCACCCCACACATGCCTTAACTATAGAGGTTATCTTACCAGACAATATGCCTCCTTTCAGGATGTCTTCGAGGAAACCAAGTACAAGGCCTTACCCCTCACAGGCATGATGACTGTTGCATTGATCTCCAGTCAGACAAACCCCTACCATTTGGTAGGATGTACACCTTATATCAACATGAGAAGGAAGCCCTTCTAGAACATCTACAAACAAACCTCCATCAGGGACTCATCACTGAATCAGAATCACCAGTGGGAGCATCTCTTTTTATACCAAGAAAAAACACAAAGAAATTACGGCCATGTATTGATTACAGATTGTTGAACCAAATAACAATCCCTGATAAGTACCACATGCCCCTGATAGCCAATATTCTGGAAGCAGTTAAGGGATAGGTCTATTTTACCAAACTCAATCTTAGAAGAGCTTACCACCTTATCACAGTGCGGAAGGGGGATGAATGGAAGACTGCCTTCCACACTCCCTTTGGACATTTTGAGTATAGGGTGATGCCCTTTGGCCTCTCTAACGCTCCCGCAGTTTTCAAGTGTTTCATGGATCATGTCTTCTCGGATCTGATATTACACATGGTTGTGGTAAACCTGGACGACATACTGGTGTAATCCCAGACCTTGAAAGGACACATTATTCACATCCAGGAGGTACTTCAGGGTTTACTCAGCAACCATTTGTACGCCAAGCTGAATAAGAGCACCTTTCACCAAACTCAAATCCCATATTTGGGATACATTCTCTCCTCACAAGCTACTATGATGGACCCAACAAAGGTACAGGAAGTACTGGACTGACCCCCTCCTAGCAGTATCAGAGGCATCCAACAGTTTCTCAGCTTCGCCAACTTCTATTGTAAGTTTATTTTAAACCTTTCTTGCATGTTCTCCCCATCACTTCCTTGTTAAATAAAGGAAATACGTTCCTCTGGGATGATAAGGCACAAACAGCCTTTCAAGAATTAAAAGAGGCCTTCACTACAGCTCCTATCCTGAGCCAACCAGACCAAGACTGGCCCATCATACATTCTTTCTCCAACAGGAAGAGGGCATACTGTCAAGGATCTCCGCAGTTCGTGAAAACTCTGGGAAAAATGGAAGATTAGACAAGTCCACCATTTATTCCAGGTACACTCAAGATGGTGCCCTATTCAGTCACTTCACCAGCCTGGAAAAAGTTCCAGCACGGCACAACACGATATGGAGGCGGTTCCTATTTAAAGCCAATGGAGCAACAGTTTGCTGCGTTGCTACTCTCTGAAGATGCTCTTCCAGATTGCTGAGTTCCTGCTCACGGAGTATTGCATTTCCGAAGTTACAGCGTAGCCTTCTTTACAAGCAATGCTGGAATGCTACTTCCTACCACAAACATCGACTACTCGACCGTGCTGCTGCGGCACCTCTGCTACTTGCGCACCTCACTCCTGCTCTTCTGTGACTTGCGTCCCTCACAAAAGTGACTCCTCCACCTCCGGCGCTCCTTGCTCCCTGTCTCCAAACTTCCAACTCCTCCTTCCATAGTAAGCACACTTCCTTATACAATTAGACAGTCAGTCACCTCCTCTATGCACTCCTCGCTCCTACTCACCTTCAAACCTCATTTACTCAAATACTTTCTTTCAGTCAGACAAACCTCACTGCAGTTTTCTTTACCTCATTAGGGTTTTTCCCCAATTCTGCATGACCACCTGTTTTAACTGGGATCTAAGGGAGTTGGGGATTACCTTGCTAACTTCAAGGACTCAACTGCTACCTCAGATTAATGTGCTTCTTTCATACAAGTGTGACAGAGGGTTTGGATTTCAAGCTCCACAAGGAGGAGGTTTTAACAGGGGACAGCCCAGATTTGGAGGGCTGCTTCAACAATGCTGGATGTGTGGTAAAATTGGGCACATTTCTCAAGCATGTAGAAGCAGGGAGGGATGCAGCAAAATTGGAAGGATCCAAGAGGGGGGACAGCATATCCTCCACCGTATAGTATTTGTATTTTATTTGTATTTTATTAGGCACCTTAAACCAAGTGCTGTATATAGGATGAGAGAGCAGTACAAGAAAAATGAATAAACAATTAAAACCAGAAAACGTTAACTCAGAAATGTTGGAGTAATGAGATTTCAAAGAACCACGGAAAAGGGAATAGACAGAAATAGAGCAGAGAGAAAGTGGAAGAGCATTCCAGTGAAGAGCGGCAAGGAGTTCAAAGGAACGAAAATGAGACTGGACACAGGGAGGATGGAGAGCTAAGAGTAAGAATTGAGAAGAGGAGCAAAGAGAAGGAATATAGTAAGATATTAGTGCAGTCTGATAGCTGGGAGCAAGACCATGAAGAGATTTGAAAACAAGACGGAGGAGTCACTTGGATACAGATTACATAGGAAGAACTGAGATAAAAACATATACATGGTTCAAGTGGTTAAAAAAGTCAAATGCAGAGTGCAGATGCTCATGTTAAAAACACACAATACCATCTGAAAGTACTGATGCAACTAAATCCTATGGTCTCTCACAAAAACTGTGAAACTTTAGTTTGTGCTATCATCTTGCCTTAGCTGGATTACTGTAATGTCCTCCTAGGAGGGGCCAGTAAGGAAAGCATACACAAACTCCAGGTTGTGAAAAAGAACGCAGTTCGAGTAGTCCAAAACATTCCTAGGAGGGACCATGTATCCTACCATAGGAAGCAAATCGACTGGCTGGCGATGGCAGAGAGGGTTCACTTTAAAATCCTCACATTTACTCATAAATGCCTGTTTGGCAAGGCTCCAGCATCCCTAACCAAAATGATATCGAGGCATACACCGAACAGAACACTGTGCTCCAGCACGGAGAATCTGTTATCAGTTCCAAAAGCAAAGAGAGCAAGAGAGCAAGAGAGTAAGGCATTTCCTTCTCTGTGAAGGCCACCATGGCTTGGAATGCTCTCCCAGAATTGCATCGTAAGGAAGAAAAACCTTGCTTCATTCAAAAGAAAGCTAAAGACAGTGCTTTTCTGTTAATGAGTTGTGGAACTGTTTGTCTTGTGAACTGTCATGTGTGAACTGCGCCCTATTTCTGGGCTTTTTTGGGTTGTTGCCTGCATTGTTCTTATTTGGGGTGTTAATTGTCAGCATGCATGTAACAGATGAGTGATCAGACCAGACACATGGCTTGGTTTCAAATTCCTTTGTTTCTATGTTCTTGGTAACTATCCAGTCTCATTGATTTCTATTTTCCATGGTTGGTTGTGAATTCACAAACGATAAGTCTATGTTCTTTAGGATCTTCTCCAGATGGATTGCCTCTTTGTCTAGAGGGTTCCCACGCCATCTGTTGAAGTCACAGAGGATTACTGTGGCAATGTTTGTCCCCTTCAATGCATTGCGTTGTTGGGTGATTTCCTCATTAAAATCAGAGGTGAGTGACAGGGGTCCATATAGTAAGATGACATTAAGGCAGCTGTTAGGTTATATTTGAGGTGTAGTATTTCGCATCCAACACTTGTGGTAGTGGCAGGAAACATTTTGATATTTTCTCTCACTATTATTGCCACCCCTCCTCCCGAGCCGACTCTGTGTCCTTATGGTAGATCACGTATCCCTGAGGTACCGCTGTTGAAAGAGTTGGCCCTATAGGCTCCTGTAGCCATGTCTCAGTCGAACAAGCAATGTCTATGTTATTGTCCTGGATCAGATCATCGTGGACAGCGAGGACCGGCCATAACATTGTTAACAGATCTACACACCAAATGACAGAGGAGGTGGAAGAAATCCTAAATACAGGCTGACTCTATTCTCCTGGATGGCTAATGCATTCAAAATACCAATAGCCATACTAGTATTAGTGCTATTAGGATTCTGCACCCTGAGAATAGCCTTATGCCAATGTAAGAAAACTGCTAAAAAGGCATTAGCAATGAAAATAGTGATAAACCTGAACACTAGACTACATGAATACGCACAAACCAATTACCTAGCTCATATTGACGCAAGACAAAACCCTATAATCCCTCCAAGATCAAACGTTTCTTATCCGCAAGACCCAGGTAATTATGTGAGCCATTTTGTAGTCTGCAAACCAGAGGGGGAGTGCTGCTATATGACCTGCGTGTGGATGAACAAATCAAAAATTCAGGTGACCTGAGTGGGGTGACCAAGATATGGACCCCTAAGGTACCTTACTGGGGGGAGGACATTAGAAGAGATGTTGTTGAGGACTCGACCAGAGGGGGGAGAATGTCGAGAGGCAGATGAATACACTATTCATGACATTGGTCCCTCCCCTGCATCTATATCGTAAAAGCAAGATGAATACGTCATTGTTGGCGTCTGCCCCATCCCCACCTTTATACCACAAACAAATATGAGAAAAGATTTGCATTAAGAGAATCATACCGACCTTATCCTGGAACAATACAAGAAGAAATAGACAAACGCAAGAAGAAATGAACATGCTGTAACTGAAGAGTGACATCACTGCCAAACTGACACATGAAAATAAAATAGACATGAAGCAGATATGCACTCACCATGAAGAAACATGAACAGTAGGTTTAATGTGCATTTAGACATGAAGAGTATTGCTTGCACCGTATAGACATGAAGAATATAACGTAGCCAATATATACGCTGAAACACAACACAAACGATGTATACATACAGTTTGCTAAACGTAGGAACACAATGGTTATGAGTGGCCATCTGCAATAATGTCGCCACAAAATACGGCCATTTTTCGGCGATATTTTTGTATGGCGAGATTTTTGTGGCAACATTATTACATGGAACCTTGGCAGGTACAGCTGGAGCAGGCTAGGAGATGGAAGGATTCGCAAGAGGCCAGGAGAGGGAGGGAGGTGACCAACCAGTCTGAAAGTAATCAGAAAGCGGAGACAAGTAATCCACACGGGGAGAAGAAGTGAGAAAATAAATAAAGAGGGGAGTGTTTAAAAGGAGAACAAATGCAATAAGAGAGGTATCACATAGTTGAGGAAACAAACGTTGCCTGCACACTCTTAGGCTGTAATCAGTCTAAGTTCCTGGAACTTACATTTTATATGTAACGTTCTTGAATGTTCAGTATGAAACTCATCTTAAGTTAAAAAAAAATATATAAAAATGTACAAACTTTCAAAAGGAATTGTGACCATGCAAACAATCTCACGTGTAGAACAAAGTTTTACTTACAATAAGTGACAATCAGAGATCCATTATACTTTAATATTCTTAGATCAACGTGTTTCGGGATAGTTCCCTTCATTAAGAGCATCATTTTTTGAATCTGTTAATTATCAAATGGAAATAAAACAGCAATTTACAATACTTTGCACATATTAATATTATTAGCACAGAAACATTTTTCAAAACATGCATAAAATGGACCCATGAGACTAATAAGAGTTAAAACCACACCATTAAATATGCAAATCACTAAAATCATGTATGATGACACACGGGAATCTAGAAGAATCAACAAACTCCAGACCTCCATTTTTAGACACACTCTAATGAAAATCTAAGTAAAATATTAAATAAATAAATGAACCTTAATTAAAAGGAACCTTATCATCTCCAAGGTATTCGCTGTGTAAATAAATCTTGTGCTAAATGGTAAGAAAAAATGTATTAAAATGTATTAAAATGATTAAAAGATATATCATCATACGATGAAAAAACGAATTATAAGATAGTAATGATAAACAGAACCTTATAAAAAGGAATGATAATTGTGCTGAAGAAAATGTTGTTGAACAAAATTGTAAGCAAATCGCCCAGTCATGGAAGACAGAATCTGCAACAGGAATGAGTCAATATACATTGTCAGAGTTCTACAGTCTAGAATGATCAAATGTTTCGAATATGTGGGTAATAAAACACTGGGCTATTTATTACCCTCAATAGTGGCCGGGTGATATTGTCAGTACAGTAATTATGCCAAGGGTAAGATCAGGCAAATCGCTAAGCAGTAAGAGACAATGAGCCACATTACAACCCTGCTGGTCCAGAAAGAACGGTGGTGGTAAAACCACCGCCACCGTTCTTTCCGGCCCGGCTGATTAAGAGTCCTGCAGGCGGGAGGTGTCACTCCCACCAGGTCTGACCTGGCGGGTTTAGCACCACCCGCCTGCAGGCGGACATGAAAACACCGGCTCTGTCATAGACGGAACCAGTGTTTCCATTGTCCCCATCCCCATGGAGTTCTATGGGGCTCCATGGGAATGAGCGCTTAAACAATTCCGCCACCGGAATTCCTGGGTCAACGGGTCGTAATGCCCCAGTGATTCCGGGAATCAGGGAGGCGGAATGGTAATACGGGTCCGGCGGTAACTGCCAGTTTTTCCGGCTTGGTTGCTGCCGGACTCGTAATGAGGCCCATTTGTCTACAATTAAAATAATACTCCATGTCAGGTTTTGAGTTGTATGCTCTAGTTTGGACAAGGATCTGAGCTTTAGTTGTGAAATTAAACTGAGCTAAAATTTACCATAAATCCCGGTCCAGAAGTTTTGTCTAAATACGTCATAGTCACACCGTTGTATACGTGCTCGCCGTCATATGGTAAAGTGTAAAAAATTGCAGTTATTTATTTGTAACCTCGGGACATATAAAGAAAAATGATGACATCATATGTTAGTGAGGTGACGTCAGATCATAGCATTATATATCTTTTTATTCCTCACCACAGACATTGGTATCACATACTAAGTGTACTATCCAATGGAAACAACTGATTTATAGAGACATATTCAAAGGCTGTAAATTAGGTTAATATTTCACTTTTACAATCTATAAGAATTGTAATGGCCAGAGTACTTATTCTGTCGAAGTTGGACTACTGTAACTCTCTCTACATTGGGGCCACTAAGGAAACTATCAAGAAAATCCAATTCTTTCAGAATAATGCTCTTAGAGCAGCACTCGGAATTGCTAGGAGAGATCATGTCTCTGAAAATAGAAGATCAAACAATTGCTCTCAACACACGGTAAAATCCAGTTGAAAGTGGCCTCTCTCACGTATAAATGTCTAAATAACGTGGCACCCTGTTATCTTTCAGAGAGACTCATCAGAAAAACCCCTACAAGACTCACCAGATTATCGAGCACCAACTGCCTCTCAGTCCCTAGATTTAAACTCTCTAGAGTCGGGGGACGCAGTTTCCCGGTCAAGGCAGCTCAACTCTGGAATTCGTTACCCCCTCCTATGCAAGTAGATCAATCCTACCTACAATTCCATCAGAACCTCATAACATGGCTCAAAGACTCTGACAAGTAATCCCCCCAGCTTTCGTTAGACCCCTCTGGCTCATTTTTTCCGTCTACATCTTTGTATATATTATCGTATATTATCTCCATCTTTAGGTGATATACCGCCTCTATCCTGAATAACCTTTATATAATTGTTTTTGTTTGATGTGTAACTAAGCTGTATTTTGGATGTGTGTATACTGATTTGTAACTAAGCTGTAAGTTGTCTTATACAATGCGCCCTGATACCCACAGGTCTGGTGCGCAATACAAGTAATAAAACAAACAAACAATAAATGTGACATGTGTCCATAGGTTTATAGTGAAAAGACCGAAAAAAAAAAAAAAATCGAATTTTTTTTCAATACGTTTTTTTTCGAAATGGGGGGAACCCCTTTTTCATTTTTTTTAATTTTACCCCTTTTTTCTACTTACCTGACACCAAAAATACATATAAATAAATAAATAAAAAATTCAATTTTTTTTTCGAGATTTTTTTTTCGATATTTTTGTTATTCGATATTTTTTTTCGGCCTTTTGACTGACCACCGTGTCCATAACAATAGTTGTCAGCAATCTTTTTAAATTGATTACGTTTGTTTCAAACAGACAACCGATCTTCTGCCACATTTATAATCATGTTCTCTGTATGTCAATGGAGTGAAATTATAAAGGGCCTGATTCATAGAAGCGTTTTATAATGGTGCAATCCCATTGGAAAACGCTGTGTGAATCAAGCCCAAAATATTGATAGGATAAGAGAATAACTGATGAACTATGATAACACTCTCAATAACTCAAAATAGCTCTCAATTACTTATTGTCATAATTATTTTCAAAAATAAGACATACTTAAGTATTAAGTCATGTGGAATATGATATCAATAAAGGATGCATGTAAGATCCTTGTAAAGTAGAGAAGTCGTTAATGTTGTTTAGATATACAATAATCTGACAATGATCTTCTGTATTTAAACAGAAGTGACATTATAATATGAGGTTAGGAAATACAGTTCAAATAAAAACCTATGTGACACTAAACATTTCTTTAAGTATGCTCAAGGTACAATTCCTCATTCATACCAAGGGGATGCATAGAATCTAATCTATTAATCCAGAACAGGTCCCATTGTGGGACCTTCTTGAGGTCACCAACTCTCGGATGTTGATGTATTGCTTTAAATACTACAAATCTCACTTGTGCAATTGAATGCCTGTTCTTATAAAATGTCTCATGACTGGTGATGTCAAATGACTTGCATGTATGTTGGACTTCAGTGCAACGTTCCCTTACCTCTGGTTTGTTTATTTTACATAATTTCTGGTACAGGAACAGCAAACGCTGTAAACTACATTATGTGTATTCAGTGGAGGTTCGCACATAAGGGGCACTAGAGCGACAACCATCCCTGAAATGCTACCCCCGCCCCCAGTGTCACACCACCACAAAATTTTCAGGACCCTGCAATACCAAAAAATAAAAATAAAGCACAGAAAAGTTACAAAAAATGCATTTGCATTATGGAGCAAGTTATTTTAAAACACTCCATAATAATGCAAAATTAGTATTTGCAAAGAATCAAAACATTTAAATCATTTACAAATGCAAAAACTGGTGGTGTCCCTTATGCCCGACACAGCACTTTACATGGGTGAACGGTGACAAATAAAGCGACCATGATTCAGCCATGCAGAGCTCTGTGAAAGGCATTGGGGGAGCATGATTGAAGTCAGTCGTTCAAGATTCTTCGAGGGTGCAGTTAGAAACAGCCCTGGAAGAATCCTGAATGGGTCTTCACCCCTCCCTCTGCCTGCCTGTCTCGGGCCGGGGTTGCGGTCAGAATGCTGACCCTGTCTTCTGCCTGATAGAGGAATAGGCAGGGGGAGGGGTGAAGGGCGTCTCCTGACACTGGCTGACTCTCTTTCTTCATTATGATGATGTTGGAGGAAGAGGTAGAAAGCCTGGGTTTTCAAAGAAGATTACCGCCACGGCCCGCTTAGGTAAGTTGTCAAAATATTTTAAAAAATTGTCTGTGTGTGTTTTACATGAAGGAAACAGTTATGACACAAGCAGGTACTAGAAGTATCGTATTACAGTGCATAACTTCTAGTTTGGGGAGGGACGCCTGGAAATAAATCACTGGTCGGGGTGCCTGTGTGTGTGTGTGTGTGTGTGTGTAACATTTGATTCTCAGAGTACTGGAGTACTGATATCCCAGTAGTCTATAGGAGACTAACAGTGCAATTTAAAAATAAAGGGTACCTGGCAAAGATCTATGGTCCTCCAGGTGAGTATACAGTATTACAGTATTAACAACAAAAACTGGACCAATAGATGAAAGATGACAATATAATCTGAATTATTTTTACTTAATTCATAGAAAAATGATTTTATTTCATCACATACCATTACATATCAAAATTAGTATCCATATCTAAAAAAGCTCATAGCATTAACCCCATCATTCATACACTTTCATAGATAGATACCTACAATCTCTCTACTTTGTTGAAGAACTAATGTCATAAACAATATCAACATATCATACACTTTAGTTAATATAAGGCGCTTGCACCCTTTTCTATTTACAGATGTGTCCCTCTGTATTTATTACAGGAGATCTTAGCAGTCGACATGTGTTTCGGTTGGTGTTAAACAGGGCACAACATCTCTCGCCCTTCAGTTGTTCCAACCTTTGTCAGGACTGAGGCATATTACCCACTGTGTATTGCCTCGCAGATGGATGGGGAAATAAACACATCTCACAAAAAAAGAAAATGAGAAGTAAAACAACTGCTGAAGAAGAAGCAGACATGCCAGCGAGTCGACTCCTGCAGGGGAGATAGCCACAAAGACAGATACAATCTGGTAATCGAGGAAATCGAGGTAGTATGAATGCCACCACTTCAGGAGGAATCCCTCCACCTTGATCCTTGCAATAAATATATTCTTTTCCTTTCCAGGTCCCCCAAAGCATTCACCAGAATGATAGGACAGGTAGGATACTTATATGTGCAGTTTCAGGAGATGCCACATTGAGGTCTGCCTTCCAATATAAGCTATAGAAAATGTACATCTAAATCTTCAAGGAGGGGCGTTTCCTCGTGGTACTCCTTTCAAAAGAAGCCTCCAGTCTTTGTCTCATTCTAAACGGAAGTTCAGGAGCAAATGTACAGTAAAAGACAAATTCACAATTGTGGCGCCAAAAGGACCTGCTTGCTAGAGAGAAGATTTGTTATGCATGATTGACCTACATGGCACTTACTGCCGCATTCTGCTGTGTGCAACTATTTCTGTTATGTATAAGTCAAGAAGGCCCTGACTCAAGGTGCTCATTTTTTAGTTAGAAACCATGGGGGCGTGGCTTGGGGGCCATGCGCGATGGTGGGGTAATTCCTGGCTCTCCACTCCGCCCTTTTTAGAATATAAATTAAAACCTAATAGAAAGTATTTGACTCACCAGAATTTAACACTGGACAGCTCCTGAGGTGTTACGTTTGCATTGAGCACTTTCGAACAGCTGAAACTTTGAAGGTCTGCAACGCGAAAGAAACCGGAAGTGTGGCCTGTGAAGCCCCGCAGTTAAAGTGATGCGACTTTTCCTGTCAGAGGGCCGGCTGACGTAAAATGAAAATGCCGTTTGTGTGAAGGGAAGCTGCTTTCCTCACAACACATCCCTTAACGGTAAAACGCTTCTTTAGATAAACATTTTGGAATACAAGCGCTGCTGATATGCGTTCATAAAGCTAAAATAGAACGCTTCTAAGAGACTACTCTAATTGCTGTGGCTATTGAAAAACTGAGTATGCATTATACAATCATTTTTATATATTTTAACTATTTTGATACGCTTGTACTGTTTGCTGTCAAGTATTTTCACAACCTTTATAAAAGGAAAAACATACCAAGTTACATGACAATAGCTTTTGTTTCCAGAAATATAACAACGCACTCATGCCATAAAGTTCTCTTGCAAGACAGAGCTAACTTCTTTCAACATCTTTTAACAGCTGACAACTCATTTGTTCCCAAAATATCTTCAAGATATATTACGGGCACCTCTAAGAAAAACCCCAGCAAGGACTCTACCACGTTAAAGAGGGCCAAAAGTGACTCGCCAATCCAAGAGGAAGGTATGGACCCTGCCATGTTGGCCATATTAACATAATCAGAGCTTTAAAGCCCTTTATGGAAGCAACCAACAATAAGCTACAAATGCTAGCGAAAAATGGTCAACTTTTGATACAAGCCTATTGGAAGTGGAGCACAGGGTGAATGGCGCTGAGGATATCACAAACAGAGTTGGAATCCTGGAAAATACAGTTAAAGCCCTCCAGAAACACTCTGAAGGGTTGGAAAATAGGAATAGGAAACATAACTTACATAGTGTCGACCTTCGCAGGGGAATTCAAGGATCAGATGCCAGCCCATTCCTTGTCAACATGCTCACCAAGTCATTGGTCCTATCCTCTTCACTACCGCTTAATATCCAGCGAGCACATAGAATTGGACCTCTTCCCGCTCAAACCAATATCAGAAATACTCCTAGAACTCTTATATTTGCTATCTTGGATTTTAAACATGTTCAGCTCATAATGCAGAAAGCACAGCTTATTAAACACCTAACCTGAAATAATCACAACATCTTCATGTCCCAAGATGTTGCAAATTCAACAGCTGCAAGGAGAAAATAACTCTTACTATAAAGACCTGCATTAAAGCAAATCAATGCTCGATATGAAATAGTACATCCAGCAACCCTAAAAGTAACTCTCAATGGCCATACAACTTCTTTTGATAACCCAGATGATGTGACATAAAGGTAATTCTATACAACGTCTCTGACCTCTCAAACATGATGAGTGCGTGAGTGGGGCCCTGAATGGCCCTGTCTTGTTCGGGTGCCACGCCCATGCAATTTTTTCCTTTTTCCCACATGGAATTTGTTGGATGTATCCCGTTAGCCATCTTGTTTGGTATATTTAGATTCACTATCAATGTTCACACTTTTCCATGCTGCTGTTTGTCACCCCCACACCCCCGCATGTATCACCTCCTCCTTTTGTTCTTTCCATAAGGGTAATGTTGAAATGGTTATTATATTTGCATGGAAATGTATTCAGGTATATTCTCCAAAGTCTCAAACAGTGTATTATTTCAAGACTATGGGCCTCATTCCGATATTGGTAACGCCATGACTGCCTCTAGTAACGGTACAGGCACTGGTCTCGTTCAATGGGGACTCACCAGTGTAGTCCGACCTTTGCGGGACCGGTAAGTCCCCATTGAAAAAAAAATTCCCCACTCCCATTCTAACCCCCATAGGGCTCAATGGGAATGGGGAAGTAGTTAATAAAGGTACCGCAATTTGCGGTACCGTTATTAGCTCTAAAGTCCCTTAACGGGTCCTGTCCATAACACCTGGTCAGACCAGGTGTTAAAGGAGGGACCCGCTAAGGGAACTCGTAGTAGGGCGGTAAGGGATTACCGGCACCAGTCTCATTACCGCCCTACTCGTAATGAGGCCCTATATGTTACACCTATGCTTTAGTATACTACAAATATAACATCCTGGAATTTTAAAGGCCTTCATAATCCCATCAAAAGACAAAAGATACTCACTTATCAAAATAGATCCCAACCCTCTATTGCATGCATACAAGACTCCCACTTATTAAGTGAAGAAGCGGCCACACTTATGAAACTTTGGGTAGGCAAAGTATTTGCTAGTGCTGCTAATGGCAAAAAAATTGGGTCATTATATTAGTGAATAAAAAGTTTGATTGTAAGATCATAAATTCACAATCTGATAACTCAGGCAGATGGGTACTCTTGAATATCTTTAATGCCACATATTCTATTCTAAAATTATATGGACCAAATGCACCAAACCCTACAACCTGGAAGATACTTAAAGAACACTTGCTCCGCTCCACTATAAAAAATGTATTGTATGCAGAGATTGCAACGAGATAGTGGATAATGATATGATATGATAGGCTATTTATAATGCGCTTAATACCCATAGGTTTCTAAGCATGGACCAGGGAATCAAACCCATGTTGCTTCTGTTGGGGAGAAGCTGGACCCCCCCCCTCCCAGGGCAGTGGGGGGCCAGCAGCCATACCCTCACCAGCTATGGGAGGCCCCAACACCTCCCATATGGCCCCCAGAAATGCAACAGAGTCCCAAGCAGGCAGCAGCATGTTTCAAACTGCATTTATTTCTAGGCAAAGAAAAAAGAAAAGAAAAAAAAAAACACAAAGCATCGTGCACACCGCGAGTTCAGGCGCCGTCTCCCCCGGGGGCTGGCTTGCAAGCCAGCTTTATAATCACACTGCAGGCTGACCTCACAGAATTGGATCAGCTCCCAGAAACCTATCTCCTCCTGCTATTGGCTGCAAAGTGGTAGGTTACCTATGTAGCCCTTATAGAGAGCCTGATAATTGGATATTAACCTCTTGCGTCAGTGGGTTGATTTAGCTGTGCCAGCCCCCATTACCTAATTCTAACTTGTTGCAATGTGACTTTGTTCCCATAACTTTTTAGCTGAACAAGCAGTTCGCACCTGGGCTCTTGGCGCTGGGCTTGCGCCATTGTTGTTACAATTCATGTTTCAATGTTGTGCGAGTCCTTGAGAAAATGTCTTTCTTTCTCGGAAAGAAAAAAAAAGCACACTGGGTTGCCGTGATTTATTCGCATCTGTGGATAATTAAAAAATGTCTGTCTGCAGAAAGCAATTTTATCTTGAATTTGCGGCCTTGGCAGTTCGGGTTTTTGCGAGGAGTGTTGATGAGGCTCCCGCAGCCAGTGTTCAGTGAGTGAAATGAACTTGGCTGTAATTTTCCTGAAACATGGCTTTACACTGTGCATTTAGACCATGTTAATTCATATAGGCATTTGCAAGCCTTTAAACAGGGATTTTTGTGTTTGTAGATTCTGATATTGCAGCATTGATTCTAATGTAGCATGGAAGTTGCACTGTTGGTGAAGTGGGTGTGTTTCAGCATATTTGTCACCCATGGGTGCGCTGGGGCCTAGTTCAAATGATAAGTGCGCTCCTTGTTCTTCCTGCTGTTCTTCGATATATGCGCTTGGGGTGAGGGGGCATGGGTTTGGTCTCGATTTTCCCTCTTCAGTCCCCCCTCTGGTCGACTTTGTCGACCACACCACCAAGCAACATTCACCTCCTTCCGCTCTGCATATCTTTGTCAATTCCTTGAAGTGTCCATAATTTTCTGCATTGTTGTTGATGAACAGTACATATAGGAGTGTTCTCCTTCTGTGTTCCACCACACTCACTTCCCTTCGTACTTCCTCTGATCACAGGGAGTGGCCACCTTTATTACTGCTGGAACCATGTTGCACACCGCTATCTTCTCCCTTAGTCCGGCTCTTCCTTTCACCATGTCTCTTATTTGCATTCCGATAACTTCTTCTGTTGTTCTCTTGCAATGTATCTCTATCTTGCACAATGGTGCTGTGCTCGGTACTCGTCCTTCCGTTATCACCTTCAATCAACCAGGCAGTCATGATGTCATCCATTACCATGCAAGCACTAGCTAGTTCTTTGCTTTCTCTTTTCAGATGCATTTTTTGCTGATCATTCTTTGGTATGCTGGTACTTCACCCAATCATTCTTCTGTCTCGCTGGAGAAGTAATTCCCCCCTCTTTTTACTCCTCTGTCTGTTTCTCTTCTTCCGTTGTTTTCCATCTTTGTTAATGTGTCACTCTTCACATCTTCCTTGGTCATCACCAACAAGGGCATGCTGATGCGCACCAATGAACACTCTCCTCCCCAATTCAGTGGTAGTTTCTCTTGATCTTTGGATGCATGTGCTCAATAGTAGTCCATAAGCAGTGATGTTCCTGCTCTCATCTCGCAACTTCTCTCAACCTTCTCGCATCCACAATGATTGTCCACTTCTTGCCACTGTTGTGCTGGTAACATAACGTTGGTACCTTAACATTATACGTCGTTCTTCAGTGACCATCTTTGCTCCTTTCTCTCACTCCGTTAGGCACTTATCATATCTTTGTCTCTTTTATTTTATTTTTTCTTCTCTCTTTTTGTTTTTCTTTCTTCTTTTATTATTTATTTATTTATTTATTTATTTATTTTCAATCTCAATGTTGCTCTCTTCCCTTGCAATCTTCTTCGCACCTTGTCATACATGGGCGTCGTGCTCTGCTGTAGTAATTTCTGTTGTAATCAATACTCTTCCGGCATATGTTAAAGAACAGTCAGGAC
This sequence comes from Ambystoma mexicanum, assembly GCF_040938575.1. Classification (NCBI taxonomy): domain Eukaryota; kingdom Metazoa; phylum Chordata; class Amphibia; order Caudata; family Ambystomatidae; genus Ambystoma; species Ambystoma mexicanum. The sequence goes on along the minus strand of NC_090921.1, from coordinate 434,782,253 downwards.
AGCTCTCTCCAGTGGTGTCCCTACCAATTTTGTACATGTGTGCATGTTGTTGGTCACTTCTGATATGTGTGTTATGTGTATGTTTTACTCCCTTTGTGTCTGCCTTTAACTCTCCTTACTTTAGCAGCAGCTTTTCCTCACCCACTGACGCCGTAACTCTTCCTGCTTAGGTTAGGGAATGTTAGCAGGGGATACAGCGGTAATGCTCACTATTACATATAATTTTCAAAGTACCACCCCCATTATTTCGTTCATCATTAATAGTCTCATCGTGAAGGTAAAAGTCCTTATTTGCGTGCCCATAACCACTTACGCTGCTGGGTCCTTGCAGCTGATGAGATGATAAAGTTGCCCGCCTGAAAATCGCAAGAAAGGCGTTAATACGCTAGTACTTGTTAGTAACCTCAAGCTCCGCGAACTAAACAATCACTAAGGGCAAAAATCAAACCTCCCCCTGGACATTTCGTGTTTTCAAAATTTCTCAATATGGGTAGGGAAAATCTTGGGCTGTTTATTCAATGGAAGCAAGGAAATATACTTCAGGGAAACATGCTCTAAGGGGTCTGAGGTTCTTGATAGGGTGGGCAATTGAGTGGGGAATGCTACACAATGTTTTAATCAGCAGGCCTCACAGTTTCTAATGGAAGATAACATTAAGGAAATTTCCTACACATTTCTAACAGCATACATACGCAACAACCTGCATGTGCGGGGAAAAGAGAAGAAACAAAACAGTGTTACAGCTGTAGGTGCAAAAAATGTAATATGAAACTCAATTAAACTTTGGAAATGCGTGTGTCAGTCCCTATTCTAGTTGCTAGTGTGCGTTGGACCATAGGATGGCCATGTTTCCCTAACTCGGGAGAGTTTGTGCTATTTTGCAGTTCATGAAAATCTCTTGCGTTGGCCCTGTTGATCGTTGCTCCCTCGTTGCCAGGGTGGCCACCGCTTTGTAGGGCTTGACGCCTTACACTTCTAACAAAGTCTGTCAGGAGGAGAAAATGTCCCACTGTAGTCCATAGCCATTGGGTGTTGGTTGTCCGTTGTCTTCAGGCCTGCCCTGGGTCCTTTATATCTGGCGAGAAATGAAATGGAAGCGCTTGCGACCTGAGAATTTACATATTCTTCAATTTCTTGACCTAACCTCTCTGCACTACTCTCACACTATTCAGTGTCCTAGTGGGAGGAGCCAATGGTACACCTATGCACCATCCTGTCACCACCTGGTGGCGTTCAATGGCGGTCTGACTGTAAATTATTACACAATTCGGAATGTACCCAGAAAATGGGTAGGCACTTAATTTATGTGAAGATACTCATTACACACTTGGATCATATATATGCAATTTGGGTGCTAGTGTACAAATGGGCCTTTGGATCTTTATATTTACTGTGCTTTTGTTGTAAGCTATTTACAGTGCGTGCCTTTGTCCCGTGGGGCATCAGGCACTGACAAGCTAAATAGGGAAACATCAGGGTGGTAAATTTGTCATTTAGGGTGGTTGTGTTTCTAAATTAAGTGCACCATGTTACTTAGTTAAGATAATCGCAGGGTTTTTAAATCTTTTTTTTTTCTATGGCTCCTCTCTCACTTCTCAGGGCGTGCCTCGCAGTGAATTGCAGGCACTTTAAGCTGGTACTAATGAAATCCGCTACCAATTATTCGCTACCTGTCTCTCCCCCCTCTTTGTATTTATTTATTTATTTCCTCTTTTCTTCCAAGCCCAACCCTCACAATTTACTCCCATTCTCTCTATCCCACCCCATGTCCACTTTTTAAACCCTACCTACTCTGTTAATTACTCATTTGGTCTAGTATTTTATTACTCCACTACTGTAATTACTGTTACATTTAAACAATATATTTTTCACCCCAATATCTGCTCTCAAATTTTAATACAACCATCATTCTCCAGTTCGTGCAGCAATGACCTCTTTCCCTATGTGTGTTGGCTAATGCATTTGTGCCAGTGCTATTTTCAAAAGCGCTAGTGGCATTACCACTTGCACTGTCATTTTGTCGCCAAATTAATTCTGTTGGGAACATGGATCATCCACCCTTTACCCCTATTTCTCTCCTCCTGTGGTGAACTGTCAATGAAATGTAGGCCTCCCCCCTCAAGTGCACCTTCTTCCACCTTGTGTGTCTCATTTAATTGTTCTGTGTTAATCGTGTATTCATGAGCCCAGTCTCCTCACTGAAAGATGTGTGCTCAAAATGTAGCTAAATGTACTCTCTCGTGATGCGCTATCATTATGCACCCCCCTCTTTACCGTGCACCCCCATTATGCTTAAACAATCTTCCTTACTTTCAACATGTGTATGTCTGGTGTTTAACAAGTTATGGATTTCTCTGTTAATAAGGTGGTCATATCCACATTGCTCATGATGTCACAAATCTCTCTTCCCTAATGCATGGCCTAGTCGCCCCACTGTCACCCAGAAAAGAAAATGTTTTGATACCTATCACCACCCCTATGCAATTGTCCTCTGCATTATTAAGTGTGCGTGAGTGTGTGTGTCGGCGCGCGTCTCGCCCGCTCTGTCGGGGAGGTGGAGCATGAGTGTGCGTGGCAGAGTGAGTCAAATCAAGTTTTCTTGGGCTGTCCTATTAGCGGTATAATATCAATCTATGTCCTTTGAAAGATTTGTTCCCCATCAGGAAGACCCCTCCCAGTCATGCATCCGGTACCATTGCTATTGTGTCAGTGTTCTGTATGGGTGCTGGCTGCTGTGCAGTGCCCCTGTGTTGTTATTCTAGTCAGTCCTGGGGTAGTGGTGCTGTCATTTGTTGTGTCTGTACATGTAGTGGTAACAGTACCTGCGTTGGTGCTTGTGGTGTCTGCTGAAATGATCCCATCCTGCCCCATGTATCCTCCCCACATGGGCGGTGCATATTGTGGTGATTGTTGACACTACTATTGTTATTCTTGTGCGTGTGTGTTGAGGCTGTTTTTAACTGCCCCTCCCATTGCATACTTTAATAATTTATTTTGTGCCTACTTATCCTCATCTGCCTTTCTCTGCCCCTATGTCATCAAATATTACACTCCCGGAGGTTCAGAAGGGTGAGTCCCCTCTTCCCTCTGCTCGTGCTGGTTCAGCATCAGCTGACCCCTCGCATCTTCCCTTTCCTTCGTGCACACAGTTCAACTGTAGCCATGTGCTTTTAAAGCTATTCCCGTGTAAGTGCTGTGTATGTGTGTCCTTTGCGATTGCTGCACGCTTCTGGAGAAGCCGCCTATGAGCAGCCATGGTCTTTTTTAATTTACCTTCAGTACTTTTGAATCTTTGCACACTATGTTTTACTGACTTACTTCGGCATGGAAGCTGTGTGCTACACAACAGGTGAAGGGGAATCGTTTCTGTATTGTGTGATACATTTTACCTCTATTCAATTCGAAAATTTCGATAGTCCGCTGTTCAGGGAGCAAAAGTTAGAAGATAATTGAACATTTTTCAACTTCTGTGAGCCTTCTTGGCTCTGCACCTTAGCCAGTGCACTCCACGTGCAGCCCATCTTCACCAAACCATTGCCTTCTCCGGCACACCCTCACAATCTTGCGCATGTGTCTTCCACACACCGCCTCTGGGTCACCTATTCTCCAAATCCAAAACCACACCACTATCTCCTCACCATCAACACTTTGTGTCCTTATGCATCAATCTGAAGGTGACGTCACCAAACTAAAAACACACTGCAAATGAACAGACAAATGTGCATACACAGAACAATAACCCATTTCTCCCAACCCCACAAAAATCCCAAAATAAAACCCCACAATCCCCACAGCTGTCTTCCTGTCTCAACTGGAACAAGGTAAACCACAATAAAACTCTTATAATTGGACTGCACACGCTGCGTCGCCTAGCGTGTGATACGCTCCTCACCAGGGGACCTTAACCAGCCAACTATCTTCCGCACTCGGGAACAATCTAGCTGCCTCCTGCGGGGAAACATCATCCACTCACTGAACTAAAACGCTCAATTAGCAGGGCACCTCATCTACTCATTGATCTATAACGTCAATTCATAGGAAATCCAGACCCCGTACATGAAATCACCATCCAGACCAATCAGCGCGGCACTCCTGTTCTATATGTAGGGAGTCACTACCCCACCCAATAGGCTCAAAAACACAAGAAGGGACCACTGCCACCGCCCCAGTCCCAACTACAATTCACGTGCCGATCACCACCAATGCGCTGAATTTTGCGACAATGTACAATCACCCACCACCCAATTTACAATCCCTCCCTCAGTTTCTACCCAAACAAAAGAACTTAACATTTCTGCAACATACTGATCAACAATTCATCATAATACTTTAAACATTTCCCCCCCTCAAAGCCCATGTTGCTGGTTGACTTACATTTTCCTATGCTGCACTGGCAGTTGCACCGCTGCTGGACACCCCCTCAATGCGCTTCACCGGACCCCTTCTCCTGCAGGGCTCTCACCTGCCCTCAAGCGGGGTATTTCCAAGTGGCCCCTGAAGCCTTTAGCCGGTTACGCGTTTTCCGGTGGTCTTCAGGTGCAGGCGAGGGTCCCACAGCTTCCTTGAGTCGGCGGCAGGAGCTCAGGTCAACGCAGGGCTTGCGCAGGCAGTGCTCATTTACCCATGTTACAATGAGCAATGAGCCTCACAGAGGGCACCAACTTGTTGGGGAGAAGCTGGCTGGACCCCCCCCAGGGCAGTGGGGGGCCAGCAGCCATACCCTCACCAGCTATGGGAGGCCCCAACACCTCCCATATGGCCCCCAGAAATGCAACAGAGTCCCAAGCAGGCAGCAGCATGTTTCAAACTGCATTTATTTCTAGGCAAAGAAAACAGAAAAGAAAAAAAAAACACAAAGCATCGTGCACACCGCGAGTTCAGGCGCCGTCTCCCCCGGGGGCTGGCTTGCAAGCCAGCTTTATAATCACACTGCAGGCTGACCTCACAGAATTGGATCAGCTCCCAGAAACCTATCTCCTCCTGCTATTGGCTGCAAAGTGGTAGGTTACCTATGTAGCCCTTATAGAGAGCCTGATAATTGGATATTAACCTCTTGCGTCAGTGGGTTGATTTAGCTGTGCCAGCCCCCATTACCTAATTCTAACTTGTTGCAATGTGACTTTGTTCCCATAACTTTTTAGCTGAACTAGCAGTTCGCACCTGGGCTCTGGGCGCTGGGCTTGCGCCATTGTTGTTACAATTCATGTTTCAATGTTGTGCGAGTCCTTGAGAAAATGTCTTTCTTTCCCGGAAAGAAAAAAAAAGCACACTGGGTTGCCGTGATTTATTCGCATCTGTGGATAATTAAAAAATGTCTGTCTGCAGAAAGCAATTTTATCTTGAATTTGCGGCCTTGGCAGTTCGGGTTTTAGCGAGGAGTGTTGATGAGGCTCCCGCAGCCAGTGTTCAGTGAGTGAAATGAACTTGGCTGTAATTTTCCTGAAACATGGCTTTACACTGTGCATTTAGACCATGTTAATTCATATAGGCATTTGCAAGCCTTTAAACAGGGATTTTTGTGTTTGTAGATTCTGATATTGCAGCATTGATTCTAATGTAGCATGGAAGTTGCACTGTTGGTGAAGTGGGTGTGTTTCAGCATATTTGTCACCCATGGGTGCGCTGGGGCCTGGTTCAAATGATAAGTGCGCTCCTTGTTCTTCCTGCTGTTCTTCGATATATGCACTTGGGGTGAGGGGGCATGGGTTTGGTCTCGATTTTCCCTCTTCAGTCCCCCCTCTGGTCGACTTTGTCGACCACACCACCAAGCAACATTCACCTCCTTCCGCTCTGCATATCTTTGTCAATTCCTTGAAGTGTCCATAATTTTCTGCATTGTTGTTGATGAACAGTACATATAGGCGTGTTCTCCTTCTGTGTTCCACCACACTCACTTCCCTTCGTACTTCCTCTGATCACAGGGAGTGGCCCCCTTTATTACTGCTGGAACCATGTTGCACACCGCTATCTTCTCCCTTAGTCCGGCTCTTCCTTTCACCATGTCTCTTATTTGCATTCCGATAACTTCTTCTGTTGTTCTCTTGCAATGTATCTCTATCTTGCACAATGGTGCTGTGCTCGGTACTCGTCCTTCCGTTATCACCTTCAATCAACCAGGCAGTCATGATGTCATCCATTACCATGCAAGCACTAGCTAGTTCTTTGCTTTCTCTTTTCAGATGCATTTTTTGCTGATCATTCTTTGGTATGCTGGTACTTCACCCAATCATTCTTCTGTCTCGCTCGAGAAGTAATTCCCCCCTCTTTTTACTCCTCTGTCTGTTTCTCTTCTTCCATTGTTTTCCATCTTTGTTAATGTGTCACTCTTCACATCTTCCTTGGTCATCACCAACAAGGGCATGCTGATGCGCACCAATGAACACTCTCCTCCCCAATTCAGTGGTAGTTTCTCTTGATCTTTGGATGCATGTGCTCAATAGTAGTCCATAAGCAGTGATGTTCCTGCTCTCATCTCGCAACTTCTCTCAACCTTCTCGCATCCACAATGATTGTCCACTTCTTGCCACTGTTGTGCTGGTAACATAACGTTGGTACCTTAACATTGTACGTCGTTCTTCAGTGACCATCTTTGCTCCTTTCTCTCACTCCGTTAGGCACTTATCATATCTTTGTCTCTTTTATTTTATTTTTTCTTCTCTCTTTTTGTTTTTCTTTCTTCTTTTATTATTTATTTATTTATTTATTTATTTATTTATTTATTTTCAATCTCAATGTTGCTCTCTTCCCTTGCAATCTTCTTCGCACCTTGTCATACATGGGCGTCGTGCTCTGCTGTAGTAATTTCTGTTGTAATCAATACTCTTCCGGCATATGTTAAAGAACAGTCAGGACAGCTCTCTCCAGTGGTGTCCCTACCAATTTTGTACATGTGTGCATGTTGTTGGTCACTTCTGATATGTGTGTTATGTGTATGTTTTACTCCCTTTGTGTCTGCCTTTAACTCTCCTTACTTTAGCAGCAGCTTTTCCTCACCCACTGACGCCGTAGCTCTTCCTGCTTAGGTTAGGGAATGTTAGCAGGGGATACAGCGGTAATGCTCACTATTACATATAATTTTCAAAGTACCACCCCCATTATTTCGTTCATCATTAATAGTCCCATCGTGAAGGTAAAAGTCCTTATTTGCGTGCCCATAACCACTTACGCTGCTGGGTCCTTGCAGCTGATGAGATGATAAAGTTGCCCGCCTGAAAATCGCAAGAAAGGCGTTAATACGTTAGTACTTGTTAGTAACCTCAAGCTCCGCGAACTAAACAATCACTAAGGGCAAAAATCAAACCTCCCCCTGGACATTTCGTGTTTTCAAAATTTCTCAATATGGGTAGGGAAAATCTTGGGCTGTTTATTCAATGGAAGCAAGGAAATATACTTCAGGGAAACATGCTCTAAGGGGTCTGAGGTTCTTGATAGAGTGGGCAATTGAGTGGGGAATGCTACACAATGTTTTAATCAGCAGGCCTCACAGTTTCTAATGGAAGATAACATTAAGGAAATTTCCTACACATTTCTAACAGCATACATACGCAACAACCTGCATGTGCGGGGAAAAGAGAAGAAACAAAACAGTGTTACAGCTGTAGGTGCAAAAAATGTAATATGAAACTCAATTAAACTTTGGAAATGCGTGTGTCAGTCCCTATTCTAGTTGCTAGTGTGCGTTGGACCATAGGATGGCCATGTTTCCCTAACTCGGGAGAGTTTGTGCTATTTTGCAGTTCATGAAAATCTCTTGCGTTGGCCCTGTTGATCGTTGCTCCCTCGTTGCCAGGGTGGCCACCGCTTTGTAGGGCTTGACGCCTTACACTTCTAACAAAGTCTGTCAGGAGGAGAAAATGTCCCACTGTAGTCCATAGCCATTGGGTGTTGGTTGTCCGTTGTCTTCAGGCCTGCCCTGGGTCCTTTATATCTGGCGAGAAATGAAATGGAAGCGCTTGCGACCTGAGAATTTACATATTCTTCAATTTCTTGACCTAACCTCTCTGCACTACTCTCACACTATTCAGTGTCCTAGTGGGAGGAGCCAATGGTACACCTATGCACCATCCTGTCACCACCTGGTGGCGTTCAATGGCGGTCTGACTGTAAATTATTACACAATTCGGAATGTACCCAGAAAATGGGTAGGCACTTAATTTATGTGAAGATACTCATTACACACTTGGATCATATATATGCAATTTGGGTGCTAGTGTACAAATGGGCCTTTGGATCTTTATATTTACTGTGCTTTTGTTGTAAGCTATTTACAGTGCGTGCCTTTGTCCCGTGGGGCATCAGGCACTGACAAGCTAAATAGGGAAACATCAGGGTGGTAAATTTGTCATATAGGGTGGCTGTGTTTCTAAATTAAGTGCACCATGTTACTTAGTTAAGATAATCGCAGGGTTTTTAAATCTTTTTTTTTTTCTATGGCTCCTCTCTCACTTCTCAGGGCGTGCCTCGCAGTGAATTGCAGGCACTTTAAGCTGGTACTAATGAAATCCGCTACCAATTATTCGCTACCTGTCTCTCCCCCCTCTTTGTATTTATTTATTTATTTCCTCTTTTCTTCCAAACCCAACCCTCACAATTTACTCCCATTCTCTCTGTCCCACCCCATGTCCACTTTTTAAACCCTACCTACTCTGTTAATTACTCATTTGGTCTAGTATTTTATTACTCCACTACTGTAATTACTGTTACATTTAAACAATATATTTTTCACCCCAATATCTGCTCTCAAATTTTAATACAACCATCATTCTCCAGTTCGTGCAGCAATGACCTCTTTCCCTATGTGTGTTGGCTAATGCATTTGTGCCAGTGCTATTTTCAAAAGCGCTAGTGGCATTACCACTTGCACTGTCATTTTGTCGCCAAATTAATTCTGTTGGGAACATGGATCATCCACCCTTTACCCCTATTTCTCTCCTCCTGTGGTGAACTGTCAATGAAATGTAGGCCTCCCCCTCAAGTGCACCTTCTTCCACCTTGTGTGTCTCATTTAATTGTTCTGTGTTAATCGTGTATTCATGAGCCCAGTCTCCTCACTGAAAGATGTGTGCTCAAAATGTAGCTAAATGTACTCTCTCGTGATGCGCTATCATTATGCACCCCCCTCTGTACCGTGCACCCCCATTATGCTTAAACAATCTTCCTTACTTTCAACATGTGTATGTCTGGTGTTTAACAAGTTATGGATTTCTCTGTTAATAAGGTGGTCATATCCACATTGCTCATGATGTCACAAATCTCTCTTCCCTAATGCATGGCCTAGTCGCCCCACTGTCACCCAGAAAAGAAAATGTTTTGATACCTATCACCACCCCTATGCAATTGTCCTCTGCATTATTAAGTGTGCGTGAGTGTGTGTGTCGGCGCGCGTCTCGCCCGTTCTTTCGGGGAGGTGGAGCATGAGTGTGCGTGGCAGAGTGAGTCAAATCAAGTTTGTCTTGGGCTGTCCTATTAGCGGTACAATATCAATCTATGTCCTTTGAAAGATTTGTTCCCCATCAGGAAGACCCCTCCCAGTCATGCAACTGGTACCATTGCTATTGTGTCAGTGTTCTGTATGGGTGCTGGCTGCTGTGCAGTGCCCCTGTGTTGTTATTCTAGACAGTCCTGGGGTAGTGGTGCTGTCATTTGTTGTGTCTGTACATGTAGTGGTAACAGTACCTGCGTTGGTGCTTGTGGTGTCTGCTGAAATGATCCCATCCTGCCCCATGTATCCTCCCCACATGGGCGGTGCATATTGTGGTGATTGTTGACACTACTATTGTTATTCTTGTGCGTGTGTGTTGAGGCTGTTTTTAACTGCCCCTCCCATTGCATACTTTAATAATTTATTTTGTGCCTACTTATCCTCATCTGCCTTTCTCTGCCCCTATGTCATCAAATATTACACTCCCGGAGGTTCAGAAGGGTGAGTCCCCTCTTCCCTCTGCTCGTGCTGGTTCAGCATCAGCTGACCCCTCGCATCTTCCCTTTCCTTCGTGCACACAGTTCAACTGTAGCCATGTGCTTTTAAAGCTATTCCCGTGTAAGTGCTGTGTATGTGTGTCCTTAGCGATTGCTGCACGCTTCTGAAGAAGCCGCCTATGAGCAGCCATGGTCTTTTTTAATTTACCTTCAGTACTTTTGAATCTTTGCACACTATGTTTTACTGACTTACTTCGGCATGGAAGCTGTGTGCTACACAACAGGTGAAGGGGAATCGTTTCTGTATTGTGTGATACATTTTACCTCTATTCAATTCGAAAGTTTCGATAGTCCGCTGTTCAGGGAGCAAAAGTTAGAAGATAATTGAACATTTTTCAACTTCTGTGAGCCTTCTTGGCTCTGCACCTTAGCCAGTGCACTCCACGTGCAGCCCATCTTCACCAAACCATTGCCTTCTCCGGCACACCCCCACAATCTTGCGCATGTGTCTTCCACACACCGCCTCTGGGTCACCTATTCTCCAAATCCAAAACCACACCACTATCTCCTCACCATCAAAACTTTGTGTCCTTATGCATCAATCTGAAGGTGACGTCACCAAACTAAAAACACACTGCAAATGAACAGACAAATGTGCATACACAGAACAATAACCCATTTCTCCCAACCCCACAAAAATCCCAAAATAAAACCCCACAATCCCCACAGCTGTCTTCCTGTCTCAACTGGAACAAGGTAAACCACAATAAAACTCTTATAATTGGACTGCACACGCTGCGTCGCCTAGCGTGTGATACGCTCCTCACCAGGGGACCTTAACCAGCCAACTATCTTCCGCACTCGGGAACAATCTAGCTGCCTCCTGCGGGGAAACATCATCCACTCACTGAACTAAAACGCTCAATTAGCAGGGCACCTCATCTACTCATTGATCTATAACGTCAATTCATAGGAAATCCAGACCCCGTACATGAAATCACCATCCAGACCAATCAGCGCGGCACTCCTGTTCTATATGTAGGGAGTCACTACCCCACCCAATAGGCTCAAAAACACAAGAAGGGACCACTGCCACCGCCCCAGTCCCAACTACAATTCACGTGCCGATCACCACCAATGCGCTGAATTTTGCGACAATGTACAATCACCCACCACCCAATTTACAATCCCTCCCTCAGTTTCTACCCAAACAAAAGAACTTAACATTTCTGCAACATACTGATCAACAATGCATCATAATACTTTAAACATTTCCCCCCCTCAAAGCCCATGTTGCTGGTTGACTTACATTTTCCTATGCTGCACTGGCAGTTGCACCGCTGCTGGACACCCCCTCAATGCGCTTCACCGGACCCCTTCTCCTGCAGGGCTCTCACCTGCCCTCAAGCGGGGTATTTCCAAGTGGCCCCCGAAGCCTTTAGCCGGTTACGCGTTTTCCGGTGGTCTTCAGGTGCAGGCGAGGGTCCCACAGCTTCCTTGAGCCGGCGGCAGGGAGCTCAGGTCAACGCAGGGCTTGCGCAGGCAGTGCTCATTTACCCATGTTACAATGAGCAATGAGCCTCACAGAGGGCACCAACTTGTTGGGGAGAAGCTGGACCCCCCCCCAGGGCAGTGGGGGGCCAGCAGCCATACCCTCACCAGCTATGGGAGGCCCCAACACCTCCCATATGGCCCCCAGAAATGCAACAGAGTCCCAAGCAGGCAGCAGCATGTTTCAAACTGCATTTATTTCTAGGCAAAGAAAAAAGAAAAGAAAAAAAAACCACAAAGCATCGTGCACACCGCGAGTTCAGGCGCCGTCTCCCCCGGGGGCTGGCTTGCAAGCCAGCTTTATAATCACACTGCAGGCTGACCTCACAGAATTGGATCAGCTCCCAGAAACCTATCTCCTCCTGCTATTGGCTGCAAAGTGGTAGGTTACCTATGTAGCCCTTATAGAGAGCCTGATAATTGGATATTAACCTCTTGCGTCAGTGGGTTGATTTAGCTGTGCCAGCCCCCATTACCTAATTCTAACTTGTTGCAATGTGACTTTGTTCCCATAACTTTTTAGCTGAACAAGCAGTTCGCACCTGGGCTCTGGGCGCTGGGCTTGCGCCATTGTTGTTACAATTCATGTTTCAATGTTGTGCGAGTCCTTGAGAAAATGTCTTTCTTTCCCGGAAAGAAAAAAAAAGCACACTGGGTTGCCGTGATTTATTCGCATCTGTGGATAATTAAAAAATGTCTTCAAATCAATAATTACTCCCATTCTATTAGAACTTTATGCTCATTCTGTTTCTAAATATAAGTCACGAGGAACCTTCACTGAAGCAAGGTTCTTAGCATTCCCTAAACCGAATAAAAACCCAGAATTACAGCACAGCTACAGACCAATTTCTCTAATTAATACCGATTGTAAAATCTTCACAAAAATTCTAGCTAATAGACTCCTCCCCTTCATGCCTTTGCTAATTGAGCAAGACCAAGTGGGATATGTTAAAGAAAGGGTATCGTCAGCCAACATCAGAATGTTTTTGAATGCTTTAAATATCTCTACCCACTCAACGGATTCTTATGCAGCCGTTGCCTTAGATGCGGAAAAGGCGTTTGATAGGGTTGAGTGGGATTATCTTTTTGAGGCACTACGTTGGCATGGGTTGCATAAAACCTTAATATCCCTGATTAGAATCCACTGCTCTAATCCTCAAACTTAAATTTATATCAATGGACAGATGTCTTCCTTCTTTCCTTTAGGATGAGGTACACGAGAAGGATGTCCTCTTTCCCTGTGGTTATTCATCTTAGCCCTTGAACCCTTCATAGAAACTGACAGAATACATTGTGATATTCATGGAGTAACCTTTAGGGATTTATACGTCAAATTAGCTACATATGCAGATGACATTCTTTAATTTCTTAAAAATCCAGAGACAAGTTTACAAAACATAATAGATATTGTATCAAACTTCTCATCAGCCTCAGGATACAAATGAAATATGGATAAAACTGAAATTCTTCCCTTAAATATTTACTGCAACCAACACCAGGTCCAAGAGTATCAGATGAGATGGTGCCCTAAAAAAATAAAATACTTAGGTTTACAAATGTCCTCATCAATCAAAGATATCATTAAGGATAACACCAACAATACCATGATTAAAATCAAAACCCTCAAGGAGTCATGGTCCCAGCTATTTCTATCCTGGAGGGGTGGTCTTCAGTCTTTTAAAATGATGATCTCCCCGGATATTTTGTATGTTTTATTTATGCTCCCTATCCCCAATGTTGGTTTTGCCATAGTGAACAATCTTCAGTCCCCACATGGGATAGTGCGGAAAGGAGCGTGGTCAGACCTTTCTCGTTTGCTGATTTTTATATGTTTGATTCAAATAATAGATTTACCAAACACTACAACATACAATCCACAGCCAAACATATTAGGAGGTATTTATCTCTTCAAATTCACCTGAGTTCATACCACAACCTATATGGTTTAACAAACTAATACAAATCAATGACAAAGTCATCTTCTGGAAAAATTGGGTTCTCAAGGGAATCAAATCTGTGCATCAACTTTTCAAGGAACGTACACTGCTAACTTTCAATGAATTTAAAGTGGAATTTCTTACTCCTATGTCATTTTATAACCAATACTCAATTCTAATTAATGCTATTACAGATAATCTACAGTTACTATTACAAACCTCTGGACAAACTATTGGTGTTGGACATGAGCTTTTAAATAATAGTCAGGCTTCTGCCTCACACTTCTATAAGAGCTTACCAATGACTTCAATCAAAATCCTCAATGGAAAACATAGCAAGATTGGCAACAAGGCTGCTCAACAATCTTAGAAGACCACAGATGGCCTCCCTTTTGGAAAATATTTTGACCGTAACTGTAGCTGCAAATTTGCTCCAAACTCTCTTCTTCTTTCACCATAGACTTTTCATTACTCCTACTAGCCTGTTCAAATGCAGGATTAATTTAGACAATACATTCTGGAACTGTAAAGATGAAGAAGGAACTTTTCTACACATGTTCGCTGAATGTAAATTCGTTAGAGCATTTTGGGAAAATGTGTGGCTTACTGTTAAACGCATTTTCAAACTAACTGAACCTTTTAATCTCAAGATTCTATTCTTGGGCAGCACCCTCTTTCATAACTTAAATCCTCATACATCCAATCTATATGATCTCTTTATTCTAGTTGCAATCCAGGTAATAAATTCCCACTAGAAACAATCAGAACTCACCAACCACTACATATGGCAGAACTTTATATGTAACATATGGATTGAAGGTTGTAATGCTGCAACACCGATTTTGTATCGCAAATATGTACTGAAAAGTGAGAATGTTTACGATTTTCTTGCTTCCGACAGCCATACCATTCTAAGATAAACTTAAGATAATTAACTAATCACTGGCCTCACCACATCCCCTCCTTCTCTCTTCTTTATTCCTCCCCCCTTTTACTTGTCGTCCATCATTGTCTGCCTTATATGACTTCCCTCCTTCCCCGCTTTATCCCCAAAAACAAAACTGTATTTCTAGAATATACAAAGCAGCAATACAATGCTATAGTTCTTTTGATATTATAACTCAATTTACCTCATTTTGACTTACTTATTAATTGTTAAGATGTTATAATTTCTTATCACAATATGTTCTTCAGATGCATTGTATATGTACCCTAAATAAAACTTGTTTTAACTATGAAAATAAGAGTTAAAAACCATGATGTTGAATTGTATGGCACTGGTCACAGCTCACTAAAGAAAATAAAGCACCTTTGTAAACCAACACCTGGACAACCAGCCAATAAAAGTGGAATTGCTCATAGTTGCCAAAGAAGAGTTTTACAAACTAGAGAAGACTCACTCTTAGATGTACAGGGATCTAATTGTTATATTTGGCCTAAACTACCCAAAAGGTTTGGTAGCAATGTCTGAGCAGTCAGGCTTGGTCTAGGAGGGAAGAGGCCTGTAGGAAGGCACACAGGACTCAGAGCATACAAGGTGTATCAAAGACACACAGACCCACTAGCAGTTTTTATAAAAATAGCATGTATTATATACACACTAAGGTTAAGGTTGCTAAACAAGGTAAGTACTCTTCACAGTAAGATCACAGTACAATAACAGTAGTATAAAAGGTTGTATCCTTTAAATCAAAAGGGAGGAAAAGATGGCACACCTTAAATCAAAGTAGAATAAAAGTAATGTTAAAACTCTTGTAACAGGTAAGTAAATGTTTAGATCACTGTGGTAAATTAAATTAACTCCTGCTTAATCAGGCTTCAGAAGTACAACCCTATACTAGGTGCTACACACAGAGTCACGGGGCATTGGTGGTCCAGTGACTAGGGTTGAGGAGGAAGGAAGTAGGTGGGTGGTAGGTAGAGCAAAGTTTTATGAAGAAGTCTTCTTGTTTGCTGGTAAGTACAATCATTTTAGTAGGCTAGGCCCGATAGGTTGTTCACCCCAAGAGGACCTAGTGTGCTATTGAGAGGGGTGCAAGTAACAGCTTCACTGCAGCCCTCCCAGTACACTAAATCACACAGCAAGACTACAGTAAGTACCAAGGCTTGAGACAGTATCTTTTCAGTTGCGATTTTGCAGCAGAAGGCGGGCCACCAGGTGAGGCGATAGATGTCCCTGGTTCGGGTTTCCTGGCTTTTGGAGGGAGCCACCAGATGCACTCAAGCAGTAGGAGGCCCAGTAGTGGATTTCCATGGCACAGGTGTGCTAGAGCCTTTCACAGGCTCTGGGTGCAGATTGGTTATCGTGTGGTGGAGTTTGCCCCCTTTCTCAGTCCCCGTCTTGGTTGAGGGGACTTTCAGGAGCAGGATCCAGTCAGTGGTGGCCCAGAAGGATGCCACCAAGTTACAGATGAAACCGACCTTCGGCAGACATTGCACCGCAAAATGGCACAGGACCCAAAGGTATTTGTGAATTGCAGGCTGTGGAAGTCGGAGCTCTTCCTGGGATGGATCAAATTAAAGTTCGTCTTGGGATTGGTTGATCCACCAGTCCAGAGGAGTGGGAGTAAGTTGTCCCGTTCGGGTCTTCCCTCTCATTCAGAAGTTCATGTTGGGATACAGCGGTTACTCTGCTGGCACTGGCAGTCACAGGAAGTAGCTGCAGGCGACCAACTTCTTATGCTTCAGATCTTCAGTCCAGTGGTAGACTCTGGGGTTTATTTCCAAGACCCTCGCCTTTTATGTTGAAGAATTGGCTAAGCTCACCAAAAACACACCACATGCCTCTCATGCACATCTGGGAAATGGGCTGGTCAGAAGGACAGCCAGCATCCCAGTTGGAACTGGTTCCAAGCAGACACATTGTAGAACAACGGGCAGAGCAGTTTTGGACTCATCCCACCCTTTCTGTCCTATCAGGCACTCAGAGAGCCATGGTAAGCTTGGCAAGGGAGACACGCCAAAGACAAAAGACTCATCAAGACTATCTTCACCCAGCTATGTAGAAGAAAGCCTCACAAAAGATAAGTCATTAAGAGATGGTGAGAAAAGGGTACAGCTACAATTTTAAGGGAATGGCGTACCCTGTGTTACCTGGTGCAGCTGCGCAGACGGCAGCAACACAAGTTCACAAAATTTTGGTCGAAAAATATCCACTACCACCAGCCACTCTGATAACTTGCCACTATAACTAGAAGGTTACAGGATGAGTGGAAAAAGGGATACATTTTGTCCCCTCAGCACTACACATACGTTTTTCTCCAGTACCTAAACTACATTGTTAAGTAGTGCCATCCTGCGGTTCTGACTACTTAGCAAAGCACTCTTCTAGCAAACTTCCTACCATTGTCTGAGCACCTGTCATCTTGTCCAATTGTCTACTATTGTGTCGTCTTTCTCTGTCTAGTCTGCTTGCTCCCCCCTGTATCCTAACCCTAGTGTTCTCCCCACCACTACCTCTCACTTCTCCCCCTTCCTCTTCTCTCCTCTCCCCACCTACTCTCTGGTGGTCTCTGTCTCTCCTATCTTTTCTAACTGCTTCTCAATCAACTATCCTGCTATCCTCACTAATTCTGGTAGGAAGAAGTTTAAGAAAGACATCCTGGTCTCCAACCCAAGCCTCCCCATCTCTGACACCTATACCAGCGCCTCCTCTAGGCAAACCCTCACCGACATCCTCTTTGTCTTTCCCTCGCCAGACCTATGGACCCTTCATATGGTCTCTGTGCTTTCTCCTCTCTCTTCTTCTCCCATTAATGGTGACACCCGGTGGGAGGCCCTCCTGGCCTCTTTCGACTCTTCTAAGGTAAACATAAATGTTTACCTTAATGGTACCGTCATGGTCCAAGGCCCTCAGGCCAATCTTCTCCTCTTTGACAGACGCTTCCTGCGCCTCATCAATTTCCTTCCTTCTCCTGCTGTCCCCTCTCTTC
Source organism: Ambystoma mexicanum (assembly GCF_040938575.1). NCBI lineage: Eukaryota > Metazoa > Chordata > Amphibia > Caudata > Ambystomatidae > Ambystoma > Ambystoma mexicanum. The sequence continues at coordinate 434,764,915 of NC_090921.1, read as the reverse complement.
CCTCCACAGCTCCCTTGCCTCCCACTGCTGTCTCCTCTTTGGCTAACTTGCCCTCTCCTTCTTCCTCTTCTGCCTGCCCTCGGGCCCCTTCTAAACCTCTGCCGGGTGTACCTCTGATTTGTACCCCTCCCCAGATGTCTTTCAAGGATGGCAAGCTTCTCCATATTTCCACTCTTAGCTCTCGCTCAGCTGTCAAACACTCCTCTGACATCTGCCTACTCCTTGAAGAACTTGACCTCGATGTCCTCGTCTCACCGAGACATGGTTCATGGCCAACTCTGTCACAAGCTTTGACTCTCTCCTCCCTGCAAGATCCTCTCCGCACCTAGGTCCAACCGCTCCAGAGGGGGTGTAGCCCTGATCTTCCCCGAATGGATTCCTACCTCTGTCATTCCTACGCAGGCCTACTCCTATTTCGAATGCCTCTTCTGCAGGCTCTCGCTCTCCTAGCCATTCCCTTATTGTGGCTACCATCTACCGACCACCTGGTCAGATCTCCTCCTTCCTCTCTGAGAGGGCAGACCTCTCCTCTTCCCTTCTGATCTCGACCACTCAACTCCTCCTTCTTGGAGACTTTAACATCCACCTGGATGCTTCCTGTCCTTCCTCTGGACTCTTTTGCAATCTCTGCAACTCTCTCTCACTCTCTATCCTCCCCTCTGGCCCGACTCACTCTAGTTCTGATCGCTACAGACCTTCCCCTCTCTGTCCCTCTCACCACTCCTCTCTCCCGGAGTGATCACTTTCTCCTTTCCTCCCAGCTCACTCTCTCCACCCCTAAGGCCAAGCCAACTCTAGCACTGCCACCTACCTTCTCGGTTATACGACCCATGAAGCGTGTGTCAGTTGTGGCTTTTGCCGCCACTTTCTCCCCCTACCTCCCCCTTGGCTGACTCACACCCTGACACAGCCCTCTCCATGCTCCACTCTGCTATATCTGATACTCTCGATGTTCTTGCCCCTATCATGAGGATCCGCTTGAAGCCCAAAGCCAAGTGCAAATCCTAGTATGACTCAGACCTTGCCACCCTTAAATGCAAGTGCAGGGTGGATGAGAGGAAATGGCGTGTTTCCGGTACATCCTCTGAGAAACTGGCTTGCCGCCTGCTCCAAAGGCAATACCGGCTCTCTGTCCACACCAAGAAGAGAGCCCACATCCAAGTCTGTGTCTCTGTGGCATCTAACAACTCAGCTGAACTCTTTAAAATCTGCAAGGAGTTGGCCAATTCCGCTGTAGTCCTTACCTCTCCTGTCCACTCCCAGGCCCTCTGCATGGCCCTGGCTTCTCATTTCATCTCTAAAACCCAGGGCATCCTGTCCTCTCTCCCTTCCTCTCCCACTTCCCCCTCCACTCCCTGCTCTTCCTCTGACCCTTCTTCGGCCACCTCTCCTCCCTCCTTCTCTGCCTTTCCCCTGTTCTCCCCATATGAGGTTTCTAGACAAGTCCGATCTATGAAAGTTTCGTCAAAACAGGTTCACCCCTGTTCCTTCAAAACCATCAAGGACCACACTGACACCTTGCCCCCTGCTCTGGCTGACTTCTGCAACCACTCCTTCACCACAGGAGTCTTCCCTTCCCCCTTAAGCACTCCCTTGTGGACCCTCTTCTTAAGAAACCCAGTGCCGACCCCTCCTGCCCGGCTATCACCCAATCTCCATCACTCCTTTCCTGGGCAAACTCCTGCAGAAACTCCCTATCTCCCAGCTTAATCTTCACACTGAATCGGTTGGTTGTCAGAAGCACGGAAGCTGCTCTCCTGAACATCCGCAAAGACCTGCTCTCCAACCTCGATTCCAAAACCCCCTGTGTCCTCATCTTACTTGATCTCTCTTCTGCCTTTGACACGGTCAACCATGCCATCCTGCTCAACCGTCTCCATGATAACCTGGGTGTTACCGATCAGGCCCTGGCTTGGCTGACCTCTTTCCTCTCTGATCGACCCTCCCAGGTCCAACTTGGGTCCTTCCTCTCCTCTATCTCTATCTCTACCTGTGGTGTTCCTCAGGGGTCTAATCTCTCTCCCTGGCTGTTCAACCAATCCCTGGGACTTCTTGCCCACCGCATTGCCGCTCTCTGCCCCAATTTCAGTGCTAAGCGGGTGACACTCAACTCATTTTCAGGCCCCCCCACACCACTTTTTCTCCTTCTCTCATTTCTAACTGTCTGTCTGCTATCCAGGAGTGGTGTGCCGCCAATGATCTCTGCCTTAATGCCAGTAAGGCCGAGATTCTCCTCATCGGCACACCTACTCCCTCCTTTCCTGTCACTCTTTGGCCAATCTCTCTTTGCTCTCTTCCTGCTCCCACCTGTGAGGCTAAAAACCTCTGAGTCAGCTTCGACTCCACACTCTCCTTCTCTCCTCACATCTCTGACATCTCTAAGAAGTCACACTACCAGCTGCATCTCCTCAGGGGTATTCTTCCTTTCCTCTCCATCCCCCAGAAGCTCACTGTCGCCAGAGCTCTGGTTCTCTCTAGGCTGGACTACTGCAACAGCCTCTTTCTAATTCTGCCTGCTTCTACTCTCCGCCCTCTGCAACTCATCCAGAACAGGACTGCTAGACTTGTTCTTGGTCTCCAGCCCAGGGATCGTATCTCTCCAGGACTGAAATCTCTGCACTGGCTCCCAGTGGCTGCGAGGATTAAGTTAAAACCCTTCTGCACTGTCCATAAGGTCTTCTGGGTCCTGCGGCCTCAATATGTTCAACTCTCTCTTCCTAAATATCTTCCTTCTTGAGCTCTTCGCTCATCTGCCTCCAACTCCCTCAGACTCAGTCGCTTCTCCAAGCAACGAGTTGGTGGTAGATCTCTTTCTTCGGCTGGGGCCTCCCTCTGGAACAGCTTCCCTGCCTCCCTGAAACTTGAGGAGAATCATCTCCAGTTCCGGAAGCACCTCAAAACCTTCCTCTTTGCTTCTGCTTTCTCTCTCCCTCTCCCCTGCTGAACTCCTTGCTGAAACTGAAACTGCACTGGTCACCTGGCTATCCTCTGATCTCAGGCCCAGGGACCCTCCCCCACCAGCTGCACCCGTGCACTGCCTCTCTGGCATCCCCCGCACTTGGGGACTGTTTTTTCTGTATCCCTACAGCCCCCTATCAGCACTTGACGCCTGATGTCTGCACTTTTTTTTTATTTTTACTGTCGTACCCATCTAATGCACTGCCTCCTCTCTCCCCCCACATGCACTTTTCCCCTTCCCTCTTCCCCTGCACTTACGCAATCTCAATGTCACCTGGCCTAGTAAGATTGTTGTCTCTGTCTTCCACTTGTTCCCCCTCACTTGCCTCATCGCGCCTTAAAACACTTGTGCACAGTGCATTATAAATGCCATATCATATCATCTCATGAGCGGGGCTGAGCTGATTCCACATAATAGAGGTCAGTTTGGATGTTATCACAGAAAAGTAAAAAGTAAATCTCAAGGAGCTTCGCATCAACACTCACAGAAAGAGCTGTGTGCTGCAGAAAAAGTACAGATGCCATAAAGTTGGAGGAAAACATAAATCCAAAACACAGTATCCAAAAGAGATACAAAAGGTTCCCAAATACAGAGTAAAAGCCTGAGTGAGTGTGGACAAAAGGACCCCACTCACTCAGAAGAGTCAGGTACAAAAATCAAGAGAACAGCAAAAATTGCTGGCGGATTCACAGGTGGAGAGAATTTCACATAAAAAGAAATGCTACTCAAACAAGTACTCTGCTTGTTGGTGGAGCTTCTGAAAATCAAATCTTGTCCTGACAATCAACTGGGAAAAATATGTTCCCCATTCAAGCAAGAAAGTTCTCTTCCCGAGGAGCATTATTAACTGAGTGTTCCTTTCAGTGTAGGTTCTGGTCACTTAAGATTTATCTTTTCCAGAAGTACCATTTCCCGACAGCAAGACCATCCCTGGATGTTCAGGATCCTGCGTTCAAGAGCACATATGTGGCTGTTGCAGCACTGCATGGAAGACGAGTGGTCCCAAACATTGAGAAAAGGTAATCTTCTTGCGTGGTAATTGCTCCAGTGGTAGACCAGGAGGCCAAATGTATTCAGATATCTTCGTTCTCACAAACCAGATGCAGGGATGATTATGGCAACAGATGGTTTACTTGAATGTTTGGGTGCTCAGCATGCACAAACCAAAAATAGAAGATGTATTGCCACTATCTGCAAAATATTTCACACATTGACATGAGGACTCATGTTCCTTACTTTCCAGCTCTCTGCTTCAATCTCTTTTATTCTTCCGTTTGCCATCTTTCTCCACTTCTTCCCCATTCTTACATGTTTCCCTCTATGGCTGTTCCTCATAGGCTTTGGTTCCTGGACAGACTTAAGTTTTTCTAGCTTTAAATGCATCCCAGGGGTTTGAAACGTCCCATCTTTCCTTTGTCCTCCCTTACTCGCCCACATGGATAAGCTGCTATCTTCCTATTAACTGTTCCATGGCCCCACTTGTGCAGAGTCCAGCTCTCGTTCTTTATCCTTTTTATGGCCCTTCAACCTCGGATTTGTCTTTCATATTCTCTATGCACAGCCCCAAATCTTCCTACCCTTCGGACTTCATTTACATTTCTACTTCTCCTTAGCTCCTTACTAACATATAACATTATTCTAAATGCCTGTTTATCTTTCTATGTATTTTTCGTAAACCTGTACAGGTTTCTTTCCTACAGATTTGAATAAATAGAATTCTCATCCATGCAACAGAGCAATGATGAATGACATTAAAACCGTTGGGTATGACCATTTGGGGATTGGCCCTGTAGAATCAAGGACGGATATGAGCCGTATCGCTGTAAGCCAATCCAACTCAGGTGGGGATTGGGCCTGTAGAATAAGGACGGATATGAACCGTATCACTGTAGGCCAGCCCAACTCAGGTGGGGCTTGGCCCTGTAGAAACAAGGACAGATATGAGCCATATTGCTGTAGGCCAGTCCAGCTCAGGTGGGGATTGGGCCTGTAGAAACAAGGACGGATATGAACCGTATCGCTGTAGCCCAGCCCAACTCAGGTGGGGATTGGGCCTGTAGAACAAGGACCGATATGAGCCGTATCGCTGTAGGCCAATCCAGCTCAGGTGGGGATTGGGCCTGTAGAATAAGGCCGGATATGAACTGTATCACTGTAGGCCAGCCCAACTCAGGTGGGGCTTGGCCCTGTAGAAACAAGGACAGATATGAGCCATATTGCTGTAGGCCAGTCCAGCTCAGGTGGGGATTGGGCCTGTAGAAACAAGGACAGATATGAGCCATATTGCTGTAGGCCAGTCCAGCTTAGGTGGGGATTGGGCCTGTCGAACAAGGACGGATATGAACCGTATCGCTGTAGGCCAGCCCAACTCAGGTGGGGATTGGCCCTGTAGAAACAAGGACGGATATGAGCCGTATCGCTGTAGGCCAGTCCAGCTCAGGTGGGGATTGGGCCTGTAGAACAAGGACAGATATGAACCGTATCGCTGTAGGCCAGCCCAACTCAGGTGGGATTGGCCCTGCAGAAACAAGGACAGTTTGCAGACCACTTTGCCTATTGTGTTGTGCCTTATGGTCACCTACAGACCACTTTGCCTATTGTGTTGTGCCTTATGGTCACCTACAGACCACTCTGCCTATTGTATTGTGCCTTATGGTCACCTACAGACCACTCTGCCTATTGTGTTGTGCCTTATGGTCGCTTGCAGACCACTTTGCCTATTGTGTTGTGCCTTATGGTCACCTACAGACCACTTTGCCTATTGTGTTGTGCCTTATGGTCGCTTGCAGACCACTTTGTCTATTGTGTTGTGCCTTATGGTCACCTACAGACCACTTTGCCTATTGTGTTGTGCCTTATGGTCGCTTGCAGACCACTTTGCCTATTGTGTTGTGCCTTATGGTCACCTACAGACCACTTTGCCTATTGTGTTGTGCCTTATGGTCACCTACAGACCACTCTGACTATTGTGTTGTGCCTTATGGTCGCTTGCAGACCACATTGACCACTAGTGTGTATCGGCTTCACACTATGGTCGCTTACAGTCCACTTTGATTGCTGTGCCGTGCCCTAATGTCACACACAGACCACTTTGACTGCTGATCCTCTTGGATACTCTCTGACCACAGTGAACTGACCTGCGCTGTGCCTCAGGTCATTAACAGACCACACCCGTTACCCTGAGTACTAGCGACGCCTCCCATCATGTATTGGTGCCTTTCGACGCTCATCCACCTACTGCATACTTATAGTAGACACTGGACCCAACCCTCACCCTAATCAAGACACATTCACTTGCTCATATATGGCAACCACTACCCCCTCCTCGTGGCCCAGCACCTTGACACCTGCAAATCCGTACTTGGACGATCCAGCACTCTGGATACGCCACTTTACCACAAGACCAATACCTAACCAACCTTGTACTGCCGCTAAGAGAAACACCGGACTGAATACCAGAACCAGCCCACCTACCGCTCACGCCTCTCGTCAGCCCTTCAGTCACACTTGCCACGACACTATCACTACCTACCCTTGCACGTCTCTCAACAGAAACGCGAGGCTTGGTTCGCGGCTGCGCCTCACACCCCAGCACTTAAATGTTGGAACCTTTAACACAGACACACATTCTAGCCACCTCACTATTCATTCGACCTTATCCCTGGCCTACAATCCCGCCTACGACAGCACACGGTCTCACTATGCTACGTCATCTGCTGCCACCCAACCTAGTCTACCTTGTGCCTTATCAATCAGGAACCAAAAACTAGCATCTAGATGCACACACTGGTCATACCACACTAACATCCCTGTAACAGACAACATCTGCAACACCAGCTCATACAAACCACTTCTTCCTTCGACACCCACCCCTGACACACAACAAGACAACGCCATTACGGCCCCTAAACAACAAGACAACGCTACACTCAAAGGTGCTCTGATCAACGCACGATCTATCCAAGCTCATGCCCTTGATATTGCTGATCTCATTGTCTCAGAAAACTTGGACTTACTTGCAGTCACTGAAACCTGGCTACACGCGGCCTCTGGTCCCACTCTGACACTAGCCATCCCAGACAACTACTCCATAATCAGATGTGACAGGGACACAAATCAAACTAAGGGCGGCGGCCTAGCCGTCATATTTAAGAGCGCGCTCAACATCAGAACTGCTAATAGCCTTCAGCTACTCTCAGCAGAATCTCTTTCACTTAAACTGCCCATCTCACCTAACCACACAGCCACAGTCCACCTCATTTATAGGCCTCCCGGCCCCACATATTCATTTGTTGAAGACATTTCCTCTCTCCTAGCATCCTGTGCTAAGCCTAGCTCCCAAATTATGATCTTGGGCGACTTCAACCTGGGTTACCTGGACAAGAATGACACCAAAGCCACCTATTTAGCAAATGTCCTGTCTGATTTCGGCTTCACACAACATATCATGGAGCCCACCCACACTAAAGGCCGTACTCTTGACTGGGTTGCAGACTTGAACTGCGCCCTCAATGATATTTCTGTATCCCCCTGCGCTTGGTCCGACCACCATTTAATTTCCTTCTCCATGAACACCAGCCCTCTTGAGGACTCGCAAAACCTCGCCCCACCCACGCTCACACGGAATAAAAAAGACATTACCATTGAGAAACTTCTACCACTCATCCTCCCTTTGTTGAACGCGGCGTCTTGAGTCGTGCTCTGACCCCTCAGTGTTAGTAGACACTTATAATCGTGTTATGACAAAAGCCCTCAACACTATCGCCCCCATCAAATTGCGTAAACAAAAACCGCGGTCCCATTTGAACTCCTGGTTCACACCGCAGTTACGTGACCTACGCAAAGAAAAAAGAAAAGCCGATGTCTTATGGAAAAGTGTCCCGTCCCTAGCCAACAAAATTAACCTTACATCTGCCACCCTTGCCTATAAAGAAGCTATCCTCTCTGCAAAAAAGGAAGCATACAACAAAAGAATCACTCAAGCCCGCTCTAACACCAAGGAACTCTTTAAGATACTCAAGGAACTTGAGTCCCCTATCGCTCCTCTCGATAAGTGCATCCCGGACACTGATTGGTGCACAAATATCCAAAAAGCTCTACTAGACAAAATTACCACTCTCCAAACTAAAATCAATGCAAAAAAAACCACCTCTCGGGCTCAACCAGCGTCACCTCGAACTATAAAATCCAAGAGTCTAAACAAGACCTTAAACCATTCAGTTTCTCTACCCTCTCTGTCAAGGAAGTAGAAAACATTATATCTAAACTAAAACCTTCCAACTGCCAAGGTGATGCTTGCCCCGCCGCCATCATTAAGGAATCCGCACCTAAGCTCGCCCCATTTATTACCTCCCTCATAAATGCCTCCTTTGAATCATGTACCGTGCCCGACAACCTCAAGGATGCTTGGGTCATACCTTTAATTAAAAAAGCCAATCTGGACCCTAGCAACCCTTCAAACTATAGGCCCATCACCACCGTGCCCTACCTGCTTAAAATTCTCGATCGCGCAGCCTATCTCCAAATCCAGGAGTATCTCGAACGCAACAATCTACTAGGTTTGAGACAGTCTGGCTTCCGTCCCAGGCATGGCACGGAGACAGCACTACTAGATCTAAAAACCCAAAACGAGTACCTGAAAGACAAGGGCAAAATGGCGCTCCTACTCCTCCTTGATCTCTCAGCAGCCTTTGATTTGGTTGACCACCAAATCCTATGTCACCATCTCAAAATTGCCGCCCATTTCCCAGACGCAGCCACTTCGTGGATCAGCTCGTTCCTTTCTAACAGAACCATGAGGGTTTTCTCTCCTCTAGCAGCGGCTGACCCATCTCACGTCCCTTGTGGAGTCCCTCAAGGATCTTGTGTATCTCCCACACTCTACAATGTGTTCACAAAACCACTCTTTGATATCCGTGACTATCTGGGTGTCTCTTACACTAATTATGCGGATGACACCCAGATACTCATCCCTATCACGGGTGATTTTGTAACCGACTCAAAATCTCTCAATACAGTCTACACCGTCATCCAGGCCTGGATGGCTAATCACGGGCTCTGCCTTAACGACGAAAAAACAGAGTTAATCATCCTGGGCTCCCAAACTAAACTTTCGAAACTCGACTCTAACTATAAATCCTTCACCATTGACGGGATTGACATTAAAGTGGCCAATGTCACCAAAACTCTAGGTATCTACCTAGATTCCACATTGTCCCTCGTTCGACAAACTAATGCAGTTGTCTCTGCTTCCGCTTACACCTGCAAATTGATCACAGCCTGCAGACCATTCCTGGCGCCGGACAACTGCCTGACCCTCGCGAGAACCCTCATCCTGTCCAAAATCGACTATTGTAACGCCCTCTACCTTGGGACTAGCCAAAGAAATCTGGACAAACTCCAGGTCACGCAAAACAACGCCATAAGGGCAGCACTCAACATACCGAGACAAAACCACATTTCCAACTTTAGACGCAACATTCAATGGTTACCTATTTCCCATCGCATATCACTCAAATCACTTGTGCTCACACACAAGGCTCAGAACAATGCAGCTCCTGCTTACTTAGTATCACGCTTCTCGCAACACACAGCCACTAGACCCTTGAGATCCGCCCAGATGTACACCCTGGACATCCCCAGATTCAAACTACGCTCGGCGGGAGGGTCGAGTTTTCCTGTCCTTGCTGCCATGCTATGGAACTCACTTCCCAATGCCCTCAGGAACATTCCGCACTGCCTCGAATTTAAAGCCAAAGCTAAACTTTGGCTACGGGAACAAGATATCCCACTTTCCACCCCTGTATCCTGCAGCGGTTAGTGTTTGTCTCTGCACGACGTCCGCACTTTGTCACTCCGGCTCTTACACTGGCCTAACGCGTTTAGGTTCGCCTGCCGGGCGACTCTAATGTAATTCAAACGGATCTAATGTATACTTTATTGCTACCTGCAATTGCTCACAGCTTGTACCCTTCTACTGTAACCGGGTGCTGCTACTTTGCTGTTAATATCTATGTTAATATCACCTGTAACAGTATACTGTATCACCCCTGCTGCAACTTGTAACCTCCTTCTGTAACCTGTAACTTCCTCCTAAACATGCGCCCGCAAGCCTCTGGGCAAGGTGCGCAATATAAATAAATAAATACAAATACAAGATATGAGCCATATCGCTGTCGGCCAGTCCAGCTCAGGTGGGGATTGGGCCTGTAGAACAAGGACAGATATGAACCGTATCGCTGTAGGCCAGCCCAACTCAGGTGGGGATTGGGCCTGTAGAACAAGGACAGATATGAACCGTATCGCTGTAGGCCTGTCCAGCTCAGGTGGGGATTGGCCCTGTACAACAAGGACGGATATGAGCCATATTGCTGTAGGCCTGTCCAGCTCAGGTGGGGATTGGCCCTGTGCAACAAGGACGGATATGAATCGTATCGCTGTAAGCCAGCCCAAATCAGGGGGGGATTGGCCCTGTAGAAACAAGGACGGATATGAGCTGTATCGCTGTAGGCCAGCCCAGCTCAGGTGGGGATTGGCCCTGTAGAACAAGGACGGATATCAACCGTATCGCTGTAGGCCAGCCCAACTCAGTTGGGGATTGGCCCTGTAGAAACAAGGACGGATATGAGCCGTATCGCTGTAGGCTAGCCCAGCGCAAGTGGCGATTGGCCCTGTAGAACAAGGACGGATATGAACCGGATCGCTGTAGGCCAGCAAAGCTCAGGTGGGGATTGGCTCTGTAGAACAAACTGTCACTTATGGCTTCCCACTTGCGAAACACAATAAAACATAGTCCTCCATTCAAACTAATGTGCAAGGCAAAGTTAAAGTTAGTTACAGGAAACATTTCTGCTAGCAGTATAAGGGTATTGCATGTATTGTCTTTTAATGAGCCATTCGTGGTTCTCCATGAGCCATTTGCCCATATTTACTTTTTCATTTTAATTAAAGCTATTTCCAATGTTTGTATCCATTGGCCTTTGCTTTTATCCACTCTTCCTGAATCCATAATATTGTGTTGTATTGTACTGGGTGTCAATTCCCCTTAGAGACATGTTGGTGCTAAAGAGGAGATGCAAAGGCAGCAGAAATCACCAGGTGACTACATGTGCTCGAAATTAAGAGAGATGTACCTTGACAAGAAAGAATTGAAGCTTTAAGGAGAGTTAGGAGACTAGCATCTGTCTGGCGGTAAAAAAAGCTGGTAGCTGATTGCCCGTTTATGTGGCAAGAATTGAAAAAGAACAAGCGCCAGGCCTAGCTCTTCTGTAGCCAGGTGCCAACACCTGTATGCTTTTGTTCAAAGAGGACAGCTGGGCAGCTTCAGACTGAGCCTCTGTGGTAGAAAACAAGATCTACAGTTGCAACGAGATTGTGTTGCAACGGCAAGGCTTTGAAGCCAAGGACAGCAGCCCATGCCTTGTGGGATATGACCAAACACCACAGGGGTTAAGCAACAGCCTGGCCCCCACATTGTGAATCGACTGCAGGTGTGGGGTTAATTTGGTCGAGCGGCCTTAATAGATAATGGGATAGAAATCTGGACGAGATGACACATCTGCTATCCACCATTACACGGTGAGAGCAGGTCAAGGTGGAGTAGATTTGTTCGTCCATTTAAATGAAAGGAGGATTTGGGGATTGGCAAGGCAATCATTTCAAGATTACTAATGATTGATGCAAGGGATGCAAGGGAAGGGATGGGCCCAAAGTCAGAAGGAAGAGTGTCATTGGTTTAAGATGGTCTTAACCGCAAAGCGGTTGTTCTTAAAATAGTTGTGCTCCATCCACTGCTTTATGGAGAAAAGGCAACTGCTCACTGTATAGAGGTCACACCTCTCTTACCATCCAGCTTCTTCATAATCTGGGTATCGTAGGCATAATTATAGAATATAAGCACATTTTGCCAGATAAAGTCAGCGGGAGGCTGGATAAATGGAATAAAAACGAAGGGCGGCCTTCACCTGTGCAGCAGTCCCTTAATAGGTTGGGTTGTCAATAGAGCATTATGATGCATGGCCAAAGCAAGACATACGGTTATGCAATCAATGATGTGTTTAATCTTTAAATCCTGGGGCAGGTGCAAAATAAACAATCCCGCAAAGGATTGTTTCCTTCAGTTGCATTTGGCACCAGAATGCTGAGAGTACTACCAGGTAAACTCAGGCCTCCCTCAATAAGAGCTAAAGTGGCTATTGGGGTCCTGTACAGGATTCTTCTAATTGCGGAAATGAGCAAGGCAGCCATGCGTAGGTCTGTGAATTCCTTTATCAGGCGCAACTCTGCTGATTTGGAAGCCAGAGTTGATGCACAAAAGAGCAAATCTGGGAATTTATTTTTGTTAAAGGTACATTATGATCAAGACAAAATGATGGACAAGGAATTGTTACTTAGCTGTACTGCTAGTCTTATATAATGAATACATTCATTGTGATTCAGCTCAGTCACTGTAATACTGGGGTAATATGGCCCGAGGTGGTGGGCAAACTCTTTCGGTAACGGCCCGCTGCTCAAGTTAAAGGGGTGAGCGAAGCGAGGGTCCCTTAATGAGGGCAGTGGTGCCGTTACCGACAAGGTCGGCCCACTGCTGAGAGGCATAGTGCCTTTAGCACCTGTGTAGTTGTAATGGTGTGTCTTTTTTAAATAAATAAATAAGAAGCGTACCTCCGCTGCGCAGCTCGGCGCGCGGTTCCCAAGTCCATTTTCAAGGTAGTGCTCGGGACGCAGGCTTGTACCAGATAATACAGCCCGCTTTTCAAGCACCCTGATTGGCCAGCTCTAAATATTATTCCTGCCCTCGGGAGAATTAGCTGACTGCAGTGTACCTTGGGGAGATGCGCGGCTAGCAGCCTTGCAATGAACTGCTGTTTCACAGCACTCTATGGGTATGTTTTCCACACCAAAAAACTGACAGTGACGTTTTCTATTTGTGCTCTTTATATTTTGTTCTAAATTGTATGCATTGAGTTCTGGGATCCTCCTGGAATATCCCTCAAATGGAAGTGACAATAGTGATAGCGCCAATGTAGACAATTGGCTACCCCAAAAGTGAATGTCCACTGCACTGTCTTGGTCTATCTTTTGTTCTCCATTGTCCGCCTCCACCACCAGTTGGGTCTCATCACCATATAGTAGGAATTCAAGGGTGTGTGATCAGATGACCCAAGCCAGCAAATCCATGCAGAGTGAATAGAAGAGAGTGCTAATCACTTAAGAGCATGCTGGACCCTCTGTCGAGAAGGGTTCCCCTAATTCAAAAGTGATGCACACTATTCCTATCAGGTTTGTTAAGTAACTGCTGATGGTCCATTATTTCGAAGACAGCCTACTCTAAAATTGAGAATAGCCCCCTCTTTTTCTGGCCCACAGGGAATTTCCAGTATATCCATATCCGCAGGGTCTGATAACCACAATCTGGACTGTTAATTGGGCATAGACATCTGCTTTCAATGTGGCTTTGCAGTTAAAATTACACTTCCCTGACCTGTGCATTCCTTTATATAGCCCCATCTACAATTCCTCTAATACCCCTTGGATCCCTCCCCCTGAGCTCCCAATGAGCCAAGAACTAGGTACAGGAAATATGTTTAGATTTATTTGGATTCAATGTTACGAAACTCGCACTGAAATGTCAAACACCACTTTATCTGTGGCACAATACAATACACGTCTCTCAATATAAATAAAACACAAAAGTGAGTGGAAAAGAATACAAATGCCAATTATTTACTTTTTCTACAAATTACACTTCAAGAAATAATTAGCGGCGGTCAGTGAACACATTGACAGATGTAATGCTGTGCAATTTCGATTTTCCTGAGCGCTTAGAAGGCAAGCAATTAATTTTTTAATACATTTGTGGAAATGCATATGGCAATTATTATTTCATCCACACATTTGCTTTAAAATAAACACAGTGATATAGCAATTTGTTTTTTAAACGCCCCCTACTATGGTCTGGGTTGGGGAAGTCTGACAGAAAAATTGGAATGATTTGGGAACTTTGGACTTTAGTCCCCTCTCCAATGAAATGTTTTGTTGGGGAAGATGGATGGTAAAAACTGGGATTATTTGAGAATTTATGATTTTCAGCCCCCTCCCCCCTACTTAAAGGCCTGTGCTACCCTCCAACACACACTGCTGGTCACACCTTGGATGCTTTCATCTCCACAGACATCCCATCTCTATTCCTCTCACTACCTCACTCTCGTGGACTGATCATTCTCTTCTCTCTTCTCACGGGAAGCTCTCTTCTCCTTTAGCAATGGCACACCCTACACCACCTCCTGCCTTCAAGGTCATCCTACCCATGAAAAGAGTGTCAGTGGCTGCCTTTACCTCTACCTACTCTCCTGCTTCTACTCCTGCAGCTGACACCCACCATGACACAGCCCTCTCCAACTTTCATCATTCCATCTCCAACACTCTTGACATTCCTGCCCCTGCCAGGAGGGTCCGACTGAAGCCTGTCAAAAAGTGCATCTCTTAGTAGGACTCCGATCTGGCTGACCTTAAACGCAAGTGCAGAGCAGCAGAACAGAAATGGGGATCTTCAGAAGCACCCTAAGACAAACTGGCCTGCTGCCTTAATCAAAGGCAATACAGACTCTGCATCTGCTCCAAGAAAAGAGTCTACATTCAAGCCTGCATCTCTACGGCATCTAACAACACAGCCAAACTCTTCAAAGTCTGCAAGGAACTGGCCAACCCTACCGCAGCCAAATCCTCTACTACACCTACCCAGGCCCTTTGCTCGGCCCTTGCTGCACACTTCACCACCAAAAGACAGGACATCCTGTCCTCTCTCTCTCTGCTCCCCCCTACACCAACATCTCTTGGGCCCCTTTCAGCCATCCTCACCTCTCCCCTCTTCTCTCCTCCCTCTCCACTGTCACACCCAATGAGGACTCTAGACAAGTCTGGCCTATGAAAGCCTCCTCCAAACAGGTGGACCCTTGCCACTCCAAAACCATTAAAGACAATATTGACACACACTGCTCAAGCCTTGGCTGACCTCTGCAACCTCTCTTTCACCACTGGAGTTTTCCCCTCTCCACTCAAGCACTTCTGTGTGCACCCTCTGCTCAAAAAACCCTCTGCCGACCCGTCCATTCTGGCAAACTATTGCCCGATCTTAATCACCCCTTTCCCGGGAAAACTCCTGGAGAAGCTGGCTATCACTCAACTTCCCTTCGATACTGAATCTGTTGGTTGTCTCCATGACCGTCAGTTTGGCTTTAGAGCAACCAGAGGCACGGAAACTGCTCTTCTGAACACCCGCGAAGACCTGCTCTGATATCTTGATTCCAACTCTCTCTCTGTCCTCATTCTTCTCGACCTCTCTTCTACTACATCCTGTTCACCCATCTCCATGATACCCTGGACATCACAGATCAGGTCCTGGCGTGGCTCGCCCCCTTTCTCACTGACCGGCTCTCCCAGGTGGAACTCGGGCCCTTTCTCTCCTCTACCACGTTCTCTCCTTGTGGTGTCTCCCAAGGATATAACCTTTCCCCCTTGTTTTTCAATATTGATATGGAACCCTTGGCCCACAGGATTTCTAGCTTTACCTCTAACTTTCAGTGTTATGCGGATGACATGCAGCTCTCTTTCAGGCTACCCTCTGCCTCCTCCTCACTCATCTCTGACTGTCTATATGCAATCCAGGCTTGGTGTGCTGCTAATGATCTATGCCTGAATGCCATTAGTGCAGAGATCGTTGCCAGTGGGACCCCTGCTCCTGCTTTCCCACTTTCTCACTGTCCTGCTTCCCTTGGCCCTGCGCCGTCACCTACCAATGAGGTAAAAAATCTTGGGGTCATCGTCAACTCCACTCTCTCCTTCCCTTCTCATAACTCAGACATCTCCAAAAAGTCCACTAATCAACTGCACCTCATCAGAGGTACTCTACCTTTTCTCACTTTCCCACAAAGGCTCATCACCTCGAGAGCCCTGGTTCTCTCTAGGATGGACTATTGCAACAGCCCCTTTCTCAATTTTCCTACTTCTACTCTCCGTCCTCTACAACTCATCCAGAACAGAACCGCAAGACTTATCCTTGGCCTCAAGCCCTGGGATTGCATCTATCCGGCGCTGAAATCCCTCCACTGGCTCCCCGTGGCTGCAAGGATTACGTTCAAGACCCTCTGCATTATCCACAAGGCTTTCTGGGGCCGGGGCCCGCACTAGCTACAATGCTCTCTCCCTTAATACTCGCTCTCTAGAGTCCTCCGCTCTTCCTCCTCCAACTCTCTGCGGGTAAGCCGCTTTCACAAACAGAGATTTTGGGGTAGATCTTTATCCTGCGCAGGTGCCTCCCTTTGGAACAGCTTCCCTGCCTCTCTACGTCTTGAGCCTGCTCTCCTTAAGTTCTGGAAACTCCTCAAGACCTTCCTTTTCTCTTCCTCCTTCTCTCTCCCTCTCCCCTGCTAACCTCCTTTCTTTTCTCTCCACCCTCCTTCTCATCCCTAACTCTGTTCAGTTTTTGCAGACTGGTTCACCTCCAGAGCCTTACAGGTCCCAGTCCCCCGCTAGTCTTTGCACTTGACTCTGGGCTAATGCATTATGTTCAGCATTACTGCACTTTCAGCTTACGCACCATGAGTGTGGCAACCTTTCTGCACTTAAGCCAGGGCCCTGCTTGACCGGAATCTTTGTCTCCCCACCCTCACCCCCTTCACTGCACCTCTGTCTGTACGTATGCATGACCTAAATGTACTAGGACCAGTTAGTTTGTCTGTCCTGTCCCCCCATGCCATTTTTCCATTCCCCCCTCCCGAGCTTGGTCTCAACTGTGCTACTTCATGCACTTGCACTAGGAGAAATGCCATCAGGTCTAGTATGCTAGTTTTTCTGTTTAGCTCATTTGGAATCTTCAAGGCCTAAGAATGATTACTGTATTTCCTTGTTAGCATCCCGCCTTAAAGCGCTTTGAAGCACTTCACCTGTGTATAAGCACTAAATAAGTAAACAATAAATGTTTGTGAGCTTTAGTTTCAGATTTTAACAAAAATCACCCCATAGTGTTCCACCAAATGGGGAATCTATTAAAATAATCTTTTTACTTAAGTAGCCTACGGATCTACACAGTCCTCCCATCCCTGCCCACTATAAAGGGAAGGGATTTAAGACAAGCAGATCCCCCTACCTTTTGGTTTCCCAGGCTCAGTTCTACTTACATTGAAAGCCTCTGTTTAAAGTTCAGCAAAGCCAGCTGCATGTCAGGATACTCTGGAAATATAGAGCAGGGGTCTGCTCACTCCACTCTAAAGGATTGCCTGCCACGCTCCACCATAGAACCCAGTCAGCTTTTAGGCCTTCCTAGAAATAGACAGCTCCACCTAGATGCACTCTCAGCAATCTCCTCTGGCGTTTCCTTGCAGCTGTCAGATGGTAAGTTTCAGCAGCCCTCCTGATGGTACATTTCCACAATTCTATCCTCTTAGTGCAGTCCCACTTATATAGCAGCGATGACACGCTCAATTTTACAATCTTGGGGAAGTACCCTACAAGAGTTCTTGCAGCTAGGATTGGAAAATTTCCCCTTTTCTCTACTTCCAATTCCAGCCTCCCTCTCAGGATTGGTTTAGGGGTCTGGAGCAACATATGGCAAATCCCATTTGCAATCCCCATTTGTTCTTATGACACATTTTGGCAAAAATCTATTCATGTGGCAATATTTCATAATTTTACTCGCAACTGCCATAATATATATTTTCTGATTCAGCTAATCATGGGGAATTAAAATAAGCCAGGACCGCACCATTTTGCACAGTTGAATTTTCAGAAAATGCAGAATCATTAGAAAAATGCAATTCATTCCCCATATTCCTAATTTTTCCCCCACCCGTTCACCAACTCCCAAATGTGGAAAATTTTCAAACCTGCCAGAAACCCATTTTTGATGGTCATTGCAGTTCCTTGAGTCATAAAAGAGACCACATAGATAAAGAAAAGGTGACTTATGGTTGCTGGGAAAAAGGCATAAATGATAATAGTACTTTTAAATTAATAGTACATCTTCATGTGGGACAAATCCTGCCTTCAGGCCATTTGTTCTCTTAGTCTCGCCTGTATTTAGTATTTAGTTTATTTGTATTGCGCGCCTGACCCTGAGTCATCTGGGCGCATTTCTTGGTACACAGGTTACAGATAACAAAGAATTGCATGGTAGTATATGTATAGTACATGACAAAGTACCACGAGGCAAATGCAGCTCAATCACAAGAAAGAGGTAACATAGGAAACAATGAAAAAATTACAGACAAGTATACAGACTATTCACAAGATATACACAAGAATACGAAGGTTATGCAATAGATTTACATACATATTAAAGGTATAGGCCCAAATTACGGGTAACCAAATTAGGGCCCATGCTAGCGGTAGGTGTGGGTTGTTATAGATATGTGGGGGCTTGATCTTGTGCAAAGAGCCAGGTTTTGGCTTTGCTCTTAAAAGAATGATAAGACAGTTCATCTCTGAGTGGGTTTGGAAGTGTGTTCATAGTTTGGCAGAGAGGACTGGGAAGCTAGACCAACCAGCTTTCTGCAGCTTAAATCTGGACGTGGCCAATGAGTGGGCTTGGGCAGATCTAAGAGGGCAGATAGAGGTGTGGGGGGGTAAAGCGGTTGGCTAGATATACAGGGGCATGGTTGGACTGGCACTTATGTAAGTGCAAGGGTTTTGAGGGATAGTCTGTGTGTCACAGGGAGCCCGTGTGGGCTGCGCCTGGTGTCAGAGATAGGACCTTTTCTGGGAATATTGAGAGCCGCCCTGATGGCATTATTCTGTTAATGTTCCTTTGACTAGTCCCTAAGTAAAGGGCATTACAGTAATCAATTTTAGCCATAATGAGCGCTCTGGCAAGGATAATGCAGTTAGCAGCAGTGAGGAAGGGTCTGCATGCAGTGATGAGTTTGCATGTATAAACTGAAGCCAAGATCACAGCGTTGGTTTGTCTCATGAGAGATAAGGTAGAATCGAGATAGATACCTAGATTTTTTGTGTCATTGGATACCTTGATGGTATTGCCTTCAATAACAAATGATTTGAAGGCTGAGTCCAATTTCTTGAGTCTGAGGTGGGAACCTAAAATAAGTAACTCAGTCTTTTCATCATTTAAACAGAGCCCATGATGCACCATCCAGGCCTGAATTACTAGATAAACATTGTTGAGGGCTTTCGAGTCAATCACGTAGTCACCGGTGATAGGGATGAGAATCTGTCATGACCACGGGCCCAAGAACACAAAAACCACACCATCTAGTGACGGGGGCAATGGGTCACTTGACTCACTTATGTCCCTTTGGGACTCATAAACACAGGGGCCCTGGCTGGACTCAGTCCTGGTGCCTTTGGCGCGAGGCTCATATAGAGATGTGAGCAGGAACACTTTATTTCAGTGCAGGGGGGCTTTTATTTTACTTTAGTGCACACTTTATTTCAGTGCAGGTGTGCTTTTATTTTACTTCAGTGCTGGAGTGCTTTTATTTTACAAGAACTTTCCAGGTGCTGAAATCCGCCTTTATTCCAGAGAACATCCCCATGTACTGACTCATCGGATGTGGCTCCGTAGGTCTGGTCTTCAGGTGCTGACTCATCAGGTTTGGCAGGGCGTGGCAGCAGGGAGGCCAGAGCTACTGGGCGTGGCCAGGAACAAGACTATATAAACCCACCGCTCCCTCAAGCAGACGCTTTGCATTCCTTTGCACCTCCGTGCAATGTGACGTTCACGGCCGCCTGGACCAGCTATTTACCTTGTGATCCTGCAACAACAGCATCCTTACCTGGACCCTGGCTCGCATCTCACGGCAACGCTCCAGCTTCTTGGCAGATTCCGAATCGACGCAGCAGCACCTGCGCTCTCTGTCCCACAAAGCCGAAATCCTGAAACGAGAAAAGAAGACAAGGTTAGAACTCCTGAAAACACCCAGCCCAGGGTCGCGCCGCATTTAAAACCCAATGCACATCCTAAGGCACCATTTAAGGCTACTTACCAGCTGTCGGATCATCTCAGCCCCACTCATCCGTACCGCCGGCTCCGCTTCTTGTAACGCAGCTACCGCCGGCACCGCTACACCACCTGCAAGGGGAGAGAGCAGAGAAAAGAGACATTACATACAATGGACAGAGAACAAACTTTACAAATACTATTACAACAGTCAGAAATCAAGCGGGCAAGTGGAAACAAGGGAAACACTTACCTACAAGAGAAGATGACTAGTTGCAGGTTTTTCTGGTCTTCCACGAAAAGGGACCAGTGAAGGAACTCGGTTCACTTCAACAAGCACCCCTGCCAGAAGCAGCAGGATGGAGAGCTCATCATCATCATTCAGCAGGTGAGCCTCAAGAGTAGTGCAACCCCAGGGAAGCCACATCCAGGGAGAAGAGGTCTGGAGAAGGGGTCAGGGACCACAGGCTGCATACTCATATGACCCCCCTTATATTCACGCAGGAGCCACACTGCTCATCACTGCAGTTCCCCACACAGATGCAGTGGGAGGAACAGACAAGAGGAGTTTAATTCCTGGGAGGGCTGCGACCGTGCCCCAACACCTCCGCAGAGACTAGGTGAGCATACCAGAACGTGAAGCCTCCTACGAATCTCTGCCTGGGCATTATGGAAACTTCAGAAACAGACCAGTTGGCCCAGTTACTGGGAGAGTTACATGCTGAAGTTCATGCCTCAAGACAGGAAACCAGTGCCTTAAGGAGGGACCTTATTGTGAATCGAGAATGCACAGACGATTTAACAAGGCAGATGCTCCAAGCACAGGCTAGCCAAGCCCCATTACCGGGGCTGGCCCACCCTATTCCGCCACCACAGTCAACGCCAACACTGGTATAGGTGGTTTTTCCAGGGGCGGTTCCCTTAGCTCTGCCCAAACGCTTCACTGGTGATCCAAATAAGTACGCTGTATTCATGAATCAATGCCGGCTTCATTTCCTTTGCAGACCTGGGGCCTTCCCTAATGATAAATCTAGGGTGGCATTTGTACTTTCATATTTAGGAGGAAGTGCAGCGGACTGGTCTATACCCTTGGTAATTCAAGATGACCCCTTGCTTCGGGACTTTGGGGCTTTTCAGCGTGAAATGGAGAAATTATTTGCACGGCATGCCCAAGGTCAGGCTCTGGACAACAAATTATTGTCACTCCGGGAGGGTAACCAAGATTTGTTAACCTACATTGCCTCCTTCAACCGTCTTATAGTCCAAACAAATTGGCTAGAGGGAAAAAGAACTAGCTCTTTCACTGTGGGTTACAAGGGGAGCTAAAGGACATTCTAGCCCAAGTAGTAAAACCCCTGGAGGGGTGTGCTGAATATATTGACCTAACAGTTCAACTCGATCCTAGATTGCAGAATCAGAAAATGGATAGAGCCAGAGCTGAAGGGCGGTCGGTCTATGTGCGACCCTGTGAGTATCAGGCCAAGCCGCATAACCGGTCAGAACCAATGCAGAATGGGGGGCTTGTGGAGCCCTCTCACCAAGGCGGAAAGAGAAAAAAGAAGACAGCAACAGCTCTGCTTGTATTGTGGCAAAGCAGTACACTTTTTCTGAAACCACCCAGGAGAACAGTCGGAGCAACTGACAAGAGTGAAGAAGAAAACCTGGACTCGGGGAAACTCCAACACCCGGCAAGCGTAGGGGTCCACTTGTGGAGCAGTGAAAAGGAACCAATACAGACCTCACACGAGTCATCCCTGTGCTCTTGGTAGAACACAAAAACCCATCGAAAATGCATGCTTTAGAAGCATATATTGACAGTGGAGCTGTGGGGAATTACATTGAACAAGATTTGACTATCTGGATTCGTCTTCCTCTCTGACAGAAGCAGAGATCGGAAAATGTTACAGCGGTTGATGGATCTCAGTTTTCATCTGGCCCAGTGACGCATTATACAGAAAACGTTATGCTTCTGTGTCAAGGAGGTCACCAAGAGGACATCACCTTCGATCTCATTGGCGCTCCTCAGTTCCAAATGATATTAGGGATGCCTTGGCTGGAAACCCATAATCCCAAGATCGACTGGCATAAAAGAGTTCTGACTTTTCCCCCAGACTGTGCTAACACCTGTTTCAACAAAGAGTGCTTAGTGAAAGATCACACTAAACCAAGTTCAAAGAAAGGAATCGTATTAGGCCGCACCAGTTCTTTACCCTCTGAATACCTGGATTACCAACATGTATTTCAAAAGGAGCAAGCAAATACCTTACCCCCGAACAGAACGTACGACTGCCAAATTGATCTTGTACCCGGAGCCCAGATTCCTTGCAGTTGGATTTACGCCCTAACGGAGCAAGAAAACCAACATTTAAAAAGATTCTTGGATCAGTATTTAGCCAACGGCTTCATTCGCCCATCAAAATCCCCTGCTTCCGCGGCCTTATTTTTCGCGCCTAAGAAAGAGGCAGACCTGAGAACTTGCATTGACTATAGAGCCCTCAATCAGATCACGGTAAAAAAACGGTCCCCGTTGCCACTCATTCCAGAACTTCTGGATCAAGTAAAAAAAAGTGCAAATTTATACCAAATTGGATTTACGAGGGGCCTACCATCTGGTAAGAGTAAAAAAGGGGGATGAGTGGAAGACAGCCTTTCACACAAAAGGTGGCCTTTACGAACATCAGGTTATGCCCTTTGGGCTATGTAAAGCTCCCGCAGCGTTCCAATATTTTATGAACGATGTGCTCCGTGAACTATTGGACATGTGCACACTCGTCTATATCGATGACATCCTCATGTACTCAACCACCAAGGAGGATCATGTCAGACATGTCGAGGCTCTTTTAGAAAGACTTTGAAAACATCGGCTGTACGCCAAGTTGGAGAAATTCTTTTTTCACGTGACAGAGATTGAATTCCTCGGGTTTATACTCACACCTCGAGGGGTACACATGACACGCACAAAGTAGATACCATTCTCCAATGGCCCTCACCAACTTCCACGAAAGGTGTACAAAGTGTGCTTGGGTTCACAAATTTTTATTGTTGGTTCATCCCAGGATTCTCCCAGATTGTTGACCCCATCGCATCCCAGCTGCGAAAGAACAAACGATTTCAGTGGACCACAGAAGCAGAAGAAGCCTTCCAGACCCTAAAACGAGCATTCACATCAGCACCCATTTTACGGCATCCCTGACCCGAATTGACAGACGTCGTCGAAACCGATGCTTCCAACGTAACAATGGGAGCGGTTTTGTCTCAGCGAGATCCCGAAACAGGACAATTACATCCAGTGGCTTTCTGGTCTCGTAAGTTAGTTCTCCGCTCCCAAATTGAACTATGTGATCACAGATAAAGAACTGTTAGCAATAAAAGCGTGATTCAAGGCATGGAGGCTTTACCTTCTTGGAGCCAGGCACACAGTCACCATCATTACGGACCATTGTAACCTACAATATCTGAAAACCACAAAAGCCCAATCATCACGTCAACTCCACTGGGCTCTCCTTTTTGTGGAATATGACTTTGTCATTACCTACAGCCCTGCAGTACGCAATGGAAAAGCGGACACCCTATCGCGAAAGAGCGAAGACGAAAAGGCGTTCACCACACCAGACCCTGTGGCAATCATTCCTGAAGAACGAATCCTGAACACGATTGCAGCAACTGCCACTTTGGACGACCTAAAAATTGACCTTCAACACTTGATGAACCAATCAGAACAGCAGAAATGGCTGTCAAGAGGAGACCAATACACTATCGTGAACAATCTACTGCACTTTCAAGGGAGACTCTACGTTCTGGATAAAGACCTGCAAAACCAAATTACAGCATACTACCATGACTCTTTAATAGAAGAACATCCAGGAATGGCTAAAACTCAAGCTAAGATAAAGAAAAATTACTGGTGGCCCACTTGGTGAAAAGATATTGCCCAGTTCATCGCGACCTGTGGTGTTTGTGCTCAGCACAAGTCTCAAAAGCAAAGTCCTGCCAGCCTTCTACATCCTTTGATGGTGCCCCTGGCGCTTTGGCATAAGCTGTCTATGGATTTTATTACTGATCTTCCCCCGTGCAACGGATACAACACCATCCTGGTCAATGTGGATCTGTTCTCTAAGATGGCCCATTTCATTCATCTAAAAGGGGTGCCGACGGCCTCTACTCTGGCCACCGTCATTTTGGAACAAATCGTCCGACCACACGTATTCCCATCAATATTGATATCAGACCGCGGAACTCAGTTTGTCTCAGCTCTCTGGAGGAGATGGTGCAGAATAGCCAAAATTGACCTTCGGTTGTCCACAAGTCATCACCCCCAAACCGATGGGCAGACCGAATGGACCAATCAAACTCTAGAGAAGTACTTAAGGTGCATGTTACAACAAACCGAAGATACCTGGAAGGACATACTCTAGTAGGCCGAATATGCATATAACAATTCCATTCACACCAGTACAGGACAAACGCCATTTTACACAGTATATGGTCGACATCCACAAACATCTGTCTTTGATTCGCTTGAAGCAGTGGAGATGCCAGCGGCAATGACCTTACATGAAACCATCACTCAAGTCCTTAAGCAGGCAGCAGAACATTTGACCAGAGCCAAAGAAAAGCAGAAATAGTTTGCAGACCAACACCGAAAGGAGGCTCCAAATTATCAGGTTGGGGACAAGGTTTGGTTAGCTTCCAAAAACATTTCTCTGAAGGGGCCACAAATCTTCCGTCCCAGGTACCTAGGACCCTATTCCATCAAAGCCATGATCAACCCTGCAGCCATGAAATTAGAGTTACCGGCCCACATGCGGATCCACCCGGTGTTTCATGTCTCCCTCCTAAAACCATTGAGACCAGGTACGCGGATCGATACTCCACCAGATCCCGAAATAGTTGAAGGAGAACCAGAATATGAAGTTAATAGAATCCTAGACTCTAAGATGGTCCGGTCCAAGCTATACTACCTTATAGACTGGAAAGGTTATGGACCCCAAGATCAGACCTGGGAACCCAGTGAACATGTCCACGCTCCACGATTAATCAGGCAGATCCACTGCAATGACCCCACTAAACCAGGGCCGGGGGGAATCCCCCCTTGAGAGGGGCCTTGAGGGGGAGTGCTGTCATGACCATGGGCCCTAGAACACAAAAACCACACCGTCTAGTGACGGGACAATGGGTCACTTGACTCACTTATGTCCCTTTGGGACTAATAAACACAGGGTCCCTGGCTGTACTCATATAGAGATGTGAGCAGGAACACTTTATTTCAGTGCAGGAGTGCTTTTATTTTACTTCAGTGCTGGAGGGCTTTTATTTTACAAGAACTTTCCAGGTGCTGAAAGCCTTTATTCCAGAGAACATCCCCATGTGCTGACTCATCGGGTGTGGCAGGGCGTGGCAGCAGGCAGGCCAGAGATACTGGGCGTGGCCAGGAACAAGACTATATAAACCCACCGATCCCTCAAGCAAACGCTTCGCGTTACTTTGCACCTCCGTGCAACGTGACGTTCACCGTCACCTGGACCAGCTACTTACCTCGTGATCCTGTAACAACAGCATCCTTACCTGGACCCTGGCTCGCATCTCACCGCAAATGCTCCATCTTCTGGGTAGATCCCGAATCGATGCTGCAGCACCTGCGCTCTCTGTCCCACGAAGCTGAAGTCCTGAAATGAGAAAAGAAGACAAGACAAGGTTAGAACTCCCGAAAACACCCAACCCAGGGTCGCGCCACATTTAAATCCCAGCGCGCAACTTAAGGCACCATTAAAGGCTACTTACCAGCTGTCGGACATCTCAGCCCCTCTCCTCCGTACCGTAGAGCAGAGGAAAGAGACATTACATACAAAGGACAGAGAACAAACTTACAATTACAACAGTCGGAAGACAAGCGGGCAAGTGAAAACAAGGGAAACACTTACCTACAAGAGAAGTGGACTAGTCACAGCTGGCCTGGACTTCCACGAAAAGGGACCAGTGAAGGAGCTTGGTTCCCTTCAATAAGCACCTCTGCCAGAAGCAGCAGGACGGAGAGCTCATCATCATCATTCAGCAGGTGAGCCTCAAGAGTAGTGCAACCCCAGGGAAGCCACATCCAGGGAGAAGAGGTCTGGAGAAGGGGTCAGGGACCACAGGCTGCATACTCATGCGACCCCCCCTTATATTCACGTAGGAACCGCACTGCTCATCACCACAGTTCCCCACACAGACACAGAGGGAGGAACAGACAAGAGGAGTTTCATTCCTGGGAGGGCAGCGACCGTGCCCCAACACCTCTGCAGAGACCAGGTGAGCATAACAAAATCTGGGTGTCATCTGCGTAATTGGTATAGGTGACACCCACATAGTCAAGTGGCTTCGTGAACACGTTACACAGTGTGGGTGAAACACCATACCTTTGCGGGACCCCACACGGGACTAGCGACGATTCAGCAGAAGCAGATGGGGAAAAGACCCTCATGGTTCTGTTTGCCAGAAAGGATCTGATCCAGAAGGTGGCTTCGTCAGAGGAATGGGCAGCAATTTTAAGGTGGTTGCAGAGAATCTGGTGGTTGACCAAATCAAATGCTGCCGACAGGTCAAGCAACAGTAAAAGGGCCAACTTTCCATTGTCTTTCAGGTCTTCGATTTGCGTTTTTAAATCAATGACAGCAGTTTCTGTTCCGTGCCGAGGTCGGAAGCCAGATTGTCAGAGGCCAAGGAGTTTATTGGATTCTAAATAATCCTGGATTAGTAAGTAGGTGGCGCGGTCCAAGATTTTCAGTACACCGTGGTAATAGGTCTGTAGTTGGAAGGGTTGCTCGGAGCTCAGGTAGGTTCTTTTTATTAATGGGATGACCCACACATCCATAAGGTCATCAGAGACAGTGCCAGATTTGAAAGAAGCGTTAATAAAGGTGGTGATGAAAGCGGCTAAATCATGGGCAGCCCCCTTGAGTCACCTTGACAGCGAGATGGTGTAAGTTTTTTAATGATGTTTTCCACTTCCACAATGCACAGAGGTGAGACGCTGAATGGTTTGAATGAGTGTGCAGTTGGGGTAGTTTTGTTAGAGGAGGTGTTGAGTAGCGAATCCATGAGTAGGCTACATTTTTTTTACATTGATTTTTTGTTTGCAGTGTGGAGATTTTATCAAGGAGTGCTTTTTGAATATTAGTACAAAATGTGGTGTCAGAGTTGCAGTTGTCGAGAGGGCGACGGGAGATTCAAGTTTTTAAGAATTTTGAAGAGCTCTTTAGTGTTAGATTTTGGCTGCAGGATACGTTTGTTGTAAGTGTCTTTTTTTGCTAGGAATATTGCTTCTTTGTAATTGGAAGAAGCTAAACTCAGAGAACTTTTGTTGGCATCCGTAGGAAGACTTTTCCAGTGTGCCTCAGCATTTCTTTTGGCTTTGCTTAACTCTCTCAGGTGTGGTGTGAACCACGAGTTAAGATGAGCACGAGGTTTCGGTTTCCGTAGTTACAGAAATCTGGTTCCGTGTAGCCAGAGTTCTTTTTCTTCAATGTTTGTGTTGGAAGTTTGCTGTTTGAAGTTGGAGATTCAGCCTCTCTGAATTGTAGCATCCCGTATTCACACATTGTGTCTACATTCTGGTCATGTTCCAGCCAAGGCCAGTTGTCTCTGCACAGAGCCCAGCCTTCAGGAACAACACCTTTCAAGAAGGCCACATTGTATGGCGGTTGTAAAAACTAGGGTGTCAGCCTTCCAGTGGGGGAGTCCTTTGTGACACGTGTCCCACAGCCAGAAAAAGGGTTTGGCCTACAGAAACTTTTCCATGGAAAACAAAGTGGGCTTTTCTTTTCAAATGTCTGCTGATGTTCTGCATGCAAAACATAATATACATAGCTTTTTGTCAACACGCACCATGTGTTTCTCCCTGTTAGTAGTGGTACATTTTTCACATTTAAACTGCAAACACACATGCAAAGCCATTTTTGTGTCAGTGTTTAAAAATCCTATTTTTCATGTGAAAGGGACCTTTGATTTTCTACTTGCTTTGTGCATTAAAATACTGCTTTTCCTTTGGTAATGACTGGTCAGCCTTTTCCATGTGGGCCCTTCAGTTTTAACTTCAACAAAACACATGCAAAGCTGTTTTTGGGTCAATGTTTAAAAATCCTGTTTTTCATGTGAAAGCGACCTTCAGTTTGGAGCCTTTGAATGCACCCCACAGATCTAAGTAATTTCCTCCATTGTACCACACCCTGAAGCACAGTGTCCTATTGCCATAACAGCTGTGCTCTGTGAGCTATCTAGAACTCTTATGCAGAATGCACGTGCCCAGCCCTTTTAAGGGAAGCCCAGTCCCAAACGTCTGTTGTTATATTTGGCAGGTTTGCCCTACAAAACACATTATGCCATTAAAAAGGTATGTTGAGTGCCCTTCTAAATTGTAAAATGCCCTACCTTTTAAAATTTCTTGTCAGATCTGAGTGGCTTTAGTGGGGTGGTTAGAGAGCCATCGGGCAGTTGTATCCTGCACTCTGGTGGTCCTTATGGCCTCAGCGTACCAGCCACATTTTACTCCTTAAAAATAGCTAATACTACCAGCAAAGAAATAGGAAGCAAGCAACACCTCTGAGCTTGCCCACTGCTTCCACCCACCTGATTTAGGGTCAGATCAGTGCTATCAGCAGAGTAGCGCCACGGAAGGTAGCTCTAATATCAATGATCGACCTGAAAAAGTAATTGAAGATAATAATGCACCCTTTAGTATGCATGACGTACTATGTACATTGCAGTATGATATACAAAACAATATCTGTTTTAATGCTGAGATATACGTCTAGAAACTATACATTCTGCATGGGAATTTCTTTTTGACTTCAAGGTAAAATCGGTTTCCTCCCAAGTTATGGAGAACAGAAAAACTTCAATATGAAATCTGGAGCCTTTTTTGCATAGTACTCCGAGAGGATAAATTGCTGTGCAGAACACTCTTCTTTTGCGACGCAGTTGGTAACTTGATGCATATTCAAATTAGAAAATATGGCTTATGACTTTTTTTATAGATCACTTATCTGTGAGTACTTGTTATGCAGAATCACATGCAGTACCCTTTGGGAGCACTACATGCAATTAAGACTACAAGTGTTA
Source organism: Ambystoma mexicanum (assembly GCF_040938575.1). Taxonomy (NCBI): domain Eukaryota; kingdom Metazoa; phylum Chordata; class Amphibia; order Caudata; family Ambystomatidae; genus Ambystoma; species Ambystoma mexicanum. Next base: position 434,735,909 of record NC_090921.1, on the reverse strand, counting down.
GTACAGTTTCACCTTTGGTACAAGCCCGTACTACACATATATGTGGTAGCACTGGCTGAGCAGCCAGACCTATCTCAAGAGTTGAGTGAGTAGTAGAACAAGTTACATAAAGGACCAACCACCAATACAGTGATTCAAATATACACTTACTCAAGGTTTCTTGGTAAAAGAATATACATTTATTTACACAGACAGTTTGAAAACATTACACTAGTAATAGCAGCTCAATTACACAACTAATATACTACAAATACACCACCAATACGTTACTGAGCAAGTCCTGAAGTGGGAGCAAAATGGCACTTCAGATACTTAATAAAGGGGTAAAAAGACATGTTTATAAGAATAGACAGCTCAAATATGTTCATAGGCAGGGCAAGGGTTTCAGTAAACGAAAACCAGCAATTCAGTTCATAGGCCTGGGCCAAAGTCAATGGTTCAGTGTCTTTGTATAGGATAGCACAGTCCTGGTAGTAAACGGTTAAGTCTTTTCCACGGACTGTAGAAGGATTTGGCTAGGTGAAAAGTTTGACAAATGTTTAGGGAAGGAGAAGCCTTCGAAGTTGAGAAGGTTTCCACGAACTTTCGCAATGGCCGAAAAGAATTCCGGACCACGTTTGCACAGTACCTTGTAAGTGAAGAAGAGCTGTTGCTGAGGCAGTTGTTCCTGGCAGTTCGAGCAGATCTCGCTGTTCCTGAGCTTCAGTCATGGGGACAAGAAGGAGGATGTCGGGAGGTTCCTGCACTGCCCAGGGATGAGGCCACAAGCTTAGGAAAACGTTGGTTTTAGGTGTGAGTGCCTTAAAGTCCAAAACTGGTATACTTCCCACTCGCTATCCGGTTTTCCACAGCACTCTGCAGAAAATTCTACCGGGAGGGGACGGTGTCCAGGCGGTTTACGAGTTGGTTGTTCCCACCAAACTCAAGGGAAGAAGTTAAACTTGAAGGGCTTCTCTGTCGATGGAGTTTCAGGCAATTCGGACCTGCAGCAGGCAGGGCTTCACAGGTCGTCCAGGAGTTGCAGCAGTCCTCTTCCTTCAGCTCGTCTTCGGTTCTTTCATTCCAGTGGTCGACCCTGCTTTCCAAGTCCCAGAGACCTGCTTTTAAACAGTGTTCTCCCATTCGTTCCAGCCTGGCTGTCACCGAAACAACAGGTTGGCTGTCCTTGCTGGACAGCCAGCCGGCCAATCAAGCCAGAGTGATTGAGGTCTCCTAGGAAACTAAGTGCACAGAGGTTAGGGCATCTCCCTCACACCCTGTCACCCCCAGACACCCTGGCGCCAGAGGAGGGCTTCAGCACTGAAGCCCGCCAAATGTCAATGAACAATGGGACCAAACCTGGATTGGCGCGCAGAGAAAAGCACAAGAAGGACCTTTCCTACAAGAAATGGCGAAAAAAGTCGACCCAAGTCTGTTTTTACAGATAGGTCTTGGGCACCATATTGAAAAACATGGCAGACCCGATTTTTAGCTACCGTTGTTCGCTGTCGGGAAACATCATGGTAGTTTGTTCTAAACCACTGCCACCAACCATTTAAAGTAGGAAAGGGGAACATTTGACTGTTACATGAGTGTTTTGACTCAGGGGATGCTAGGCAACCCCTCCAGCACTCTATAGGAAGATAGTGTGTGCTGGGTCAGTAAACCTGAAGAGACTAGCAAAGTTAATTTAACTTTACAGGCTCTGGGAGACAGTAGTCAGTCCCAGAGAAGCTATTTAAACCTTGGGAAGTCTGAAAGACATCCCTGTGCCACTGCACTGAAGGTGCTGTGTGACACGCAGAAAAAGATGATGCCTATGGAGTTGTTTTAAAACTCCATAACCAAAGAACACAAAACTCAAACACACATCAAAATACATGGAAGAGTGGGAAAAAAAGGCTCACACTCTTCCCAGGTAAAAAATCAAATCCTAGAAATCCAGCTAAGTTGCTGGGGGTCTCTAAAGGTAAGGGAAATTAGCACATTCTTGAGAATTCTCCCTAACAGTACTCAACACAGTGTAGCTGATCCGAGCGCTTTCAGATTTGACTTTGCTCATCCTAAGGAAACGTGATGATCCAAATCAGAGCCTATCATCTATTGAGTGCACACTTTCGCTTGAGTCCTCCAAGTCAGTGGATGCCATTATCCTAAGGGATTCATATAATTTGAGCCATTATTGCCTGTGTAACTTTCTGCAAGTATTCCCTCATTGATCTCATCTACAAAGCTCCCACGTATGCCACACGCACGCCGTCAATAAACGTTATGGGTGTTAGTTATAGGCTCATGATCCAGCTGAACTACCACCTTCAGAGAATCATGTTCCAGATATCATGGCTGCTTATTTTCATATTAGAAGTCCAGCTTGTAGAAATGATCATGACTGGAACTGAACGGGCTGAGACAAGAGTCAGTTTCCCTGCAGACCTTTGACAAATCCACCAATCTCCCCATAGTCCATTCTGACCAATATTAGGAACATAAAGGGGCCTGAGGTTAAGGAAATCTACAATATATATAGTCCCTGGTAGGATGGGCTACTTTATACCATCAAAGGTCATTGGACCTCCTGTACTTGGAAACAAAGAGGCAAGATGTAACTATTATTATTGTATTCCAACCTTTTACTGATCAAGTGATTTGTACTAATTAGGGTGAGCCTCTAGTTTTAGTTTTGGCTTAAAGTTTTCACTTTAGCATTACCTACTGTGAGCCAAAACTAATGCTATGAAGTGTATCGAGAGAGACGATTGATTCGTTCATTGAAGCTCACCTCTTTTTCTTTGGTCAGGATCCTCCCTTGACACACTCCTGATATCACTTGTCCTCTCATGCAAGCAATTTTGTGTAGGGTCTTTCCTCTAATGAAAAAAACTTTTGCAACAGCGCAATCATACGGCGACTACTCAACTTCCATGACAGAAGGCACGTAATTCAAGCAGGGATATTTCTAAATTCCTTTTACGGAAGGTCATCACTTACAACGCTTGCAAGGCATGCAAGTTGCCTCGGCATCTGAAGTGAGAGCAGCATTGCTGCTCATTTCTCTGGCCTTGCGAGCCGATAGCAAACTCCAAAGCTCTTGGCTTTGCTTATGCTTGTTTTTGGAAGGGGTGTTTTCGCGCTTGCATTTTCACTAGGGCATTGCATTCAACATTAATCTCATATATCCTATAAACTGAAACTATTCCGCTGGAGTACAGATGGGGAGGAATGGCATATGAGGAGGGACACGCAACCTGTTGATGTTGTTTGGTTATTTGACCACCCATTAATTGCTTATGGCCATGCTAATACGTATGGCCATTCCAACCAGTCCTGCCCCTCTGCACCAAAACACCTCCTCACGGGAGCTCATTGAGCTTGCTTTAAACAAGCCTTGCAATCAAACTTTGCACTCGAAGTACCTCCCAGAGTTTTTCAAAGTAGTCCTCTGAGAGTTAATGACTTCATTGGATCTGTAAACCAGGTGTCATAATAATAATAATAATAATAATATATTTATTGTAGTTTAGTTCATATTTAACTTTACACAAAATGTATTTAACACAATTTAACAAATTCAAGCGATGTCAAGTAAATCATCTACAATTTCTTAATCGTCATCAACTATAATACATGTAACCTAATTCATAGCACATATAAAACATGAGGCGAAGAGTAATACCAATTCCATCTTAAGACATGCCTAATAGAAAATAAAATATATACCTTGATTCTAAAATCCATAAATCTGTCTTCCATCAAAGTTTATACAAAATTCATACAAAATTCATACCAGATTCATACACAATTAATTTCAACTTCCTGGCCCTAAGCCCTGGGTCTCATGTTTCTGACTTACCCTCACTCTTACTATTCACTGGCAGGGCTTGAAGCTACACCCGGTGTAGGGCAATCTGCGAGGAAATTGAGTCAGTATTTAAACAGTAGTTCCAGAAAGTCTCTGCAATAATAGCCTTATATCTGTGGACCATATTCCCTAGTGCGCACATATGGGGCCCATGTCTGTGCAGTGAGTCAACACATGTCTAGCAGTCTGCCGCCCCCCCTCATACTCCGCCCCCCATACCCCCCCACCCCCCCAATGCAGGCCTGGAACAACATTATGATGCTGGCATTCGAGGGAACAAAGTCTTTATAAATATAGCTTAAAGTGTAGATGCCACATCCGGACAGAGCGTTCAATCACGTCATTCAGGAAGCCAAGAGATAACGGTCCAGCAATACAGGCACACCTTATACTTTACAAAGATAACAAAATGACACAATGTAATATTGTGCAAAAATAAAACGTGCCTTCAGTTAGATCTTCATCCTCTTATCTATGTGGCACGGCAACATTGTCTGTTTCTTTGCCTCAAACATTTTCCAAGTGCATTTAAATGAGAAACTTAATTTGGATGCCAACTATGAAAATACCATTGTCTATAGCAAAAATGAGTCTAGCGCTTCAGTTTTTAACGTTGAAATGTGTTATCTTTTAGAATTTAACATGTTTCTTAGATGAGATCACACATGCAAAGCTTCAGGGTCCCTGTCCCACCCATGGGCATAACACAAATGTGTCCTTGACTCCAGGGCCAGCAATAGGTTGAAGGGGAGTAGACTTTTGGCTTACCCAGGGGTGTGTGCAGGTGTAGTATAGGGGGCAGAGGAGAAGAGCTGGTGGGCAAAATTTCAGGGCGTCCCATTGTAAAGATAGGGACTTTCACGTAGATAGCCATTCCTATACTCGGCGCCTCTGGGTGTTACTTATTTTTTAACACTTCGTCGTCCGGTGTGATTTCAGCTAAAATTAAGAGAGCTGTGCTGAAAAAGCCCAACCAGACGCAGTGGGATCCATGGAACTTTCATCCAATTTTCAATTCTCATGTTTTCATACAACTGATCGTTCAGAAGTCCAGTTTTTACCAAGTTAGGTATTTGCTATTTTTACTGGATTTTGGAATTGTATTTTCTCCCATTCGGGCCTAATCAAAAGCTTGATCGAGTGCGGCTCATTGTTTTATGTGTTGTGTCTTAAGAGTCCTTATGATTCCTAAGACTGGTGTTCCCTTTAGTCTCAGAGAGAGTGCCCTCTCTTTTAGTAATGTGGCTGGGCTGGTGGTGGCTTTTTTGCTGGTGTAAAGTGAATCCATAAGGTGGAATACATTTTACCAGGTTGGGTGCTTTTTGACTGCCCTCTTATCCTTTAGTTGAGGTTGTCTTCATTTGCCCTTGCCCTTGTCCTTTGAGTATGGAAGAGGAGGTGGCCATCTTTGACCACTCTATGGGTGTATCCCAGGATTGGGGTCGGTAGTCAGCATGAAACCAGTTCTGACTGGCATATTCAGGTGACTGTCTGGGATTGTGAGTCTGACTACTTGTGACAGCATGCCATCTACAAGGGTGTGAAAAGCTTTGTCTTTTTGTATTGTTGGAAATAAAATGATGCAGGTAATTCTGTTTCTGTGGACTGCTAATCAGAACAACCCTTTCATAATGCTCCATGCCAAAAACAGCACACTCATCTGCCTTTGCTGAGATAGTCTACTGACACCCCAGTACCAGTCCCACAGTGGCAGCAGGGCAGGTTCAAAGGTTGCATGCATTCCTGACATCTGCTGGAACACAGCATTGATTAGCGCTCTGGATAGTCTGACTATGAAGTTCTGCCTCTCCAGGATGACCAGAAGGAAACCACAGCATTGTTCCTTTCCCCTGTTCCGTTTGAGACAACTGTATCACATCTCCTACTCAAAGGCCTTGTCTCCCTGAAGCACCTGACTGTACCTGTATCACATCTCCTACTCAAAGGCCTTGTCTCCCTGAAGCACCTGACTGTACCTGTATCACATCTCCTACTCAAAGGCCTTGTCTCCCTGAAGCACCTGACTGTACCTGTATCACATCTCCTACTCAAAGGCCTTGTCTCCCTGAAGCACCTGACTGTACCTGTATCACATCCCCTACTCAAAGGCCATGTCTCCCTGAAGCACCTGACTGTACCTGTATCACATCTCCTACTCAAAGGCCTTGTCTCCCTGAAGCACCTGACCGTACCTGTATCACATCCCCTACTCAAAGGCCTTGTCTCCCAGAAGCACCTGACTGTACCTATATCCCATCCCCTACTCAAAGGCCGTGTCTCCCTGAAGCACCTGACTGTGCCTGTATCACATCCCCTACTCAAAGGCCGTCTCTCCCTGAAGCACCTGACCGTGCCTGCGTCACCGTGCCCAGAAGCAGGTGTATCTGCATCAGCATACCTGCACTGATTTTCCTGCCCTCCTTCCATGGCTGCCTCCTATCTGATGTGACTTCCTCAAGCTTTATTCAAAATTCATTCTTCTTTGGAGTATATCTGAGCCAGCCCCATCCTTGGAAGCCAATCCCTGTGCCGGAGGTCGACGTGGGAGCCCTACATTTTGGACTGCGGCTCCTCTGGCTCCAAACCCTGACCTGGGAATCACTAGATCGAGAATGATCTCTCTTCTGAAGAGTGTTGGGGGTCTCACTTACACCATTGCATCTTCTCTGGAGCCTTTGGTGGTTGCTGAACACTACACACAGCAACTGCATCAGGAAACCGTTCACCTCCTACTCCAGAAGTGCTTTATCAGTCCCAGGGTATTGCTTTCTTAACTCTCTGGTGCTGTTGGCGAGTCGTTTCTTCATACAATTCTTCATCCCTGCGCCCTTCATCTTCATGGTACTTTTGAGGGGGCTTTCATTCACCATAACTCCAGGTACCTCTTTTCACGCACTTTCACACAAAGACTGCCCCTTTCAGCACTACTGCCCCTGTTGTTCTCTAGTTGAACTTGCCAACCTAGATATTTACGCCTTTGCATATCTGTCACTGACTTTTGATTTCTCGGCCTGAAACTCTATTGACTCTAAAGAATTCTTACTTTAAACTGTATTAGCAACCAGGGCGGAGGGAGCAGCCAATCGACTTCCTTGGATCGTGGGCTAAAACTGCTAATCTCAGCCCACGTTCCATGGAACACAAAGTCTGCTTACCCTGCTATCTTCCCCCCACCCTTGCTTATCTTTTATTTTTGCTGTCCCACCCAACCCGACTTGCCGCTTTTCTTCAGTTGTGGTTGTCTACGCCGCTGCTGCGCTTCTTCTGCCGCTCAATGGCCACCATGAAAATAGAAGAGGGGCTCCGTATGTCGCCCCATCTTCCATATCCATGGCTGACATCTTGAAACAGTATCCTCATTCAATGAATGGGACGCACGCGGCGTCTGATACATTGAATTAAAATACAATTTTCTTAGCAGCCTGGGTTTCTGTATTGGAAACCTGAGGTGCTAATAGCCATAACCTTGGGCACCAGGCGGTTAACACCCATTGCAGCCCCTGAAATGGTTGCTTAACGCTATATTATTACCGGACACACTGAGACATCTTTTCTTTGAGTAAGTTACTCAGCTGTGACTGTACTGCATATTCTCTTTGCTTTTTCTTTTATAAAGATTGATGGAAAAACATGTGCCCGCTTTCTTGATGTTTAAAAATCTATCCTCATTTGTGTACATGTGGCTTTTTTGATGTACAAAAAGTGTAAAAACACCACACAAAAACAATTCTAGTTGCATAAATGTGTCAATCAACCAGCTTGCAATAACAGAGCAAGATGGACCCTTAAAGGGATAGTCCAGTAAAAAAATGTATTTTAAAAATAGATAGGCAACATTAAAAAAATTATACTAGCACTTTTTAAAAAAAACTTCCTATGTAAAATTTTGAGCTATTCAAGCTCAAAACTCGCAAAAGCAAGCACATGGGCGCATCCATTTTGTGAAATGGATGCCCGCCTGTGCTGGCTTTTGCTTTTGCGGCACTAATGAAGGAAAAGCCAGCCAGCTGAAGTAAACAAAAGCTACCGCTGGGTGGCTTTTCCTTCATTGGTGCCGGGACTCGGAGGACGCGGACCGGAGACCAGAGCAGGAAAGCTGCAGCTGAATCTCGGTAAGTGCTATTTATTTATTTTTAAAAATAAGCACTAGCTGCGTTTTTTTTTCTAAGTTTTCCGGGCTGGAGGAGCCCGGAAAACTTAGAAATAAAACCGCAGCTTTCAAAACGTTGTATTTATGTTTGCGGTCGCTTTTGAAGCGACCGCAAACATAAATACAACGTTGTGTTTGAAAACGCTGCGGTTTTTCTTTCCAAGTTTCTCAGGCTCCTCCGGCTCGGAGGAGCCTGAGAAACTCGGAAAGAAAAACTGCAGCGTTTTCAAACACAACCGCGTTGTGTTTCTGCCTGCTGTGGCTATCACTTTGGGTCTCCGGTGCTCCCCCAGGGGAGCACCGGAGACCCAAAGTCACCGGGGACCCAAAGTGAAAGCCAAGGCAGGCAGAAACACAACGCGGTTGTGTTTACATGCCGTAGTGTTTCTGCCTACAGCTGATTTCCCATTTGGGGCTCTCGGGCTCCCCACGGGGGGCTCGAGAGCCCCAAATGGGAAATGCTAAATGCTGCAGTGTTTCTGCCTAAATCTGCCTTCCCATTTGGGGCTCTCGGGCCCCCCGTGGGGAGCCCGAGAGCCCCAAATGGGAAAGCAGATTTAGGCAGAAACACAACTGCGTTGTGTTTCTGCCTGCCTTGGCTTTCACTTTGGGTCTCCGGTGCTCCCCTGTGGGAGCACCGGAGACCCAAAGTGATTGCCACAGCGGGCAGAAACACAACGCGGTTGTGTTTGAAAACGCTGCAGTTTTTCTTTCCGAGTTTCTCAGGCTCCTCCGAGCCGGAGGAGCCTGAGAAACTCGGAAAGAAAAACCGAAGCGTTTTCAAACACAACACAGCAGGGTGCCAATGAGGACTAGTTGCATTCAGGCATTCCTAGAGAAAAAGGACAGGGGAGTTTCAGGACCCTCCCACACATCCTGTCTTCCCAGACACACTGGAGCCAGGGGCGGGCTTCAAGCCTGAAGCCTGCCAAAGGCAAGACAAAGGGCTCAACCCTGTCTCAACACACAGAATAAAAGCCAAGAAAAACCTCACAACTGAAAATGGCGAAAAAAGAAGACAGGGGTCATTTTGACAAAATGGTCCCCTATGGGTTCTGTACTGCAGCTGAGGATTCATCATGAGGTAGAAAAGCACAATTGTAGGAAACATGAAACCACTGCCACCAGCCATTTAAAGTAGGCAGGGTAACATAAAAATGTTACATGAGAAAGTAGGATAAGGGGCTACTAAGTAACCCCCAGCACTCCACATAAGATCATGTGTGATGGACCTACAAAGAGAAAAGGTAAGTAAAGTTAATTTTACTTTACTATTCTTGGGAACTGTAGTTCACACAAGAAAAGGTATTTACACCTTATGAGAAATCTAAAGATTTCTCAGTGACACTGCACTGAAGGTGCTGTGTGTGACCATACAAAAAGTAGATGCCTATGGAGTTTGTCAGACTCCAAAAACAGTGAAAAATCCAAATCAGGTAAAACACATGAGAGAATGCTAAAAAGGTGTCACTCACTCCAGGATTAAAATTAAAAAGTCCAAAGTCCAGAAAAGAGTTGAGGGTCTCTAAGGTTGAAGGGAAAATTCTCCCTAACACTGCCTTTAACAATGTTTAACAATGTTGTTTTCACCGAATTTCGTAGGTTTTTATTAGTGGAGCGTAACCATAAAGTCCCTTTAACAAGTTCTTTCACTGAATACACATATATGTATATATATATGAAAAGGAAAAAGCAGTCTGTCAAAAAGTCCAAGGTGCAGCGACACTCTGGCAATTCTTTGGAAAAAGTATAAATGCAATCCAGTTATTGCTGTTGTGAAAAAGAGTCCTTTATTAAAGCATTGCTGTGGACAGGAGGGCAGCATAAACACAAGAAAACAACACATTTCACCCGAAGCATCTTCGTCGGGTTTAGGTGCAAACAAAAGAGAACTGGTGTTTTATGATAGATTTTGGTCCTACATCTCTGTTGTTAATAGTGACCATTGCAAGCTGTGGCAAGATAAAATTTGGAGTCCAAGCATGCCGCCATTTTAGGTGGTACTAAGTTGATAAATAGTACATTGTTACTTTTACTTAAGGGCACACAGTTCATCAACATGTACATTTCATTACAGCAGTAAACCATATTGGTAGTATCTGAATGTTTAAATGTGACAATTGTGTGGGAGTGGCAGGGCCATTCGGGCCCCCCCTCACCCATTCAGTTTAAGATGCATCACTTGCTCAACCAACAGTGGAGGACGCTTCCTATTTTTGCCCCTGTGTACATAACCAGCCCTGGTGCTGATGACGACGTAGGTGAGGCTGTTGTAGAGACACTTGGCATCCATCTTGGACACCTCCGACTCCATCTTTGGATTAGTCCTCACTGCGATACTACGAGAAGGCTTCTCTCCCCTCTGCAGCACCGTGCACAGCGCTCTCAAAGGCCCCCACCTTTTCTCCTTGTGTCTGAAAGCCCTGCAGCTCCATTCTCACGCCTGAGCCGGAGGTAATTGCAACAATATAAATGTAACGCCTCACCCTTCCTCTGAGATCACTGTCCTGTGCCTGAACCGGATTGAACCATGCCTTGCAAACACACCCATCTCCACAAAACCTGCCTATGCCCCCCTCACCCCTGGTACTGGAAAATGACTGCCAATACAGCCCCATGGCCCCGATAGGTATTCCCTTGATGTACCAGACATGTAACCTCAGTGCGATGCCCACCCCAGTGTGCCACAACGAATAAAAGCCAACCTCTGTCACAGTATATTGCACCTCAGAACTAACAAATGTCAGCATGCCCCCTAGTATCTTCGATGCGCCTAGACCCACCCCATGATCAATGATCCCACCTGGATCAAGCCCTCCCGAATTGTGATAAAACCCCTAAAATTCCAGTGAATAATGATGTTGTTGTAAACTTAGAATCTATAGAGGATAATGATTTGCTCAAAGGAGCCTCAGTAACTGTTATTTAGTGCATGCTTGAAGCAATAGGTTATGTTAGATTAGCTAGGGCCTGCCCTGCTTCATCGTGACCTGACCCTCATCCCACCCAGACACAGGCAACTGGACCTCGTGGTACGCATCCTCCCGCCAACTGAACAACCAATCCAGCGGGAGCAACATCATGTAATACATATGTATCCAACTGTTCTATCCAATCCCGTATCTATGGAGTCCCCTATGCAATGATGTCATGTGTGACATGATATTCTTACTTAAGCTGCTACCTTTGTAATGTTTGCCAGAGCGCTCTCGGGCAGCAGAGTTCTCTGGATGCCAAATTTTATATAAATGACTAACTCTTGCAGCCTGTCCTCCTGGTCTCATTCCCGGCTGGGGTGTGTTATATTCTTTTGTATCTTGGACGTGTAAGACGGGGAGTGGGCCTACACAATCTAATAGTGTCTACAAGCACCACTTATCATTTTTATGTCATCATTTGATTATTCATCTGCGACACAGGGCTGTATGCAGTAGACAGCAAGCCCAAGAGCAATTACAATAAGTCACAATATGGCATATGGTGCAAAAATCTGAAGTGTAAAAGATTGAACACAGCAAAGGATTCAAGTGATCCAAACGACCAGTCAACCTTAGTGCGTACATCGTAAATACATTTCGATGGATACACATGGCATATGATATAAAACACTACAAAATAAGAGATTGAACACAATAAAAGTGCAATAGAGCCACACAATCAGATAACCCTAGTGGGTACGTCATATATCTACTAGATTGTCTAGATGCATAAACACCATAAATCTCCTGTGTCCACATAATTGAAAATGTCAAAAGCTGATTGTGTCTGTTTGATGTGACATACAATTGATATTGTTGTCTATAAAGTGCATTATGCTTGTGCAAGTTTGTTAGGCAGAATGACATGCAGTACCCTTTGAGAACACTACATGCAATTAGGACTACAGGTGTCAGTACAATTTCACCTTTGGTACAAGCCTGTACTACACAGTTATGTGGTAGCAGTAGCTGAGCAGCCAGACTTATCTCAAGAGTTGAGTGAGCAGTAGAACAAGTTACACAAAGGACCAACCAATAAAGTGGTTCAAACAACCACTTACTCAAGGTTTCTTGGTATAGGAATATACATTTATTTACACAGTCACTTTTAAAACATTACACTAGAAAGAGCAGCTCAATATCATATACTAATACACCTCAAATACACAGCCAAAAAAGTTAATGAACAAGTTTAGCTCCCCTGAAGTGGGAGCAAAATGGCACTTCAGATACTTTTAAAAGGGGTAAAAAGACATGGTTATAAGAATCAATAGCACAAATACGTTTATAGGCAGGGCAAAGGGTTTCAGTGAGCTACAACCCGTAATTCAGTTGATAGGTCTGGGCCAAAGTCAATGGTTCAGAGTCTTTGTAAAGGATAGCACAGTTCTGGTACAAAAATGTTAAGTCTTTGCCACAGAGTTTAGAAGAATTTGGCTAGGCGAAAAGTTAGATGAATGTTTAGGGAAGGACAAGCCTTCGAAGTCGGGAAAGTTTCACAAACTTTCACAGTGGCCGAAAGATTTCCGGATCGCGTTTGCACAGTACCTTTGAAGTGAAGAAGAGCTGTAGCTGAGGCAGTTGTTCCTGGCATTTCGAGCAGATCTCGCAGTTCCTAAGCTTCAGTCGTGGGGACAAGAAGGAGGACGTTGGGAGGTTCCTGCAGTGCCTAGGGATGAGGCCTGAAGCTTGGCAAAACATCGGTTAAAGGTGTGAGTGCCTTAAAGACCACAAACTGGTAACCTTCTCACTGGCTATCCAGTTTTCCACAGCACTCTGAAGAAAATTCGACCAGGATGGGGACGGTGTCCTGGTGGCTTGTGAGTTGGTTGTTCCCACCAAACTGAAGCGAAGAAGTTAACCTTGAAGGGCTTCTCTGTCGATGGAGTTTCAGGCAATCCGGACCTGCAGCAGGGCTTCACCGGTCGTCCAGGAGTTGAAGCAGACCTCTTCCTTCTGCTCGTCTTCGGTTCTTTCGTTCCAGTGATCGACTCTGCTTTCCAAGTCCCAGAGACCTGCTTTTGAACAGTTTTCCCCCATTCATTCCAGCCTGGCTGTCACTCACACAGCAGGGTGGCTGTCCTTGCTGGACAGCCAGCCAGCCAATCACACCAGAGTGCATTCAGGTCTCCTAGGAGACTAAGCACAGGGAGTTTCGGGCACCTAGCTCACATCCTGTCCACCCCAGACACCCTGGCGCCAGAGGAGGGCTTCAGCACTGAAGCCAGCCAAAGGCCAATGAACAAAGGGACCAAACCTGGTTTGGTGAACAGAGACAAACACAAGTAGGACCTTTCCTAAAAGAAATGGTGAAAAAAGTCGACCAGGGTCTGTTTTTACAGATAGGTCTTGGGCGCTATATTGAAAAACATGGCTGACTCGATTTTTAGCTACCGTTGTTCGCGGTCGGGAAAAATCATGGTAGCTTGATCTAAACCACTGCCACCAGCCAATTAAAGTAGGAAAGGGTAACATTTGACTGTTACATGAGTGTTTTTCGTTCAAGGGATGCTAGGCAACCCCTCCAGCACTCTATAGGAAGATAGTGTGTGCTGGGTCAGTAAACTTAAAGAGACTTGCAAAGTTAATTTAACTTTACAGGCTCTGGGAGACAGTAGTCCATCCCAAAGAAGGTATTTAAATGTTGGGTAGTCTGAAAGACATCCCTGTACCACTGCACTGAAGGTGCTGTGTGACACACAGAAAAAGATGATGCCTATGGAGTTGTTTTAAAACTCCATAAACAAAGAACACAAATGTAAAACACACATCAAAATACATGGAAGAGTGGGGAAAAAAAAAAAAGGCTCACACTCTTCCTAGGTAAAAATAATCAAATCCTAGAAATCCAGCAAAGCTGTGGCTCTCAAAAGGTAAGGGAAATTAGCACATTTTGAGAATTCTCCCTAACAAAGATGTATTGTTGGTCCATGGTCATTATGATGGGTATACTATAGCGTGTAATGTACTATATGTAACTAAGTAGTCATCTTTATGCGTCGCCTTCTATGTTGTTGCAGCAATTGCACCAAGTGGCCCTTACTACATATGGCATGTGATATAAGAATGAATATGAGAACTCTACAGAGTAAAGGATTGAATATAATAATGAAAGTTCAATCAGTCCACATGGTTGACCAACCCAAGTGGGTATGTCATGTGTCTGCTGTATTTTCTCATGCGTACATATCATATATGTGCTTTGTACTCTGTTTGGAATACCAATTAATAGTCTAACCCAATTATTATATCATTGAGCTAATATTATTGTTTTTAAAGTGCAATATTATTGTTTTTAAAAGTGCAATGTGCTATGTGCAACATGGAAAAGATAGGCCATTTTGCTTATACTTAAAGTACTAACCCCCCATTGTCATACTCTATTGTAAAGTGTAATGTGCTGAGTGCAATTGAATAGTCGGATTGGTGGCCATATAAGACACATTCACTTTGAGAGACTTGGAGCATTTGGAGACTGAAGGTGAAAAGTCACAGATATTTGGGACCAAGAATCTGCATCAATGTATATCGATACTGCTTGGCCAGGAAAGACTGAACTCAAAGTAAAGTCTGGTTTCAACCCCATATTCAATCCAGGAGGGCATGTTGAGGCTTTTCAAGATCTGGTTGTCAATGACTTGAAAAAAATCAGGAAGAAACGGGCGCCCTTTAAGAAAAATTTAACTCCATTACAACAATGCACCATTGATCGATTAGGTGCCATGATGGAGTATATTATCAAACCATCAGATAAAGGCATGAATATAGTCCTCATGAATCGTGAGGACTACATTAAAGAGTCCCACAGACAACTGTTGAATAAGGACTGCTATGTAAAACTAACTGAGGATCCATCTGAAGCATAAATAGCAAACTAGGCCATCTTCTACAAACATGGAAAGAGAAAGAACTGTTGTATGAGGACATATGTTCTTATTTGCATCCTAAGTTCCCAGTCATTCCGACTATTTATTTTCTGCCCAAAGTACATAAGAGCCTAATAAGACCTCCGGGCAGACCAATAGTCACACTATGTGGGACATTGTTAGAGAACACCTCTAGATTTATAGACGAGACCTTGGTATCCTTTGTTACTACTTTGCCCTCCTTTCTTAGGGATACTAAAGATTTCCTTAGTCGCATAGAAGGAATACCATGGGAATCCACCTATTTACTTACAACACTTGATGTAGTCTCTCTCTACACATAAATAAGACACACAGATGGCCTCAAGGCATGTGAATATTTTTTGCATACCAGATCCTTGAATTACTTGCAACATGTACAAATGATACTTGAGATGATCTCACTTTGCCTCACCAATAATTGCTTTCTTTTCAACAAGCAGTTCTTCATGCAACTACAAGGCACTGCTATAGGCACTACATTTGCCCCTGCCTATGCAAACTTGTTGATGGGCTGGTGGGAGAAATTTGTGGTATGGCTCCCTAGAAATAGTCAACATACATCAGAAATTGCCTTATAGCTGCGATATATTGATGATTTGTTTGTCATTTGGTAAGGAACCAGCTTGGAATGGTTAGATTTTATTACAGTTCTCAATATTAATGACCTTAATCTGCAATTCACTGAGAGCCACAGCAAGACTGCTATCACATACTTGGATATTCTTGTTACCGTGGCTCAAGGTGAACTGACTACTAGTTTGTACAGAAAACCCACAAGCTCTAATATTCCACTCCATGCCAAGAGTAATCACTCCACAGCTTTCAAATGGAATATCCCATATGGGGAATTCATTCGCATACGCAGAAACTGTTCAAAGATCGAAACCTTTGTTTGCGAATGTGCCCTCATGGCTAACAAATGTAAGCATCGTGGATAACCTAAAAAAGTATTGGAGAGAGCCTTTGAGAAAGCCAGAGACACAGATCGCTCCCTACTACTGGCAGCAGATACTTTGCAACACACAACCACAGACATAAGCCAGACACGGCTCATTTTGAACTATGGAGAAGGCGCTTGTAACATTCACCAAGTCATGCAACGACATTGGCATATCCTTAAATCAGATGAACATCTTAACAGCATTTTGGGAGATCGCATTAACATTACATTTCGCAGATCCACTCTGTGTAAGGATACTTTAGTACCGAGTTTCATGAGGCCGATTGATAATGTATTGACTAATGGTTGGATGAACATTAAACCATTGGGCTTTTACAAATGTTCAAGATGCAATGCCTACACTTCTGCTGTCAACAAGACATGTTACACACATCCCAATTTGGGAAATAACATCAAGATTGCGTCTAGAATTACATGTGACACTGAATATGTGGTTTATGTGTTGAACTGTCCTTGCAACATGTGGTATGTGGGGAGCACGAGAGGAAAATTGAAACTGAGAATGCTCCAACACGTTAGAGCCATAAGAAATGTAGATCCTAACTATCCGATGGCTCTGCATTTTCAGTCTTAACATGGCAGTAAATTGGAGGGCTTTTCCTTTTTTGGTATCGGTCAGTGCCCAAATCACCCAGAGGTTGCAATCGGGAGCTACTGTTGAGACAACTAGAAACAAAGTCCATTCTGGACCTTGAGACAAAAAGACATAGGGGTCATAATGTTGATGAAGAACTTTATACGTTTCTAGGCACCTAAAAGTATTTTAGAATTTTTCTTTATACTTCTGGCCCTTTCTCTTCTCTTTTAATGATCCTGTACATGTCCAACAGTATGTTTACATCACCCTAGTCATAATTACAACATCCTGCTCTCTCTCAAAGTACACTTCTGGTAGATCTCTTGTGAAATTTTGAAGCTTTACTGGTTGATAATTGTTTTTAGCATGATTTCTAGGTGGGACTTTAAGTGAATATCATTATGATAAGCTTTTATAAACAGAATGGTTTTGATTCTTTATGCCTTTCTCTTTTGTCCTTTTGGTCAATAATTGTTACCATTCACCTTCGGGATGCCTATTAGGGTTTTGGAGGCTATACAGACATTGGCCCTCATTACGACCCTGGCGGAAAGTGACTGACCGGACCGCCACAGCGTAAATAGCGTTTCCGCCATTGCACGATGGAGCAAAGTGCGGCCCATTCCGACCCATCGGGCACGAGCACCACGCCATGGCGGAAGTGCAAAGTCCGCGATGGCGGAAATGACCCCAAAACGGCCCACACCGCCGCCGTACGGCGCCCTAGGTGCAATACCGCCACCCATCACAGCGGACACCGCAGTGAGCGCCAACCGGAAAGTACGGTGACCGTAAATATACGGAAACGGAAGTAAAAACATGGGCCCGGAACGGGAAACATCCCGCCGTACACCTATAAAACCACAAAATCCACACAACCACTAAAAACACTACCCTGAGACACACCCCAACCCGTCATCCACCCTAGCGAAACCAAGAAAAATGGGAAAAGTAGCGAAGAAAGCGTGCGACCGCAAGCGGCAGGTCCACTTCTCCCGTGAGGAACTCACCGTGCTAACAGAGACCCTCCAGGAGAATGCTGCCGTCGTCTTCTCCACGCAAATGACCAGGACGGCACTTGCGAACAAGAAGGCCATATGGGCTCTGGTGGCACAGCGGGTAAGTGCGGTGGGGACCGCACCCCGCAACCCACAGCAATGCCGAAAGCGATGGGACGACCTGCGGATACGCGTCCGCAGCATACTTTCTGCCAACCGCAACATTGCCACAGCCACCGGGGGAGGTCCTGAATCACCCATCAAGTTGACCCCCTGGGAAGAAATCTGTGCCTCCACCATCGGAATGGAGAGCATAGAGGGAGTCGGAGGGATGGAGAAAGGAGTGCAGACATCCGAAGATTCAGGTAGGTGGGCCAAATAAAACAATGCTAAATCCACAATGTCCAATCATGTGAAGTACCATGTGTCCACATAGTGCAACAGAAACACATGTCCAGGACAACGTCCACACACATCGGCCTGATAGCGCACTTTAAAACTCACAATAAATACATAAATAATTAAAAACCCCTAAAACACCCATTACACGTGCAGCAGGCACACCCTAACTGCAGGCTGCCAAACAACTGCACCCTCACTCCACACACAAATGAAAGCACCTCCAAGGCCCCGACCCAAATCACCCTCAGGTACCACCCCAATGCATGTGATACAATGCCATTCCAATACCCACAGACCCATTAATAACCCTCGCCCTCCTTTACTCCACCACAGGGTCCGATCCAAACGACGAGCATCAGGACACCCCTACCAGCACACCTGCAAAGAGGGCCAAGACCAACGGCCAAAGACCCTCCACCTCAGCTGCACGCATCAAGACACGGCAGCAGCACAAATCAGGTGGCAGCACAGAGGAGGGAACATCAACAGGCACCCTAGCAGCCAGCATGCCCACAACACCACCACCACAGGTCCCCCCAACGGATGCCACAGAAGGCACTGCCTCTGGTGGCAGCAGCACCATAGGTGACACCCCATTGATGGCAGCATGCTCCGACACAGAAGACGGGGATGTCGAAGTCAGATCCATCCATGACCTGTCCCAATCCCCCTGTCTGTCCCATCCCGTACAACATGAGGATACCACGCAGGGGCACCCACAAGACGACGACTGGCCATCCCCCACAAGCCCTGTGGCAAGGCAACATGAGGTCAACAGCCCCTCTGTGACACCCCCGCAAATGGCCATGGCCCAGCAGAGGCAACAGTCCCTCGACCAGTTAATCGTGCAACAGCAGCAACTGGCCACGCTCCTCAAGGACCATGCCGATGAATGTGGGGGCACTAAGGCAGACATAGAAACATCAACTGAGACACTCAGGGCAGAAATGGAGAGAAGTACAGAGACACTAAGGGCACAAATGGAGAGTAGCACCGAGAGCCTGAGAGTCCAAATGGAGAGTAGCACCGAGAGCCTGAGAGTCCAAATGGAGAGTGGCACCGAGAGCCTGAGAGTCCAAATGGAGAGAAGCACCGAGAGCCTGAGGGTGGAACTGCATGCGACGTCCAAAGACGTATGTGCCGAACTTGCCGCAGTGCGCCGTGTGTTCACTGAGCTCTCACAAACACTTAGGGACATGCATGGACGTGAGCAGGCAGAGACATCATCCGTTGCAAGTTCCGTCCAGGGCAGCCCCCAACGTAGATCTGGGAGGAACCTGCGCTCCACAGGCAGGGGTGCCCCTGATACCCGCAGAGGGGGCTTGCAATAGCGACAGCCCACTGACAATGAGCATCTTTGGACACTGGTGTTCGGGGGGGAGGTAGGAGGGTGGAGGGGGTGTGTTGGGCTCACTTGGGTGGCGGGTCGATAGGGTGTTCAACATGATATCACATATGCCATAAACAGTGCACGATCAACCAATGAGATGTGTGGACAATGATCTTTGTGTACTAGGCCATCATAGGCGTACAGTCCATATTGTGCATGTACCAGACACACACAGTGCCACGAGTACCGTGTCCATGTATCAGCCACCAGGCGTGAGTGCTAGAAGCATGCATCAATGAGATGCTGACGAATGTCACGGCCCTCCTGTGCCTCGCAGACTCCTTGAGGTGCTGCCACATCCCCACCCTCATCATGACCATCATCAGGTGCTTGCAGTTCTGCGTCAGGGGGCATGGGCACATTTCTACGTACGCACATGTTGTGGAGCATGACACATGCCATGACCATCTTTGCAACCTTCTCATGGCGGTACAGGAGTGCCCCGCCAGACCTGCTGAGGCAGCGGAAACGAGTCTTCAGTAGGCCGAATGCCTGTTCAATGACTACACGGGTACGTGAGTGGGCATGGTTGTAGTCCTCCTCATGCTGGTCCCGTGGGTTCCGGACTGGTGTGAGGAGCCATCTCTTCAGTGGATATCCAGCATCACCTGTATGTGGACGATAAACGTATGATGTGGAATGCCATTGCTACGTACGCACCCCCCACCCCCTTCATGCCAGGTCATTGCCGAATCACATACCCCACATTATCATGCATGTAATGAGACTCACCGAGTAGCCAGGATCTGTTCCCTGCGTGTCGCTCCATGTAGCGTGGTATAGTAGAGTTCCTCAAGACCATAGAATCATGGGTTGATCCAGGGAATCGGGCACAACAATGTGTAATGATCCTGTTGGAGTCACACACCATTTGTACATTCAGGGAATGAAATTGTTTTCGGTTGCGGTACTGGGCCTCCATGGCATGTGGGACGACCAATTCCACATGGGTGCAGTCGATGGCACCAATGCAACCCGGTATGCCGGCAAGTGCATGGAATCCCACTTTTGTGTTGGTAATTTCCTGCTCCGAGCGTGGTAGAGAGATGTAGTCGTCTGCGTGCTGCAGGAGGGCATCGAGCACTTGCAATAGTGTCCGTGAGTACAGTGGCTGAGAAATGCCATGCAACTGTCCGACTGTGTGCTGGTAGGTGCCTGTGGCCAGGAAGTGGAGTACAGACACCACCTTCAGTAGGGGTGGGATGGCGGTTGGGCTATCTATCATGCTGACAAGGTCAGCCTGTGTCATGTCCACAATGGCGGCTATGGTGTCCCGGTCCAAACGGTAGAGGGTGTGGATCTGCTCAGCAGTGAGGTTGAACGGATGTGCTCGGAGGCGTGGGATTGCGGGCTGCCTGCGTGGTGGTAGTGGCTGTGCTGGCGGCCCTTGCGGGCCCTGCCTTGGCCTCCTCCTCCTCCTGCGTCCCCTCCGTGCGGCCGGTTGTAGTTGGTGTTCGTCTTCTTCTTGGAGTTGGAGTACTTGCAGTGCTATCAGGTCCCCCAGGGCCAACATCGCGAGTCCTGCCGGTAGCATTTCGGAGTGGGTGTGGTTGTGGGAGGAGACTGGGTGTGCAATTTATGTGTTTTCAGGCTGTATGGCCTCCACCTGTGGTGATTCATTCCACCTGTGCAAGCTGCTCTCCCCTTTGGCCGAGCACGTCCCGCACACAACGCTGCAATTCGAGGAATGGCATCTTGCTATTGCAATCATGTATTTGTACCCGATGGCCGTGTAACATTTGTTGATATGTACATTCGGCTATGGTCCCATTGTTTCACATACAATCTTTGCAGTCGCGAACAGACTTGTGATGGGTCAGTGGAACGTAGTACTCGAGTAACGGTGGGCCCTCATGCATCACTGTACCGAGTTGCACCGACGGGCGGGGCGTCCCATTTGTGGGTGAAGGCAGTTGCCATTTTCACACACAGCCGCACTAGATGGATTAATTTGTGATTTCAAACGGCCACAGATGCCTTTTCGACGTGATGTTGCAAATGAGGAATTCGAAGGGCGGCGCTTTCGGTTTTCAGCTAGCGGCGAGGAGATGCCCACAGGTCTGACTGCAAATATAACGTTCTATTGTTCAATGTCCTTGAGACAGGGGCCATGGCGAGGATGCAATGATTGATATGAATAGTTTGGGATGCGCAATAGCGACGTGGGCGATGAGGCCGGACGTTCCCAAATACATGTTACTTCACAACACTGGAATTACGGGCTGGGGCACTGTGGATTTTGCAGGCTGCATAGCGCACAGACTCAATGGATATTTCTAATGTTATGTGAGTAAATATTCAGGAGTTTTTATACCGGGATGAGGGAATGATGAATGGATGCATGGGCAGATGATTTGATACAGAGTTTGCCATGTACAGGGCTTCTTGGAATCTGTCCGCCTCCCCTGCGCTATGTGATGCAGGGCTGCCATAGTGGGACCATCGTCTATCTGGCCTTGTTGAGCCCTCCCTGTCTCGACGCGCCTTCAGACACTTGTGTCCATGCACGTTAACATTCCCATCTGATGGATTCTGTTTTGACAGACGCATGCACAGGTACACTCGTTTGTGATGGTGTTTACACCTCGATATAGATGGTTATGAGTCGCAAGTGGTTTTGGGGTGGTGATGATCCTTTGGAGTGGGCTAGCATGCATATGGCTGTGGATTTAGTGTGATCATTGAAGTGAGTTGTTCGAATGTAGTTCTGATGGCCATTCTGTTCTTTTTCTTTTCTTTTGGTTGACAGGTATCTCCTCCCCTTTTGCCACTGCCATCTGTATGCCACTCCTGCAGATGGCTTTTACTCCCGACACCTGCTGCTTCGTGTTAATCAGTGGAGCAGCATTACGATCTTATGGGACGATCGCCAATGGGCCACATGCCCTTACGCAGTACTAGTGGCTCGGAGCAACATTTCGGCCTTTCAGCTGGACTAGTGCCTCCCCATTGGGACGGCCCTGCGGTTCTGTGCGCTTCCATGTTGCCTTTTCGTTCGTGAATGTGGCTCTGTGTACCATGATGGAACAGGGCGTCACACAAGTAGTAGCTGGTCATTTCTTGCGGATGCAGCCCACAATGGTGAAATGTGTTTTGGAGTTCATGGCCTAATGGCTGTATGGGCTTGGTGATTTTGTTGTGCATTAAATTTCTATTCTGATATGGGCCGTGTAGCTTTCTTCTTTGCGAGTGATGTGGCATATTCCTATTTGGGGAGCGATGTATTGTGAGGAGATCTGCATTGGGTTCCAGCTTCGGAGTTTAGTTGCGTGGTACTGTGCTGGGCGCGTTTGCCTACGAAGCCCAGTGAGGTCAGGGATGGGGGCTGCCAATATGACAGTTTGAATGTTGTCATGCTCAGGGGCGGGGGATTGGGTTTTGTGTAACAGATGCCGGTCAGCCAGGTGGACTGGTGGAATGATGTGATTTTCGGAATATTGCTGGTCACAGGTGCCTGTGTTTGCGTGCGTTTCTGGGGGGGGACTGTGGTCATGTCCATTGGAATGGCTTCTGTATTCGTGCCATCTGTGCCCTGCAGCTCCCATTGGCCCCTCTTGTGAATCTTTTGTTTGTTGGCATGCATGGGTGACTTGTACATTTCACTGGTTGCATTGTGACTTCATTGCACCTACGGGGAGTTGTACTTTGTGGGCAGGGAGCGGTGTACAGGCACTCAGTGGGGCCGTTTACGGTTGATTCGCGATGCCGTACTTCTCACCATGGCGGAATGGTACTTTCCGCCATGCTTGATGGCGTTAGGTACATGTCCGCTAGGGTCGGAATTCGCGTACCCTTGCGCCATGGTGGTATTTACGGTTTGGCATGGCGCGCGCGCGCGTACTTGGTGCAGTTAGCGTTGGCGTTCACTACGGTGTCGCTAATGGCTTCGTACTTTGCAGTGACGGGTCATAGTCGCACCGAGCGCTATTCGATGGCGGTATTGCATTTCCGCCATCGTTTTTCGATTTCCGCCAGGGTCGTAATGAGGGCCATTGTCTTAAATTATTCCTGTTTATTCAGCCCATTATAATCCATTGATATGGACATGTCAACTGACAACATTTCTTGATATGTAGCACCAGGCACTTTATTATAGCAGTTTTTCCATGCACGTTGGCACTTTAATATGAGTATTGTTTACATGCACTTAGCACTTCAATACTGATAAACCCCACTGTCTATCCTCCAGTAGTCCATGTATGCACTTTTTATTCCATGTATTTTACCTTAAAGATAAGAGTATTTTTAACATACTGATATTATGTAATCTCTAAGGTTTGTTATTGTGTCTCTCTGGACATCAACTAAACTGTTCCGTAGTACACGAATCATATCATTTTGTTATATATATTTTTTACATTTGTGCATACATGGACGGAGATCACTATGCACACTATTATTACTGTTGAGAGTATTTTCTGCTTCTAGGCACTATGCACTTTCTTTGCTGCTAGGCACTATGCACTTTACATTGCTATTATACCGCATAATGTTTGCTGCTATATTTATCGTCCATATCATTCTTAAGGTCAACATAATGTTGTGTCCGTATACAAAGGTGACTTGTGGTGACAATACAACCATTTCTGCCAGCCACTCATAACAGTGTAAGTGGCTGCTGCATTATAAAACTGAGTTGAGGAAATGGTTGTTTACTAACCTTTAGCCCTGTCCCCCTCACAGTTGGGAGTATTGACATGGACAGCGCTTCCTGGTTAGGCTTTTCTATATGCATATTTTATTTTTATTCATTAGAGGCCAGAGCCAGCTAATTTTGCCCGTATAGGTTTCATTATTCTGGCGGTTCTAAATTGGCTAATGTAATTACAAGACATAAACATCCATTGACATACCATTACAGTATGTCTCAGACAAAAATGTATGTGAGTATTTACATATACCGCTTAAAATAACAACGTAGTGTATTACCATCCATTCCCTCCCAGCTTTCCCCTCCTCAGTTTATGTAATTGCAGCAGCCACGCACAAGTTTACAAATATTTTTAACTACATTGCATTAGCACTATGTATTGGAGATCGTAGAGGCAACTTGGCTCTATTAATACATATTAAAACTGTGCTACTTTAGCATGTTTGAATATGGCTGCCAGATGCTTACTACTATTACTGACATCGGACTTGGGCCACTCTATGCACTTACCATAGAGTTTCGTATAGCATTCAAAAAGAGTCCTTTTTCTGTGTTACTCCCTACCTACGTTAACAAGCGGTCAGAATACCGCGAAACGCGTCATCTGCCATCCAGGCTTTTCCCTTTCTTATGCACTTTAACTAATAAAGATACCTTTGTGCTGCCTGGACTTGCTGTCATGCTTCTTTTTTTGCTGAGACTGGATGCCCATCTCTCAGCTGCTTTCAGGAGTGCAACCCGCTGGATTTGGCTTTTTTTAAAGGGCACGTAGCCTTACCCTTTAAAAAAAAAAAAACATAGTGGCCATGTAGTTATGGTTAAGTTGCTGTTTCCATAGGAAGAGCACTTTTTGGGCGGCTTATAACTTCGCTCCCCCTGGACGAATCCTCACCAAACTTTGCAAAAAAAAGTATATGGGCCACTCTGAATTTTTTTGTAAAGTTTGGTGAGAAATCGTCCAGGGGGAGCGGAGTTATAGGGGGGTTCGAAAACGTCTTTTTTTCCCATAGACTGAATGGAGGAAAAACTTTGCGCACGGCTATAGGTGAAACCGCTGGACGGATTTTGACGAAATCTGCAGCAGGTACAGGGGCTTGGTCCACAAAGCATGCTTTTGTAAATTTTGTCACCATACATGCAGTACGTTTATTTATATTGATGCAAAAGGAGCTCTGAAATAATTAGTGATATCTATGTTCCCTCCGCGGTCACACTTCCCTGTTCGGTCGACTAACAAGAAACCGATTGGCTAAGGGGCTGCCGTCATGACCGCGTACACGCGATGTCTCTGCCCATTGGCTGCTGTGAGACGTGTTCTGCGTCAGATGGTTTGGATGCGCCCGACATCTTGGATCCGCGGAAAGCGGAGCAACAACCAGCGTACACATGTTTTTTTCATGACCCTATTTTGCTGTGTCACAGAGCATTGGAAAGGTTCACACAGTAAGAAATGGGTGATCTATGCATTTTTGCTTCGGCCGTCATGATGTCATTTCTATGGACACCTTGTACGTACAGTAAATGTGGGGGGTAATAACGATAGCACTTCAGTCCATATAGTGGGCAGGAAATTTGTAACACTTCAGTCCATGTAGTGGACAGGAAATTTGTAACTCTTGAAAGCACATGGGTATAGGTAGGCAACAGTGAAATTGACAACATGCCGTGAGCGCATTATTTTTCTCAATGGCTATTAGTATATTTATTAGTACGCCGCCACTGGTGGCACATGCTACGGTGGTAGTGGCCAGGGGCTACAGTCTTAACATATGGGTGATTATTACACTTGTTCTGGGGGTCAGTCGTCATGATGTAATGTGTATGGACATCTTGTACGCACAGTACACTTATACCTACTTAATGGCGTATGTTCTATGGCCTCCTTGTACGCACAGAAAAGGAGGGGTCCAATAAGGCCAGTAGTTGAGGTCGTGCAATGCATGGGAGAGTTGTTACATTTGTAAGGACACGTGTGGTGTTAGGGAACATTGAAATTGCCTACATGCTGTGAATACATTACTGTTTCCAATACCTATTATTACATTCATTAGTACGCTGCCATGGTTGGCACATGCTACGGTGGTTGTGGCCAGGGTCTAGAGTCTTGGATGCATGGCCGTCGGCCGAAAGCCGAAAGCCTTACTTCCAAGACTGTAAGCCCTGGCCACAACCACCTCCGCATGTGGCACCCATGCATACACCTCTTGTGTTGCATTTTCATTGGCAAGTTGTGGGGAGTGCGTGATATGATATGATATGATATGATATTTTATTTATATCGCGCTCTTACACAGGTGTTTCAGAGCGTGACCAGGCAAAGGGAGGGGAACAGGGGAGAAACAAAAACAACGATATTACTAGGCCCAGTGACATTGAGAACGCGCAAGTGCATGGGGAAGGGAAAAAGGGATAAAGTGCATAGGGAAGGGAAAAAGGGGGAAAGTGCAGAGCATAGGAGAGAAACAAAATAAATAGCAAGTACATAAATAATTAAATAGAGTGTTAGCAGTGGTAGTGCAGCCTGTAAGAGGCAAAGGTGTTAGGTTAGTCAGATAGGGAGTATCTGATAAGTGCAGAAGAAGAGTGGGTGGGGAACTGTATGGGTACAGACACAGGCCCCAGTGCAAGGGGTGGCCCGGAGGCAGTGCAGGAGGATGGCAGGGTGAGCAGGTACCTGGGCCCGAAGGGCAGAAGGTGGCCAGGTGCAGAGTGCCGAGGGAAAAAGGCAGATCAGCAGGGGAGAAGCGGGGAGAAGGCAGAAGCGAAGAGGAAGGTCTTGAGGAGCTTCCGGAACCGTAGATGGTTCTCCTCACGTTTCAAGGTGGCAGGGAGGCAGTTCCAAAGGGAGGCTCCGGTCGAAGACAGAGATCTACCTTCAGCTCGTTTCTTTGAAAAACGACTGACCCTGAGGGAGTTAGAGGTAGAGGAGCGAAGGACTCGAGAGGGGAGGTATTTACGGAGGGATAGTTGAAGGTATTTTGGACCCAGGCCCCAGAAAGCCTTGTGGACAATGCAAAGGGTTTTAAATGTAATCCTTGCATCCACTGGCAGCCAATGAAGGGATTTCAGAGCTGGAGAGATACGATCCCAGGGCTTGAGGCCAAGGACAAGTCTTGCAGTCCTATTCTGGATTAGTTGTAAAGGGCGGAGAGTAGAGGCAGGTAGATTTAGAAAGAGGCTGTTACAGTAGTCCAACTTAGAGAGAATCAGAGCTTGGGAGACAGTGAGCTTCTGAGGGAAAGTGAGGAAAGGAAGAGTACCTCTAAGGAGATGCAATAAGAAGTTAGATTTTTTAGAAACATCAGAGATGTGTGGGGAGTAGGAAAGTGTGGAGTCAAAGATGACCCAGAGGTTCTTAGCTTTGCAGGTAGGGGCAGGAGGAGGGCCAAGGGAGGCTGGCCAGAGAGTGAGGGGAAAGGATGGAGAGGGTGTACCAATGAGGAGGATCTCAGTCTTGTTGGCATTTAAACAGAGATCGTTGGAAGCACACCAATTTTGAATGGCGATGAGACAGTCAGAGATGAGGAAAGGAGAGGAGGTGGCTAGAGGAAGCCTGAAAATGAGTTGGGTGTCATCAGCATAGCACTGTAAATTTGAGAAAAAGATGGAAATGCAGTATGCAAGAGTTTCCAGGTATTGGTTGAAAAGCCAGGGCGAGAGGTTAGACCCCTGAGGAACACCACAGGTAGACAGGGAGATAGAAGATCGGAAGGACCCAAGTTGTACCTGGGAGGGTCGATCAGAGAGAAAAGAGGTCAGCCAGGCCAGAGCCTGATCAGTGAAACCCAGGTTGTCACGGAGATGATTGAGCAGGGTGGTATGGTTGACTGTGTCAAAAGCAGAGGAGAGATCAAGTAGGATGAGGACAGAGGGAATGTTAGAGTCAAGGTTGGAGAGCAGGTCTTCACGGATGTTCAGGAGAGCAGTTTCCGTGCTTCTGGCTGATCTGAAGCCCGATTGGTGGTCGTGGAGAGAGCCAACAGAGTCAGAATGAAGGTTAAGCTGAGAGATGGCAAGCTTTTCCAGGAGCTTACCCAAAAAGGGAGTTATGGAAATTGGGCGATAGTTAGCCGGGCAAGAAGGATCAGCTGTGGGTTTCCTGAGGAGAGGATGCACCAGGGAGTGCTTCAGAGGGGAGGGGAAAGACCCAGAGGCAAAGGAGAGGTTGCAGAAATCAGCAAGGGCCGGAGCAAGGGTATCGATGTGGTCCTTAATGGTTTTAGAGGAAAAGGGATGGACCTGTTTTGATGAGGCTTTCATGGATCGGACTTGTCTTACGACCTCATCGGGGGAGAAGAGAGGAAAGGAGGAGAAAGAGGGAGGGTGGTTTGCTGAGGGTGGGTCAGCAAGCATAGAAGAAGGGAGAGGAGAGGGAGAGGAGGAGAGAGAGGACAAGATGTCCTGGGTTTTTGAGACAAAGTGTGCCGCCAGGGCATTACAAAGAGCCTGAGAGGTGAGAGGAGTGGTGGCTACTGCAGCAGGATTGGCCAGCTCCTTGCAGATTTTAAAGAGTTTGGCCGAGTTGTTAGATGCCGCAGAGACACAGGCTTGAATGTGGACTCGCTTCTTAGTGCATACAGAGAGTCGGTATTGCCCTTGGAGCAGGCGGCAGGCCAGTTTGTCAGAGGATGAGCAAGAAGCCCTCCATTTCCTCTCGGCCGCCCTACACTTATGTTTAAGTGTAGCTAGGTCAGAGTCATACCAAGAATTGCACTTGACTTTGGGCTTCAAACGGATCCTCATGACAGGGGCAAGAACATCGAGAGTGGCAGAGATAGAGGAGTAAAGCAGAGACAGTGCTGTGTCAGGGTGTGAATCAGCCTGGGGTGAAGGAGGGGGTGAGAAGGTGGCAGAGAAAGCCTCGACTGACACACGCTTCATGGGCCTGATGTCCGAGAAGGTGGGTGGCAATCTTGGGGTGGGATTGGCTTGCAGGAAGGAGATGGAAAGATGAGAGGAGAGGAGGAAGTGATCACTCCAGGAGAGAGGAGTGGTGAGGGGAGTAGATAGGGGGAGGCCAGAGGAGATCAGTACATCAAGTGTGTGTCCAACAGAGTGAGTCGGGCCAGTGGGGAGGATAGAGAGGGAGAGTGAATCGCAGAGGTCGCAAAAAAGCGAAGATGAGGAACAGGGAGAATCAAGATGAATGTTGAGGTCACCAAGGAGAAGGAGTTGAGAGGTAGACGCCAGGAGGGCGGAGGAGATGTCTGCCCACTCGGAGAGAAAAGAGGTGATTTGACCAGGGGGCCGGTCGAGAGTAGCAACAGTAAGAGAGTAACTAGGAGATAGACAGAGCCTGCAGACAAGGCATTCGAAAGAGGAGTAGGTCTGAGTGGGGAATGATAGAGGCAGCAATCCACTCAGGGAAGATCAAGGATTCACCACCACCGGGCCGGGTGGATCTTGGGGAGGAGAGGATCTTGTAGCCGTCAGGGAGGAGAGTGTCAAAGCTTGTGACAGAGCTGGCCGTGAACCATGTCTTGGTAAGACCAAGGACATCAAGGTCAAATTCTTCTAGGAGGTGGCAGATGTCAGAGGAATGTTTGACAGCAGAGCGGGAGTTGAGGGTGGCAAGATGAAGAAGGTTGCCAGCCTTAAAGACCTTCCGGGGAGGGGTACAAATCAGAGGTACACCCTGCGGAGGAGTGGAGGGAGCATGCGATGGGGAAGGTGAGGAAGGGGAAAAGGGTAAAGTAGCCAAAGGAGGGGAGTAGGGTACAGATGGAGATGAGAGGAAGTTGATGAGGCAAGGGAATCGCCTATCAAAGAGAAGGAGATTGACCTGAGGACCTTGCACCATGACAGTGCCATTTAGGTAGACATTAATGATGACTCTGGAGGAGTCAAAGGCATCCATACAAACTTCCCAGCGGGTGCCACTATTACTGGGAGAGGAAGAGACAGGACAGAGCACATAAATCATAAGGGGGGTCCAGAAATCAGGCGAAGGAACGACAAAGAGGATATCAGTGAGGGTTTGTCTGGCAGAAGCGCTGGAATAGGTATCAGCAATGGGGAGACCTGGGTTGGAGGCCAAGATATCTTTTTTAATTTTTTTTTTTACCAGACTTAGTGAGAAGGGAAGGATAGTTGATAGTAAAGCAGTTTGAGTAGATAGGAGAAACAGATAGCACCATGGGCAGGTAGAGAGAGAGAGGGGTCAGTGGGAGAGATAAGCAAATGCAGCGGTATGGTATATTCACTGGGCTATTAGGTTACAATTGAGGGACAGGTGCAATCAAAAAACTTGCCTAAATTTGACTTTCCAAAACACACCCAAATTTCACTTTCACAACCACACCCAACACACCCAAATTTGACTTTCTAAAACACACCCAAATTTGACTTTCTAAAACACACCCAACACACCCAAATTTGACTTTCCAAAACACCCAAATTTGACTTTCCAAAACACACCCAAATTTGATTTTCTAAAACACACCCAAATTTGACTTTCTAAACCACACCCAACACACCCAAATTTGACTTTCCAAAACACACCCAAATTTGACTTTCTAAACCACACCCAACACACCCAAATTTGACTTTCCAAAACACACCCAAATTTGACTTTCCAAAACACACCCAAATTTGACTTTCTAAACCAAACCCAACACACCCAAATTTGACTTTCCAAAACACACCCAAATTTGACTTTCCAAAACACACCCAAATTTGACTTTCTAAACCACACCCAACACACCCAAATTTGACTTTCCAAAACACGCCCAAATTTGACTTTCCAAACCACACCCAAATTTGACTTTCTAGACCACACCCAACACACCCAAATTTGACTTTCCAAAACACACCCAAATTTGACTTTCCAAAACACACCCAAATTTGACTTTTCGGTTTGAAACAGGCAGGGGGAGAGTGAAGGTTCAAGAAGGGGAGAGAAAGGGTAAAAGAAGGAGAGATCTAACCCAAGGAGAGGAGGGTGAGGGAGTCTTGGTAGACCAGTTACATGGCTGAGTGAGCTGGCAGCCCTAAGGCGGGTCCAGAGGGTCAGGCTGTTGTAGAGGCGTCATGAAGCGTCCCGGTAAAGCGGACAGGGAAGCTGACAGGGGCCTTAGAAGTGGGCCTTGGGTGATGGGGCCGGCTACAGCCTTCTGGTTCCTCGTTCAACAAAAAGAGGCAGCACCCCAGCCAATCACTGGCCAAGTTGTAACAGAGGCAGGAAGCAAGCACTGCCTTAGGTGTTGAGGAGGCCCGGGTGGCCATCTTGAAGGCCCCGCATGGTGCAAGTTGTTAATGCACTGAAATGCCACCAAAACACTGCTCAGTGCAGTGTTGGGTGCATGGCCAAAGGCCATGCAACCAAGAACAATGTGGTAAGTACTAGACTTGGAAGACACTGCACACCCATCACACGTACGATCTACAGACATACACCTAGGAGGGAAGCCTCTGGGCAGAGGTACTGAAGGATAACACACTTATAGAATAACCCCCACTACCACACATCACTGAGGTGTTTCGTGGGGAGACCCTGCAGTCTTGGGTGCATGGCTAAAGCCCATGCATGCAAGACTGAAGTCATAAGCAGTGGAGTTACAAGTTAATATGGGTGTAGTGGATTGTGGTTGTTGTTTTGATGCCCTAGTTTCTTCATTTCATGGCTGCAGACGATGGTCCGAAAAGTAAATTTATAAGCAGCTAATTTACAAGGACCATGTTTTACATAGGCAGCGATGGTTGTGGATAGGAACTGTACTCCTTGAAACTTGCTTGTAAGGCGTAGGTGGTAGGTTACTCACCGCAGACGAAAGGCCAGCCTACAGGCACTGCCTCATATTACTACCATAGATTAGACGAGTAGATTCCCATGTGTAGAAAATGCCTGCCAATATACTTACTCCTTACTTTGTTCAGAATACATAAACATTTTTAAAATTGGTTTTCGTACTTGGCAGAAGTATCACTTTTTCCATTTCTGTGATGAAAGAAAAAGGTGTGTTAGTGTTTGCATTTTTTTAAAATTTACTACATTGCATAATAGACAGTTAACCTTTTTTTTTTACCCTCATATTTAGTTTACAAACCAGTGTACTGTGCATTGCGCTCAGTTTCTGTGTTTGCTTTTCTAATCCTTGGGTCTGGGGAAAAAAATCCTTGTCGGATTAAAAAAAACGTTCATTTCCTATGCAACTAAGTACTTCATTTTTTCCTTTCAGTGTTTTCTTCATTTTTCTGATCAATGTTATGTTTGTTGCCTTCCTGCCCATTTTTAACAACAGTTAAATACCTGTAGATGTATTCTAACTGTGCATTTGTTCCTACAGATTTTTGATACTCATTCATTTGTGTCGTTGTTACATCCTGTTTCCTTCATCTTTCCCATTAATGTTTTCTTTGTTGCCTTCCTGCCGATTTTTAACAACACTTAGATACCTATAGGCATATTCTACCTGTGCATTTGTTTCCAACGATCTGTGATAATCAT
This sequence comes from Ambystoma mexicanum, assembly GCF_040938575.1. Lineage (NCBI taxonomy): Eukaryota > Metazoa > Chordata > Amphibia > Caudata > Ambystomatidae > Ambystoma > Ambystoma mexicanum. The sequence continues at coordinate 434,703,610 of NC_090921.1, read as the reverse complement.
TTATTTGTGTCATTTTTTCCATCCTGTTGGGTAGTTAGATACCTGTAGGCGTATTCTAACTGTGCATTTGTTCCTACAGATTTTCATTTGTGTCGTTGACATATCCTGTTCCCTGTATCTTTCCCATTAATGTTTTCTTTGTTGCCTTCCTTCCGATTTTTAACAACAGTTAGATACATATAAGCGTATTCTGCCTGTGCATTTGTTTCCAACGATCTGTGATAATCATTTATTTGTGTCATTCTTCCATCCTGTTGGGTAGTTAGATACCTTTGGGCATATTCTAACTGTAGTCTTTCACTTACTTTGTTGACAATTTTGAAGTACACATTATTTCGTAAATTTTGGCTTCAAGAACATTAAATACGCATTTGTTAGGTTACCTGGCAACCTCTGCTTTAGAGTAATGGTGCTATCATTACATTCAAACCATCCAGAATTCTTTTTAATGTATGCAGTGTAGTGACCTGCATTGGTTGTAGTTCCTGCATGGTCGATTATTCCTACTGTTGCAAAGGTTTTCTTTCCAAGTGACACTTGACCGTGTGAAAATCCAGTTAGTTTGCAGTTGTTTTTGGTGCCATCTGCATTATAACGTAAAAGCATAAGTATTATGTAGGCACTATGCGTATCAGTAAGGTAGAGCGATTGTCTGAATTGAAAATACTACATAATCTGCCATGGTTTGCATTTTGTACAAGTTGCTGAAATGGAATGCTCTCACAATTTGGTATGGAAATATACACAAATCGCTCATTTGGGATTTCTTCCTGTATCACTTTGGTACAGAGAGTGCATGTTTCCACATGTACGAAATTTGGAAGATTTCATTTACAGGTATGCTTTTGTTTTCCAATACTAATAATATGCACATGAGAAATTCTTGTGGATCTTCTTGTGAGTTCATAGTGAATCTCACCATTCCAGCACAGTCGTCCAATTGTTGCCTTACTCCATGAACACTGTATGTGTTGTCAGGATTGCTTGTTGCATTTCTATGCAGCACTAACTTTTGCAAACACAATTGGTCTGTGCTGTGCAGGTAAATATTGTTAACAATTGGTGGCAATTGAAATAGAATATTCATTGCTACATTTGCATAGCAACTTACCCCACTTTCATTTGTAAATTTGAATGGGCCAGCAAGTTCTGTATCTGAGTGCATTTTTCGGTTTTTCCGTTGCTTCTTTGCCGACGTGCCTGGTTTACATTCCCTAATAGGTTCTTCTTTGTTTGCGGCAATTGATGAAACTTTAGCTTCTTTTCTATTTTTTGCAGAATTTCCTGTTGCATTCTGTTGCATTTCTGTTTCATTTACTTTTCTTCTACCACGTTTCACTTTATCTGGAACAGGGTATTGTTTCAGATGAGGGGTGTACCGTGAACGCAATCTATTGTATTCAAGAATACAAGGAATATCAGCTTTGACTTTACTTGAATCAAAGTTTATTAGCAATAGACCGTCAAGTGTAGGTAAGCATGATAATGCTACGTAGCTCATGCCTTCCTTAAACACTGTCTTTCCTATATCTATCAATGCTTTCTCTAGGGTAAGACCTTGGGATTTATGAATGGTAACTGCATATGCAAGAGTTAGAGAAAATTGCTCTCTACGTACATACATGTCTTTGAAGAGAAGAAATCGAGCCATTGAGCGCCCTATCCTTTTCACTTCTAAAACTTTATCAAAGCGAATATTTACAAACTGAATGCTGCTATCACGTGGGTTTGATTGAAAGCCAACAACTGTGCCCAGTGCTCCATTAACTAGCCGTCAAGGTTACGTTTAAGCATTACTCTACAATTTAATGATAAATTCAATACTTTTTCCAACCCAGCTGTGTTGGAGATTGAATTTTCTAAACTATTTAGTCTTGTTGTGGCTTGCTCACACATGGGTACTGTCAAACCATGTATGTCTAGTTTGTCTGTGGCGCTAATTTCTATTATTGCTTGCATTTCTTTCTTTAACATTGTTTCATTGAATTTGAAACAGCTTGCAAGAGTTGGCATGAAGGCCATACAATTGACATTTTTGTGCGCTATTTGTTCCATGCCATCAGTTGCACATGCATTATCGCCATAAAGTGCATGTATATGCCGCTTTTTCAATACAGCTTGTGCTTCTTGTGATAATATACTAACTCTAATACTTTTTAAGATGTTGGCATAAGTGAGATCTGCAGATTGCTGCATGTTGTCAGTTAATTCTCTGTATTGGAAATGTTGCCAAAGGTTAACATTACCTATGCTACCAACAGTTTTCCGGCAGAGTTTGTGGCCTAAGGTTTTAAAAATCGGTTCACCTTTTACTGGTGTCAATTGTATAAGATCCCCCAAAAACGATAATGTGTTTCCCTGCAAAGAGTTCTTTGTTATTACTTTTAAGTACTTCTTGCAATCTGAGATGAATCAAAGCCAACATTAGATTGGAGACCATGCTCACTTCATCTACTAGTAGCATTTTCATTTGTTTCAATACTCTACGTAATTCCATTGCAGCTTCTGCAGAAAGTTTGTAGTAGTCTAATTTATTTTGATGCTCTACTGGAAGCAGTAGTAATCGGTGTAAAGTCACACCGCCTATGTTGTAGGCAGCTAAACCTGTGGGGGCTGTTACAACAGCTAACAGTTTGTTGTTTGTCAATTGTTGAAGGAACTTGGTGGTAATTTTGATTAAGAATGTTTTCCCTGATCCAGCTTCACCACTGACGTACAGCAGTATAGGCTTGTAATTTTGGCAGGTACATTCTTTATTTTTATGTTGTACGCCATGCACAATTTGTTTTGCTACCTCTTCAAAAAAGGTGCGCTGATCGTTGTTAAGTTTTCCTTGTTGTACAGTTAAGTCCTCTGTATCTTCTTGATACTGATATATGGTGTTTTCTACTTCTGCCATAGCAACTTCAGCCTCATTTGCTATTAGTGGTTGTCCTAATGGTTCTTGACTTCCTGTTACAAAGGGCTGACTACTGTCGGAAGAGTCTTTATCAAGTTGGGCCTGAATTTCTTCTTCCTGTTGCTGCTCATTGTGTAACATTGTTTTGTACTGCGTAAAGTTAACATCAGTGATAGTGCTTTAATTTGCTTTGAAAGCATCTTCATAGCACGTTTGAAAAGTTGTAACAGAGACATGTAATGTAGTTCTTTCTGTTGAGGAGTTTTTAATGTCAATTTCACATGATTAATTAAGCTTCGTTTGTTAAGTTTCACTAAGCTCCCTTCACAATTGGTCACTCTATATCTACGTTTGCTTTCATCAGGTTTTACATTATTTTTGTATGCAAAGTTTTGAGCTATGTGGTATAGACACATGCTTTCGAGAGTGGTACTCCTGTTGGGATAGTATGTATCCGGTTAATTGTTTTTTAGAATGTCTTGGCTGTTGGGATCATTTCTGGCAATAGTTTCTATGTCCTCATATGATTTTAGCACTCTTTTTCTAGATTTTGCAGGACCAAGACTGAGCCATACTATGTTGTCTGATTTTCCATACAAAGCCGTGCCGGTTAAACGATCTGCTGCTTCATGGGCCCCACATTCTCTATGAGAGAGCATTTTTATGCCTAGGCTGTACAATTTCTGTGATAATGTTTTGTCTGATGCTAGGTCATCCAAGAGGTCTTGAAGCTCTGTTTTTTCTGCTTTTGTTAAGTAGGCTGTAACATATCGTGCAACAGCAGTTGAATTGTCTGCAATGTACTGAACATCTATGTTTGCATTCCATAATAGGGCAATGATTGCATTGTAATCATTGATACATTTTGATTCTTCCCTTCTTTTTATGTAATACGTGTTTTTAGGTGATTTACCTTTAACACTATGTCGAACTGAAGACATAAAGTTGTTTACTTCACCTGTTTCTGTAACTGGTCCAGGGAAACCAAAGCATCATTTGGTGTAGTATTTATCTTTGTTTTTGTATTTACGGGGACAATATTTGCCACATTTGTGTCTTTGAAATTGTAAAATCTGCCCATGCAACTCACTATGTGTCTGTTGTGAAGGGATTTCACATGTGACATATTTTTGGATAAACTGCAAAACAGTGCTATCACTGTTGTGCCAAAATTTCAGTGCACATTTGATCCATAAGGAGCATGTGAATAAGTGGTGCTACTCTCGATTGATATTCTTTTCTCCAAAAGAAGTGTTGCACTTCTCCAAGGGGAGGAACAGTTTTATTGCAAATAAAGTGTAGCATTGTAATGAAACGATGATGGAAATTTCATGAGACATTAACTGGATCTAGAGAGCAAAGGTTTCCAGGTGTTAATATATCTATGTTGTTTTTGTTGCTGTTTGCTATGCGTAGGAACTCATGTAAATCTTCCCATGCATATTCTGCACAACTTAGCGTAACAAACCAAGTTGGTGGTCCAAGGTTTCTGATCATGCAACACACGTCTCTGTGCCATCTAAACCAGTATTCCTTTGTACCATGCATGTTTGCAAACACATTTGTTATACTTGATTGTAAAACCTCACCTTTTTCTTGTACTTTTTGTATTAACTGCGTAGCTGACATATTTTGAAAGTGCGTTCCAGATTTAAGAATGTGTGCAACTCCATAACATACAGCCTCATTACGACCCTGGCGCTAATGGTTTAACGGCGCCGTAAAGAGCGTTGGCGCCGTTAAACCATTAGCGCCTGATTACAAGGTCCCTTAGCGGGTTGGAGGCTTTAACACCTGCTTTTTGCAGGCGTTAAAATCCCACCCACTAAGGGACCTTGGAGCCAATTACAGCAACCGTAATTTACGGTGCCGTAATTAGCACCTTCCCCATCCCCATTATGCCCTATGGGGCAAAATGGGAATGGGAATGGGGAAGGGCAAATGGTGAATGGGGAATTACCGCCCCCGCCAACCTTGTGATGGGGGCGGTAATTCCGCCATCCACCATGCCGGAGACCGGCATGGACCATGGTGCTAATAGCACCATGGTCCAGCGCCTGAGTCGTAATGAGGCCCATAGTGTTGCTAATTCACTTTCATAGAGTAGGTGGAATATGTATTCAACATTTTGTCTAAATCTGGAATCTTGCAAATACATTCGTAATGAGCGTCATTCTGATGCCCCAATCTGAGTGGGTCTATCATTGTATCTCCCACCTTTGCCAGTAGGAAATAGCAGTGGAAAAGCACGTGCTTCTATACTTTTTTCCCAAATACTCATTGTTGACCCTTTGGTTTGTCGCATTTGGTAAATTTCTAGTGCATCATCTATACTTTCATTGGAATGCAATGGATGAATTGTGTAATGGTCCAAAAGAGTGGATACTGTAGCTGGATCCAGAAGTTCGAATTGTCCAGTTTCTGATGGTTCTTGAATTATTTCAGTTGTTTGCCTTAAGCTTTCATCAATATTTATTTCCTTGTAGTACTCATTGTTGTCTTTTAGATATTGCAATGCTTGTGTAACTTTGTGTAAGTCTACTAATTATTGCCATTTTTTTTGTCCTTTGTTAGTACTCCATTTACCAAGACTATTAAAGAATGCTCTATTGAACGTTCCACTCCTAGAGTGTGCACATTTTCCGTTAGATCTAATGGCAAGTAAACTACTTTGCCACAAATGCCTTTCACCAATTCAGAGGAAGGTAAATTTACTGTTTTTGGATGAAGGCGTATAATTGCTTTAAATGGGTAAACTGTTTGAATTATTATGCTCTCATACAAATTGAGCTGTTGCAGGATTTTTGGTAATGGAAACAATTCCAAATTATTTGTAATTGCACGTGAAGGTGTGTGGTTGTTGTCTAATTTTGCAGTACAGTAACTGCAACATATTAGGTGTTCAGTTATTTCATATTTGCTTTCAGCTAAAAGGTACAAAGCTAATTCAAACCATTTAGAGTCTTCATTGTTTTCTATTTTGTATGCTATGTCCACATTTTTTGTGTTCCTTTTGTAAAACGTTCTGCAGCAAAATACAGACACATGGTTTGGTACTTCAGCCGATGACCTTTTAAATGTTAGCATTTCTTTTCTGTATGTGTGTAATAGAAGGTTGCTATATGCAGAATTGTCGCTACTATGCTCTAAAACTGTTGCATTTTCTACGTGCTCTCACTTCCAAAATACTTTTTCTGAATACAGTCCATTTCTTCTTGTAAGTATTTGGGTGTACCATGCAGAAGAGTGGTATTTAAATTGCCTAATTCTGAAGCTGTACTTTTTGCACAGTATATTTTCTACACTAAATTTCGTACTTTGGAATGATGTGCTGATATTCTTTTGATATCATGGAAGGTACTTTTGCAAATAGGCCCAGAAATGCAGGCTAATGAATGTCCTTTTAGTCCTGTGTGTTTCCGCACTACACAAATATCCATATTTTGCAGCACTTTCATTTTACTTTTGTCTTTACCTTTTACATATTGATTGAGGAACAGACGTAAAGATTTGAAAGCTTTGTTTGGAATGGCACACATTGATGTGCACGGCCATTTGTATACTGCACGGTGTGGTTCTGCGGAATCGAGAGGTAATTCTTAGTTTTCAGTAGATAGTTTTGTAAGCAGTGTTTCTTGTTCCATGATGGTAGTATTGATTTTCTCATACCCTCGTCCACTGCTATGGATGGAAATTGTGTTTGTTTGATTTTGTTTGTATGCTTCTTCATTAAAATATGGCTCTGTGGTTGTTGTGTGACTCCATTCACCACCACAAACATGCAAAAAAAAAATGTTGTTCACATTCCGTTTATTGCTGAGTTTCATTTGTAGTTTGGTACTTAGTTTTGCTAGTGCTTTCATCCTTTTTAACACTAATATGAACAACTTCCTTTTGAGAAGGATTGCACTGTCCACGAGTGCTTGTAGAATTAACTTTCTACTGTAGGTTTTAAGGGGTGAGGATGATTTTGGTCCTCTTCTTTGTAGATTCAGAAGGACTCTGTGACGAAACATTTTTGCTAAAATACATTTTTTACTATGGGTTCTTCTTACACTATCAGGATTATTAGGAACATTGTTAGCTGTACTGGCAACTGTTTTTTTGACAACATCACTGTGTTTTGTGACACTTTTTAATGGAGGAGGTACAGTTTTGTTAGTTGAGACTTCTTTTATTATGTTACCCAACTGCATTAGGTGGTTTGTACCAAGATTCTCCACTAACTCTACAACAGGTGGATGCTTACATTCGGCACCTTTATTTTTATTTGCCCTAATTCGGCATTCCTTTCTACGGAGCTGCTTTTTGGTAGGTATTCTTTGGTGTCTGTTGAGAAAAAAAGTATACTTTGTCAAATGTATGTGTGCTGTGTGCATGTGTGCATAAGTGTGACGGGGAAGCTCTTTGGCATGGTGTGTCAATGCACAGTGACCTCTAACTATAATTTGGTAAGGCTACTTTACTGTTTCTATACTAGTACAATGTGCTTTAGATGAGAGCACAAAGTGCCGTCCTTGTGACGAGAACCATTATTAATAATCGAAATGCCAAAAACATGCTCCCGCAAATTATTTTCACAATCTAACCTTCTAAGGATTTCCTATGTTATTTCAGTACCAAACACACAGGGATTTGTCAGCCATTCCACCTGTTATTCTTTGTTCAATAAATGGATATTTGCAGGTAGAATGGTTTACAAATGAATGCTTCCTTTGGTGCCCAAAATAAACAAATAACACACGCAACCTCTTTAAGGAGTAGTTACAATATGAAGGTTGCAGTGTACTTACTTTTTTGTGCAAGATGACCAGGTTTCTTTGGATATGTCATCTGCAGTGTAGATGCTGTTGATTCTCAGGAGAGTAGTCTTCACTGTGAATTAAAAAAAACAATGGCCCTCATTACGACCCTGGCGGAATTCGGAAAACAATGGCGGAAATGCAATACCGCCATCGAATAGCGCTCGGTGCGACTATGACCCGTCACCGCAAAGTACGAAGCCATTAGCGACACCGTAGTGAACGCCAACGCTAACTGCACCAAGCACGCGCGCGCGCGCCATGCCAAACCGTAAACACCACCATGGCGCAAGGGTACGCCAATTCCGACCCTAGCGGACATGTACCTAACGCCATCAAGCATGGCGGAATGTACCATTCCGCCATGGTGAGAAGTACGGCATCGCGAATCAACCGTAAACGGCCCCACTGAGTGCCTGTACACCGCTCCCTGCCCACAAAGTACAACTCCCCGTAGGTGCAATGAAGTCACAATGCAACCAGTGAAATGTACAAGTCACACATGCATGCCAATGAACAAATGAAACACAAGAGGGGCCAATGGGAGCTGCAGGGCACAGATGGCACGAATACAGAAGCCATCCCAATGGACACGACCACAGTCCCCCACCAAGAAACGCACGCAAACACAGGCACCTGTGACCAGCAATATTCCGAAAATCACATCATTCCACCAGTCCACCTGGCTGACCGGCATCTGTTACACAAAACCCAATCCCCCGCCCCTGAGCATGACAACATTCAAACAGTCATATTGGCAGCCCCCATCCCTGACCTCACGGGCTTCGTAGGCAAACGCGCCCAGTACAGTACCACGCAACTAAACTCCGAAGCTGGAACCCAATGCAGATCTCCTCACAATACATCGCTCCCCAAATAGGAATATGCCACATCACTTGCAAAGAAGAACGCTACACGGGCCAAATCAGAATAGAAATTTAATGCACAACAAAATCACCAAGCCCATACAGCCATCAGGCCATGAACTCCAAAACACATTTCACCATTGTGGGCTGCATCCGCAAGAAATGACCAGCCACTACTTGTGTGACGCCCTGTTCCATCATGGTACACAGAGCCACATTCACGTACGAAAAGGCAACATGGAAGCGCACAGAACCGCAGGGCCGTCCCAATGGGGAGGCACTAGTCCAGCTGAAAGGCCGAAATGTTGCTCCGAGCCACCAGTACTGCGTAAGGGCATGTGGCCCATTGGCGATCGTCCCATAAGATCGTAATGCTGCTCCACTGATTAACACGAAGCAGCAGGTGTCGGGAGTAAAACCCATCTGCAGGAGTGACATACAGATGGCAGTGGCAAAAGGGGAGGAGATACCTGTCAACCAAAAGAAAAGAAAAAGAACAGAATGGCCATCAGAACTACATTCGAACAACTCACTTCAATGATCACACTAAATCCACAGCCATATGCATGCTAGCCCACTCCAAAGGTTCATCACCACCCAAAAACCACTTGCGACTCATAACTATCTATATCGAGGTGTAAACACCATCACAAACGAGTGTACCTGTGCATGCGTCTGTCAAAACAGAATCCATCAGATGGGATTGGTAACGTGCATGGACACAAGTGTCTGAGGGCGCGTTGAGACAGGGAGGGCTCAACAAGGCCAGATAGACGATGGTCCCACTATGGCAGCCCTGCATCACATAGCGTAGGGGAGGCGGATAGATTCCAAGAAGCCCTGTACATGGCAAACTCTGTATCAAATCACCTGCCCATGCATCCATTCATCATTCCCTCATCCCGGGATTAAAACGCCTGAATATTTACTCACATAACATTAGAAATATCCATTGAGTCTGTGCGTTATGCAGCCTGCAAAATCCACAGTGCCCCAGCCCGTAATTCCAGTGTAGTGAAATAACATGTATTTGGGAACGTCCGGCCTCATCGCCCACGTCGCCATTGCGCATCCCAAACCATTCATATCAATCATTGCATCCTCGCCATGGCCCCTGTCCCAAGGACATTGAACAATAGTACGTTATATTTGCAGTCAGACCTGTGGGCATTTCCTCGCCGCTAGCTGAAAACCGAAAGCGCCGCCCTTCGAATTCCTCATTTGCAACATCACGTCGAAGAGGCATCTGTGGCCGTTTGAAATCACTAATTAATCCATCGAGTGCGGCTGTGTGTGAAAATGGCAACTGCCTTCACCCACAAATGGGACGCCCCGCCCGTCGTTGCAACTCGGTACAGTGATGCATGAGGGTCCACCGTTACTCGAGTACTACGTTCCACTGACCCTTCACAAGTCTGTTCGCGACTGCACAGATAGAATGTGAAACAATGGGACCACAGCAGAATGAACATATCAACCAATGTTACACGGCCATCGGGTACAAATACATGATTGCAATAGCAAGATGCCATTCCCCGAATTGCAGCGTTGTGTGCGTGACGTGCTCGGCCAAAGGGGAGAGCAGTTTGCACAGGTGGAATGAATCACCACAGGTGGAGGCCATACAGCCTGAAAACACATAAATTGCACACCCAGTCTCCTCCCACAACCACACCGAAATGCTACCGGCAGGACTCGCGATGTTGGCCCTGGGGGACCTGATAGCACTGCAAGTACTCCAACTCCAAGAAGAAGACGAACACCAACTACAACCGGCCGCACGGAGGAGACGCAGGAGGAGGAGGAGGGCAAGGCAGGGCCAGCAAGGGCCGCCAGCACAGCCACTACCACCACGCAGGCAGCCCGCAATCCCACGCCTCCGAGCACATCCGTTCAACCTCACTGATGAGCAGATCCACACCCTCTACCGTCTGGACCGGGACACCATAGCCGCCATTGTGGACATGACACAGGCTGACCTTGTCAGCATGATAGATAGCCCAACCGCCATCCCACCCCTACTGAAGGTGGTGTCTGTACTACACTTCCTGGCCACAGGCACCTACCAGCACACAGTCGGACAGTTGCATGGCATTTCCCAGCCACTGTTCTCACGGACACTATTGCAAGTGCTCGATGCCCTCCTGCAGCACGCAGACGACTACATCTCCCTACCACGCTCGGAGCAGGAAATTACCAACACAAAAGTGGGATTCCATGCACTTGCCGGCATACCGGGTTGCATTGGTGCCATCGACTGCACCCATGTGGAATTGGTCGTCCCACATGCCATGGAGGCCCAGTACCGCAACCGAAAACAATTTCATTCTCTGAATGTACAAATGGTGTGTGACTCCAACAGGATCATTACACATTGTTGTGCCAGATTCCCTGGATCAACCCATGATTCTATGGTCTTGAGGAACTCTACAATACCACGCTACATGGAGCGACACGCAGGGAACAGATCCTGGCTACTCGGTGAGTCTCATTACATGCATGATAATGTGGGGTATGTGATTCGGCAATGACCTGGCAGGAAGGGGGAGGGTGTGCGTACGTAGCAATGGCATTCCACATCATACGTTTATCGTCCACATACAGGTGATGCTGGATATCCACTGAAGAGATGGCTCCTCACACCAGTCCGGAACCCACGGGACCAGCATGAGGAGGACTACAACCATGCCCACTCACGTACCCGTGTAGTCATTGAACAGGCATTCGGCCTACTGAAGGGTCGTTTCCGCTGCCTCAGCAGGTCTGGCGGGGCACTCCTGTACCGCCATGAGAAGGTTGCAAAGATGGTGATGGCATGTGTCATGCTCCACAACATGTGCGTACGTAGAAATGTGCCCATGCCCCCTGACGCAGAACTGCAAGCACCTGATGATGGTCATGATGAGGGTGGGGATGTGGCAGCACCTCAAGGAGTCTGCGAGGCACCGGAGGGCCGTGACATTCGTCAGCATCTCATTGATGTATGCTTCTAGCACTCACGCCTGGTGGCTGATACATGGACACGGGACTCGTGGCACTGTGTGTGTCTGGGACATGCACAATATGGACTGTACGCCTATGATGGCCTAGTACACAAAGATCAATGTCCACACATCTCATTGGTTGATCGTGCACTGTTTATGGCATATGTGATATCATGTTGTACACCCTATCGACCCGCCACCCAAGTGAGCCCAACACACCCCCTCCACCCTCCTACCTCCCCCCCGAACACCAGTGTTCAAAGATGCTCATTGTCAGTGGGCAGTCGCTATTGCAAGCCCCCTCTGCGGGTATCAGGGGCACCCCTGCCTGTGGAGCGCAGGTTCCTCCCAGATCTACGTTGGGGGCTGCCCTGGACGGAACTTGCAACGGATGATGTCTCTGCCTGCTCACGTCCATGCATGTCCCTAAGGGTTTGCGAGAGCTCAGTGAGCACACGGCGCACTGCGGCAAGTTCGGCACATACGTCCTTGGACGTCACATGCAGTTCCCCCCTCAGGCTCTCGGTGCTTCTCTCCATTTGGACTCCCAGGCTCTCGGTGCTACTCTCCATTTGTGCCCTTAGTGTCTCTGTACCTCTCTCCATTTCTGCCCTAAGTGTCTCAGTTGATGTTTCTATGTCTGCCTTAGTGCCCCCACATTCATCGGCATGGTCCTTGAGGAGTGTGGCCAGTTGCTGCTGTTGCACGATTAACTGGTCGAGGGACTGTTGCCTCTGCTGGGCCATGGCCATTTGCGGGGGTGTCACAGAGGGGCTGTGGACCTCATGTTGCCTTGCCACAGGGCTTGTGGGGGATGGCCAGTCGTCGTCTTGTGGGTGCCCCTGCGTGGTATCCTCATGTTGTACGGGATGGGACAGACAGGGGGATTGGGACAGGTCATGGATGGATCTGACTTCGACATCCCCGTCTTCTGTGTCGGAGCATGCTGCCATCAATGGGGTGTCACCTATGGTGCTGCTGCCACCAGAGGCAGTGCCTTCTGTGGCATCCGTTGGGGGGACCTGTGGTGGTGGTGTTGTGGGCATGCTGGCTGCTGGGGTGCCTGTTGATGTTCCCTCCTCTGTGCTGCCACCTGATTTGTGCTGCTGCCGTGTCTTGATGCGTGCAGCTGAGGTGGAGGGTCTTTGGCCGTTGGTCTTGGCCCTCTTTGCAGGTGTGCTGGTAGGGGTGTCCTGATGCTCGTTGTTTGGATCGGACCCTGTGGTGGAGTAAAGGAGGGCGAGGGTTATTGATGGGTCTGTGGGAATTGGAATGGCATTGTATCACATGCATTGGGGTGGTACCTGAGGGTGATTTGGGTCGGGGCCTTGGAGGTGCTTTCATTTGTGTGTGGAGTGAGGGTGCAGTTGTTTGGCAGCCTGCAGTTAGGGTGTGCCTGCTGCACGTGTAGTGCGTGTTTTAGGGGTTTTTAATTATTTATGTATTTATTGTGGGTTTTAACGTGCGCTATCAGGCCGATGTGTGTGGACGTTCTCCGGGACATGTGTTTCTGTTGCACTATGTGGACACATGGTACTTCACATGGATGGACTTTGTGGATTTGGCATTGTTTTATCTGGCCCACCTACCTGAATCTTCGGATGTCTGCACTCCTTTCTCCATCCCTCCGACTCCCTCTATGCTCTCCATTCCGATGGTGGAGGCACAGATTTCTTCCCAGGGGGTCAACTTGATGGGTGATTCAGGACCTCCCCCGGTGGCTGTGGCAATGTTGCGGTTGGCAGAGAGTATGCTGCGGACGCGTATCCGCAGGTCGTCCCATCGCTTTCGGCATTGCTGTGGGGTGCGGGGTGCGGTCCCCACCGCACTTACCCGCTGTGCCACCAGAGCCCATATGGCCTTCTTGTTTGCAAGTGCCGTCCTGGTCATTTGCGTGCAGAAGACGACGGCAGCATTCTCCTGGAGGGTCTCTGTTAGCACGGTGAGTTCCTCACGGGAGAAGTGGACCTGCCGCTTGCGGTCGCACGCTTTCTTCGCTACTTTTCCCATTTTTCTTGGTTTCGCTAGGGTGGATGACGGGTTGGGGTTTGTCTCAGGGTAGTGTTTTTAGTGGTTGTGTGGTTTTAGTGGTTTTATAGGTGTACGGCGGGATGTTTCCCGTTCCGGGCCCATGTTTTAACTTCCGTTTCCGTATATTTCCGGTCACCGTACTTTCCGGTAGGCGCACACTGCGGTGTCCGCTGTGATGGGTGGCGGTATTGCACCTAGGGCGCCGTACGGCGGCGGTGTGGGCCAATTTGGGGTCATTTCCGCCATCGCGGACTTTGCACTTCCGCCATGCCGTGGTGCTCGTGCCCGATGGGTCGGAATGGGCCGCACTTTGCTCCTTCGTGCAATGGCGGAAACGCTATTTACGCTGTGGCGGTCCGGTCAGTCACTTTCCGCCAGGGTCGTAATGAGGGCCAATGTCAATTACTTTGTGTGTTTGCAGCCGTCATGATACTGCAGACTTTACTTGTACTTCTTTCGTCAGAGGATTCAACTTTCATATTTCAACCCAGTCCACGTGCACATTTCACTTCTCTCTGTGCAGTCTTTGCATACTACTTTCAATATGGCACTTGAAAGTCCTTCAAAACAACTAAATTTTTTAAGGATTTGCAAATGCCTTGTTCTTTACAAAGTGTAGTATGCATAGGAGAGAGGTTTGTAAGCGATAGGGCAAAGTAGTAGATGGGCAAACATTTTGTACTTCTTAATGAAAAGCACAATGTCCAAAAATCGGGAGACCCTCCGAAGGACATGTCAGCACCACAATCGGGAGCAATTACTATTCTCATATGATCACATTGCAAGTAGCATTAATGTTGGTAGTACAGAGTACAGAACTCCTCAACTCACACGCTTTTGGCGGGTGTCACCCGCCTTGTAAAGGGCAGACTCACCCGCCAAAAACAAAATCGGCTGATTTCACCCGCCTTTCAGCCAAAAATGGTTGAGAGCTATGCCTAAATAGGCATGCTTGCCACGTATGTACAGGTTATGCAGAAGACAGTAAGCAGTCGTGCAATTGGTTAATGACAAATCGGCAATCTTGCACTTTAAAAGGGGTAGCATTGTTATGTGTTCCCTATGGAAATTTACCAGCATTATTTTGTCTATTTTAAATCATAAGGCTTCCACATGTACTCTGATTAAAATGTACATACCTGTATTCTATACTGATGCATGTGGACATGCATGGAGCTGTACGTAGAAATTCGCAATCCTTGCACAGTAGCTTGTGAAGTAGGTGCTTTGCAATGGCATGTGATTTCCATTAAGAATCACTGACAGTAATTTTGAAGTGCGCAATGTTGATGACGGAATTAAAATTTGCGATGTTTTATGTGATTGGTGGATGATTGTGCAACCGCTTAGTTGTGTCCAATGAGGGACTCGCTTTGGTACCGCTGTAGAAAGGGTGGAAGGACTGGGTAAGAGTTACGTTCCACATGTAGGCAACGCTTGTCCGCTGGTAAGGCTTGTCACATACGGGTTTCTACAGCAAATCCTGCATGGAAAGACGACTGTAGGCATCAGCCAATCAGATGTTCACATTTCTCTTTTGTGTCGAAAGATGGTGCGCAGACTGAAAATGGCAGAGGTGCATAGGGTCAGGGTTTTGCTGCTTGGAGACATTTTTGTGCAAGGCTTACAACACTATGCCGAGAGTAGGCATGTGGCACACCATTTCGATGTGCGAGGAGTGGAGGTGGTGTGGAGCGCTGACACTGATGCCAATGCTACAGCAATTCTGCAAGTTTGCAGAGACATGCGTAGAATGACCACTCCTCATGTGGTAATTTTGCATTACGGTTCTTGCCACTTGGGATACCTGACTTCACGTACTTTGTTGGCAGATTTGGCACAGTTAGTTGAAGCACTCATGACCATCTTCCCAACATCGAAAGTTATTTTTTCTGCTTTACTCCCGAGACTACAATGGAACAACACTTCTGTTTTCTGTCCAGATCAAAGCATCGGGAGGTGCATCATCAATCGCGGCATGCGTGCATTCATGCTATGAGTTGGTATGGTTTTTTTTGTAGCCACGATAACATTGCTCCAAGCAATGCGCATTAGTTTGAAGGAGATGGTGTTGCGCTATCCTCTTTGGGAAATGCGATGTTCTTTTGGAACATAAGGCTTGCTTTAGAGAAGGTTCTGTAATGTTTGCAAGAGTAAAGCCAGGACAAAAAATACAAATAAATACATAAGATACCACATGTCTGTACGATATGTGGCCAAAAATAAAAAATAAACAGCTCTTTTCAGAGCCTACCTTAAAGGGGAAAAAGGGTAATAGTACTTGAATGTACCGTCGTCACGCTCTGATCCTGTACATGTCCGCGAACATGGAGGTAGTTAGCAGCCAGCACATATCACCACCGGGGATTGAAGGGTGGAACCGCATGTAAATGAGAATGAGCGGAGCTAGGGATTGGTCCATAAAGTTCAGTAGGTGTGTTCTGACCGACGTACTTTAGTAAGACTGTCTTCTCCCTCACAGGACACCACACAGCCATGGCTTTGCAAGCTCGAAAACAGATTATCTGGATTGTGGGAGACTCATGGATACATTGGTTGAAGGTGCATGCAGAAAGCTGCAGTTTATCTACAAATCTCGGATTTCCACATGCGGAAGTGCACTGGCATGGTGTGGGTGGCATGAGATGGCTGGACTTGGTACCTCTTTGCGTTACTTTACAGACAGAGCGTCCTCCAGATATACTCATCATTCATTGTGGAGGAAACAGTTTAGGCCATGTATCTAGAATTTCTTTTCATTTTGCCATGAAGGAAGGACTTGCAAAGCTCATGGACCTGTTTCCAAATTGTCAAATACTTTTTTCCCATATTGCCCAAAGACAAATATGGTTGCGTTCTTCTGCATTTGGTCCACAAATGGAGAAAGCGAGACACAATGTGAATAAGGCTGTGTGTGCCTTTTTAAGAGATGTTGGTATGTCCTCTTTCGACAATGAAAACATTTTGTTTCTTAGCAGTTTCATTTTCCGCAGAGATGGAGTCCACCTCACATATGCTGGCAATCAGATGTTTCTTCACAATTTACAAAATGCATTGCGCCCTCTTTTGCAATCACACTAACCTATCTGACAATCCGTTTTGCCCAATCCACTGTTTTTGACCCATACAACACACCACCAAAAGGCTCTTTTCAGAGCCACCACTTACTTGCATTTGCTCCGCTTGCACCCTCCCTTTTTCCCCTCTACGACTGTCTGCGAACTTTTGCTGAGCTCCGCAGGGGTCTACGGCCTTCACTTCATAGTTCTATTGTTACACTGAGAAAGGTGGCTCTGAAAAGAGCCTTTTCTGTGATTTTTGTTGTTTTTACGTTTATTGATTAACAGCACTCAACACACTAGGAGAAGAGGCGAGAGGAGGGTAAGGAAGGGACACCAGCCACGGAGATAAGAAAGGGCAACTGAACAGAGAAATATTAAGGGTGATCTTTATTTAGGTAAGGAGCAAATCTTCTGGTGCTCGGTGACTGCAGCTTCAAAAGCACTTCGAAAACTCTCCCCCCTGCAGAGTACTGCGTCACAATACGTGTACACTACTGTCACCTTTGAAAGGTAAGGGTCCACAGCATTGCAAATGGCTTGTGAAGCAGCTGGAGGGAGGCGCTCCCCCACAGGAGTGTCTCTTGTGGTGGGAGGATCGGATTCTGAGGATGCTGTGGAGGAACTCAAACAACTACGCTCGTCACATGGCACCACCTTGCGAATGTCCGCAGTGTGGAACGAAGTGAGGTGTCGCTTCATGATTGTCGTACCAAAACTGTACGCTCCAAATCTCCTGCGACTCAACACCACATCGCACTGGTTACACGTGCTTTTGGTACGTTCCCATAAACGGAAAACAACTGCTGCATCCACAACTCCCGCCGAGTGCTCCTAGTGCAGAGTTCCTCCACTTCATTCTGTTCCTCTTCTTCCTCAATCTCTACATCCTCACCCATATATCTCTCTGCAGGCCCTTGGTGAGGTGGTGATGGTGGCGGATTTGGGGGTGGTGCAGAGGCTAATATCCCAACAGCAGCCATGGAAGCCATACTGATTAGTTTCCTTTTGGTCACTACAGCAGTAAAGGCAACGCACCTCAATCTGCTATAGCTAGAAGGATAATGAAGATGCGCTCGGGGGTGTGGCCTTTTGTAGGGGTGTAGGGGTGTGCCTCGTGACCGTCTTCATCCTACAAAGTGGTACATACATTTTACACAGCAACTCCTGAGGTGGCCTATTGTTTGGGATGTGTGAAATTACATTTTTACACTCCACAATACTTTGCCTTGTGTCTACAAGTTCGTTTTTATTGTTGCGGAAGCACACAAACCGTGGAAACTAGTCCCCACGCTCAGCGTAGGTGCGGTCACAAGATGAGGTCCTCAACACATCCGCCTCCGCAATGAAAGTCCCCTAATTTCCTGTTCAAGGTTTGGGGATGGTTCACTAGGGAATGCAGAAGCAGGGCAGGTGCAGGTGGGGCAATGATAACAAACTTTTCCTCTCACACAGTCCTCCACAAACTCCCGTCATGAGTGATGTCATCAATGATATTTGTGATGTCATCTTTGATGTCCTGGGTGTTAGTGTTAGCAATGCACGTAGATGGTGCGAGTTATGGTTGCTTAGCTTACTATAATAGGGGAATGTGCAGTGGTGTTTCGTTGCACTGTGAAGTATAACATTCCTTTAGTGACATTTCTTTACTGAATGTACATATATATATGTATGGCAGGGAAGGAAAAGAAAGGGGCTAAACAAGTGATGTCATCATTGATGTCATCATTGACATTTGAGATGACATCTTTCATGGTCTGTGTATTAGTGTAGCAGTGCACAGGGGCGGTGGCAGGGTTGGGGGCTTAGTTTACCATAACTGTCGAATTTCAGGGGGTTTTCGGTTTTAATTTGAATTGTACAGGTTTTTGTTAGGGCAATTTAACCATAATGTCCCCTCAACAGTTTTTTTGTAGTGAAAATATATATATATATACATATATCTCAGTGACTGATGAGTGCGGTAGTCAAAAATTGCCCAAGCACACTAGACCAACCTTGGTGAAAAATATATGTATTTATTTAATCATTGTAATACGAGCATCAAAACATAGTAAAAGTTCTTACTTCAATCTTCGTGCAGACCAGCTTAAGAAACATGAAACTCACCCCACCGGGTGGAGATTGCCACGCGTTCCGCTCTGTTAGAAGAGCTTTGTCAGGCTGTTTATTATCTATTTCACCGCTATCTCGCATTAGTTTTGAAAGGAAATGTGTGTTGGTACGCGATCGCTCAGTCCATTCACGTCACTTTGTCATGTGACCCGCTCGGAGCTGCTCTATAATCAATGCTCCCGCTCTATGATTTTAGAAGGCTCTGAAATCCGCCATTTTAGATTGGTGTAATTTACTAATATATTTATATTGGACTTTGTGTCCATGTGATAAAGATTTATCCATTCTGATCGCGAAAATGGGCTGTTTACAATCATGTCATCAACACTCACTTATTCATTTTATTTCACATTTTTAGCGAGAATATTACACCAGTGTGATAAATCTCAATTATGTAAGGCTACTAGGAATCAAATAAAATTTCAATCCTAAAGCCTAAAAGCTCCCAAGTGGTGCAGGTTTCATACAGAAGCTATAAAATGCAGCTATTGTTTCCTGAAAATTCGTCTTACATCTAATGGCACTTTTCTAATGATGTGCTTCGTTTGCATGATCTGTATATTTTCATACATTGCTTCATTATTGATTGCTGTTTAGATCATGCAGGTGCTAGTGCCTTATACACCATCTCAGAAACATTTTCTTGAAGCATACAGATATTATGAGGCTTGTTAAAAAGCTTTCATACATATTAAAATATCTATGTATTGAACTGTTCAACATCACTTAATTGTAAAGTGCTAGTGCTCCAAATTTGTGCAAAATCGCTATATAAAGTGTTAGTGCTTGTTGCATAATACTCTACGCAATGTAAATGAATGATGTATTGACTATATTTCAGGAATATTCATCCTCTATCTCATTAGACAAGATGCAATGCTGTATTCACTAGTATCCATTAAAAATAGTGAGATTCTATAATACAACATATATAGTTTACCTACTAATCTTGGTTCTAGCATATACATTCATACAGTTCCTGCTGTTGCATGTAGGAGAGAGTTGAGGTTAGATAATACTACCTGTCTGTATCTTGTTAAAGAATTCAAATTAGGAGCTTCTCTGTCATTTCAAGTCATTTTTGCTGAATAAATCTTATTCGTACAGGAACACATACATTTCAGAGTCAATATTTAGTCCATCTGGTTTCAACAAGTCAAGTTTCCAAATTAATTTAGCTTCAAGTTGGCGCAGTCTAAGTTCTGTTTCCTATCCTTTGATGTTGGGGAACATGCGCCAGTCCCACAAAAGACATTTCTTTTGCATCACTATTGTGTTTTTCTTCAAAGTGCATTGGTAGTGAATATGTCTGATCCTTATTTTTGATGGCCCGATAGTGTTGTAAAATACGTAATTTCAAAGGACCTATCATGGTTCCAATTCAGTGCAGCCCGCAACTACATGTTACTGCATATACTACATACTTAGTGATGCATGTTTTCTTGTGTTTATGTTTCCAAGTTAAACCTTTACTGCTCACAAATGGTACCTTGGAAACATGATTGCACATTTTGCAATGGCCACACTTGCTGAAGCCTACATGGGAACTCTTGATTTGAAGCCAGTTGGGCACATTCTTTTTTGTTCTAACTGTGCTCTGTGCCAAAATGTTTTTGAGCGTAGGTGCTCTACGAAACGTTACACTGGATTTCTCACTCAACACTTTGTTAAGGTCAGTGTCTGTAGTTAGTACATTCCAATGTTTCTGCATTATGGTCTTAATCTGCTTCGCCTGTTGGTTGTATCCTGTGATGAACCTAATCACCTTATCTTTAGATTTCTTAACAGGATTAAACAAGTCCATTCTTTTGATTTTTTCTGCCTTTTCATAAGTCTGTTACAGTATTTTTGGCATATCCTCTATTGATGAATCTACTTCCTATTCTTTTGGCTTCTTTCTGATAATCATCTTCTGAGCTGCAAATCTTTTTGCTCTTAGGAATTCACCATATGGTATTGACTTTTTAAGGGGAACGGGGTGGTGGCTACTAGCGTGCAGTGTGGAGTTGGAGCTGGTTTTCTTTCTATATAATCTCGATTTAAGGATATTGGGCCTCATTACAACCTGTCAGGTTTGGACCGCGGTGATTCCTTGACGGCGGTAACAAAGTTTCCGTGTCCGCAAGGTTGCGAAAAGACCGTCTGATTATGTGCTGTCGGTCGCACGCACCACACGGATGCAGAAACGTTGTTACCGCCATCACGGAAAAAGCCACGGAAATGGACATAGCGCTGCCACAAGTAGCACAAAAACCGTGTCCGCCTCCATCGCCACAGACACGGAACTGGAAATACCATGATCGCCAAAACAGGAAACAAAGAGGCGGCCATCATATAAAGCACAATCCATTGCCATCCAGAGTCAGCACAAGCAGAATCCACACTGTGAGAAGGCAAAAGGGACCACCAGCATGTCTGCCAGGATTCCAGCTCAGAGGCAGCGCAAACAGCGCTTTAGTGAGGCGGAGCTAACTGTTCTGGTGGAGCATATAGTGGAGCATGCAGAGATGCTGTTCAGTGCCGATCAACGGCGTGCCACACAGCAGCGGAGGAAGGAAGTGTGGGCGGAAGCAGCACACAAGTGCACTGCTGTGGGCGTGACTGTGAGGAGCGTCAAGGACTGCCACAAGCGGTGGGACGACCTCAGGCTGAGGGTTCAGAACCTGATCTCCACACACTGCCAACGCAGCAGTGGGACAGGTGGAGGACCCCCTTCCCGACTGAGGCTGCAAGCATGGGAGGAGCGTTGCAGCAGTGTCCTCCACCTTGAGGGCATCCATGGGATCGGGGAGGCTGAGGCAGGAGTGAGCCCACCTGCAGATGCTGGTAAGTGGTGAAACATGAATGCCACATGAGAATATGTTGATGGCATGACTGGGCTAAAGGACCCACTAACAACCCCCCCCCAAGCAGTGCATGACTGGGCCAAAGGACCCATTAACAACCCCCTCCCCCAAGCAGTGCATGACTGGGCCAAAGGACCCATTAAAAACCCCTCCCCCCAAGCAGTGCATGACTGGGCCAAAGAACCCATTAACAACCCCCCCCAAGCAGTACATGACTGGGCCAAAGGACCCATCAACAACCCCCCCCCAAGCAGTGCATGACTGGGCCAAAGGACCCATCATGATCCGTATGGCAACCAATATCACAACAATGCATACCCCCAACAATCAGAAGCATGTAACTAACACTATTGAATGATCAACCTGTCTGATGCATGTGATGCACCCATCAGCCACCACCACAACACTAATTGCATGTCCTCTGTGTCCCCACAGCCGTGTCAAGTGATAGTGATACTGCACAACAGGCCAGGCAATCTGCACCGGCACGTGTCCAAGCCACCGCCCCAGCACAAGAGGATGCTGCCAGCAGTTCGGCATCTCTGCCCCCAGTACCAACTGCAACAAATGTGCCGGCCACCACCACCAACATCCCCAGCGTCTCCATGCTGCCTGGGTTAACACAGGTGCCACGGGAACCCATCGTGCCCATCCAAACCAACACAGAAGGCAGCTGCACTGCAGAGGAGGCGGCCTGTAGTGACAACAGTGCCCCGGCAGAGCACTCTGATACTGGGCCACAGGGGGAGATGCCCACATTTGATGACCTGGGATCCTTCCATCAGCTGGAGTTTAATCCCACATCACTCCGAAGTCCCATGAGGTCACCCACCCCATCTATGGCAGAGCCTAATTCCCGCATGCAGCGGATGGAGGAGCAGCAGGCTACCCTCACCCAGCTGGTGGAGAGGCAGCTCGAGGAATCTAGGCTGCAGAGGGAGTGCTACAGCACGTCAGTGTGTCGCCTATCAAGGTCCATTGGACGCTTTGCCAGCACTATTGTCACCCTGGCACGCCATGTGCGGGAGGGTAATGACAACACCTCCAGGCTCATAGAGTCCATGTTGATTGGGCAACAGGCAAATATTGCACGTATGCCATCTATACCTGATTCTGTGCCATCCAATACCACCACCCCATCCAGCTCCACTACTGCCAGTCCAAGGAGGCGCTCGAGACGGCTAACGGGGCTCTCGGGCAAGGATGCACAGGCACAGAAGCGCACACGGAAGTGATGGCATGTGTGTGGGGCACTGCAGGACACATGTGGACTTGAAGGGTGTGAGGGGTGGGTACGTTTGGGTGGTGGGGGAGGTTGTTTTGGGTGTTTGAACATTGGGGCATGGGTGGGGGTGGGTACATTTGGGTGGTGGGGGAGGTTGTTTTGGGTGTTTGAACATTGGGGCCTGGGTGGGAGTGGGTACGTTTGGGTGGTGGGGGAGGTTGTTTTGGGTGTTTGAACATTGGGGCCTGGGTGGGGGTGGGTACGTTTGGGTGGTGGGTGGGCACGGGTGTACAGCTTCCCTAACCATTGCACCTCCTTCCCTGTTGTTAATTCATAAATATATCATCATTTGAAATCAAAACATACATGTGTGGACATCTATCATTTCATTTGCAGTACAACAAATCATTTATTGTCATCACCATGTCCATGCATTGCTCAAAAGTAAATGCGAATCAGTTCATCCTGTGCTCTTTGGCCATCAAGTGTACCCCCAGGGGGAGGTGGTGCCATCCCATCCCCATCTCCATCTCCATCCCCATCCCCATCTCCATCCCCATCTGCTTCATCTGCGTCTGGGGGCATTGGGATGTTCCTGCTCAGGCAGAGATTGTGCATCATGGCACATACGAGCGTGATTTTACCCGTCTTCACTGGGCTGTACAGCA
Source organism: Ambystoma mexicanum (assembly GCF_040938575.1). NCBI lineage: Eukaryota > Metazoa > Chordata > Amphibia > Caudata > Ambystomatidae > Ambystoma > Ambystoma mexicanum. The sequence continues at coordinate 434,680,115 of NC_090921.1, read as the reverse complement.
GTGATCCGCCAGATCTGCTCAAACAGCGGAACCAGGCCTTCAGCAGTCCGAATGTCCTCTCAATCATTCCACGTGTGCGGACATGTGCTCTATTGTACGCCTCTTCATGCCTGTTCCTTGGTCTCCATACAGGTGTCATCATCCATGGCGTGAGTGCATAACCAGCATCACCTACATGGGATGTAGATGGGGGGACATGTCAGTGTTTGTTGTATCATGTCTTAATCTGATGCTGTGCTATTTTGTATCATTGTTCATTCATGCATGTGTGCCATGCAGTGGTTGGAAGTGTTTATCGGCCATCACAGTGGATGTAGCCAAATGGATATTGACCTACACATTTACGTGCATGTGTACTCTGCCCTGCGGGTGACATTTGATTGTGAGTATGGCATAGTGCAGTAATGTGCACACATGGCAGAGTCACTCCACTGTAATGAAGTAGTTAATGCAGGACGTCTCATTTACAGGCATCATGTGCATTGGGAGGGCAGTGTTCCATTTGTGGGTGGGTGTTTGCAGTGGCACAAGGCGTATGGACAGTGACAGTATCGGCTGTGTGTGTCATGTGGCAGGGTGTGTATGGGCACACTGTGTTGACCTGTCATGTCTTCCTTTGTGATGTTTGGGATCCGCTGTCTATTTGGTTGATGGCAGGGGGGGTGATGCATGTGCGGTCACAGCGGCACACTCACATTGCTCATTGGCCTGGAGACACACACTCCACTTCAACAGGGTCGGAGCATTGTCAGCTGTACTCACCTAATAGCCATGTGTTTTGTCCAGCAAAGCGTTCCATGTACCGTGGCAACGTGGAATTCCGCAGTACCATTGAGTCCTGGGTTGAGCCTGGGAAACGTTCGCAGCAGTGTGTTATCAATAGCATGGCATCACATACCATCTGTACATTCAACGAGTGATACTGTTTCCTATTGCGGAACACCATCTCAATTGCACGTGGTACTGTCAGCTCAATGTGGGTGCAGTCAACTGCACCTATGCAATTTGGCATGCCTGCTATGGCATGGAAGGCCAACTTGGTGGCAATGACCTCGGGGAGGGTACGGGGTAGGGCTATGTGTTCCGACACATGGCGCAACAGGGCATCCAGTACCTGTACCAGGATTTTTGAAAAACAGGGTTGTGATATGCCGTGCAGCTCACCGACCGTGTGTTGATAGGTGCCAGTGCAAAGGAAATGCAGCACAGACACAACCTTCATGAGGGGGGTGATGGCGGTGGGGGTGTCTATGTGGCTGCTGATGTTGTCCTCAATCATGGCAGTGATGTACAGGATTGTTGGACGGTCCAGCCGGTATAGTGTGTGGATCTGTCCTGGGGTAAGGTTCCAGGGTGAAGCCCTGATGTGTGGTATTGCAGGCTGCCTGCAGGGTTGTGCCGGCTGGACAATGGGGTTTGCCATAGGTGCAAGGTTGGCTGGTTGGCGCATGCGCCTCCTCCGCCTCCGCCTCCTCCTCTGCACCATTACTGCCATCATGTGCAGTGCTGCCTGTTGGTTGAGTAGGCCCAGTCAAAGTGCAACTAGAGCTGCAGCCTGCATGGTTTTGTGTTGTGTTGGGCTGGGTGTGGCCCTTTTGTAGGCTCCCAGTGTGCTGCTGGGTCCAGCTGGGCTGATTTGGTGCACCTGTGCCCTGATTCAGTTCAGCAGGCACTGTTTAACGTCATGTTCGCGTTGGTGGCGGTACCGCCACCGTGATCACGGTTTTAACGCCATTTTTCTGGCTGTGTTTCCGTGTCCGCACTAGTTGTGATGCTCGCAGTGTTTCGTATTGCCGGTAACGGAGGGGTTCCCATGCAGGTGGACTTTACGGGACCCTTAACTCTGCGGTGGCGGTTGGGGGAGGTGCTATTTCCGGGGCCGCGGTTCATGATTGGGCGGACGCGGAAACGGTGCCGGTATGGTTATACCGGCAGCGTTAATTCTGGACCGGAGCACTTGTAATGAGACCCATTGTCTTCTACATTGAACTGAACATCTAGAAAGACTAATTCTTGTTTGTTGATTACACTAGTAATTCCAAATTAAGGATGTTCTTATTGAGAATATTAATGTATTTTAACAACAGTTGTTCAGGATCATCCCATATTATAAATAAGTCATCTATGAACCTGTACCAAACTATTATATGTTTGATGAGAGATTCCAGCTCTTCTCTCCAAGCTGCATTAATTTCCCACCAACCCATATATAAATTGGCATAGGTGGGTGCCATGCATGAGCCCATGGCTGTCCCCTGATTTTGCCGAAAAAGAGTATCATCATATAGAAAGTAATTGTTTATAAGGCAGAAAAAAAGCATTTCAAGAACCATTTGATTGTGCTTACGATAACTAACAGATCTCCCTTCAAGGAAGTATTTACAGGCTTTCAGACCATGCTGATGTCCTATCGAATTGTAGAGCGAGGAAACTTAATTAACAAATCTGCAGTGTCCCGAATATATGAATTTAAACTGAGAACAAAAGGCTGAAAGAAATGATCCAGAAATCTAGACGTATTCTCTAATAGACTTCATATGGATGAGTCTATTGGACGCCCAGGCGGATCTCTAATCCTTTATGGATCTTCGGGTTAAAGTATATGATTGGAGTAGTGGGGAAGGTGGTTTTGAGGAAAAGATAGTCATCATCATCAATTAATGCTTCATTACACCATTTGTTTAGTAAGGAAAAGAATGTTATTTTGGTTTCGTCCAAAAGTGCCATATCTACTTTATCATAGCAAATGACGTTTTCACGTTGTCTTAATGCTTCTTTAGTGTAGCTCTCACTATCCATAACTACCACTCCACCTCCTTTGTCTGATGGTCGGATCACTATTGTGTGATCATTCTTGAGAAGTTCAATAGTCTGTAGTTGTAGTGGGTTCAAATGTTTCATGTGTTTATTACTTGAGAGTGATTTTAGGTCTTTAACCACTTTTGGCCACCTTTGGATTATATATATACATGTGATGTCATCTTTGATGTCCTGGGTGTTAGTCTTAGCAGTGCACGGTGGTGGCGCGAGTTATGGTTGCTTAGCTTACCATAACTGGCGAATTTCAAGGGTTTTTCGGTTTTACTTGGAACCACAACGTCCCTTTAACAAAGTTTTTTCACTGAATTTCATAGGTTTATAGTAGCGCAACTTAACCATAACGTCCCTTTAACAAAGTTTTTTTCACTGAATTTCATAGGTTTTTAGTAGCGCAACTTAACCATAATGTCCCTTTAACAAAGTTTTTTCACTGAATTTCATAGGTTTTTAGTAGCGCAACTTAACCATAACGTCCCTTTAACAAAGTTTTTTCACTGAATTTCATAGTTTTTTAGTAGCACAACTTAACAATAATGACTTTGACTTTATATACATGTCATATGGAACTGACTAGATCTCTTCTTATGAACTTGATGTCCGCGAACTTATTTAATGTTCGCGGACATGTTCGGAGAACAGGTCCACCACCTAAAAACTCTGGGGAGGTATGTGTAATAGTTATATCATAACATAGGAACATTTAACAAATTCACAAAGCAGCACACATACAAAGGATATGTAGTAATACTTAAAAAATGCTACCCATATATGTAACACACTAACCATTCATGTAAATACAATATGTTTTAAAAAGGAATATACCAAAAGAAGATAAAGTGGCTTCCACCATAATTACCTCACAGACGCTCCACAACCAACAGCAAGACCAGACGTATACACTACTGATTACATATCTCACCAGATATAGTAAGTGCACTTCTTTTTACTCATATATTTATAAACTTTCTATATTAGAAAAAAAAACATATTACTTTTTTGTTTTCTCACAGAAATGTGTACTACTCTCGACTGGCTAGAGGAGCATTTCCCACGAGAGGAAATGTTAGAAAATAGTCCACCTAATGGTACACACTTTACTATATAAACCAATTAATAAATATTATTTTGTATACATTTAACATATACATTTTTTTTTTATTACAGACCATACAAAAATTCCAAGCATCTCACAACAACAATCAGAGGATATCACTCTACAGCAGATTCATCAGAAAATGGACGACCTTATGCAAAATTTTATGGATTTGAAAAACTTTGTGGAAAATGATGTGAAACCCCCAACAGCACACCATTGTCCAACCTGCACTTGTCCCCCCTCACCCTATCCCACGCAGTTAACCCCAAACCCTGTCTATGGACCAAAGCGTTTCGATGACATTTCCTTCCCTTCTTCACCTGATCCCAGTTATCTAGAAATCCCTAATTCTCCTGTTTTTGTTTCCGTTTCTGCCCCACCTTCCCAGTCATAATTGTATATATATATGAAATAAAGTTACTTTTCTTATATTGTGTTGTAATTACTTTCAGTTCCTTGTAATAAAACCAATTTAGGTGTCCACGGACACCGCGGTTGTTCGGAAATGTTCATAAAGAAACGAAAATGTAACTGTCCTGAGGACAATACATCTGTCCGTAATGTTCTTATGCAAGTTGAAAATGTTCTCAGAACACTCGTGGTATCCTGAAATGTTCGTAAAGAAACAAAAAATAGAGTGTTCTAAAGAACACTATATCTGTCCGTAATGTTCGCTATCAACTTAAAACTGTCCTAAGAACACAATTGCTGTCCTGAAATGTTCCTAAATACACGAAAATGATGTGTCCTGAACAACAGTACAACTGTTCATAGTGTTCGCTACCCAATTGAAAGTGTTCTAAGAACACAATTGGTGTCCTGAAATGTTCCTACATAAACTAAATTACACGTGTCCTGAAGAACACTATATCTGTCCTTACTGTTCGCTACCAAGTTTAAACTGTTCTAAGAACACACGCGGTGTCCTGAAATATTCGTTTCACGTGTGACGCACTTTTAATTACTTCAGAACCCGAACAGTGTCCATAGGACATCAATGCGCATGCGCTAACCAATCTCCGTGCACTTGGTGTCCTGCGGACAGGCGCTTCCTTCGCAGACTAGTTCGCAAACAGATCATATGACCGCACCCACGCTCATCGTGTGTCCTGAAATGCGGATACTGTTCATGTCCCCGAACAATTTAAAAGTACATTTTCAGTTAATCCACAATATTTTTCAATAAAATCTCACCATGCCACAAGTCCCACATAGCAATCTTGAGTTTCTATATACCTTTTGAAACTTTCCGATCCTTTTTTTGTGTTCGATCTGTCCGCGCACAGTGCGCATGTCCGCGGACCACGCACAAGCACCCCTAGAAAAGACCACGCCCAAGACCTTATTCCCATTGTGTTTCTGGCTATTCTTCAGAACACAGTGATTTTTGGTGCCACCTGCAGACTACACCATCATCGACATGGCATCCTTGGCTGGTGAACTGCCACTTGGTGCTGCACCTGCTTCAGCACCACCACCCCCTCCACCACCACCACCTCCCCAAGGGCCTGAAGAGGGGAACAGGAGTGAGGATGCGGAGGAGGAAGAAGAGGATGATGAGAATGAGGTAGAGGAAATCCCTACTACCCGCACTAGGCGTGAGTCTTGGGTGTGGCGGTTATTTACCATTCATGGGAATGGTCCTAAGGCTCGTGCGAACCATGTTACCTGCAATGAGTGCAAAATGATACTCGCGGGAAGGACGGTAACTACAGCTTTGGGACCACTACTATGAAGCGACACCTGAGGTCATTTCACTCTGGGGCTATTCGCAGGGTTGTACCCTGCGAAGAACGTAGCAGGTTGATTTCCTCTACTTCATCCTCTGTTTCTGATCCTGTCACCACAAGGACCACCTCTGTGGGACAGCGTCTTTCTCAAGCTGCCTCACAGGCCATACAGAATGCTGATGACCCTTACCTTTCGAGGGTCACAGTTGTATGTATGTACTGTGACACAGTACTCTGCAGGGGGGAGCGACTTCGGAGTGCTTTTGAGACTATCATCTCAGAGCACGAGAAGACCTGCTCACTACCCAAATAAAACCCACTCTACATCTTCCTCTCTCAGCTCGACCTTTCTTATCCCTGTGGTTGGTGTCCCCCCCTTTACCCTCCTTTACCCTCCTCTCCTAGTGTGTCGTGTCTGAAAAAGCAAAGAAAATACAAAATTACAAAAATCAAAAAAAAATAAGGCTCTTTTCAGAGCCGCCTTTCCCATTTAAAAAATAGAAGTGAAAATAAATGAAGCAGGGCTCTTTGTATTTTTTAGAAGTCCGCGGACAGTTCGCGAACATTAAAAAAATTGGGTTACTACTCCATCACAAACATTGTAATTTTCTCTGGAAAGAAGTGGTGGCTCTGAAAAGAGCCTTTTGGTGGTGTTTGTAAGTCAAAAATTGTAAATACTTAACATCTACTTCAAAATCGTTGTTGTAATTCCAAAAAAGGTCGCAATGCATTTTGTACATTTCTCAGAAAAATCTGATTGTCAGCATAAGTAAGATGGACTCCATCTCTGCGAAAAATGTATGTACTACAAAACATAATATTTTCATTGTGAAAAGAAGACATGCCAAAATCTCTTAGAAAGCCACAAACAGCCTTATTAACATTGCGCCTTGCTTTTTCCATTTGTGGACCAAATGAAGAAGAACGAAGCCACATTTGTCTCTGCGCAATCCGTGAAAATATCACTTGAGAATTAGGAAACATGTCCATAACCTTCCTCAGTCCTTCTTTCATAGCGAATTGCAAAAAAATTCCAGTCACATGCCCTAAACTGTTCCCTCCACAATGAATTACAATTATGTCTGGATGTTGCTCTGTCTCCAAAGTAGCACAGAGAGGTAGCAAATCCAACCACTTCATTCCACGTACTCCATGCCAGTGTACTTCCACATGTAGGAATCCAAGATCTACGGCTACTCCACAGCTTTCTGCATGCACCTTCAACCAATGTATCCACGAATCTCCTAAAATCCAAACAATCTGTTTTCTGAAACACACAGCCATAGCTATCTTTTGTTCTCTCAGCAAAAAGAGTATCTCAAAAAATCTCTCCTGGCACAACACACCCACCAAACTTTCCTGACCAATCCCTTTCAGTGCTTATTCTCATTTGCATGACTTCTGAACCCCAAAATCCCCGGATGTAACTCCGGATGTCCTGGAACTACCGCCATGTCCGCGGACATATCGTAACATGAACAGCCCTTCTACCATTTCCACTACACTCTCTCTGCCATTCCCTCATTGGATGTACCTCAAAAATCACATGACCATGCACCAATCACATTCAAGACCTCTACATCTAACTGCATCATCATAGATCAGCACTGCAAATGTACTCTGAATCTCTCTGAGTACAAGTGTCATATCATTGGCAAGCAGCATCTATCACAAATACTGTACAAGTCTTCAAGATTTCTACGTGCAGCTCCACGCATATCCATATGCATGAACACAAACTTCAGGTATGCACATTTTCTGTATAGTACATGACATAGCTCTCAACCATTTTTGTTTTACAGGCGGGTGAAATCACCCGATTTTGTTTTTAGCGGGTGAGACGCTGATTGGAACGAATGGGCATGCAGGAGGCTTGGCGGGTGAGTCTGCCCTTTACAAGGCGTGTGACACCCGCCAAAAGCGTGTGACTTCAGAGCTATGGTAGATGAACACATTTTCAAACAGACATTTACCTTGTAAAATCTGTTAAATGAATTTACTGTACTTTTTTCAATTTCCTAAAATCAACTACCACTTATACACCTTTATACTTTTTACTTTCTTTAAACACACACACTCAAATCATGTTAAACTAACATTTTTTAAATGAAATATATAGACTACATATGTTCAAACAAAATTGCATGCAAACACAATCTATGTTTAAACCTTTATAAAAATACTTATACAATTTCATATTTTTTGTTTTTATTTATTTATTTACTTAATTACTTTAAATTAGACATGACATTGAGGCGCTATTACCTAGAACAGTTTACTTACAGAAATAGTGGTATTCACTAATATATTATAAATTTCACAAGACATAGTAAAGATATTTTATTTTTGCTACAGTTAGTCATTCAATACAATTTGTTCATTAAGAACATATCATATACACTGAACTGATGCAATGTATCTTATGTTAATAAATTAGTTTAATAGTTTTACAGAAGGCACTGAGGATTTCAATTAAAAAAATCAATATCTAAATTAAAAACAGTGCTATATACAAACAAAGTTACTAATTTGAAGCTTTCACAGTTGCAGTGAACACCAGTTTCCTGAAAAGAAGCAGCCGAGTTCGAAGAAGAAAGAAAAACTAAGAAGTTACCTGTTAATTTTAAAAAAAAAGTAAGTAAAATATCACCATATTATTTATATTATTAATCACATATACTATAACATTAATACCAGCTATTTTGGTTTCTTAAAATAGAGATTTTGTACCATTTTGTCTGAAAATTTCCATGTCGTAAACAGCGATTTACAACCAGAATGGCCCACAAATTTCTATTTTTGGACACACAAATTAGCCAACTGAACCACTACAATTTACATATTATAGAACAAACAACTGTTTTAATTGTATACATTACATTTACTATTTGTACTTTTCCACACCAGTAGCTTACTTTTTTTTGTCATCTGAACCCCAGTTTAGTGACACATAAATTCAAGAATACCTACCCCTACTAGTTTTAGTTCCCAATGCACAATCACACACCATTACATACATCTTTATCATCTTACTCAAACACTCATGCACACAGCACACATACATTCCAGAACACCCCAACCCATATCTTCTTTATTTTTTTCAACAGACCCTAAAGAATGCCTACCAAAATACAACTCCGTAGAAAGCAACGCAAAATTAGAGCAAATGAAAATAAAGGTGTCCAACATAAGCATCCATCTCTAGCAGAATTTGTAAAAAAAGTTGAAACAAAACAGCTAATACAATCATTTAGTGAAACACAAAAAGTTTCAAGTACAACAACTTCGCTTCCTCTATCAAAATGTAAAACAAACCAAAAAACAATTAACAGAACATCACCTATCAGTACAGATAAAACTACTTCTTCAAATTTTAATATAGTGCAAAGTAAGCATACCAAGAAAAGTATTTTAGCCAAAATATACCGTCACAAAGTCCTTCAAAATCTTATAAAAACAGGAGAGAAATCAGGTTCAAATCTTAAAACCTATTGTAGGAAATTAATCTTAGAAGCATTGATGGACAGTGCAATTCTTCTCAAAAGAAATTTATTTATTTTACTGTTAAACAAAATGAAACCACTAACAAAACTAATAACTAAATTACAAAAAAGACTTCCCAATAAGCGAAATGTCAACAGAAAGAACTTCTTAAGTATCTGCAGAGGTGAATGGAATCACACTACGAGCACAGAACCATATTTTAATGAAGAAGCGTACAAACAAAAGCAAACGAATACAATTGCCATAAATAGCAGTGGTCGAGGTTCTGAAAAAATGAATAATACCATAATGGAACAAGAAGTACTCCTTACAAAAATATGCCCTGAAAACTTAGAATTACCCCTCCATTCAACTGAATCAGAACGTCTAGTGTACAAATGGCCATGCACGTCAATGTGTAACATTCCCAAACAATGTTTCAAATCTTTACACCAATTCCTCAATAAATATGTAAAAAGCAAAGACAAAATCAAAATTAAATTACTGCAAAATATAGATACCTGTCCAGTGCGCAAGTACACAGGACTACAAGGACATTCATTGGCCTGCATTACAGGACCTACTTGTAAAACCACTTTCCATGATATCAAAATGATATCAACACATCATTCAACTATAAGAAATCTAGTCTATAAACTGTACTATGCTAAAAGTCCTGCTTTAGCACTAGCAAAGTTAAATAACATCCTTCTACATGGTACAGCAAAAGACCTACTTGAAGAAATTCACTATATCCAGAAAAAATATTTTGGAAGTGAAAGCCATTTACAGAATGAAATAGCTTTAAACCAATTAAGCAACAATTCTACACATGGCAACCTTTTGCTAAACACATACAAAAAAGAAATACTAAAATTTAAAAGTACATCAGCTGAAGTACCAAACCATGTATGTGTATGTTGCCGTAGAACTTTTTATAAAAGTAACACAAAAACTGTGGACCTATCATACAAAATAGAAGACAATGAAGATTCTAAATGGTTTGTATTAGCTCTCTACCTTCTAGCAGAAAACAAATATGAAATAACTGAGCCCTTAATACTTTGCAGTTATTGCACTACAAAACTTGACAACAACCAAACTCCTTCACGTTCTATCACAAATAATTTGGAATTATACCCAGTACCAAAACCTCTAAAACAACTTAATTTATATGAGAGCATCATAATTCAAACAGTACACCCATTTCAAGCAATAATATGCCTTCAACCAAAAACAGCAAAATTACCTCCCTCTGAATTGGTAAAAGGCATTCGTGGAAAAGTAGTTTATTTACCATTAAATCTAAAAGAAAATGTGCATACTCTAGGAGTACAACGTCCAATGCACCAATCTTTAATTATATTAGTAAATGGAGTACCTACAAAAGACAAACAAATATGGCAACAGCTGGTAGATTTATATAAAGTTAGACAAGCCTTCCAATATCTTAAAGAGAATAATGAATATTACAAAGAAATTAATATTGAAGAAAACTTGAAAGATACAACTGAAATAATTCAAGAAACACAAGAAGCTGGTCAATTTGAGCTACTAGATCCTGCTACAATATCAAATACTTTAGACCAGTATACAATTCATCCTTTGCACTGTAATGACACCGTACAAGATGTACTGGAAACTTACCAAATGCGTCAAACAAAAGGATCGCCAATCAGTATATGGGAAAAAAGTATAGAAGCACGTGCTTTTCCTCTACTCTTTCCAACTGGCAAAGGAGGAAGATATGATGATAGACCTATTCAAATATCAGCTTCAGAATACCGCTCATTACGGATGTATTCTGAAGATCCCAGATTTAGACAAAATGTGGAATACATATTCCACCTACTCTTTGAAAGTGAACTAGCAACTTTATGTTTAGGAGTTGCACACATATTAAAATCAGGATCACACTTTCAAAATATGACAGCTACACAATTATTAGAGAAAGTGCAACAAAAGGATGAGATTTTACAATCAAATATTACAAATCTATTAGCAAATATGCGTGGTACTAAAGAGTACTGGTTTCGACGTCATGGAGATGTACGTTGTATGATCAGAAACCTTGGCCCACCCATTTGGTTTGTTACATTAAGTTGTGCAGAATATGCATGGGAAGATTTACATGATTTCCTACGCATATCATATAAAAACAAAACAAACATAGATATTCTAACACCTGGAGAACTTTGTTCTTTGGATCCTGTTAATGTTTCAAGATATTTTCACCATTGCTTCATTGCTATGCTACATTTTATTTGTAATAAAACTGTTCCTCCCTTTGGAGAAGTGCAACACTTCTTTTGGAGAAAAGAATACCAAGCCAGAGGAGCACCACATATCCACATGCTTTTATGGATTAAAGATGCTCCTAAATTTGGTCAAGACAGTGATGCCACTGTTTTACAGTTTATTGAAAAATATGTCACTTGTCAAATTCCATCAGAAGCCACAAATAGTGATCTTTGTGCACAAATTTTACAATTTCAAAGACACAAATGTGGAAAATATTGTCGTCGCAAATACAAAAACAAAGGCAAATACTACACCAAATGCCGATTTGTTTTCCCTAGACCAGTTACAAATACAGGTCAAGTAAACAACCTCATGTCTTCAGGTAGACATACTGTTAAAGGAAAGTCACCTAAAAATACATATTACATTAAAAGAAAAGAAGAAGAAAAATATATCAATGATTATAATGCAATCATTGCCCACTTATGGAATGCAAACATAGATGTGCAGTACATTGCAGACAATTCTACTGCAGTTGCACGATATGTCACAGCATACTTAACTAAAGCAGAAAAGACAGAGCTCCAAGACCTCTGGAATGACCTGTCATCAGATAAAACAGTATCTCAGAAATTATACAGCTTGGGCATAAAAATGCTCACCCATAGAGAATGTGGATCTAATGAAGCAGCTGATCGTTTAACTGGTACTTCATTGTATGGTAAATCTGAAAATATAGTATGGCTAAGTCTTGGTCCAGCTAAATCTAGAAAAAGAGTTCTAAAATCATATGAAGATATAGAAACAATAGCCAAACATGATCCCAAGAGCCAAGACATTTTAAAAAACGATTTATTGGACACATACTACCCAAACAGAAGTAATACTTTGGAAAACATGTGTCTATACCAAATAGCCCAAAACTACACATACAAAAATAATATGAAACCCGATGAAAAAAAAGGTAAATATAGAGTGACAGACTGTGAAGGCAGCTTAGTTAAACTCACTTTAAACCAAATTTAATTAATCATATTAAATTGTCATTGAAGACTCCTCAACATAAAGAAGTATATTACATGTCCCTGCTACAACTCTTCAAACCATGGAGAAAAGAAGAACAATTACTAGATAACTATGACTCATATGAGGATGCTTTCAAAGCAAATGAAAGCACTATAACTGATGTAAACTTTACACAGTACAAAACAATGTTGCACAATGAACAGCAACATGAAGAAGAACTCCAAGCTCAACTAGATAAGGATACTCCTGACAGTAGTCAACCTTCTGTAACAGGAAGCCAAGAACCACTGGGAGAACCACTAATAACAAATGAGGCAGAATTAGCTATGATAGAAGTAGAAAACACCATGTGTCAGTATGAAGATAAGGAAGACTTAACTATACTACAATCAAAACTAAACAATGAGCAAAGTAGCATTTTTCAAGAAGTAACAAAACAAATTGCACATGGTGTAAAACATGAAAATAAAGAATGTTCCTGCCATAATTATAAACCTATACTACTGTACGTCAGTGGTGAAGTTGGTTCTGGCAAAACATTCCTAATCAACATCATTAGTAAGTTCCTTCAACAATTGACAAACAACAAACTGTCAGCTGTTGTCACTGCCCACACAGGTTTAGCTGCCTACAACATAGGTGGTGTTACATTACACCGATTACTACTATTACCAGTAGAACACCAGAACAAATTAGACTATTACAAACTTTCTGCAGAAGCTGCAATGGAATTACGAGAGTATTGAAACAAATAAAAAAGCAACTAATAAATGAAGTGAGCATGGTCTCCAACCTGATGTTAGCTTTGATTCACCTCAGATTACAAGAAGTACTCAAAACAGACTATGAAGAGCTCTTTGCAGGAAAACACATTATTGTTTTTGGAGATCTGCTTCAATTAACAGCAGTAAAAGGTGAACCTATTTTTAAAACATTAGGGCACAAACTCTGCCGTAAAACTATTGGCAGCATTGGAAATGTCAACCTTTGGCAACATTTCCAATACAGAGAATTAACAGAAAACATGCGCCAATCTGCAGATCTAACTTATGCCAAAATTTTAAAAAGTTTGAGAGTTGGTATACTTTCTAAAGAAGCAGAAGCAACATTGAAAACCTGGCACATTAATGCACTTTATGGCGATAATGCATGTGCTACAGATGTTATGGAACAATTAGCCCACAAAAATGTCAATTGTATGGCCTTAATGCCAACTCTTGCAAGCTGTTTCAAATTCAATGAAATCATGCTAAGTAAAGAAATGCAACCAATAATGGAAATTAGCGCCACAGACAAACTAGATGTACATGGTATGACACTACCCATGTGTGACCAAGCCACAACAAGACTAAATAATTTAGAAAAATCAATCTCAAACACAGCAGGCTTAGAAAAGATGTTAAAATTATCCTTAAATTGCAGAGTAATGCTTAAACGTAACCTTGACGTGGACCAAGGACTAGTTAATGGAGCACTGGGTACAGTTGTTGGCTTTCAAACATACCCACGTGACAACAAAATTCAGTTTGTCAATATACTCTTTGACAAACTTTCAGAAGTAAAACGGATAGGACGCTCAACAGCTAGATTCCTTCTCTTCAAAGATATGTATGTACGCAGAGAACAATTTTCTCTAACTCTTGCATACGCAGTCACAATTCATAAATCACAAGGTCTTACCCTAGACAAAGCAATGATAGATATTGGTAACACAGTCTTTAAAGAAGGCATGAGCTACGTAGCACTATCACGCTTACGTACACTTGACGGTCTATTTCTAATCAACTTTGATGCAAGTAAAGTAAACGCTGATATTCCTTGCATTTTAGAATATAATAGACTTCGCTCACTATACACTCCCCATCTAAACACATATTCTGTTCCACAAAAACTAAAACGTTGTAAAAGAAAACTAAATCAAACTGAAATGCAACAGGATGTCACTGGAAATCCTCCAAAGAGAGTAAAAAAAACTAATACTTCATCAAGTACCACAAACAAAAAAGAATCAATTAGAGATAGTAAACCAGGTACTTCTTTAAAGAAGGAAGACAAACTCCAAAAAAAGCAGTTAGATACAGAACTACCTGGACCATTTAAATTCTCAAATATAGTTGGTGTAAGTTGCTATGCAAATGTAGCAATGAATATTCTATTTCAATTACCACCAATTGTTGACAACATTAACTCACACAGTACAAACCCATTGTGTTTGCAAATGTTAGTACTTCACAGAAATGCAGCAAACAATCCTGACAACACATATACAGGCCGATTCATGGAATAATTAGCGCAGCGCAAGTGGCCAAAAACGTGCGAATCGCAGTGGAATAGCGAAAATCGCAGTGCAAGTGCGAAAATCGCACGAAAAGCAGCGCACATCGATTCATGGAAGGCCGTGCGCGAGAAAACCATCGGATGTGCGATAATAAAGTGCGCGGCGCACGTTAGCGCACAGGCCATCTAACTGCGTGCGCCAGGTCACAGCGAAAATCGCACAGGCCACAGCGAAAATCGCACATAGCGCAGCGCACGCACCAAAAGTAGGCGGAACACGGGGCTCGGAATGGGGAACAACTTGCCAAAATGTGGGCGTCACGGGGGAAGTACAGGGTACAAGTGCGCGGAACGCCCACACGCTCGCCTACAACACGTATTCATGGAATAGAATAGGGAAAAAAGGCGCACGCTCAAACCAGCGCACAGGCACAAACACGACCGCCACAAGAAAGCAGGCGGTAGTGTCTCTGCACCTGTAAGAAATGTGCGCCAAAAGGTGCGGCAAAAAATAGCACCTATATACTGCCATGATGAATGTCCCATACTGTGGCCCTCCAGGACAAATGACGTGCAAAGGGGTACCCACAAACACGGACACCCGCTGACAAAAAATACGTGTGCGTGTATACCGGGGTGCGCGGGAAGTCTCACACGCGAATTGGCAGGGCATGTGAATTCCAGGGGTTTGCGGGAAGTTCCACACGCGATTTGTCAGGGTACGTGGATTACAGGGGTGCGCGGGAAGTTACACACGCGATTTGGCCGTGTACGTGGATTCCAGGGGTGCGCGGGAAGTTCCACACGCGATTTGGCCGGGTACGTGGATTTCAGGGGTGCGCGGGAAGTTCCACACGCGATTTGTCAGGGTACGTGGATTGCAGTGGTGCGTGGGAAGTTCCACACGCGATTTGGCCGTGTACGTGGATTTCAGGGGTGCGCGGGAAGTACCACACGCGAGTTGGCCGGGTACGTGGATTTCAGGGGTGCGCGGGAAGTTCCACACGCGATTTGTCAGGGTACGTGGATTTCAGGGGTGCGCGGGAAGGTCCACACTCGATTTGGCCGTGTACGTGGATTTGAAGGGTGCGCGGGAAGTCCCACACGCGATTTGGCCGGGTATGTGGATTTCAGGGGTGCGCGGGAAGTTCCACACGCGATTTGTCAGGGTACGTGGATTTCAGTTGTGCGCAGGAAATTCTACACGCGATTTGGCTGTGTGCTCCCAGGTATTCCCTGTACACCCTCCACGGCCCCTGCAGGCAGCACACACCACAGGGGACTACCCTGCACACCTGCTCAGGTCACCCAGCACCCCCACCCCCCAGCATCCAGGGGCACCCTCCACCAGGCCCCCACTCATGTCTCCCACCACCCCCAGCCACCATGGGCAGCCCCCACCAGACCCCCACTCATGTCTCCCACCCACCCCCACCCCCCAGCCACCATGGGCAGCCCCCACCAGGCCCCCACTCATTTCTACCACCCACCCCCACCCCCCAGCCACCATGGGCAGCCCCCACCAGGCCCCCACTCATGACCCCTATCACCCCCACCCCCCAGCAGTGCAGGGGCACTGTCCACCAGGCCCCCACTCATGTCCCCCTGCACCCCCACCCCCCAGCAGTGCAGGGGCACCCTCCACCAGGCACCCACTCATGTCCCCCTGCACCCCCACCCCCCGCATCCAGGGGCACCCTCCACCAGGCCCCCACTCATGGCCCCTATCACCACCACCCCCCCGCCACCAGGGGCAGCCTCCACCAGGCCCCCACCCATGTCTCCCACCACCCCCACCCCCCAGCCACCATGGGCAGCCCCCACCAGGCCCCCACTCATGTCTCCCACCCACCCCCACCCCCCAGCCACCATGGGCAGCCCCCACCAGGCCCCCACTCATGTCCCCTATCACCCCCACCCCCCAGCAGTGCAGGGGCACCCTCCACCAGGCCCCCACTCATGTCCCCTATCACCCCCACCCCCCAGCAGTGCAGGGGCATCCTCCACCAGGCCCCCACTCATGGCCCCTATCACCCCCACCCCCCCGCCACCAGGGGCGGGCAGCCTCCACCAGGCCCCCACTCATGTCTACCACCACCCCCACCCCCCAGCCACCAGGGGCACCCCCCACCAGGCCCCCACTCATGTCTCCCACCACCCCCACCCCCCAGCAGTGCAGGGGCAGCCTCCACCAGGCCCCCACTCATGTCTACCACAACCCCCACCCCCCAGCCACCAGGGGCAGCCCCCACCAGGCCCCCACTCATGTCTCCCACCCACCCCCACCCCCCAGCCACCATGGGCAGCCCCCACCAGGCCCCCACTCATGTCCCCTATCACCCCCACCCCCCAGCCACCAGGGGCACCCTCCACCAGGCCCCCACTCATGTCTACCACCACCCCCACCCCCCAGCCACCAGGGGCAGCCCCCACCAGGCCCCCACTCATGTCTCCCACCCACCCCCACCCCCCAGCCACCATGGGCATCCCCCACCAGGCCCCCACTCATGTCTCCCACCCACCCCCACCCCCCAGCCACCATGGGCAGCCCCCACCAGGCCCAGACTCATGTCCCCTATCACCCCCACCCCCCAGCCACCAGGGGCACCCTCCACCAGGCCCCCACTCATGTCTCCCACCACCCCCACCCCCCAGCAGTGCAGGGGCAGCCTCCACCAGGCCCCCACTCATGTCTCCCACCACCCCCACCCCCCAGCCACCAGGGGCACCCTCCACCAGGCCCCCACTCATGTCTCCCACCACCCCCACCCCCCAGCCACCAGGGGCACCCTCCACCAGGCCCCCATTCATGTCTCCCACCACCCCCACCCCCCAGCAGTGCAGGGGCAGCCTCCACCAGGCCCCCACTCATGTCCCCTATCACCCCCACCCCCCAGCAGTGCAGGGGCATCCTCCACCAGGCCCCCACTCATGGCCCCTATCACCCCCACCCCCCCGCCACCAGGGGCGGGCAGCCTCCACCAGGCCCCCACCCATGTCTACCACCACCCCCACCCCCCAGCCACCAGGGGCACCCTCCACCAGGCCCCCACTCATGTCTCCCACCACCCCCACCCCCCAGCAGTGCAGGGGCAGCCTCCACCAGGCCCCCACTCATGTCTACCACCACCCCCACCCCCCAGCCACCAGGGGCACCCTCCACCAGGCCCCCACTCATGTCTCCCACCACCCCCACCCCCCAGCAGTGCAGGGGCAGCCTCCACCAGGCCCCCACTCATGTCTACCACCACCCCCACCCCCCAGCCACCAGGGGCAGCCCCCACCAGGCCCCCACTCATGTCTCCCACCCACCCCCACCCCCTAGCCACCATGGGAAGCCTCCACCAGGCCCCCACTCATGTCTCCCACCACCCCCACCCCCCAGCCACCAGGGGCAGCCCCCACCAGGCCCCCACTCATGTCTAACACCCACCCCCACCCCCAGCCACCATGGGCAGCCCCCACCAGGCCACCACTCATGTCGCCCACGACCCCCACCCCCCAGCCACCAGGGGCAGCCCCCACCAGGCCCCCACTCATGTCTTCCACCCACCCCCACCCCCCAGCCACCATGGGCAGCCCCCACCAGGCCCCCACTCATGTCTACCACCACCCCCACCCCCCAGCCACCAGGGGCATCCCCCACCAGGCCCCCACTCATGTCTCCCAACCAACCCAACCCCCAGCCACCATGGGCAGCCCCCAGCAGGCCCCCACTCATGTCCCCTATCACCCCCACCCCCCAGCAGTGCAGGGGCACCCTCCACCAGGCCCCCACTCATGGCCCCTATCACCCCCACCCCCCCGCCACCAGGGGCAGCCTCCACCATACCCCCACCCATGTCTCCCACCACCCCCACCCCCCAGCCACCATGGGCAGCTCCCACCAGGCCCCCACTCCTGTCTCCCACCACCCCCACCCCCCAGCAGTGCAGGGGCAGCCTCCACCAGGCCCCCACTCATGTCTCCCACCACCCCCACCCCCCAGCCACCAGGGGCACCCTCCACCAGGCCCCCACTCATGTCTCCCACCACACCCACCCCCCAGCCACCAGGGGCACCCTCCACCAGGCCCCCATTCATGTCTCCCACCACCCCACCCCCCAGCAGTGCAGGGGCAGCCTCCACCAGGCCCCCACTCATGTCCCCTATCACCCCCACCCCCCAGCAGTGCAGGAGCATCCTCCACCAGGCCCCCACTCATGGCCCCTATCACCCCCACCCCCCCGCCACCAGGGGCGGGCAGCCTCCACCAGGCCCCCACCCATGTCTACCACCACCCCCACCCCCCAGCCACCAGGGGCACCCTCCACCAGGCCCCCACTCATGTCTCCCACCACCCCCACCCCCCAGCAGTGCAGGGGCAGCCTCCACCAGGCCCCCACTCATGTCTACCACCACCCCCACCCCCCAGCCACCAGGGGCACCCTCCACCAGGCCCCCACTCATGTCTCCCACCACCCCCACCCCCCAGCAGTGCAGGGGCAGCCTCCACCAGGCCCCCACTCATGTCTACCACCACCCCCACCCCCCAGCCACCAGGGGCAGCCCCCACCAGGCCCCCACTCATGTCTCCCACCCACCCCCACCCCCTAGCCACCATGGGAAGCCTCCACCAGGCCCCCACTCATGTCTCCCACCACCCCCACCCCCCAGCCACCAGGGGCAGCCCCCACCAGGCCCCCACTCATGTCTAACACCCACCCCCACCCCCAGCCACCATGGACAGCCCCCACCAGGCCCCCACTCATGTCTCCCACGACCCCCACCCCCCAGCCACCAGGGGCAGCCCCCACCAGGCCCCCACTCATGTCTTCCACCCACCCCCACCCCCCAGCCACCATGGGCAGCCCCCACCAGGCCCCCACTCATGTCTACCACCACCCCCACCCCCCAGCCACCAGGGGCAGCCCCCACCAGGCCCCCACTCATGTCTCCCACCCACCCCCACCCCCCAGCCACCATGGGCAGCCCCCAGCAGGCCCCCACTCATGTCCCCTATCACCCCCACCCCCCAGCAGTGCAGGGGCACCCTCCACCAGGCCCCCACTCATGGCCCCTATCACCCCCACCCCCCCGCCACCAGGGGCAGCCTCCACCATACCCCCACCCATGTCTCCCACCACCCCCACCCCCCAGCCACCATGGGCAGCTCCCACCAGGCCCCCACTCCTGTCCCCAATCATCCCCACCCCCAGCCACCCTGGGCACCCTCCACCAGGCCCCCACTCATGGCCCCTATCACCCCCACCCCCCCGCCACCAGGGGCAGCCTCCACCAGGCCCCCACCCATGTCTCCCACCACCCCCACCCCCCAGCCACCATGGGCAGCCCCCACCAGGCCCCCACTCATGTCCCCTATCACCCCCACCCCCCAGCCACCAGGGGCAGCCTCCACCAGGCCCCCACTCATGTCTACCACCACCCCCACCCCCCAGCCACCAGGGGCACCCTCCACCAGGCCCCCACTCATGTCCCCTATCACCCCACCCCCCAGCCACCAGGGGCACCCTCCACCAGGCCCCCACTCATGGCCCCTATCACCCCCACCCCCCCGCCACCAGGGGCACCCTCCACCAGGCCCCCACTCATGTCTCCCACCACCCCCACCCCCCAGCCACCAGGGGCACCCTCCACCAGGCCCCCACTCATGCATGTCCCCTATCACCCCCACCCCCCAGCCACCAGGGGCACCCTCCACCAGGCCCCCACTCATGGCCCCTATCACCCCCACCCCCCCGCCACCAGGGGCAGCCTCCACCAGGCCCCCACCCATGTCTCCCACCACCCCCACCCCCAGCCACCATGGGCAGCCCCCACCAGGCCCCCACTCATGTCCCCTATCACCCCCACCCCCCAGCCACCAGGGGCAGCCTCCACCAGGCCCCCACTCATGTCTACCACCACCCCCACCCCCCAGCCACCAGGGGCAGCCCCCACCAGGCCCCCACTCATGTCTACCACCACCCCCACCCCCCAGCCACCAGGAGCAGCCCCCACCAGGCCCCCACTCACGTCTCCCACCCACCCCCACCCCCCAGCCACCATGGGCAGCCCCCACCAGGCCCCCACTCATGTCCCCTATCACCCCCACCCCCCAGCAGTGCAGGGGCACCCTCCACCAGGCCCCCACTCATGTCCCCCTGCACCCCCACCCCCCAGCATCGAGGGGCACCCTCCACCAGGCCCCCACTCATGTCTCCCACCACCCCCACCCCCCAGCAGTGCAGGGGCAGCCTCCACCAGGCCCCCACTCATGTCTCCCACCCACCCCCACCCCCAGCCACCATGGGCAGCCCCCACCAGGCCCCCACTCATGTCTCCTATCACCCCCACCCCCCAGCAGTGCAGGGGCACCCTCCACCAGGCCCCCACTCATGTCCCCCTGCACCCCCACCCCCCAGCATCCAGGGGCACCCTCCACCAGGCCCCCACTCATGGCCCCTATCACCCCCACCCCCCCCCGCCACCAGGGGCAGCCTCCACCAGGCCCCCACCCATGTCTCCCACCACCCCCACCCCCCAGCCACCATGGGCACCCTCCACCAGGCCCCCACTCATGTCTCCCACCACCCCCACCCCCCAGCAGTGCAGGGGCACCCTCCACCAGGCCCCCACTCATGTCCCCCTGCACCCCCACCCCCCAGCATCCAGGGGCACCCTCCACCAGGCCCCCACTCATGTCTCCCACCACCCCCACCCCCCAGCAGTGCAGGGGCAGCCTCCACCAGGCCCCCACTCATGTCTCCCACCCACCCCCACCCCCCAGCCACCATGGGCAGCCCCCACCAGGCCCCCACTCATGTCCCCTATCACCCCCTCCCCCCAGCAGTGCAGGGGCACCCTCCACCAGGCCCCCACTCATGTCCCCCTGCACCCCCACCCCCCAGCATCCAGGGGCACCTTCCACCAGGCCCCCACTCATGGCCCCTATCACCCCCACCCCCCCGCCACCAGGGGCAGCCTCCACCAGGCCCCCACCCATGTCTCCCACCACCCCCACCCCCCAGCCACCATGGGCACCCTCCACCAGGCCCCCACTCATGTCTCCCACCACCCCCACCCCCCAGCAGTGCAGGGGCACCCTCCACCAGGCCCCTACTCATGTCTCCCACCACCCCCACCCCCCAGCCACCAGGGGCAGCCTCCACCAGGCCCCCACCCACGTCCCCCTACACCCAGGTCCTCACAACCACCAACCATGTGCGTAATGGTCAGCCTCCACAGCCAAAAGGCCCTACCAAGTAACCCATTCACCCACATGGAAATGAAAATTACATGTTACACCCCCAACGTACATAAAGCAAATGAACCCATGTCTGTCACACACAATGGTTGCAAATTAATTTGAAAACACCCAACATGACATGCATGAAACCAATGAGATGATACCACACAGTGAAGTATGAAAACAAAAATGTATTAAAAAAATATGAATGCAAATGAAATGAAACAAACTACAATGCCAATGAAAAAAAGAAAAGGTGCATGTCCGTCCCAAAAAATGAAAAACACCAAATCCAAAAAAAATGTACTTCAGAGTCACATTAAAAATGAAATCAATCCAACAGAAAAAAAATAAAATCCAAACACCATTGCTCCATGGAGAAGAAAAAATAAAATTAAAAAATAAAACAATCCAATGAAGAACTATGTACAAAATATCCAAGGGTCCATGAGCCCAACTGAACAAAGGAAACCTACAAAAAACCCTAACAAAAATGCAACTATATACAAAAAGTGGAGCTGTGTCCGTCGACTCCAAATCATAAGAATAAACAAATGAAACCTAAAACTAAAGAACTATATACAAAGGCGGCGGGCAAGTCCAGCGGCTCACTCCGTAGTGTTCCGGGCCAGGGCATCATCAAACTCCTCGTCTATGTCCCGGAGGCGGTCCTGTTCCATGGCCCCGAGGGTCCGCAGGGACGACGCCATCTGCTCCTCCAACCCCCTGCGGATTGCCTCGAGGCACTCGGCCCGCCTCAGGGCCCTCCGCATGGAGTTCTCCGCCCTGACCATCGTGAGCCGCTCCTCTTCTGCCCGCTGCCGCTCCGCACCTATCTGCTGGCCCAAACGCAGCCACACGGAAGACACTTCCTGTCCTGGGTCCTCCTGCCCTCCGGCCGATGCCTGCCCCTCCGATGTTGATGGCCCCGAGCCATGATGCCTCCCACGTTGACTCTGCTGCTGCCTCCGACGCAACTGCCTCTGCCAGCACGACGGCATCCAGGCTGATGCAATCCACCGACGCCGTCGTGCACGTGCCCTGCCTGATGATGCCGGCACATCCTCCATCTGCTGGGGTACAGTTGCTGTGGTGTCCACCCCTGCTTGACCTCCGACTCCCGACTGTGGCAGGTATGGGATCCCCACTGAGCTGGCTGCATAGGTCAGGGCAGGTCCACAGGGGGCCCTGGTGGCATCTGGGCCGGAAGACGGCAAGGAGAACGACTGGCGTATAGCCTCCACAGAGGAGGAGAGGGCCGCCAGATTGGCCGACACATGCAGGAAACCCCCGAACATGGAAGATCCCAATTGGGCCACGTCGGCACGGTGCTCTTCGTGATGAGGTGCGTGCTCCTCCCGGGAAGCACGCACGTCATCACAAATTGCACCCGCGCGCATCGCAACCCCAATCAGGACCTTCTCCATACGGACACGGGCCCCCTCGTCCGCAGGTGGAGGGGAGTCAGGTGACATGGACATCCCCTCTACCTGCGGACGGGCCTGGGACGGGGCAACCCTGCTGGTGCATGGTGGTGCACTCACAGGGTCAGGGACAGCAACATGCACAGGCCCCTCCACGGTGACCTGTGCTGCCTCCTGCCCCTGGCCCTGGACTGCACCACTTGCACCAGCAGGGATGCCCCCACCAGGCCCCATGTGTGCCCCTGTGGTGGCCTCCTCCTCCTCTGTGGAAACCACCAACCTGGATGGCTCCTCACCGTCTTCCACCGCAGCAGGCCCCTGTGGGGGCTCACCCACCCCTTCCGCTGCAGCCGTGGGGGCATCCCCGCCGCCTTGCTCCACAGCGCCGTCTCCGCCCTCTTCTTCACTAGCCGCTGCGTAGAGGGAGACAAAGAACACAAGCATCAGGGTACTGTACAATGGTCCCCTAGACAGGAAGCAATAGCAGATGAGTACCACTGTCAAAGTACACTTCCATCATGTCCCTCCACAACACATGGGTCAGTCCAGGCAAAACACACACAGTAACAGGCATGGTGCATGCCATGGACATTTCCATACATGTCCAATGGACTCTTGAAACATACAATGATATGGAACTCACATGCATCATGGGTCATGCCTATCACATGCACACACTTCACCTCAGTCACATCCATCTGGCCCCATACACCCCAAACACAGCGGATACAAGGGTAACTAGGCTGCATCAGTGAATCTGTGCATTGTCACACACATGTGTCATGCATCCATGGCATGCACAAGTCACAGACACGCAGGTCAGGCACACAGACATGGCTACCATATATGTACCTGCCATCAGCACCCATCCCTCACCCTCACCCATGTCCAGGAACAGAGACTGGCATGCTCTCATGTCTAAAATCTGCATAGGGCTCCCCATGTGGCATTTAAACACATGCAACAACCATGTGGTTCACACATCACTGGTCGCACATGCATTACCATGATGTCCCTGCACACATACATGCATACATGGCCTATGTCACACATACAGGCAAGTATCAGAGAACCAGCACACCGCAACATGCCCTGTCTCACACAGCAATGCTTGGACACTTACCGCTCAACTCCAGACGGGTCTCCCTCTCAAGGATCTGGGCGTGGAGCGCTGGGCGTACGCGTTCCAGGACCCTCATCTGGATGGAACTCATGCGGCCCGGCCCCCCTATACGAGGCGTAGGGCCTTCACGAGGGTCCTGGACCTCAAGTCCTCCCAGCGCTTCTTGATCGTCTGGACGTCGCGGGTTGCCACCCCCTCCGCGTTGATGGCAACCACACAGTCGGCCCAGATCCTCTCCCGTCCTTCCTTGCTGGCGCGGGACGATCCAAAGAGGGCATCATACTGCCCCAGGACATGCTCCACCAGGACACCAACTTCGGTGGCAGTGAAGCTGGTGCCCCTCTGCCCCTCTGGCCTGGGGTTGCCACTGGTGCCAGATGTGGAAGTGCCCGACATGGCAACCCCAGAGGCAGGTTTGGGTGGGCAACTGGGTCCTGGGGCTGGGCTGTGGAGCGATGTAATCCCAGTCGGGAGTCTTCAGTTCCAGCAGGGGTGGACACAGCAACTGGACCCCTGCAGATGGCTGATGTGCAGGCATCAAATGGCAGGGCACGGTGGCAGCAGGCAGGCAGGCAGGCAGCAGCAGATGGCACGTGGGAGGCTGCTCGGGGCACTGGGGGGCAGTAATTCGGCCTTCTGGGCAGGAGCGTGGTCTTCCGTGTGTTTTCGCGTGGCCAGCTTGATACGGAGTGATTTGGCACGTGAAAATCCTGCACGTCAGCGTGAAATTCGAGGAAAGGCCCTTAGCGCGTAAGCGCGTCAGCACGCATACGCGATTCTATTGGACCAAAGGCCCTCAGCGCGTAAGCGCGTCTGTGACGTGACCCGCACGGGTGTTTCCCACACAGCACGTGATGACAGAGCACACGTGGAAAGACTGCACGTCAGAGTGTCATCGCGTGTAATTGGACAGCACGTCAGAGTGTCATCGCGTGTAATTGGACAAAAGTGCGCGTACACGCGATTGGCCTATGTACGTGTATATCAGGGGTGCGCGGGCACTTACACACGCAAGTACGTCAGCGCACCTGTATCCCGGGGTGCGCGGGAATTTCCACACGCTATTGGACTGGGTACTGGATTTCAGGGGTGCGCGGGTCACACGCTCGCCTACAACACGCGCAACGCATACATTTGCGCGCTAACAAAATAACAAGCTCAGACCCAGGATGAACATACCGTTCCTAGCAGCAGTGGGCGTGGGCTACCAAAGGAGGAGGAGGAGGATAGTCATGGCCAGAATATTCACAGCCAGAACCAGCCTTTTCGGGATGCCTGATGACCAGGTGTATGGGAGGTACAGGTTTCCACCACACATAATACTGGACCTGGTGAGTGAGTGGGAGGATGACCTCACATCACCCACCCTGTGCTCCCAAGCACTCAGCCCCCTGGAGAAGGTCCTCAATGTACTGCACTTCTTAGCCACTGGATCATTTCAGCGGACAAGTGCCATAGTGGGTGGGGTATCACAGGCCACCCAGTCACGCTGCCTACACCAGGTCTTGAACATCATCACTGCACGCCCATCAGTCCGCAGGCCCATATACCTGCCCAGAACACCTGCAGAAAGGCATGCTGCCGCCCTGGATTTTTACGGTGTGGCACGATTCCCCAAAGTGCTAGGTGCCATCGACTGCACCCATGTGGCTCTACGTCCCCCCAGGGCATCAGAGCACATCTATAGGAACCGCAAGCACTGGCATTCCATCAACGTGCAGGTAGTATGTAATGCCAAGGGAATCATCACCTCAGTATATGCCAACTATCCCGGGTCCACCCATGACAGCTTCATTTACTGAATGTCCACCCTAAGCCGGGACCTAGAAGCTGGGCGGCATGGCGATACATGGCTGCTTGGTGAGTATGAATGCCACTGCACATGCATGCATGTCAGATACTGAGCAAGGTCACAACCCCACCAATGATACCAATCACCACCTCCACAGGGGACAGTGCCTACCCTCTCAGCCCCCACATGATGACGCCAATTCGGAACCCCACCACGCCACCCCAGGTAAGATATAACACAGCCCACATTACAACCCGGGGCATAGTGGAGCGCACATTCGGAGTGCTAAAGTCACGCTTTCGCTCCCTTGACCGTTCTGGCGGGCAGCTGTTGTACGCTCCCCCAGTAGTGTGCAGGATCATAGTGGCAGCATGTGTCCTGCACAACGTTGCAACACGCCGGGGCCTGGCCGTGGACATGGTGGAGGCCCCACATCCGCAACCACATGCACAGCCGCTGCGCATGGGAGGGGAAAGGGCACGGGGGGAGGCAGCCCGTACACAGCTAGTGGCTAATTACTTCACATAGAAATCACACCCCTGTGGAGTGCACACTGCCCTGGCACATTCCATCTGACAATCAATGATGACTCAACCTGACACTGATCCTGAATGTCTGGAGAATCAACCGTGAAAACCATATCAGCCTGAGATTGTTCACCTGGAAGTGTTACAATGTGTGCATCCCTACCCACACAGACACCACCAATGCAGTTTTGTGAAGAAACACATTCAAGCAGCTAAAATGAATACCCACTTGCAAAATGCAACAAGAGGACAGTGCCATGTCAGCCAACCCATCCCCAGCACCGCCACACGACACACCGTGCCATGTCATGTTATTTGCAGGTAAACAAAGTAATCCCCACAACATGACACTAGTGTCACAATGTACAGTGTCCCTAATTGAAACTTGCAACACCTGAAATTCTCACAGTAATGCAGGACCAACAACAAACTTGAGCAGGTACTACCATTAACATGACATCACAAATGTAATAAATGAGTAGTCTCACCACCTGGAAATGCCTGCACTCCCACCACTACCAACTGTGCAGTGTTGGCGCCATGTAGAGTTGTAGGTGCACTGCTGCCAACATGGACCCCTTCTCCAAACTAGAGGGCCTTGTGTAGACATGAGGAAGGGACCTGCAAATTGGGAGGTAGACACAGATGATGAGTTACACATGAATGCAACATGCAGTGTACAACACAACAGCAATATACACTAGGAATGTATACACAGTATTGACTAGACTACCCACACATGTAGTGGGAGTCCAATGTCACCATGTACGTCAATGTCACTTGGGCACACCCTTTGCAAGCCCATGGAAACGGGAAGCAGGAGGGGTGTGTGTGACTCAAACCCAAGCATCTGAACCAAATACATGAGAAGCCTGCATGTGCCCAGCCACAATGCAGCGTATGCCCACAGGAACCACGGAAGGCAACAAATTGTCCCCAAAAAATTGGGAAAAAAATAATTAAAAATAAAAATAAAAATAAAAATAAAAAAAAATAAAAAATGGCCATTGATGGGCCCGGGGGGGTTGGGGAGGCCACCCAGGAGGTTCGAGGACAGGGTGCACACCAAAACCCACCTGTGTGGATCCTGGGAAAAAAAAACACCTCCATGGGCTCATGGCCCACACGGCTACCCTATTGTGGGAGTATCACTGCTGTCGCTATTATCACCCTGTGCAGCTGCATCTGGAGGTGGTTGCACTATGGGAGGCAGCCCACGCAAGGCCCTAGTCTGCTCCTCCATGGCTGCAAGCATGCGGGTGTGGTAGGTCTCGTTCTGGAGGATGAGTGTGCGGAGGTCCCCATGCAACAACTCACGGGATGCCCGGACCTCCGCCCTCGTTGCCTGCATCTCAGCTGAGAGCGTACGGGTGAGACGCTCCAGTTGCTGTTCTGTCCTTTGGTGTGTTGAAGCCTCAAGCTCAACAAGAGTCGTCCTGAGGTGAAGGAGCTCCTGCCTCAGGGCTTCCCTGTGGCCCTGGGACTCTATGGAGATGGCCTCCTGCAGAGTCGCCAGTGCCGCCCGCCTGTCCCTGTTGGACGCCAACATGTCCTCCCTGTGTGACTGGCAGATGGAGTCGGTTGCCTGCTGTAGTCGCTCCATCAGCCTTTCAGGGGGGACAATGGAAGTGGCCACCCTATCCATGGCCTGAGCCATCATCTCGGATGATGCTGCCTGTTGGGTTGCCATACCGTAAATGGATTGCTCCCATGCGGTATTGCCAGGTGGCGTACGGCCACGACGTCGGCGGGCACCACACCTGTCTGGGGCAAGGCGAACTGCGCCTTGCTGTGCCGGCACTGCCTGAGGCTGCAGGACTGCATTCCCCCTCTGATTTGCTGGCCCAGGAACAGGATCAGATGTCGCGGAGTGTGACCCTGCATCCGTAACCACCAAAGGCGTAGCTGCCAACACTGACATCCCCATTGAGGGTTCTGACCCTGGTGCAGGTGGGTGGGACAGAACAGAATCCCTCCCTGGAACACTCACCTGCGACGGCACGTAGGTCTCATCATCCGAATCAACACCTGAGTACAGCTCGGGGGAGGTGCAGCCAGAGACACCCCTTGAGAGCACGACCTGCAGCACTTGTGGGTTCTCACCCACCACCACACCACGTCCCTCACTGGTGGTTGGTCGGCCCTCGGACCCCTCCTGGGTCTGCACCATCTCCACAACCCCAGCAGTATCAGGTGTGTCTTCCCCTGCAAAGACATAAAAACAAAGAAATGGAAACAGGCATTAGCACCATGGCACACAATGAGGGCTGAGAAGCAAGAGAACCAGTACTTGATTGACACATGTCCCACATGACTAAAACCCTCCCATGCATGCACCCTCACTGCGTATGAAGGGGAGGCAAATGGCACACATTGATGACCCCAAGATGGAAGATGAACACATTTTCTGCATGCTGCCTGGCAGTGGCATCACACATTGGCCTGTGATTGCCAGGTGAAACACACATGCCATCACACAGATGGCATGTACCATTGCTATTGAGTGAAGATGGAGAGGAGGGCAGCACCTATTCATTCAGTCCAGTTCCCTCATGTAATAGCTTTTCTAATTCAAACAGGTCAGATTTTTCACCTGGAGCTGCCAGTCCAAAATGGCCAGTTGCACAGGGACATGTGTGAACAAATGATATCCAGGTAACAAAGTCACTCCACTTTACCATAGCCATGTCAGACATGTGACTAGAGGACTGCGAAATGCCTAGTAAAAGTGGTGGAATGCAAACAATCTGACTGAATGAACAGTGAAAAATAAGCAACAATGTTGTGGCAAGGTGACACTTCAAGGGCAACTGGCGTGCAGTTGGGCTAGATGTCTACTGTTGGCAGAAGGGATACTGCTATGGCCAAATGCAGCTGCGCAGGATGTATTGCATGAAGCACATGGCTGACCCATACGACTCAGGCGCACACACTCTCACCTGGCACACAAACAGATGCCCTCACACACACACCATGCACATGGATGACACACACATGCATGTGCACTCACCGGACAATGCCTCGTAATCAGGCAGATCTCCCACGCCTTGGATCTGTTCCTCCGTGACGTAGGTCCCAGCGACTGACTCATGTGGAGTGAGTTCCATTCTACTACTGGAGACCCACCTCCAGTCACTAGAGTTGCGGCATGACTTGAGGCCAGCTTACTCTTTGCCCTGCGCTTTAGGTCATTCCAGCGCTTATAGCAATCATTGGCTGTGCGCCTCACGATTCCAAGGGCACTTACGATGTCCGCAACGGTCTGCCAGTGTGCCTGGCGTTGTGCAGGTGTGGTCTTGGATCCTGCAACAATGACCATCTCGTTATCATGTGCGGACACATACTCGACAAGTGCATTCAGTTCGTCATCCGTGAAGCTGGGCTTCCTCAACGGGCCGGACTGTGTAGCCG
Organism: Ambystoma mexicanum; assembly: GCF_040938575.1. NCBI lineage: Eukaryota > Metazoa > Chordata > Amphibia > Caudata > Ambystomatidae > Ambystoma > Ambystoma mexicanum. The sequence goes on along the minus strand of NC_090921.1, from coordinate 434,649,937 downwards.
TGTCTGGGGCATCAGCCTGTGCCGGACGAGCACTCTTCCTCTTCCGCTTGGAAGGTGGTGGTGATCCTGAGTGTCCTGCGCCGCTCTGGACACTAGGGGCAGGAGCCCTGGTGGACTCTGTATCAGGAGTGTGGGATTGCACACTCAGCATGGGAGTTGGTGCAGGCATTGGCTCAAGTGTAATGGTGTCAGGGGGAATGTCAGCAGGATGGACTAGGACCGACACTGTCCTGGCTGGGTGTGTGAGAGCTGGGGTGGATGGAGCCGCAGCTGCCCCTGCAGCCTCTCCGCCCTGCCTACTTGGGGCAGCAGATGACCTTGCTGACCCAGATGCACGTGGCATGATGACATCAATGTGCACCAGCGCACGTGTCATAGGCCTGCTGACCTGGAAGTCAGCCAGGTCTGGTGCCACAATGGGCTGGTCCAACAAGGGCTGAGCATGGATGGTGTCAGCCACATCAGCCTCAACGGGAGGGGGGTGGTTATGGGTGCCCTTGACTGGTCCTCCACACATGGGGGGACAGGCTCACCCTGCAAGTAACGACCACGTCCCCTACCGGATCCACCACGGCCACCACTTGTGGCTCTTCCACCTTTGCCACACTTACGGAATCCTCGCCTCCCAGCCATGGCACTGATGTTAATGTGCGTATGGGAGTGGCTGTAAACTATTGTCCTGGGCAATTGGGGGTCAAAGGGGTTGGGTACCAGATGGTAATTGTACCCTAGTGCTCTAGCAAGGCTGAATGTAACCCCTGGGGAAAGATGACGGGTCACGCTACGCACAGGAGCCCCAAAAAAGGGAGATGACGTGCACGCAACCCCTCCTAGACCACGTGTGCAGAAAGAAAAACCTGCACTACGCTGTGGCACCCAGTAACACAAGAATGAACGTATGCGTGTCACACGCAGCCTAGAATGACCTCTGAAGGGGTAGGCTACACACGGGGCAAGCACAGATGTTAGATACGTGCATGACTCACCGTCTGCCAGGTAAAAGAGCGTGAAAAAGGAGCGCGTTTGGTTGGCAACACCCCCGCCAAAAGAAGATTTGTACGCTGTCTGAGGAGACAGGACAACAGTAGAAGGGAACACTGTTTGAGGGAACAGGCCCAGGTAAATCAGTAAAAGAGAAAAAAGAGAAAAAGCTGTCAGAGGTAACAGGGAATACGAACTTGAAACGCCGTGAAGTAAATCGCGTGTGAAACGACAAGAAGTACAGAATTCACCCACTCGCTCTCCACGAAAAGCACATACAAGGAAATGGTGTTCTACACGTACCTTTTATACAGGCCCACACGTCCAGCGTCACTTACGCGGCGTGTACGCGCTAGGGCCATTTCCACCAATTACACGCTTTGTCACTTCTGCGTGTAGGGCCATTTCCACCAATTACACGCTTTGTCACTTCTGCGTGTAGGGCCATTTCCACCAATTACACGCTTTGTCACTGCCGCGTGTACGCGCTAGGCCCATTCCCACCAATTACACGCTTTGACACTCGGACGTGTCTTTCATTTTTTTAACACGCAACATTTTCAAACGTGTGCCCAATTCTACGTGCACGTGACTTCATAGACGCGCATACCTTGGCGACGCGTTTACGTGCTAAGGGCCTTTGGTCCAATGACATCGCATATGCGTGCTGCCGTGCATACGCGCATGGCCCTTTCCTCGTATTACACGCGGACGTGCAGTTTTTCACGCACGCTGAAATGCGCATGCACGTCTGTACGCGTCACGTCACAGGGGCGCTTGCGCTTGAGGGGCCTTCTGTCCAATGAAAATGCGTATGCGTGCAGACGCGCTTACGCGCTAAGGGCCTTTCCTCGAATTACACGCTGACGTGCAGATTTTTCACGTGCCAAATCACTCCGTATCAAGCTGGCCACGCGTATGCACACGGAAGACCACGCTCCTGCCCAGAAGGCCGAACTACTGCCCCCCAGAGCCCCGAGCACGCTCCCACCTGCCATCTGCTGCTGCCTGACTGCCTGCTGCCCACGTGCACTGCCATTTGCTGCCTGGGGTGCTGTTGCTGTGACCACCCCTGCTGGAACCGAAGACTCCCGACTGGGATTCCATCGCTCCACAGCCCAGCCCCAGGACCCAGTTGCCCACCCACTCCTGCCTCTGGGGTTGTCATGTCGGGGCAAACACCATCTGTGACCACTGACAACCCCCGGCCAGAGAGGCAGAGGGGCACCAGCTTCAGTGCCACCGAAGTTGGTGTCCTGGTGGAGCAAGTCCTGGGGCAGTATGATGCCCTCTTCGGAAGTTCCCGCGCTGACAAGGAAGGACGGACTCGAATCTGGACTGACATCGTGACTGCCATCGACGCGCAGGGGGTGGCAGGCCGTGACTTACAACATGTCAGGAAGCGCTGGGAGGACTTCAGGTCCAGGAACCTGAACAAGGCCCGGCGCCTCTTGAAGGCAGCGGATGCCAAGGGGCGCCGGGGCCACTTGTCGGAAGAACAGATGGGGGTCCTGGAACGCATATCCCCAGCGCTCCACGTCCAGGTCCTAGAGAAGCAGACCCGTCTGGAGTCGAGCGGTGAGTGTACATGCATCCTGAGTGTGAGCAGTGCGTGTGGTGATTATTCGGTAGTGTGCAGGTTGCACATCTGTTTGTATGGGGTCGAGTATGGGAGGGGGTGTACAGGGCCGTGGGGCTGACACATGCGAGGGCTGTAATGTGTGAGACATGGATGGTGCTTGTGTGTGTAGGCTTGCATGCCAAATGTAGTTGTGTGGGCACACATGTTTGGATGAATGTGTATGTAAGTAGACATGTCCGTGATGTCACGCATGTATGTTGTTTTCAGCTGCATGTATCAGCACTGTGTACATGTGCATGTGTGTGTATTTGACAAGGGTGCAACAGTGATGCAACATGGATGCATGTGACAGCGGTATGTGGAAGCCTGATTGGCAGATGTGACATGGATGCCCGTCTGAACAGTGCGACACTTGGCAGAGGTGTACACATGCATGCAAGTGTGGTGGTGTGTGTACATGTGTGGTGCACTTCCTGTGTTGCATGTGATGTCGGGCTCATCTTTGGCTGCTCATGCTGTTGTATGTGTAGGGATGGTGGTGGCAGTTGCGATATGGCTGTGGTATGGCTCATGTGTGCGAGTTGTAATGACATGTGTGTTGGGGATTGTGATGACATGTCTGAGGTTTGCCAATGCCACTCATGTGCAACTGTCATGTGTGTATGTGTCCATTGTACAGTGCCCTGATGCCTGTGTTTTGTTTCTCCCTGTCTGCAGTGTCAACTGATGAAGAGGGTGGAGAAGGTGCTGTGGAGCACAGCGGCGGGGATCCCACCGCCAGCCGGAGACGCAAGGCCCGGCTCCCCTCCCGTGTTGTCATCTCGTCGGGGAGTGAGGAGTCCGGTGCCGCGTCCCAGGCCGCAGCTGCCGGGGGGAGGTCCAAGAGGCGGAGGTTGGAGTTGGACTCCTCGGCAGCAGAAGGGGCAGCTGGGACCCCACAGGGCCGAACAGGGGAAGATGGCACGGAGTCATCCAGGTTGGTGGGGGGTTTGGTGGAGGAGGAGGCCGTGCAAGCACCAGAGACGGGGTCTGGAGGTGGGGATCCCACTGGTGCTAGTGGTGCAGTGCAGGACCAGGGACAGGAGGCAGCACAGGCCACCGCGGAGGTGCCTGTGTGCAATCCTGTCCCCGATCCTGTCCCTGCATCATCTTGCACCAGCAGGGATGCCTACGTCCAGACCCGTTTTTAGGCAGGGGATGAGCTGACGTCAACTGGCCTTCCTCTGCCTGCGGACGTGGCTATCCAGGGCCGGGTTGAGCCTGTCCTGGCTGGTGTGGCGTTGCATCAACGGGCCATGCGAGGTGACCTGCAGTCTTTTCATGGAGAGACTGCACGTCATCTCGAATGGCTCGTTGACCACGTCAGCCTGCTGGGACAGGTCTCCCAGGCCGGATTCCTCCGTCTGATGGGGCTTGCTCCCACCCCCTCCTCAACTGGACCCCCTACGCACCAGTCGTCCTCTGTGCCATCTTCCCACCCAGTCACCTGGGTGCCCTGTGGAGCTGCCTCTGACGGTGCGGCCAGGCTGGTGGAGGAGGCATCCCTAACACAGTCGGGAGTCGGACGTCCAGCAGGGGTGGCCACATCTACGACTGCACCCCAGCCGGCGGAGGATGTGCAGGCAGCAGGAGGCAGTGCACGGGCAGAGGCAGCGCAGCAGCAGCAACATGGTGGGAGCCATGAAGGCTCGGGGCCTTCGACATCGGAGGGGCAGGCATCGGCCGGAGGGCAGGAGGACCCAGGACAGAGAGTGTCTTCCGTGTGGCAGCGGTTGGGCCACGCCATAGATGCGGAGCGGCGGCGGGCGGAAGAGGCGCGGCTCACAATGGTCAGGGCAGAGAACTCCATGCGGAGGTCCCTGAGGCGGGCCGAGTGCCTCGAGGCAATCCGCAGGGGGTTGGAGGAGGACACGGCATCATCCCTGCGGACCCTCGGGGCCATGGAACAGGACCGCCTCCGGGACATCGAACAGGAGTTCGATGATGCCCTGGCCCGGAACACCACGGAGTGAGCCGCTGGACTTGCCCGCCGCCTTTGTATATAGTTCTTTAGTTTTAGGTTTCCTTTGTTTGTTCTTATGATTTGGAGTCGACGGACACTGCTCCACTTTTTGTATATAGTTGCATTTTAGTTAGGGTTTTTTGTAGGTTTCCTTTGTTCAGTTGGGCTCATGGACCCTTGGAAGTTTTGTACATAGTTCTTCATTGGATTGATTTTATTTTTCATTTGACTTTGGACAACATTTTTTTTTATTAGGATTTGGTGTTTTTATTTTTTTAAACGGACATGCAGCTTATCTTTTTTTCATTGCCATTGTAGTTTGTTTCATTTCTTTTGCATTCTTATTTTTTTTAATACAATTTTGTTTTCATACTTCACTGTGTGGTATCATCTCATTGGTTTCATGCATGTCATGTTATGTGTTTTCCCATTCAATTGCAACCATTGTGTGTGACGGACATGGGTTCATTAGCTTTATGAACATTGGGGGTGTAACATGTAATTTCCATTTCCATGTGGGTGAATGGGTTACTTGGTAGGGCTTTTTGGCTGTGGAGGCTGACCATAACGCACATGATTGGGGATTGTGAGGACCTGGTGGAGGCTGCCCATGGTGGCTGGGGGGTGGGGGTGCAGGGGGACATGAGTGGGGGCCTGGTGGGGGCTGCCCATGGTGGCTGGGGGGTGGGTGGGAGACATGAGTGGGGGCCTGGTGGAGGGTGCCCCTGGTGGCTGGGGGGTGGGGGTGGTGGGAGACATGAGTGTGGGCCTGGTGGAGGGTGCCCCTGGATGCTGGGGGGTGGGGGTGGTGGGAGACATGAGTGGGGGCCTGGTGGAGGGTGCCCCTGCACTGCTGGGGGGTGGGGGTGATAGGGGACATGGGTGGGGGCCTGGTGGAGGGTGCCCCTGGTGGCTGGGGGGTGGGGGTGGTGGGAGACATGAGTGGGGGCCTTGTGGAGGGTGCCCCATGCACTGCTGGGGGGTGGGGGTGGTGGGAGACATGAGTGGGGGCCTGGTGGAGGGTGCCCCTGCACTGCTGGGGGGTGGGGGTGGTGGGAGACATGAGTGTGGGCCTGGTGGAGGGTGCCCCTGGTGGCTGGTGGGTGGGGGTGGTGGGAGACATGAGTGGGGGCCTGGTGGAGGGTGCCCCTGGTGGCTGGGTGGTGGGGGTGGTGGGAGACATGAGTGTGGGCCTGGTGGAGGGTGCCCCTGGATGCTGGGGGGTGGGGGTGGTGGGAGACATGAGTGGGGGCCTGGTGGAGGGTGCCCCTGGATGCTGGGGGGTGGGGGTGGTGGGAGACATGAGTGGGGGCCTGGTGGAAGGTGCCCCTGCACTGCTGGGGGGTGGGGGTGGTGGGAGACATGAGTGGGGGCCTGGTGGAGGGTGCCCCTGCACTGCTGGGGGGTGGGGGTGGTGGGAGACATGAGTGGGGGCCTGGTGGAGGGTGCCCCTGCACTGCTGGGGGGTGGGGGTGGTGGGAGACATGAGTGGGGGCCTGCTGGAGGGTGCCCCTGCACTGCTGGGGGGTGGGGGTGGTGGGAGACATGAGTGTGGGCCTGGTGGAGGGTGCCCCTGTTGGCTGGGGGGTGGGGGTGGTGGGAGACATGGGTGGGGGCCTGGTGGAGGGTGCCCCTGCACTGCTGGGGGGTGGGGGTGGTGGGAGACATGAGTGGGGGCCTGGTGGAGGGTGCCCCTGGATGCTGGGGGGTTGGGGGTGGTGGGAGACATGAGTGGGGGCCTGGTGGAGGGTGCCCCTGGATGCTGGGGGGTGGGGGTGCAGGGGGACATGAGTGGGGGCCTGGTGGGGGCTGCCCATGGTGGCTGGGGGATGGGGGTGGGTGGGAGACATGAGTGGGGGCCTGGTGGAGGGTGCCCCTGGTGGCTGGGGGGTGGGGGTGGTGGGAGACATGAGTGGGGGCCTGGTGGAGGGTGCCCCTGGATGCTGGGGGGTGGGGGTGGTGGGAGACATGAGTGGGGGCCTGGTGGAGGGTGCCCCTGGATGCTGGGGGGTGGGGGTGCAGGGGGATATGAGTGGGGGCCTGGTGGGGGCTGCCCATGGTGGCTGGGGGGTGGGGTTGGGTGGGAGACATGAGTGGGGGCCTGGTGGAGGGTGCCCCTGATGGCTGGGGGGTGGGGGTGGTGGGAGACATGAGTGGGGGCCTGGTGGAGGGTGCCCCTGCACTGCTGGGGGGTGGGGGTGGTGGGAGACATGAGTGGGGGCCTGGTGGAGGGTGCCCCTGCACTGCTGGGGGGTGTGTCAGGTTTCGTGGGATTTGGTTGAATGTGGTAGAATGAGGATATGATTAACATAAAGTATGGTTTGGGCCTTAACTTTCTGTGCAGAGTGTGGAGAGCTTCCCAAGTCAAAATGGAGACTTCCAAAAGGATCAGTGATTGGTCAGAAGTAACAGAAAGGCATTGTTGGAACATTCTAAACCGCCTTTCATTGTCAGAAGCCCAGCTGGAAGGTCCTATGTTTGAAGCTCTTAAGATTTAGAAAACTTTAGTTAGGCCCTTGTGCCTAAAATTAGTTATTTTGGTTCTGGAAAGTGTTGGAGATTTAAGAAGAAACTTAGAAAACGTTCCGGTGAAAGAAAGAAGCAAGCTAAGTGAATTCATTATCTTTTATGGATCTTTGTGATTTTTAAGCAGGAGTTAAATATTAATTCCATTAATTAACTTGTTCCTGTTTTTATTAGTTTTTGTTAAAATAGTAGTTCATTTCGTTCTTTCATGAATCTATTTTTGAACTTCTAGAACTGTATTTAAATTTACTGAACTGCGTCACATTTTTTGCAATTGGCTAGTTGGAGTGTGGAGGTCTGTTTATCATTTTAGCGTCGTGTGTTTTTTCGGCCGTATAAAATATTGAGTATTGTACCCTTTTTCGGTAACAGTGCTTTTATTAGCGTCGGACTAGCGTTAGAAATCTTACACTGTCTGCGCAAGTGACAGTGTGGTAGCCACGCGACTCTGAAGCGTTATGTTTAATTTACTAACATTCTAACCTGGCGCGTGATCATCACTGGGCTACCTCTTCAAGGATTAGTGTCCGGAACTGAGGACTTTCTCCTTCCTGTTTGAACACTTCATATTAAGAAGAGTGGAATACTATTCATTTACGCATGCGCCCATGCCAGTTTCATTTTTGAACTCATTTCCGTGTTTTTGTGCGCTTCCATTTTAGAAGGAGTAAACAATATCTTCACGCATGCGCATATTCTGGTTAAAAGAACGCTTCTTTTATGAGCGATCATCTTTGCCAGCAAAAGATCCAATTAATGAACACTTTTATATATTCAGGAAACAAACCATTTTAACTTGAATAGCCAGAGTGTCATTTTTGGAATTGGTATTGAAGCAGCTAGAAATCATCAATACAAACTACATGTATAATATTTCCAGCGGGTTGTTTGGGTAAATGACATTGGAACTGCTTGAAGATTAACTCATTAAACTGAGAGAGATTAGCAGCTTTTTCACAACCGAATTGAAGAAATTAGTAAGAGCATCTGAGACTCTATTTTTCTGTTTTCTTCATTTGAATTCACACACACGTCCTCTAAGTTATTCACAGAGGATAATCAGGTATGGTGGCGTGTTTATTTACTTAATATTATAACGAGAAGTCAGAGCCAAGGAATTCAAAGGTTAGTGACTAAAGTGAATTTGTTGTTATTTTCACCAACAGGTTGACAGATAAAGAAGCTGAGCAAAACCTGAAGTTTATTATTTTGTCCCATTTTCCCCCTTTCCCTTGGGGGTGCTCTCAACTGAACTGTTTGATACCAGTTAAGAGGTTAGCATCCAAAGGGGACTGCGGGGGTTCAGCAGCTTCCGGGGACAACATCAGATTTGAGAAAGCCTGACAGGGTGGGGGTGGTGGGAGACATGAGTGGGGGCCTGGTGGAGGGTGCCTCTGCACTGCTGGGGGGTGGGGGTGGTGGGAGACATGAGTGGGGGCCTGGTGGAGTGTGCCCCTGGTGGCTGGGGGGTGGGGGTGGTGGGAGACATGGGTGGGGGCCTGGTGGAGGGTGTCCCTGCACTGCTGGGGGGTGGGGGTGGTGGGAGACATGAGTGGGGGCCTGGTGGAGGGTGCCCCTGCACTGCTGGGGGGTGGGGGTGGTGGGAGACATGAGTGGGGGCCTGGTGGAGGGTGCCCCTGCACTGCTGGGGGGTGGGGGTGGTGGGAGACATGAGTGTGGGCCTGGTGGAGGGTGCCCCTGGTGGCTGGGGGGTGGGGGTGGTGGGAGACATGGGTGGGGGCCTGGTGGAGGGTGCCCCTGCACTGCTGGGGGGTGGGGGTGGTGGGAGACATGAGTGGGGACCTGGTGGAGGGTGCCCCTGGATGCTGGGGGGTGGGGGTGGTGGGAGACATGAGTGGGGGCCTGGTGGAGGGTGCCCCTGGATGCTGGGGGATGGAGGTGCAGGGGGACATGAGTGGGGGCCTGGTGGGGGCTGCCCATGGTGGCTGGGGGGTGGGGGCGGGTGGGAGACATGAGTGGGGGCCTGGTGGAGGGTGCCCCTGGTGGCTGAGGGGTGCGGGTGGTGGGAGACATGAGTGGGGGCCTGGTGGAGGGTGCCCCCGGATGCTGGGGGGTGGGGGTGGTGGGAGACATGAGTGGGGGCCTGGTGGAGGGTGCCCCTGGATGCTGGGGGGTGGGGGTGCAGGGGGACATGAGTGGGGGCCTGGTGGGGGCTGCCCATGGTGGCTGGGGGGTGGAGGTGGGTGGGAGACATGAGTGGGGGCCTGGTGGAGGGTGCCCCTGGTGGCTGGGGGGTGGGGGTCATGGGAGACATGAGTGGGGGCCTGGTGGATGGTGCCCCTGCACTGCTGGGCGGTGGGGGTGGTGGGAGACATGAGTGGGGGCCTGGTGGAGGGTGCCCCTGCACTGCTGGGGGGTGGGGGTGGTGGGAGACATGAGTGGGGGCCTGGTGGAGGGTGCCCCTGCACTGCTGGGGGGTGGGGGTGGTGGGAGACATGAGTGGGGGCCTGGTGGAGGGTGCCCCTGGTGGCTGGGGGGTGGGGGTGGTGGGAGGCATGGGTGGGGGCCTGGTGGAGGGTGCCCCTGCACTGCTGGGGGGTGGGGGTGGGGGTGGTGGGAGACATGAGTGGGGGCCTGGTGGAGGGTGCCCCTGCACTGCTGGGGGGTGGGGGTGGTGGGAGACATTAGTGGGGGCCTGGTGGAGGGTGCCCCTGCACTGCTGGGGGGTGGGGGTGGTAGGGGACATGGGTGGGGGCCTGGTGGAGGGTGCCCCTGGTGGCTGGGGGTGGGGGTGGTGGGAGACATGAGTGGGGGCCTGGTGGAGGCTGCCCCAGCACTGCTGGGGGGTGGGGGTGGTGGGAGACATGCATTGTTGATCAGTAGTGCAAGGTGACATGTGGGTTGGCTGGGGGGCATGCCCATGGTGGATGGGCTGCCTGCGGGACATGAGCAGGGGTGCAGGGTAGTCCCCCGTGGTGTGGGCTGCCTGCAGGGGCCATGGAGGTTGTGGAGCGTACACCTGGGAGGACCCACACGGCCAATTCACGTGTAGTACTCCCCAGAACCCCTGAAATACACATACCCTGCTGAAATTGCGTGTGGAACTTCCCGCGCACCCCTGAAATACACGTACCCTGCTGAAATCGCGTGTGGAACTTCCCGCGCACCCCTGGAATACACGTACCCTGCTGAAATCACGTGTGGAACTTCCCGCGCACCCATGGAATACACGTACCCTGCTCGCACTGGGCCAATCGCGTGTGGAACTTCCCGCGCACCCCTGAAATACACCTACCCTGCTTGCATGGGGCCAATCGCGTGTGGAACTTCCCGCGCACCCATGGAATACACGTACCCTGCTCGCACTGGGCCAATCGCGTGTGGAACTTCCCGCGCACCCCTGAAATACACGTACCCTGCTGAAATCGCATGTGGAACTTCCCGCGCACCCCTGAAATACACGTACCCTGCTGGAATTGCGTGTGGAACTTCCCGCGCACCCCTGGAATACACGTACCCTGCTGAAATCGCGTGTGGAACTTCCCGCACACCCATGGAATACACGTACCCTGCTCGCACTGGGCCAATCGCGTGTGAAACTTCCCGCGCACCCCTGGAATACACGTACCCTGCTGGAATCGCGTGTGGAACTTCCCGCGCACCCCTGGAATACACGTACCCTGCTGAAATCGCGTGTGGTACTTCCCGCGCACCCATGGAATACACGTACCCTGCTCGCACTGGGCCAATCGCGTGTGGAACTTCCCGCGCACCCCTGAAATACACGTACCCTGCTGGAATCGCGTGTGGAACTTCCCGCGCACCCCTGGAATACACGTACCCTGCTGAAATCGCGTGTGGAACTTCCCGCGCACCCATGGAATACACGTACCCTGCTTGCACGGGGCCAATCGCGTGTGGAACTTCCCGCGCACCCCTGAAATACACGTTCCCCGCTTGGCGTTTGCTGTTTGCCAGCCCGGTGAACTGGTCCAGGGTTAGCGCAGCCCTTTGCGATGATTTAGCGATTTTGATGGCTTTTCCTTGCGCAAGCCTGTTCTTGGGGGCGTTACTGGTGCTGCTGCAGGGTCGCTGCGATTCTCTGCGCCACGGCTGGTTTGGGAGCCTAAAATCCATGAATACGCTGTGCGCGGAAATCGGTTTTAGCGCACGTGCCTGGCGCAGACAATCGCACGCGGACACTCTGCGCCAGCCGCTTGCGACACTTTTCTGCGAAATTCTATGACTTAGCCTGATAGTGTTTTTGGAATAAGACGACAATTGGACTACTGTGCTGGAATGGTGAAATTCACTATAAACTCACAGGAAGATCCACAAGAATTTCTAATGTACTTACTACAAGTACTGGAAAACAAAAACATACCTATAAATGAAATCTTTCAGATTTCATACATGTGGAAACATACATGCACTCTCTGCAACAATGTGACACAAGAAGAAATCCCCAATGAACGCTTCATATATATATCAATACCAAATTGTGAATCCATTCCATTTCAGCAACTTGTACAAAATGCAAACCATGGTAGATTATGCTCTACCTGCAATTCAGATAATCGCTCCACGTTAGTAATACAAACACATAGTAAATACGTAATACTAATGCTTCTACGTTACAATGCAGATGGTACCAAAAACAACTGCAAGCTGACTGGATTCACACATGGTCAAATATCACTTGGTAAGAAAACCTTCACAACAATAGGTATAATCTACCACGCAGGAGCCACAACCAATTCAGGGCACTACACTGCATACATAAAAAAGAAATGTGGATGGTTTGAATGTAATGATAGTACCATTACTCTAAAGCAGAGATTACCAGCAGATCTTACAAACGCTTATTTGATGTTCTTAAAACCAAAATTTGATAAATAAACTGTATTTAAACCTTTAAGTAAATTTGTGTTACAAAAATATAAACTGTTAGAATACTCCAAAAGCTATCTAACTGCTCAAAGATTCTACAACAACTAATCAGATAAATGAATACCACTAAATTAGACCAAAAAATACACAGTCAGAATACGCCAATTGGTATCTAACTGTCCCAAAATTATAAATGTGTGTTAAAATAATATAAACTGTTAGAATACTCCAAAAGCTATCTAACAGCTCAAAGATTCTACAACAACTAATCAGATAAATGAATACCACTAAATTAGGCCAAAAAATACACAGTTAGAATACGCCAATTGGTATCTAACTGTCCCAAAATTTAACAATATGCAAATAGGTAAATGAAAACCACTACAATATATTAAAAAAATAGACAGTTAGAATACGCCAATTGGTATCTAACTGCTCCAAAATTTTATAATATCAAAACAAATGAAGAATCTGTTACTGTTCCAAAAAAAATACAACAAAGCAAAGTATAAAGCATTAGCCAGAAACAACAAGTGAACACTGAAAACAAACAAATAAATAAACTGTAGCATAACAGAAAAAGGGTTTTTTTAAAATCCAACATGGATTTTTTTTCTCCCACAGACCCAATGATTTTAGCAACAAATACAGAAACTGAGCAAATTGCACAGTACTCTGATTTGTACTCTACTAAATATGAGGGTCGAAAAAAAAATAAAAGTATATTGCTTATACAATGTAATAAGTCATTACAAAATACTAATACTAACATGCTATTTTCTTTTATCACAGAAATGAAGAAGAAAAACATGGACTCCCATTACTAGACCAAACAGTAAGTATACAATAATAAGGACAACCATAGCAGCACATCACATCCATAGTATCTAATACATTTGTTCCTTATACATTTGTTTTTCACCCAAAGTTATAAGCAAATATGAATGTGATATGCTGCGGTGGTTGTTGCCAGGGCATAGAGTCTTGGGTGCATGGCCATTTGGCCATGCACCCAAGACTCTATGCCCTGGCAACAACCACCGCAGCATATCACATCCATAGAGTCAAACATTTCAACTATGATCTATGGGAAACCTTTAATGTCTGCGAACAATGTGAGTGTTCTTAGAACACTTTGAACTTGCCAGCGAACAATACGGACACCGTTTTCAGGACATCTCCTACGAACATTTCAGAACAACTCGATAGTTCTTAGAACACTTTCAACTTAACAACGAACAATACGGACAGCGTCCTAAGGACACCCCCTACGAACATTCCAGGACACCGGGAGTGTTCTCAAAAACGTCTTCAGAACACCCCCATCTTGTTTATTTGCGAACATTTCAGGACACCGCGAGTGTTCTTAGGACACATTCAACTTGACAAAGAACAATACGGACAGCGTCCTCAGGACACCCCCTACGAACACTCCCCAGACACCGGGAGTGTTCTTAGAAGCGTCTTCAGAACACCACCATCTTGTTTATTTGCAAACATTTCAGGACACCGCGAGTGTTCTTAGAACAGTTTCACTTTGCTTGCGAACAAAACGGACACATTTTGAGTCCGTTTATTTAGAAAATTTCAGAACACCCGTGATGTCCGCAAACAAATCGAACACAAAAAGAACGTCTAACACATAAAAAACACGACATTCATCCTATCTCACACACTCCCACCCTCCCCAAACACTCCTACACACCAACACACTCTACAAAATACACATTTTGAACAAAGTTTCACCGCGCTGTCCGGGGACGTCCGCGAATCCAATATGGCGGGCGCTACCGAAAAATCTGACGCACTTCACGCTCCACGCCGTCCAATCAGCGAACACTTTGCATGTCCACGAACATCACGCAAGACGATTGGCCAATCAGGACACTTTCCGCGGAGAGAACAGGGAAGTGTATCCGCAAACCGAACACAGATATCACTAATTTTTTTTACCTACTTTTTGGTCATTTAAAAAAAAAACTACTGGACAAATTTTCACCAAATTTGCAAAAGCACGCTTTCGGGACCAAGCCGCTGCTCCTGGTCCTAATTTGGTGGAAATCCGTCCAGCGGTTTGGGCTGTAGAGGCGAGCAAACATTTTTTCCCATTCACTCTATGGAGAGTGAGTATAATGTATACAAATATGAGCATATAGAGGGAAGGTAGAGTAATAAAAATAAAACTATGACAAAGTGCTGATAACCATAATGATTATCTTCATGCACAGAAAAGATTGCTCTCTTTCAAGCCTGTATCTTCCGCTATGTACATGTTTCATATGTGATGTGACAGGACCCCAAGTCTACAAATATAGTACCTTTTCAATTTTTACTTCCTGACTGTTACAGTAGAAAACTATGTGGCTTCGATATGTCAGTAAAGGATAAAAAGGGAGAGCCAGCCATGTGATGTCATCAGTTATGTCATCAATGACATTTGTGATGTCATCTTTGATGTCCTGGGTGTTAGTGTTAGCAGTGCACGATGGTGCGAGTTATGGTTGCTTATGTTACCATAACTGGCGAATTTCAAGGGTTTTTCGGTTTTACTTGGAACCATAACGTCCCTTTAACAAAGTTTTTTCACTGAATTTCATAGGTTTTTAGTAGCACAACTTAACCATAATATCCCTGACATGTAACATAGAACATACTAACCCCCTCGTAGTGATTTTCATGTCCGCGGACTACCGCCATGTCCGTGGACAAATCGAAAATCTGAGCGTGGTGAATGTAAATTTAAATAGTGTGCCCCATTTCCCCTTTGAAGTTGGCTCTGAAAAGAGCCGTTTTTTTTTTTTACAGATGCTTGACAGACACCTGTTATTTTATATTTTTTTTCTTGTTTTTTTTTCTTACTTTACTCCTAAAATCTTCACATAACCTTCTCCAAAGCAACCCTTACATTCCAAAATAAAAAGGCATTTCCGGTAAAAGATAAACAAATGCCATCTTCTTTAAAATTAACAGCATTACTGGCATCAATATTCTCATTGTTACAGAAGAACATACCAGCTCTAAGCATGAATGCACACATGCCTCGGTTGATGACACACCTAGCAATGTTTTGCTGAGGACAAAAAACTGAACTATTGTCCCATATTGCCCTACGTAGTAATCCAGAAAAAATTACTTTCGCATTTGGAAGGATCTTCACTACGGCTTGAACCAAGCGTTCCAAATCAGCCAACAAAGTAGGGGCACTGACGTTGCCCAAATGGAAAGCACCATAGTGCAAAACTACCACATGCAGACTGTTCATCGTGGCCATATCCGCACAAACTTGTACAATTCCCTGTACATTGCAATCAGGCACAGTGCTCCACACCACCTCCACTCCTTTCACATCAAAGTTCTTTGCAACATGCCTGCATTCAGCGTACTGCTGTAAACCATGCACAAACATATCTCCGAGCACCAACACCCTGACTTTCTCCTCTTCTGCCATCTTCACCACACACAGTCTCTTTCAACACAAATCCACAACCTCGACATCTGATTGGCTGATCCGTACAGTCTTCTTTCCATGTTGGATTTCCTGGAAAAACCCGGATTTACCACGCCCTGTCCACGAACAGCCGCGGTGTCCGTGGACGGCGTCCACTTTACTCTCTGTACCATTCCCTCATTGCATACAGCTAAGCAATCACACAATACGAATAACGTCCCCAGAACACCCCCATTTTGTGAATTTTCGAACATTTCAGGACAATTATCATTTCATTATTCTACATATTAACATTACAAATATGATACTTTTATCTTGTACTCTGCACACAATGCTATCTTTCTCCATTAGCAGCTCAGTATACTACATAGAATCCATAATACAATGCTATTTATTGATATAAATGCATCGTTCAAAGCACTAATAACGGTATGATATTTATTGCAATATCCTTGACACTTTTTTCAGAACATTATAATGAAAATCCCTAGTACACAAATTCCATGAAAAGTACATACACATGTGATGTCATCAGTGATTTCATCAATGACATTGCGATGTCATCTTTGATGTCCTGGGTGTTAGTCTTAGCAGTGCATGGTGTTGGCGCAAGTTATTTTTCATAGCTTACCATAACTTGCTATTTTTTGTCTTTCGGCTGTACTTAGAACCATAACGTCCTTTAAACAAACTTTTTTTAATATCACGCAAACAATATACAAACATGGCGTGCAAAAACCAACTTCTACAGATGGCTTTACACAGAATGTTGCAAAGTAAGAATTTATGCTCGTTCACAGTGAAGGTCAGCTGCTTCCATTTTTTTCTCGGGCCACGGAGAGGCTCACGAAGCGGACTATAAGGTTGTATTGTGTTTTGACCTTGACAGACAGAGATTGTGATGAAGGACTTCTCTTGAAGGAGTGTTGCTAAAACGTAAGAGAAGATAAAGATGAAATTTCTGAAACGAAACCACTTTTACTTATTATATCACTATGCGAAAGATCGTTGGCACACGCGGAGTCGTATTTTGGGACTGCACCACTCGTAGACAATGGAAATTGCAATTGTACTGTAAGTCACCCTTTAGATAACTTTATGCCAAATATAATTACAATAGCGTAGCATTAAAGACCGCTGAAGTTGAACTTGTTCGTTGAAAGTGGCATAATGTTTTCTACCGCGCACTATCACCGCCGAATTGATCCCCTGTCGTTTAGAGGGCTCTGAAAAAGGCAGACGACACAGAGTGGGTTAATATAAATAATTTAACCGGTCTATAGGCGGTCAAGCGCTCTACTCGCTGTGCCACTTCACTGTAGCCTGTCAAGTGGCACAGCGAGTACAGCGCTCGCTTTGACATCCGTGCACAGCTTGCTAACGCAAGTTCGAATCCCGGCAAGGCCAAACTCAGCCTTTCATCCTTCCGTGGTCGATAAATGAGCACGACACACCGTGGTTAATAATAAGCACCGCTTAGATACCTCACAGTTCTTAGCGCTATATGAATGGGAAAATATTATTATTTTATTATTAACATACTCTGTTGCACTATCTTCGATAGCAAATAGTTTCACGCCCTAATAAATAAAATGATGATTTTTAATGAAGATCGGCTGGTGAGACTAATTTATGTTTTTTAAAACAGGTACGTGGCCCCGCTTTGTCTATGTCACGATTTACAGACTCCAGCGGATGTGGTCTTCAACTGCCAGGTGCAAGTCCAAATATGCAACTTCATGACCCTCACCATTTTATGGGACAATCGCCAAGGACCAATATGCCCTTACGCAGTACTAGCGGCTACAAACAACATACCAACCAATACGGTGGTCTAATGGCTCGTTGTTGGAGCAACCTTCCGATTATCAGAGAGACCATTTACTGCTTTTATCATAAACCAACAGCCTATCTACCGCAAAGAAACAACGCGTGGCTCCAAAGAAACTTTTGCGGATCGACAGCAGAGACAATAGCAAATCGCTGGATATTCACTAAACATTTCATGTGAAATAAATGTACTTTACCAAATGTACAATCCTGCTGTTTACTTTTAAACCACAGTTTCATATTCCGAATTGTGGCGCGCTGTGTTGTGACATAATGTGTGTTGTCTTCCGGGTTCTGTGTAAAGTCGCGTAGTACTGGAGACGACTGGGCGCGTTTCATTACGCACCCTGTAACGTCATGGAGAAAGGCGGGGAATATGAATGCTTTGATAATATCAGGCTTAGTGGCGGGAGATATGATTTAGTGTCGCAAAAGCAAGTCAGCCAGGTCAATAGCGCCAGTCATAGGATTATCACGTAATGTCGACGCACACCAGCCGGATTTATCGTTTCTTTAGTGGACAAAAAGTCGGTTGACGCCCCTAGGAAATTGTACTATTAGCGAACAAAAGGAGTGCTCTTAAAACACTTTCACCCTGACAACGAACAATACAAACAACGTTCTCAGAACACCCCCATTTTGTGTAATTGCAACCATTTCGGGACACTGCGAGTGTTCTTAGAACACATTCAACTAGACAGATTACAATACGGACAGCGTCCAGAGGACACCCCCAGTTTGTGTATTTACGAACAATTAAGTACACCGCGAGTGTTCATAGCTCATTTTTACCTTCCTTACGAACAAAAATGACACATACTCCGTCCTCTAAACACCCCACCATTTAGTTTATTTACAAAATGTCAGAACAGCCGTGCTCTCGGCGGACAAATCGAATGCAACAAAAAGGTCTAGCACATAAAAAAACAAAGCATTGAACCTATCTCATACTCCCCCACCCTCCCCAAACACTCTTACACACCAACACACGGCACTAAATACAATTTTTTATCCACGTTTCACTGCGCTGTACGCGGTCGACTGTGAATACAAGATGGCGGGCGCCACAGAAAATCTGACGCGCTCCACGGCCCTCGCCGTCCAATCAGCGAACACATCGCATGTCTGCGGACATGACGCAAGCCCATGGGCCAATCGGGGTGCTGTCCACGGAGCGAACAGGGAAGTCCGTCCGCGAAGCGAACGCAGATATCACACATTTTTTTGCCTTACATTTTGGTCATTTTAAAAAAAACTACTGGACAGATTTACACCAAATTTACAAAAGTACGCTTTTGGGACCAGGCCGCCACTCCTGCCGCAAATTTGGTGTAAATCCGTCCAGCAGTTCGGGCTGTAGCCGTGCGCAAAGTTTTTTCCTATTCAGTCTATGGGGAAAAAAAAGTTTTGGGACCCCCCCTATAACTTTTCCCCCCCTGGACGAATCCTCACCAAACTTTGCAAAAAAATTCAGAGTGACCCAACTACTTTTTTTGCAAAGTTTGGTGAGGATCCGTCCAGGGAGAGCGAAGTTATAAACCGCCCAACAAGTGCTCTTCCTATGGAAACAGCAACTTAACCATAACTACATGGCCACTACCGTGGCCATGTTATATATATGTATGTATATATATATGTATGTATGTATATATATATATATGTATATATATATATATATATATATATATATTCAGTAAAAAAAACTTCAATTCAATATTTCATAGGTTTTTATTAGTGCAACGTAACCATAACGCCTTTTAAATGGATGAAGACCATGTATATATATGTATGTATGTATATATATATATGTATTCAGTGAAAAAAACTTTGTTAAAGGGATGTTATGGTTAAGTTGCGCTACTAAAAACCTATGAAATTCAGTGAAAAAACTTTGTTAAAGGGACGTTATGGTTCCAAGTAAAACCGAAAAACCCTTGAAATTCGCCAGTTATGGTAAGCTAAGCAATCATAACTCGCGCCGCCACCGTGCACTGCTAAGACTAACACCCAGGACATCAAAGATGGCATCACAAATGTCATTGATGACATCACTGATGACATCACATGTCTGGCTCACTATTTTATCTTTTGCTGACATATCTAGGCCACATGATTTTCTTCAGTAACAGTCAGAAACTAAGAATTTTATTTTATTTGTAGTCATATCCTTCTAGTAGGTTCTTACAGTAATTCCCTTAGAGTACAGTCACATCATATGAAACATATACATATGGGAAAACACAAGCTTGAAAGACAGCAATCCTTTTTGTGCATAAAGATAATCACTAGACTAATGAGCACTTTCTGATAGTTCTGTTGTTTTTTTTATGGCTGTACTTTCCCTGTATATGGTCATATTTGTAAACATTGTACTCACACTACTTTCCTTAAGGTCCAATCACATCAAGTGATACATATACATAGGGTAAATAGCAGCTTTGAAACAGAGCAATCATTTATTTGCATGAAACTAATCTGTTAAGTTATGAATTGTTTCTGCTACTACTTGTGCTTTTTTGCTAACTTCACTTTCCCTGTATATACCCATATTGGTATGTGTTCTTGTGTCTTTGTGTTTTGTCTATAGTAATGCAATTATGTAATACATGGGTTTTATTAGCTACTTATTACATATTTCACAGTACACAAAAATCTGTTAAGAAAACAATTATCATTTCATTATTCAACATATTAACATTACGAATATCATACCTTCATCTATTACGCTGCACACAATGTTATGTTTCTGTATGAGTAGCTTAGTATACTAGATAGAACCCCATAATAGGATGCTATTTATATCAATGCATCGTTCAATGCACTTATTAGGGTATATTTCTTGCAATGATTCTTGACACTTTTTTCGCAACATAATAAGAATCCCTTCTACACATATTTCATGAGAAGTACATACACATGTGATGTCATCAGTGATGTCATCAATGACATTTGTGATG
The DNA here is from genome assembly GCF_040938575.1 of Ambystoma mexicanum. Classification (NCBI taxonomy): domain Eukaryota; kingdom Metazoa; phylum Chordata; class Amphibia; order Caudata; family Ambystomatidae; genus Ambystoma; species Ambystoma mexicanum. The sequence continues at coordinate 434,629,760 of NC_090921.1, read as the reverse complement.
TCATTTTTGATGTCCTGGTTGTTAGTCTTAGCAGTGCACGGTGGCGGCGCGAGTTATGGTTGCTTAGCTTACCATAACTGCCGAATTTCAAGGGTTTTTCGGTTTTACTTGGAACTATAACGTCCCTTTAACAAAGTTTTTTCACTGAATTTCATAGGTTTTTAGTAGCGCAACTTAACCATAACGTCCCTTTAACAAAGTTTTTTCACTGAATTTCATAGTTTTTTAGTAGCACAACTTAACAATAATGACTTTGACTTTATATACATGTCATATGGAACTGACTAGTACTCTTCTTATGAACTTGATGTCTGCGAACTTATTTAATGTTCGCGGACATGTTCGGAGAACAGTACCACCACCTAAAAACTCTGGGGAGGTATGTGTAATAGTTATATCATAACATAGGAACAAAAAATTCACAAAGCAGCACACATACAAAGTATATGTAGTAATACTTAAAAAATGTTACCCATATATGTAACACACTAACCATTCATCTAAATACAATATGTTTTAAAAAGGAATATACCAAAAGAAGATAAAGTGGCGTCCACCATAATTACCTCACAGACGCTCCACAACCAACAGCAAGACCAGACGTATACACTACTGATTACATATCTCACCAGACATAGTAAGTGCACTTCTTTTTACTCATATATTTATAAACTTTGTATATTAGAAAAAAAAAAACATATTACTTTTTTGTTTTCTCACAGAAATGTGTACTACTCTCGACTGGCTAGAGGAGCATTTCCCACGAGAGGAAATGTTAGAAAATAGTCCACCTAATGGTACACACTTTACTATATAAACCAATTAATAAATATTATTTTGTATACATTTAACATATACATTTTTTTTTATTACAGACCATACAAAAATTCCAAGCATCTCACAACAACAATCAGAGAATACAGCAGATTCATCAAAAAATGGACGACCTTATGCAAAATTTTATGGATTTGAAAAACTTTGTGGAAAATTATGTGAACCCCCAACAGCACACCATTGTCCAACCTGCACTTGTCCCCCCTCACCCTATCCCACGCAGTTAACCTCAAACCCTGTCTATGGACCAAAGCGTTTCGATGACATTTCCTTCCCTTCTTCACCTGATCCCAGTTATCTAGAAATCCCTAATTCTCCTGTTTTTGTTTCCGTTTCTGCCCCACCTTCCCAGTCATAATTGTATATATATATGAAATAAAGTTACTTTTCTTATATTGTGTTGTAATTACTTTCAGTTCCTTGTAATAAAACCAATTTAGGTGTCCACGGACACCGCGGTTGTTCGGAAATGTTCGTAAAGAAACGAAAATGTAACTGTCCTGAGGACACTACATCAGTCCGTAATGTTCTCATGCAATTTCAAAATGTTCTAAGAACACTCGTAGTGTCCTGAAATGTTCGTAAAGAAACAAAAATTAAAGTGTTCTAAAGAACACTATATCTGTCCTTAATGTTCGCTATCAACTTAAAACTGTCCTAAGAACACAATTGGTGTCCTGAAATGTTCGTAAATAAACGAAAATGATGTGTCCTGAACAACAGTACAACTGTTCGTAGTGTTCGCTACCCAATTGAAAGTGTTCTAAGAACACAATTGGTGTCCTGAAATGTTCGTACATAAACTAAATTACACGTGTCCTGAAGAACACTATATCTGTCCTTACTGTTCGCTACCAAGTTTAAACTGTTCTAAGAAAACACGCGGTGTCCTGAAATATTCGTTTCACGTGTGACACACTTTTAATTACTTCAGAACCCGAACAGTGTCCGTAGGACATCAATGCGCATGCGCTAACCAATCTCCGTGCACTTGGTGTCCTGCGGACAGGCGCTTCCTTCACAGACTAGTTCGCAAACAGATCATATGACCGCGCCCACGCTCATCGTGTGTCCTGAAATGCGGACACTGTTCGTGTCCCCGAACAATTTAAAAGTACATTTTCAGTTAATCCATAATATTTTACAATACAATCTCACCATGCCACAAGTCCCACATAGCAATCTTGAGTTTCTATATACCTTTTGAAACTTTCCGATCCTTTTTTTGTGTTCGATCTGTCCACGCACTGTGTGCATGTCCGCGGACCGCGCACAAGCACCCCTATAAAAGACCACGCCCAAGAGCTTATTCCCATTGTGTTTCTGGCTATTCTTCAGAACACAGTGATTTTTGCTGCCACCTGCAGACTACACCATCATCGACATGGCATCCTTGGCTGCTGAACTGCCACTTGGTGCTGCACCTGCTTCAGCACCACCACCACCCCCTCCACCACCACCACCTCCCCAAGGGCCTGAAGAGGGGAACAGGAGTGAGGATGCGGAGGAGGAAGAAGAGGATGATGAGAATGAGGTAGAGGAAATCCCTACTACCCGCACTAGGCGTGAGTCTTGGGTGTGGCGGTTATTTACCATTCATGGGAATGGTCCTAAGGCTCGTGCGAACCATGTTACCTGCAATGAGTGCAAAATGATACTCAGTCGCGGGAAGCACGGTAACTACAGCTTTGGGACCACTACTATGAAGCGACACCTGAGGTCATTTCACTCTGGGGCTATTCGCAGGGTTGTACCTTGCGAAGAACGTAGCAGGTTTATTTCCTCTACTTCATCCTCTGTTTCTGATCCTGTCACCACAAGGACCACCTCTGTGGGACAGTGTCTTTCTCAGGCTGCCTCACAGGCCATACAGAATGCTGATGACCCTTACCTTTCGAGGGTCACAGTTGTATGTATGTACTGTGACACAGTACTCTGCAGGGGGGAGCGACTTCGGAGTGCTTTTGAGACTATCGTCTCAGAGCACGAGAAGACCTGCTCACTACCCAAATAAAACCCACTCTACATCTTCCTCTCTCAGCTCGACCTTTCTTATCCCTGTGGTTGGTGTCCCCCCCTTTACCCTCCTTTACCCTCCTCTCCTAGTGTGTCGTGTCTGAAAAAGCAAAGAAAATACAAAATTACAAAAATAAAAAAAAAATAAGGCTCTTTTCAGAGCCGCCTTTCCCAGTTAAAAAATAGAAGTGAAAATAAATGAAGCAGGGCTCTTTGTATTTTTTAGAAGTCCGCGGACAGTTCGCGAACATTAAAAAAATTGGGTTACTACTCCATCACAAACATTGTAATTTTCTCTGGAAAGAAGTGGTGGCTCTGAAAAGAGCCTTTGGGTGGTGTTTGTAAGTCAAAAATTGTAAATACTTAACATCTACATCAAAATCGTTGTTGTAATTCCAAAAAAGGTTGCAATGCATTTTGTACATTTCTCAGAAAAATCTGATTGCCAGCATAAGTAAGATGGACTCCATCTCTGCGAAAAATGTATGTACTACAAAACATAATATTTTCATTGTGAAAAGAAGACATGCCAAAATCTCTTAGAAAGCCACAAACAGCCTTATTAACATTGCGCCTTGCTTTTTCCATTTGTGGACCAAATGAAGAAGAACGAAGCCACATTTGTCTCTGCGCAATCCGTGAAAATATCACTTGAGAATTAGGAAACATGTCCATAACCTTCCTCAGTCCTTCTTTCATAGCAAATTGCAAAAAAATTCCAGTCACATGCCCTAAACTGTTCCCTACACAATGAATTACAATTATGTCTGGATGTTGCTCTGTCTCCAAAGTAGCACAGAGAGGTAGCAAATCCAACCACTTCATTCCTGGTACTCCATGCCAGTGTACTTCCACATGTGGGAATCCAAGATCTACAGCTACTCCACAGCTTTCTGCATGCACCTTCAACCAATGTATCCACGAATCTCCTAAAATCCAAACAATCTGTTTTCTGAAACACACAGCCATAGCTATCTTTTGTTCTCTCAGCAAAAAGAGTATCTCAGAAAATCTCTCCTGGCACAACACACCCACCAAACTTTCCTGACCAATCCCTTTCAGTGCTTATTCTCATTTGCATGACTTCTGAACCCAAGAACCCAAAAATCCCCGGATGTAACTCCCGATGTCCGGGAACTACCGCCATGTCCGCGGACATATCGTAACATGAACAGCCCTTCTACCATTTCCACTACACTCTCTCTGCCATTCCCTCATTGGATGTACCTCAAAAATCACATGACCATGCACCAATCACATTCAAGACCTCTACATCTAACTGCATCATCATAGATCAGCACTGCAAATGTACTCTGAATCTCTCTGAGTACAAGTGTCATATCATTGGCAAGCAGCATCTACCACAAATACTGTACAAGTCTTCAAGATTTCTACTTGCAGCTCCATGCATATCCATATGCATGAACACAAACTTCAGGTATGCATATTTTCTGTATAGTAGATGACGTAGCTCTCAACCATTTTTGTTTTACATGCTGGTGAAATCACCCGATTTTGTTTTTAGCAGGTGAGACGCCCATTGGAATGAATGGGCGTGCAGGAGGCTTGGCGGGTGAGTCTGCCCTTTACAAGGCATGTGACACCCGCCAAAAGCGTGTGAGTTGAGAGCTATGGTAGATGAACACATTTTCAAACAGACTTTTACCTTGTAAAATCTGTAAAATGAATTTACTGTACTTTTTTCAATTTCCTAAAATCAACTACCACTTATACACCTTTATACTTTTTACTTTCTTTATACACACACACTCAAATCATGTTAAACTAACATTTTTTAAATGAAATATATAGACTACATATATTCAAACAAAATTGCATGCAAACACAATCTATGTTTAAACCTTTATAAAAATACTTATACAATTTCATATTTTTTGTTTTTATTTATTTATTTACTTAATTACTTTAAATTAGACATGACATTGAGGCGCTATTACCTAGAACAGTTTACTTACAGAAATAGTGGTATTCACTAATATATTATAAATTTCACAAGACATAGTAAAGATATTTTATTTTTGCTACAGTTAGTCATTCAATACAATTTGTTCATTAAGAACATATCATATGTACTGAACTGATGCAATGTATCTTATGTAAATAAATTAGTTTAAAGGTTTTACAGAAGGCACTGAGGATTTCAATTAAAAAAATCAATATCTAAATTAAAAACAGTGCTATATACAAACAAAGTTACTAATTTGAAGCTTTTACAGTTGCAGTGAAGACCAGTTTCCTGAAAAGAAGCAGCCGAATTCGAAGAAGAAAGAAAAACTAAGAAGTTACCTGTTAATTTAAAAAAAAAAGTAAGTAAAATATCACCATAATATTTATATTATTAATCAAATATACTATAACATTAATACCAGCTATTTTGGTTTCTTAAAATAGAGATTTTGTACCATTTTGTCCAAAAATTTCCATGTCGTAAACAGCGATTTACAACCAGAATGGCCCACAAATTTCTATTTTTGGACACACAAATTAGCCAACTGAACCACTACAATTTTCATATTATAGAACAAACAACTGTTTTAATTGTATACATTACATTTACTATTTGTACTTTTCCACACCACTAGCTTACTTTTTTTTTGTCATCTTAACCCCAGTTTAGTGACACATAAATTCAAGAATCCCTATCCCTACTAGTTTTAGTTCCCAATGCACAATCACACACCATTACATACATCTTTATCATCTTACCCAAACACTCATGCACACAGCACACATACATACCAGAACACCCCAACCCATATCTTCTTTATTTTTTTCAACAGACCCTAAAGAATGCCTACCAAAAGACAACTCCGTAGAAAGCAACGCAAAATTAGAGCAAATGAAAATAAAGGTGTCCAACATAAGCATCCATCTCTAGCAGAATTTGTAAAAAAAGTTGAAACAAAACAGCTAATACAATCATTTAGTGAAACACAAGAAGTTTCAAGTACAACAACTTCGCTTCCTCTATCAAAATGTAAAACAAACCAAAAAACAATTAACAGAAAATCAGCTATCAGTACAGATAAAACTACTTCTTCAAATTTTAATATAGTGCAAAGTAAGCATACCAAGAAAAGTATTTTAGCCAAAATATACCGTCACAAAGTCCTTCAAAATCTTATAAAAACAGGAGAGAAATCAGGTTCAAAGCTTAAAACCTATCGTAGGAAATTAATCTTAGAAGCATTGATGGACAGTGCAATTCTTCTCAAAAGAAATGTATTTATTTTACTGTTAAATAAAATGAAACCACTAACAAAACTAATAACTAAATTACAAAAAAGACTTCTCAATAAGCGAAATGTCAACAGAAAGAACTTCTTAAGTATCTGCAGAGGTGAATGGAATCACACTACGAGCACAGAACCATATTTTAATGAAGAAGCGTACAAACAAAAGCAAACGAATACAATTGCCATAAATAGCAGTGGTCGAGGTTATGAAAAAATGAATAATACCATAATGGAACAAGAAGTACTCCTTACAAAAATATGCCCTGAAAACTTAGAATTACCCCTCCATTCAACTGAATCAGAACGTCTAGTGTACAAATGGCCATGCACGTCAATGTGTAACATTCCCAAACAATGTTTCAAATCTTTACACCAATTCCTCAATAAATATGTAAAAAGCAAAGACAAAATCAAAATTAAATTACTGCAAAATATAGATACCTGTCCAGTGCGCAAGTACACAGGACTACAAGGACATTCATTGGCCTGCATTACAGGACCTACTTGTAAAACCACTTTCCATGATATCAAAAGGATATCAACACATCATTCAACTATAAGAAATCTAGTCTATAAACTGTACTATGCTAAAAGTCCTGCTTTAGCACTAGCAAAGTTAAATAACATCCTTCTACATGGTACAGCAAAAGACCTACTTGAAGAAATTCACTATATCCAGCAACCTTTTGCTAAACACATACAAAAAAGAAATACTAAAATTTAAAAGTACATCAGCTGAAGTACCAAACCATGTATGTGTATGTTGCCGTAGAATTTTTTATAAAAGTAACACAAAAACTGTGGACCTATCATACAAAATAGAAGACAATGAAGATTCTAAATGGTTTGAATTAGCTCTCTACCTTCTAGCAGAAAACAAATATGAAATAACTGAGCCCTTAATACTTTGCAGTTATTGCACTACAAAACTTGACAACAACCAAACTCCTTCACATTCTATCACAAATAATTTGGAATTATACCCAGTACCAAAACCTCTACAACAACTTAATTTATATGAGAGCATCATAATTCAAACAGTACACCCATTTCAAGCAGTAATACGCCTTCAACCAAAAACAGCAAAATTACCTCCCTCTGAATTGGTAAAAGGCATTCGTGGAAAAGTAGTTTATTTACAATTAAATCTAAAAGAAAATGTGCATACTCTAGGAGTGCAACGTCCAATGCAGCAATCTTTAATTATATTAGTAAATGGAGTACCTACAAAAGACAAAAAAATATGGCAACAGCTGGTAGATTTATATAAAGTTAGACAAGCCTTCCAATATCTTAAAGAGAATAATGAATATTACAAAGAAATTAATATTGAAGAAAACTTGAAAGATACAACTGAAATAATTCAAGAAACACAAGAAGCTGGTCAATTTGAGCTACTAGATCCTGCTACAATATCACATACTTTAGACCAGTATACAATTCATCCTTTGCACTGTAATGACACCGTACAAGATGTACTGGAAATGCTTCAAACAAAAGGATCGCCAATCAGTATATGGGAAAAAAGTATAGAAGCACATGCTTTTCCTCTACTCTTTCCAACTGGCAAAGGAGGAGGAAGGTATGATGATAGACCTATTCAAATATCAGCTTCAGAATACCGCTCATTACGGATGTATTCTGAAGATCCCAGATTTAGACAAAATGTGGAATACATATTCCACCTACTCTTTGAAAGTGAACTAGCAACTTTATGTTACGGAGTTGCACACATATTAAAATCAGGATCACACTTTCAAAATATGACAGCTACACAATTATTAGAGAAAGTGCAACAAAAGGATGAGGTTTTACAATGAAATATTACAAATCTATTAGCAAATATGCGTGGTACTAAAGAGTACTGGTTTCGACGTCATGGAGATGTACGTTGTATGATCAGAAACCTTGGCCCACCACTTGGTTTGTTACATTAAGTTGTGCAGAATATGCATGGGAAGATTTACATGATTTCCTACGCATATCACATAAAAACAAAACAAACATAGATATTCTAACACCTGCAGAACTTTGTTCTTTGGATCCTGTTAATGTTTCAAGATATTTTCACCATCGCTTCATTGCTATGCTACATTTTATTTGTAATAAAACTGTTCCTACCCTTGGAGAAGTGCAACACTTCTTTTGGAGAAAAGAATACCAAGCCAGAGGAGCACCACATATCCACATGCTTTTATGGATTAAAGATGCTCCTAAATTTGGTCAAGACAGTGATGCCACTGTTTTACAGTTTATTGAAAAATATGTCACTTGTGAAATTCCATCAGAAGCCACAAATAGTGATCTTTGTGCACAAATTTTACAATTTCAAAGACACAAATGTGGAAAATATTGTCGTTGCAAATACAAAAACAAAGGCAAATACTACACCAAATGCCGATTTGGTTTCCCTAGACCAGTTACAAATACAGGTCAAGTAAACAACCTCATGTCTTCAGTTAGACATACTGTTAAAGGAATAATAATAAAAATACATATTACATAAAAAGAAAAGAAGAAGAAAAATATATCAATGATTATAATGCAATCATTGCCCACTTATGGAATGCAAACATAGCTGTGCAGTACATTGCAGACAATTCTACTGCAGTTGCACGATATGTCACAGCATACTTAACTAAAGCAGAAAAGACAGAGCTCCAAGACCTCTGGAATGACCTGTCATCAGATAAAACAGTATCTCAGAAATTATACAGCTTGGGCATAAAAATGCTCACCCTTAGAGAATGTGGATCTTTTGAAGCAGCTGATCGTTTAACTGGTACTTCATTGTATGGTAAATCTGAAAATATAGTATGGCTAAGTCTTGGTCCAGCTAAATCTAGAAAAAGAGTTCTAAAATAATATGAAGATATAGAAACAATAGCCAAACATGATCCCAAAAGCCAAGACATTTTAAAAAACAATTTATTGGACACATGCTACCCAAACAGAAGTAATACTTTGGAAAACATGTGTCTATACCAAATAGCCCAAAACTACACATACAAAAATAATATGAAACCTGATGAAAAAAAAGGTAAATATAGAGTGACAGACTGTGAAGGCAGCTTAGTTAAACTCACTAAACCAAATTTAATTAATCATATCAAATTGTCATTGAAGACTCCTCAACATAAAGAAGTATATTACATGTCCCTGCTACAACTCTTCAAACCATGGAGAAAAGAAGAACAATTACTAGATAACTATGACTCATATGAGGATGCTTTCAAAGCAAATGAAAGCACTATAACGGATGTAAACTTTACACAGTACAAAACAATGTTGCACAATGAACAGCAACATGAAGAAGAACTCCAAGCTCAACTAGATAAGGATACTCCTGACAGTAGTCAACCTTCTGTAACAGGAAGCCAAGAACCACTGGGAGAACCACTAATAACAAATGAGGCAGAATTAGCTATGATAGAAGTAGAAAACACCATGTGTCAGTATGAAGTTAAGGAAGACTTAACTATACTACAATCAAAACTAAACAATGAGCAAAGTAGCATTTTTCAAGAAGTAACAAAACAAATTGCACATGGTGTAAAACATGAAAATAAAGAATGTTCCTGCCATAATTATAAACCTATACTACTGTACGTCAGTGGTGAAGCTGGTTCTGGCAAAACATTCCTAATCAAAATCATTAGTAAGTTCCTTCAACAATTGACAAACAACAAACTGTCAGCTGTTGTCACTGCCCACACAGGTTTAGCTGCCTACAACATAGGTGGTGTTACATTACACCGATTACTACTATTACCAGTAGAACACCAGAACAAATTAGACTATTACAAACTTTCTGCAGAAGCTGCAATGGAATTACGCAGAGTATTGAAACAAATGAAAATGCTAATAATAAATGAAGTGAGCATGGTCTCCAACCTGATGTTAGCTTTGATTCACCTCAGATTACAAGAAGTACTCAAAACAGACTATGAAGAGCTCTTTGCAGGAAAACACATTATTGTTTTTGGAGATCTGCTTCAATTAACACCAGTAAAAGGTGAACCTATTTTTAAAACATTAGGGCACAAACTCTGCCGTAAAAATGTTGGCAGCATTGGAAATGTCAACCTTTGGCAACATTTCCAATACAGAGAATTAACAGAAAACATGCGCCAATCTGCAGATCTAACTTATGCCAACATTTTAAAAAGTTTGAGAGTTGGTATACTTTCTAAGGAAGCAGAAGCAACATTGAAAACCCGGCACATTAATGCACTTTATGGCGATAATGCATGTGCTACAGATGTTATGGAACAATTAGCCCACAAAAATGTCAATTGTATGGCCTTAATGCCAACTCTTGCAAGCTGTTTCAAATTCATGAAATCATGCTAAGTAAAGAAATGCAACCAATAATGGAAATTAGCGCCACAGACAAACTAGATGTACATGGTATGACACTACCCATGTGTGACCAAGCCACAACAAGACTAAATAATTTAGAAAAATCAATCTCAAACACAACAGGCTTAGAAAAGATGTTAAAATTATCCTTAAATTGCAGAGTAATGCTTAAACGTAACCTTGACGTGGACCAAGGACTAGTTAATGGAGCACTGGGTACAGTTGTTGGCTTTCAAACATACCCACGTGACAACAAAATTCATTTTGTCAATATACTCTTTGACAAACTTTCAGAAGTAAAACGGATAGGACGCTCAACAGCTAGATTCCTTCTCTTCAAAGATATGTATGTACGCAGAGAACAATTTTCTCTAACTCTTGCATACGCAGTCACAATTCATAAATCACAAGGTCTTACCCTAGACAAAGCAATGATAGATATTGGTAACACAGTCTTTAAAGAAGGCATGAGCTACGTAGCACTATCACGCTTACGTACACTTGACGGTCTATTTCTAATCAACTTTGATGCAAGTAAAGTAAACGCTGATATTCCTTGCATTTTAGAATATAATAGACTTCGCTCACTATACACTCCCCATCTACACACATATTCTGTTCCACAAAAACTAAAACGTTGTAAAAGAAAACTAAATCAAACAGAAATGCAACAGGACGTCACTGCAAATCCTCCAAAGAGAGTAAAAGAAACTAATACTTCATCAAGTACCACAAACAAAAAAGAATCAATTAGAGAAAGTAAACCAGGTACTTCTTTAAAGAAGGAAGACAAACTCCAAAAAAAGCAGTTAGATACAGAACTACCTGGACCATTTAAATTCTCAAATATAGTTGGTGTAAGTTGCTATGCAAATGTAGCAATGAATATTCTATTTCAATTACCACCAATTGTTGACAACATTTACTCACACAGTACAGACCCATTGTGTTTGCAAATGTTAGTACTTCACAGAAATGCAGCAAACAATCCTGACAACACATATAGTGTTTTTGGAATAAGACGACAATTGGACTACTATGCTGGAATGGTGAAATTCACTATAAACTCACAGGAAGATCCACAAGAATTTCTAATGTACTTACTACAAGTACTGGAAAACAAAAACATACCTATAAATGAAATCTTTCAGATTTCATACATGTGGAAACATACATGCACTCTCTGCAACAATGTGACACAAGAAGAAATCCCCCAATGAACACTTCATATATATATCAATACCAAATTGTGAATCCATTCCATTTCAGCAACTTGTACAAAATGCAAACCATGGTAGATTATGCTCTACCTGCAATTCAGATAATCGCTCCACGTTAGTAATACAAACACATAGTAAATACGTAATACTAATGCTTCTACGTTACAATGCAGATGGTACCAAAAACAACTGCAAGCTGACTGGATTCACACATGGTCAAATATCACTTGGTAAGAAAACCTTCACAACAATAGGTATAATCTACCACGCAGGAGCCACAACCAATTCAGGGCACTACACTGCATACATAAAAAAGAAATGTGGATGGTTTGAATGTAATGATAGTACCATTACTCTAAAGCAGAGATTACCAGCAAATCTTACAAACGCTCATTTGATGTTCTTAAAACCAAAATTTGATAAATAAACTGTATTTAAACCTTTAATTAAATTTGTGTTACAAAAATATAAACTGTTAGAATACTCCAAAAGCTATCTAACTGCTCAAAGATTCTACAACAACTAATCAGATAAATGAATACCACTAAATTAACCCAAAAAATACACAGTTAGAATACGCCAATTGGTATCTAACTGTCCCAAAATTATAAATGTGTGTTAAAATAATATAAACTGTTAGAATACTCCAAAAGCTATCTAACAGCTCAAAGATTCTACAACAACTAATCAGATAAATGAATACCACTAAATTAGGCCAAAAAATACACAGTTAGAATACGCCAATTGGTATCTAACTGTCCCAAAATTTAACAATATCCAAATAGGTAAATCAAAACCACTAAAATATATTAAAAAAATAGACAGTTAGAATATGCCAATTGGTATCTAACTGCTCCAATATTTTATAATATCAAAACAAATGAAGAATCTGTTACTGCTCCAAAAAAATACAACAAAGTAAAGTATAAAGCATTAGCCAAAAACAACAAGTGAACACTGAAAACAAACAAACAAATAAACTGTAGCATAACAGAAAAAGGTTTTTTTTTAATCCAACATGGATTTTTTTTTCTCCCACAGACCCAATGATTTTAGCAACAAATACAGAAACTGAGCAAATTGGACAGTACTCTGATTTGTACTCTACTAAATGTGAGGGTCGAAAAAAAATAAAAATATATTGCTTATACAATGTAATAAGTCATTACAAAATACTAATACTAACATGCTATTTTCTTTTATCACAGAAATGAAGAAGAAAAACATGGACTCCCATTACTAGACCAAACAGTAAGTATACAATAATAAGGACAACCATAGCAGCATATCACATCCATAGTATCTAATACCTTTGTTCCTTATACATTTGTTTTTCACCCAAAGTTATAAGCAAATATGAATGTGATATGCTGCGGTGGTTGTTGCCAGGACATACAATCTTGGGTGCATGGCCAAATGGCCATGCACCCAAGACTCTATGCCCTGGCAACAACCACCGCAGCATATCACATCCATAGAGTCAAACATATCAACTATGATCTATGGGAAACTTTTAATGTCCGCGAACAATGTGAGTGTTCTTAGAACACTTTGAACTTGCCAGCGAACAATACGGACACCGTTTTCAGGACACCCCCTACGGACATTTCAGAACAACGCGATAGTTCTTACAACACTTTCAACTTAACAACTAACAATATGGACAGCGTCCTAAGGACACCCCCTACGAACATTCCAGGACACCGGGAGTGTTCTTAGAAGTGTCTTCAGAACACCACCATCTTGTTTATTTGTGAACATTTCAGGACACCGCGAGTGTTCTTAGGACACATTCAACTTGACAAAGAACAATACGGACAGCGTCCTCAGGACACCCCCTACGAACACTCCTCGGACACCGGGAGTGTTCTTAGAAGCGTCTTCAGAACACCACCATCTTGTTTATTTGCGAACATTTCAGGACACCGCGAGTGTTCTTAGGACACATTCAACTTGACAAAGAACAATACGGACAGCGTCCTCAGGACACCCCCTACGAACACTCCCCGGACACCGCGAGTGTTCTTAGAAGGGTCTTCAGATCACCCCCATTTTGTTTATTTGCGAACATTTCAGGACACAGCGAGTGTTCTTAGGACACATTCAACTTGACAGAGAACAATACGAACAGCGTCCTCAGGACACCCCCTACGAACACTCCCCGGACACCGCGAGTGTTCTTAGAAGCCTCTTCAGAACACCACCATCTTGTTTATTTGCGAACATTTCAGTACACCGCGAGTGTTCTTAGGACACATTCAACTTGATAGATAACAATACGGACAGCGTCCTCAGGACACCCCCTACGAACACTCCCCGGACACCGCGAGTGTTCTTAGAAGCGTCTTCAGAACAGCCCCATTTTGTTTATTTGCGAACATTTCAGGACACCGCAAGTGTTCTTAGGACAGACTCAACTTGACAGAGAACAATACGGACAGCGTCCTCAGGACACCCCCTACGAACACTCCCAGGACACCGCGAGTGTTCTTAGAAGCGTCTTCAGAACACCCCCATTTTGTTTATTTGCGAACATTTCAGGACACCGCGCGTGTTCTTAGAACACATTCAACTTGACAGAGAACAATACGGACAGCGTCCTCAGGACACCACCTACGAACACTCCCCGGACACCGCGAGTGTTTTTAGAACAGTTTCACTTTGCTTGCGAACAAAACGGACACATATTGACTCCTTAGAACACCCCCTAGTCAGTTTATTCAGATCATTTCAGAACACCCGTGATGTCCGCAAACAAATCGAACACAAAAAGAACGTCTAACACATAAAATACACAACTTTCATCCTATCTCACACACTCCCACCCTCCCCAAACACTCCTACAGACCAACACACTCTACAAAATACACATTTTGAACAAAGTTTCACCCCGCTGTCCGGGGACATCCGCGAATTCAATATGGCAGACGCTACCGAAAAATCTGACGCGCTTCACGCTCCACGCCGTCCAATCAGCGAACACTTTGCATGTCCGCGAACATCACGCAAGACGATTGGCCAATCAGGACACTTTCCGCGGAGCGAACAGGGATGTGTATCCGCAAACCGAACACAGATATCACTCATTTTTTTTGACCTACTTTTTGGTCATTTTAAAAAGAACTACTGGACGAATTTTCACCAAATTTGCAAAAGCACGCTTTCGGGACCAAGCCGCTGCTCCTGGTCCAGATTTGGTGGAAATCCGTCCAGCGGTTTGGGCTGTATGCGCGAGCAAAAAAATTTTTCCATTCACTCTATGGAGAGTGAGTATAATGTATACAAATATGAGCATATAGAGGGAAGGTAGAGTAATAAAAATAAAACTATGACGAAGTGCTGATAACCATAATGATTACCTTCATGCACAGAAAGGATTGCTCTCTTTCAAGCCTGTATCTTCCGCTATGTACATGTTTCA
The DNA here is from genome assembly GCF_040938575.1 of Ambystoma mexicanum. NCBI lineage: Eukaryota > Metazoa > Chordata > Amphibia > Caudata > Ambystomatidae > Ambystoma > Ambystoma mexicanum. The sequence goes on along the minus strand of NC_090921.1, from coordinate 434,614,650 downwards.
TATGATGTGACAGGACCCCAAGTCTACAAATATAGTACCTTTTCAATTTTTACTTCCTGACTGTTACTGAAGAAAACTATGTGGCTTCGATATGTCAGTAAAGGATAAAAAGGGAGAGCCAGCCATGTGATGTCATCAGTTATGTCATCAATGACATTTGTGATGTCATCTTTGATATCCTGGGTGTTAGTGTTAGCAGTGCACGGTGGCGCGAGTTATGGTTGCTTATGTTACCATAACTGGCAATTTTCAAGGGTTTTTCGGTTTTACTTGGAACCATAACGTTCCTTTAACAAAGTTTTTTCACGGAATTTCATAGGTTTTTAGTAGCACAACTTAACCATAATATCCCTGACATGTAACATAGAACATACTAACCCCCTCGTAGTGATTTTCATGTCCGCAGACTACCGCCATGTCCGCGGACACATCGAAAATCTGAGCGTGGTGAATGTAAATTTAAATAGTGTGCCCCATTTCCCCTTTGAAGTTGGCTCTGAAAAGAGCCGTTTTTTTTTTTTACAGATGCTTGACAGACAGCTGTTATTTTATATTTTTTTTCTTGTTTTTTTTTCTTACTTTACTCCTAAAATCTTCACATAACCTTCTCCAAAGCAACCCTTACATTCCAAAATAGAAAGGCATTTCCGGTAAAAGATAAAGAAATGCCATCTTCTAAGCATGAAGGCACACATGCCTCGGTTGATGACACACCTAGCAATGTTTTGCTGAGGACAAAAAACTGAACTATTGTCCCATATTGCCCTAGGTAGTAATCCAGAAAAAATTACTTTCGCATTTGGAAGGATCTTCATTACGGCTTGAACCAAGCGTTCCAAATCAGCCAACAAAGTAGGGGCACTGACGTTGCCAAAATGGAAAGCACCATAGTGCAAAACTACCACATGCGGACTGTTCATCGTGGCCATATCCGCACAAACTTGTACAATTCCCTGTACATTGCAATCAGGCACAGTGCTCCACACCACCTCCACTCCTTTCACATCAAAGTTCTTTGCAACATGCATGCATTCAGCGTACTGCTGTAAACCATGCACAAACATATCTCCGAGCACCAACACCCGGACTTTCTCCACTTCTGCCATCTTCACCACACAGTCTCTTTCAACACAAATCCACAACCTCGACATCTGATTGGCTGATCCATACAGTCTTCTTTCCATGTTGGATTTCCAGGAAAAACCCGGATTTACCACGCCCTGTCCACGAACAGCCGCGGTGTCCGTGGACGGCGTCCACTTTACTCTCTGTACCATTCCCTCATTGCATACAGCTAAGCAATCACACAATACGAATAACGTCCTCAGAACACCCCCATTTTGTGAATTTTCGAACATTTCAGGACAATTATCATTTCATTATTCAACATATTAACATTACAAATATTATACTTTTATCTTGTACTCTGTACACAATGCTATCTTTCTCCATTAGTAGCTCAGTATACTACATAGAATCCCATAATACAATGCTATTTATTGATATAAATGCATCGTTCAAAGCACTAATAACGGTATGATATTTATTGCAATATCCTTGACACTTTTTTCGGAACATTATAATAAAAATCCCTAGTACACAAATTCCATGAAAAGTACATACACATGTGATGTCATCAGTGATTTCATCAATGACATTTGCGATGTCATCTTTGATGTCCTGGGTGTTAGTTTTAGCAGTGCATGGTGTTGGCGCGAGTTATTTTTCATAGCTTACCATAACTTGCTATTTTCAGGGGTCTTTCGGCTGTACTTAGAACCATAACGTCCTTTAAACAAACTTTTTTTAATAACACGCAAACAATATACACACATGGCGTGCAAAAACCAACTTCTACAGATGGCTTTACACAGAATGTTGCAAAGTAAGAATTTATGCTGGTTCACAGTGAAGGTCAGCTGCTTCCATTTTTTTCTCGGGCCCCGGAGAGGCTCACGAAGCAGACTATAAGGTTGTATTGTGTTTTGACCTTGACAGAGATTGTGATGAAAGATTTCTCTTGAAGGAGTGTTGCTAAAACGTAAGAGAAGATAAAGATGAAATTTCTGAAACGAAACCACTTTTACATATTATATCACTATGCGAAAGATCGTTGGCACACGCCGAGTCGTATTTTGGGACTGCACCACTCGTAGACAATGGAAATTGCAATTGTACTGTAAGTAACCCTTTAGATTACTTTATACCAAATATAATTACAATAGCGTAGCATTAAAGACCGCTGAAGTTGAACTTGTTCGTTGAAAGTGGCATAATGTTTTCTACCGCGCACTATCACTGCCGAATTGATCCCCTGTCGTTTAGAGGGCTCTGAAAAAGGCAGACGACACAGAGTGGGTTAATATAAATAATTTAACCGGTCTATAGGCGGTCAAGTGCTCTACTCGCTGTGCCACTTCACTGTAGCCTGTCAAGTGGCACAGCGAGTACAGCGCTCGCTTTGACATCCGTGCACAGCTTGCTAACGCAAGTTCGAATCCCGGCAAGGCGAAACTCAGCCTTTCATCCTTCCGTGGTCGATAAATGAGCACCACACACCGTGGTTAATAAGCACCGCTTACATACCTCACAGTTCTTAGCGCTATATGAATGGGAAAATATTATTATTTTATTATTAACATACTCTGTTGCACTATCTTCGATAGCAAATAGTTTCACGCCCTAATAAATAAAATGATGATTTTTAATGAAGATCGGCTGGTGAGACTAGTTTATGTTTTTTGTCTATGTCACGATTTACAGACTCCAGCGGATGGGGTCTTCAACTGCCAGGTGCAAGTCCAAATATGCAACTTCATGACCCTCACCATTTTATGGGACAATCGCCAAGGACCAATATGCCCTTACGCAGTACTAGCGGCTACAAACAACATACCAACCAATAGGGTGGTCTAATGGCTCGTTGTTGGAGCAACCTTCCGATTATCAGAGCGACCATTTACTGCTTTTATCATAAACCAACAGCCTATCTACCGCAAAGGAACAACGCGTGGCTCCAAATACACTTTTGCTGATCGACAGCAGAGACAATAGCAAATCGCTGAATATTCACTAAACATTTCATGTGAAATAAATGTACTTTACCAAATGTACAATCCTGCTGTTTACTTTTAAACCACAGTTTCATATTCCGAATTGGAGAAGGGGGTTTGGGTGGGTGCAGGGAGAGGAGGAGGGTGGGTGGGAGGGGCTAGGGAGAGGAGGGTGGGTGGGTGGGAGGGGCTATAGGGAGAGGAAGGGGTGGGTGGGAGATGGTAGGGAGAGGAGGAGGTGGGTGGGAGGGGGTAGGGAAAGGAGGGGGTGTGGGAGGGGGTGTGGGAGGGGGGTAGGAGGGGGGTAGGAGGGGGTAGGAGGGGGGTAGGAGGGGGTAGGTAGTGGAGGGGTTGGGTGGGAGGGTGTAGGGAGAAGAGGGGGGAGGGGGTAGGGAGAGGGGATGGTTGGGGGTAGGGAGAGGGGGTGTGGGTGGAGATAAGGAGAGTAGGGGGGTGGGTTGGGGTAGGGAGAGGGGGTGGGTGGTGGTAGGAGGGGGTGGTTGGGGGAAGCAAAAGGTGAGGAGGGGTGGGTGGGGGTAGGAGGGGTGTGGTTGGGGGTAGGGAAAAGGTGAGGAGGGGTTGGGTGGAGGTAGGAGGGGAGTCGGTGGTGGTAGGAGGGGGTGGATGTAGCTATGGAGAGGGTGAGGAGTGGGGTGGGTGGGTGAGGGAAAGGATGAGGAGTGGGTGAGTGGGGTAGTGAGAGGAGGTGGTGTGGGTGGGGGTAGGGAGAGGAGGGGAGGGAGTGAGGGTACAGAAAGGAGGGTTGGTGGGTGTGGAAAGGAGGGGGTGGGGGTGAAAGGAGTGGGGTGGGGGTGGGGAAAGGAGGGGGCTGGGGGTGAAAGGAGGGGGCTGTGGGGTGGTGAAAGGAGGGGGCTGTGGGGTGGTGAAAGGAGGACAGTGGGTGAGGTGGGGAAAGGGCGTGGTGGGTGCATGGGGGTAGGGAAAGGAGGGGAAGGGGGGTTGGGATAGAGAAAGGAGGGGGTGGCTAAAGGAGGGGGTGGGGAAAGGAGAGGGGTGGGGGTAGGGAGAGGAGGGGTGGGTGGCTGGGCATAGGGAGAGGAGGGGGTAGAGAGAAGATGGGGTGGGTTGGAGGGGGTAGGGAGAGGAGGGGGGTGATTGGGAGGGGGTAGGGAGAGGAGGGGGTGTGTGGAAGGAGTTAGGGGGTATGGTGAGGAGGGGGTGGGGTGGTTGAGGTTGTAGGGAGAGGAGGGGGTTGAGAGAGGAGGGGGTGGCTTGGAGGGGGTAGGGAGAGGAGGGTGGTTGGGATGGGGTAGGGAGAGGAGGCGGTGGGTGGGGGTAGGGAGAGGAGGAGGTGGGTGGGAGGGGGTAGGGAGAGGAGGGGGTGGGTGGGAGGGGGTAGGGAGAGGCGGGGGTGTGGGAGGGGGTAGGGAGAGGAGGTAGGGAGCGGGGGTTGGGAGGGGTAGGGAGTGGAGGGGTTGGGTGGGAGGGTGTAGGGAGAGGAGGGGGGTGTGGGAGGGGGTAGGGAGAGGAGGGGGTGGGTGGAGGTAAGGAGAGTGGGGGGTGGGTCGGGGTAAGGAGAGGAGGGAGGGTGGGTGGGGGAAGGGAGAGGGGGGTGGGTGGTGGTAGGAGGTGGGTGGTAGGGGGTAGGGAAAAGCTGAGGAGGGGGTGGGTGGGTGAGGGTAGTGAGAGGAGGTGGGTGGGTGGGGGTAGGGAGATGAGGGGGAGTGAGTGAGGGTAGGGAAAGGAGGGTGGGGTGTGGAAAGGAGCGGGGTGGGTGTGGGGGTGAAAGGATTGGGGTAGGGTGGGATGGGGAAAAGAGGGGGCTGGGGGTGGTGAAAGGAGGGACAGTGGGTGGGGGTGGGGAAAGGGGGTGGTGGGTGCGTGGGGGTAGGGAAAGGAGGCGGAAGGGGGGTTGGGATAGGGAAAGGAGGGGTGGTGGGACAAGGAGAGGGGTGGGGGTAGGGAGACAGGGGTGGGTGGCTCATCATAGGGAGAGAATGGGGCGGGTAGGGAGATGCGCAGGGTGGGGGGAAGTGGGTGGGGTAGGAAATGGAGGGGGGTGGCGGTAGAAGTGGGGAAAAGAGGGTGTGTGGGGGATGGGTTTGGTAAAAGAGGGGGGTGGGATGGGGAAAGGGGGTGGAGTGGTAAAAGGTGGGGGTGGAGAAAGGAGGGGGTGGGTGGGGGTAGGGAGAGGGGAGTGTGGGTGAAGGTAGGGAGAGGAGGGGGTGGGTTGGGGTAGGGAGAAGAGGGGGGTGGGTGGTGGTAGGAGGGGGGGCTGGGTGGTGGTAGGAGGGGGGGTGGGTTGGGGTAGGAGGGGGGGTGGGTTGGGGTAGGGAAAAGTTGAGGAGTGGGTGGGTGGGGATAGTGAGAGGAGGGGGAGTGAGTGAGGGTAGGGAAAGGAGGGTGGGTGGTGTGGAAAGTAGGGGGGTGGGTGTGGGGGTGAAAGGAGTGGGGTGGGGGTAGGAAAAGGAGGGGGCTGGGGGTTGGTAAAAGGTGGGACAGTGGGTGGGGTGGGGAAAGGGGGTGGTGGGTGCATGGGGGTAGGGAAAGGAGGCGGAAGGGGGGTTGAAATAGGGAAAGGTTGGGGTGGGGATAAGAGAGGGGAGGGGGTAGGGAGAGGAGGGGTGGGTGGCTTGGCAAAGGGAGAGAAGAGGGCAGGTAGGGAGAGGAGCAGGGTGGGGGGAAGTGGGTGTGGGTTTGGAAAGGGGGTGGGGAAAGGAGAAAGGTAGTGAAAGGAGGGGGGTGGATGGGTGGTAGGGAGAGGAGGGGGTGGTAGGGAGAGGAGGGGGTGGGTGGGGGATATGATGAGGAGGGGGTGGTGTGGGTAGGGTGAGGAGGGGGGTGTGTGATGGGGTAGGGAGAGCAGGGGTAGTCAGGGGAAGAGGGTGGTTGGGAAGGGGTAGGGAGAGGAGGGGGGTTGGTGGGTGAAGGGAGATGCAGGGTGGGTGGGGGTAGGGAGAGGCAGGGGTTGCTGGGAGTCAGGGGGTAGGATTGCGGTAGGGAGATAGGGGTGTGGGTGGGTGGGGGTAGGGAGATGATGGTGGGTTGGAAGGGGTAATGAGAGGAGGGGGGTGGGTGGGAGGGGTTAGGGAGAGAAGGGGTGGGGCTTGGGAGACGAGGGAGTGGCTCAGGGTAGAGAGAGGAGGGGGGTCTGTGGGGGTCAGAGGGTGGGAGGGGGTAGGGAGAGGAGGGGGTGGGTGGGAGGGGGTAGGGAGAGGAGGAAGGTAGAGAGAGGAGGGGGGTGGGTTGGAGGGGATAGGGAGAGGAGGGGGGTGGGTTGGGCTGAAAGGGGGGTTGGGGAAAGGAAGGGAGTGGGTGGAGTTGGGGAAAGGTGGGGGGTGGGGAAAAGAGGTGGGGGTGGGGAAAGGAGGGGGTGGAGGTAGACATTGGGAAAGGAGGGTAGGTTGGGTGGGGGTGGGGGAAGGAGAGGGTGGGTGGTGTGGGTAAAGGAGGGCCTGTGGGGAAAGGAGGGGCTGGAGGGTGGAAGTGGGGAAAGGAAGGGGTGGGGGGAGGTGGTACAGAAAGGAGCGGGGTGGGTGGGGGATAGGGAAATGGGGGTGTGTGGTGTTGGGGAAAGGGTGGGGCGGTGGGGTTGGGAAAGGGGGTTGGGGGAAGGAGGGGGTGGGGTGGGGAAAGAAAGGGGGTTGGTTGGGGGTGGGGAAAGGAGGGCGGTGTGGACAGGAGAGGGCTGGGGAAATTATGTGGGTGGGGGAGCAGAATAGTGGGGTGGAGAAAGGAGGGGTGGGGGTGGGGGAAAGAGGGTGCGGAAAGGTAGGTGGAAAAAGGATGGGTGTAAGGAGAGAAGGGGCTGTCTGGGGGTGGGGGGGTGGAAAGGAGGGGTGTGGGAAAAGGAAGGAGGTGGGTGTGGGGAAAGGAGGCAGGTAGGTGGGGTGGGGTGGAGGTAGGAGGTGAGTAGGGAAAGGTGGGGGTGGGGGTGGGGGTGTGGAATGGGGGGTGGGGAAAGGAGGGTGGTGGGGTTTTGGGAAAGGAAGAGGGCGGGGTAGAAGTGGGGAAAAGAGGGTGGGGAAAGGAGGGGGGGTGGGGTGGGGAAACTAGAAGTGTGGAGAAAGGTGGGGGTGGGGAAAGGAGGGGTGGGTGGCTGGGCATAGGGAGAGAAGGGGGGTGGGTAGGGAGAGGAGCAGGGTGGGGGGGAGTGGGTGGGGGTGGTGAAAGGGGGCGGTGGGGAGGTGGTGGTTGGGAAACGGGGTTGGGGAAAGGAGAGGGGTAGTGAAAGGAGGGGGTGATTGGGGGTATGAAGAGGAGGGGGTGGGTGGATGATTGGGTAGGGATATGATCAGGAGGTGGGTGGGTGTGGGTAGGGTGTGGAGGGGGTAGGGTGGGGGCTAGGGAGAGGAGGGGGGTAGAGACAGGAGGGAGGTGGGAGGAGGAGGTAGGGAGGGGATGGGGTGGCTGGGAGGGGGTAGGGAGAGGAGGGGGTGGGTGGGGGTAGGGAGAGGAGGGAGGGTGGCTGGGGGTAGGGAGAGGCAGGGATGGCAGGGGGTCAGAGGAGTGGTGGGTGGGGGTAGGGCGAGGGGGGTGGGTTGGAGGTTTTTAGGGAAAGGAGGGAGTGGGGGTGTGGAAAGGGGGGTGGGGAAAGGAGGGGGTGGGGTTTTGGGAAAGGAGGTGGGGTAGGAAAAGGGGGGGTGGGGTTGGGGTAAGGGGGTGGGGGGTAAAAGGAGGGGGTGGTGGGAAGGGGAAAGTAGGAGTGTGCAGAAAGGTGGGGGTGGGGAAAGGAGGGGTGGGTGGCTGGGCATAGGGAGAGAAGGTGGGTGGGTAGGGAGAGGAGCAGGTTGGGGGAAGTGGGTGGGGGTGGGGAAAGGGGGCGGTGGGTGGGTGGTGGTTGGGAAAGGGGGTGGGGAAAGGAGAAGGGTAGTGAAAGAAGGGGGTGGGTGGGTGGGGGTTAGGAAGAGGAGGGGGTTGGTGGATGGGTGGGTTGGGGTATGAGGAGGAGAGGGTGGGTGTGGGTAGGGTGAGGAGGGGGTTGGTGGGGGTAGGGAGAGGAGGGTGGTAGAGAGAGGAGGAGGTTGGATGGGAGGGGGTAGGGAGGAGAGGGTGGTTATTAAGGGGTAGGGAGAGGAGGGGGGTTGGTGGGTGTAGGGAGAGGGAAGGGGTTGCTGGGAGTCAGGGGGGTAGGATTGCGGTAGGGTGATGAGGGGTGTGGGTGGGCGGGGGTAGGGAGATGATGGTGGGTTGGAAGGGGTAAGGAGAGGAGGGGGGTGGGTGGGAGGGGTTAAAGAGAGAAGGGGTGGGGCTTGGAAGAGGAGGGGTGGCTCGGGGTAGGGAGAGAAGGGGGGTTGGTGGGGGTCAGAGGGTTGGAGGGGGTAGGGAGAGGAGGGGGTGGGTGGGAGGGGGTAGGGAGAAGAGGGGGTGGGTGGGAGGGGGTAGAGAGAGGAGGAAGGTAGAGAGAGGAGGGGGTGGGTTGGAGGGGATAGGGAGAGGAGGGGGGTGGGTTGTGCTGAAAGGGGGGTTGGGGAAAGGAAGGGCGTGGGTGGGGTTGGGGAAAGGTGGGGGGTGGGGAAAGGAGGGAGGATGAGTGGGGTAAGTAGGTGGATGGGTGGGGTGGGGAAAGGAGGGGGTCGGTGGGGGTATGGAAAGAGGAGTGCTGGGGGGCAAAGGAGGTGGGTTGGGAAAAGAGGTGGGGGTGGGAAAAGTGGTGGGGGTGGGGAAAGGAGGGGGTGGGGGTAGAAGTTGGGAAAGGAGGGTGGGTGGGGTGGGGGTGGGGTAAGGAGAGGGTGGGTGTTGTGGGGAAAGGAGAGCCTGTGGGGAAAGGAGGGGCTGGAGGGTGGACGTGGGGAAAGGAAGGGGGTGGGGTTGAGGTGGTAGGGAAAGGATCGGCTGAGTGGGGGATAGGGAAATGGGGGTGTGTGGTGTTGGGGAAAGGGTGGGGCGGTGGGGTTGGGAAAGAGGGTTGGGGAAGGAGGGGGTGGGGTGGGGTTGGGAAAGAAAGGGGGTTGGTTGGGGGTGGGCAAAGGAGGGGGTGGGGTGGGGAAAGGAGGGGGGTGGGGACAGGAGAGGGCTGGGGAAATTATGTGGGTGGAGGAGCAGAATAGTGGGGGTAGTGGGGTGGAGAAAGGAGGGTTGGGTGTGGGGGAAAGGGGGTGCGGAAAGGGAGGTGGAAAAAGGAGGAGCGTAAGGAAAGAGGGGGTGTCTGGGGGTGGGGGGTGGAAAGGAGGGGTGTGGGAAAAGGAAGAGGGTGGGTGTGGGGAAAGGAGGCAGGTAGGAGGGGTGGGGTGGAGGTAGGAGGTGAGTAGGGAAAGGTGGGGGTGGGGGTGGGTGTGGTGAAAGGAGGGGGTGGGGGTGGGTAAAGCAGGGGGTGGGGGTGTGGAAAGGGGGGTGGGGAAAGGATTGTGGTGGGGTTTTAGGAAAGGAAGACGGTGTGGTAGAAGTAGGGAAAAGAGGGTGGGGAAAGGAGGGGGTGGGGGTGCCAAAAGTTGGTGGGGTGGTAAAAGGAGGGGGTGGTGGGGTCAATAGGAGTGTGGAGAAAGGTGGTGGTGGGGAAAGGAGGGACTGGGTGGTGAAAGGAGGGGATGGGTGGGTGTAGTTGCAGAAAGGAGGGGGGTGGGTAAAGGAGGGGTGGGGAAAGGAGGGGGAGTAAGGGTAGGAAAAGGAGGGGGGTGGGGGTTGGAGGTGGGGAAAGGAGGGTCAGTGTGTGCAGGTGGGTAAAGGTGGGATGGAGTAGGCAAAGGGTGTGTGGGGGGTAGAGGTGGGGAAAGGATGGGTGGTGGGGGCACATGGGGAAAGGAGGGGGTGGGTCGGGAAAGGAGGTCGGGGAGGAAAAGGAGGGGGTAGGGGTAGAAATGAGGAAAGGAGGGCAGTGGGTGCGGGTGGAGAAGCGGGGATGAGTGGGGTGGGGAAAGGGAGTGGGGAAATGAGTGGGGTGAATGGGGTGGCAAAAGGAGGGGGTGGGTAACGGGAAGGAGGGTGATGGGGAAAAAGGGGTGGATAAAGGAAGGCGGGGCAGTGGGGGTGGGTTAAAGAAGGTGGTGGATGGGGGTGGGGAAAGGAGGGGGGTTGGAGGGGAGGGGGTGGTGAAATGAGGGGGTTTGGGGGTGGGGGTGGGCAAAGGAGGGGGTGGGGAAAGGAGCAGTGGGGAAAGGAGGGTGGGGAAAGGAAGGGGGTGGGTGGGTGAGGGTGGGGAAAGGAGAGGGGGTGGGTTGGTTGGGGGTGAGGAAAGGAGAGGGGTTAGGGAAAGGAGAGGGGGTCAGTGGGCGTTTTGGAATGGAGGGGGGTGGGGGTGGGGGTGAGGAAAGGAGGGGAGTATGGGGTAGGGGAAGGAGAGGGGGTGGGGACAGGAGGGGGTGTTGAGTAGGGAAATAAGCAAGGTGGGTGGAGAAAGGAGGGGGTGGGTAAGGAGGGGGGTGGGGTGGGGTAGGGAAGTAGGGAAAGGAGGGGATGGGGTTGGGGTGGGAAAAGGAGGGGGAAGGGGGTGGAAGTCAGGAAAGGTAGGGGGTGGGGTGAGTGGGGAAAGGAGGGTTTGGTGGTGGGGAAAGGAGGGGGGCTGGGGGTGGACAAAAGTAGGGGGTGGGGAAAGGTTGGGGTGGGGTAAGGAGGGGGTGAGGAAAGGTGGGTGGGAACAGGAGGGGTTGGGTGGGGAAAGGGAGGGGGTAGGAAAAGGAGGGGGTTTTGGTGGATGGGGTAGGGAAAGGGGTGTGGGTGGATGGGTAGGGAATCGAGGGGGGTTTGGTGGGCTAGGGGAGAGGGGTGGGTTTGGGTAGGCAGAGCGGGGAAGACATTCATGGCAAAAATGAATGGGTTGGGGAAATGGAAGAGGCACATTGGAAGTAGGGGGGCAAGGTGTAAAGATTGGAGAGGGGGTGACAAGAACCTGAGGGGATATGGTGTTATGGGTTAGGTATTTAGTAGTAGGGTGAGAATGGGATAGAGCAGCAGGATGAGGAGGGTAAGGAGAGGAGAGAATGAGGAGAGGGAGGGTGAAGGTTATGAGGGTCTAGAGGTGATGGGATTGTAGAGATTGAAGTGGGTTTGGGCTGTGTGGAATCAGGAGGGAAAAGGGAAAAAGGGAGGGGAGGGAAAAGGGCGAGTTGGAGGGGACATGGATGAGGTGGAGAGGATTACAGATTAATGGAGCAGAAACGAATTAAGGTTCGATTGGAGAAATGGGTTGGGAAGGAATGGGAGAGTTTAACAATGGTTGAAATGTGAGAATTGAAGATTGAACGTTGGATTAGAAAGATAATACTGAAATAGGGTTAGGTTAGGGGGTTGAGAGTGGGGAGCAGGATTTCAGGGTAGGGGTCAAAGGAGGTTTCAGGTTGGTATTCAGTTTGGTATTCAGTTCAGTTTAGTTCCATTTGGTCTAGTTCGTTTATATACTTACCCTCTTCCCCTTGTCCCCCACCCCTTGCCCTGTTCAGACCATTGGTCCTGGTCACCTCGATGCAGCTTGCCTAGCAGTGATACTTCCTGACCAAGGCCCTGGTCTCCAATGCTGAAACTCCCTGGTGACCAGACTTTTATACCTGGAATTTGTCACAATGGGAAATGTATCACATGTCATGATGACACTGCTTCCGTGTGGGTGATACCATGTGCCCCCTGATTGAAGGGGGGAAAATTGCAAAACTAGAAGAGGCTTTACCACTGGAAAATCTACTGAAGATGTTTGAAACTGAATAGAAGTCTTGCTTGCTTATTGTATCCATACCCCGTGATGCTCCTTTTCCCTCCACTGTAGTTCAGGTCTATTATGTGCACCCTCTGATGTCTTCATGCCCGACACCTTGTGACATCACAGAGCTCTGTGTCATCATCAGTGTTCTGCTTGCCTGATACTGCTGAATAGACATGGAGACATTTAAATGTATTGTAATTAATGGACACTTATCAGACATCCTTTTAAAGGAATGCCTCTACAGTCACTGTCCTATCTTCTCTCATCACATTGTTCAGGATCTGCCTCCATGCGCAACTGGAGTAATGAGCTTGATGACGTTTCAAACTATTCTGCCAGTGTGGTTGCTCCCTAATCTTTAATATTCATGAAACACACTCTCTTCCAGTGAATCCCACACTTTTGTGCCTACATGTATAGAATATAAGTGAACCATGCACAGAAAATCCGAAATTCAGTTTCTGTCCTTCCATTTCTTTTACATGTACTGACTTTTTGGCAGTTTTATATAAAACCTATTCCTGAAGCTCTTGTTCACCTGATCAGCCTCCTGGCACAAGAGCACTGGTAAAACTAGGGGGACGATTCGCTCACATCCAGCCCTGGAATCCAATTCCAAGCAACACCTTCTGGCTGCTTCGTATCCGCCGGATACACCTCAAACTGGACAAGCTTATTTTTGGGTGAAAACTGACCAATTTCCTTTACTAGCCAGTGAAGTGGCTAAAGAGACGTGTGCTGGAAAAGCCAATGTCCCCTCCATCTAACTTTATTACACTCTATTTCTTGCTTATTTGTGTTTCCAAAATCCCTTCATGGTAATATGGTGGAATTGCTGAGCGTGGAGCTCACTTGACGACTCCTGCTTCTAAATGGAGACCTTGGTTGTCCACTTGTCTCTAGTTCAGCCTATCTTTGTATCTGGCAGCACAGAGCCCCTTTCCCTGGTTGCACTGTTTTCCCTCTTTCAGGTAATACATGTGATGTCGGGACACTAACCTCAGGGCCAGCTGAAGATGAGGACCAATTTTAAAATCTTTATATTTATCAAGTGTATAGAGGGCATCCTAACAGTCAATGGGTAATTGGGAACTGTGAAATATTTAAAAATAAAATGACAATTTGCAGAATGAGATCGATGAGTAGGTGAACCAAAGCAAAGGAAAAAGTAAATGAAAGGATGAAAAGCAGGCTTAAAGCAATTTATAGAAGTATTATTGACAAATGATTGAGAAAATGTGTAAGGGAGAATTCTCACCCAACTGCTAGATTCCCTCTACCTTAGAGCCCTCCGGCTCTTTTGCTATATTTTGGGGATTTTAACTTTTCATTTTCAATGTGTTTTACTTTTGTGTTCTTTGGTTATGGAGTTGTTTTAAAACATCATCATCTTTTTCTGTGTGTCACACGGCACCTTCAGTGCAGTGGCACAGGGGTGTCTTTCTGAGTTCCCCAGGGTTAAATACCTTCTCTGGGACTGACTACTGTCTCCTAGAGCATGTAAAGTTAAATTGGCTTTACTAGTTGTTAAGATGGATTTCTGAACTCTGACCTGGAGGGGCAGAGGTTCAGAAGGCCAACCTAGTTTCTTGGAAAAGGGTAATGATATAATCTCACCGTACACATGTAAGTGTATTATAGGTATTTATTTACGAGATCCCACCATCCTGCTACCCAGCCTCCTCCAGCCAACGGCCACCGTGGAATCTTCACTCCGAACCCTCACAACATTCCACGAGTGCCCCTGCACGAGCCCGTGCACATTACGACATATCCTCTTCCCTTACATAACACAATTGTTAATAACCTGTGACAATTACATCGCTCACATTTTGTACTGTAAAAACATGAACATAAAATATATACATATATAGCTTATCATTAATACCAATTGCATTCATGGATAAATAAATATTGACCAGCAGGATGCACTGCACCATAAAATGTAAATTTCATGTTTAACAAATATAATCTCTCAACCTTATAGGGGGGCCACACCTCCTGGCCAGACGACCCCCTTCTTGTCCCACATGATGTTGTTGATCAGAAACATTTTGACCCTCCACATTCCTTTCTGCACCCACAGGACGTGGAAGTGGAACAACCTCTTCCTGTTCCAGGTTGATCACTTGTGAACTCACAGGATCATAATCCAGCCCAGTACCGTGACATTCCAAATCAGACTCCACCTCTGCCCTCTCCCCGCGTTTGCAAGCATCCACCACCACCCGTTTCTTACTCCAAACAGAACCATCCTCCAATTGCACATGGCCCTTTCCAACCTTAACCACTCTCCTTGAGGGCAAAAACTTGCTGTAACCTTTTTGAACCATCCTGGGATTTCGTATGTACACCTCATCCCCAAGCTCAACATTCAACTCCTTTCTAAACTTTTGTGAAGACCCCATGGCCTCCTGGCGCGCCAAAATGGTGCGATGAATAGCTTGCAAATCCATATCACATGGCCCACCACCACCCATAGCCAAGGTTCTCAACATTGTACCTGCTTTCCTGCCCCTCATAAGCTCAAATGGAGATCTACCCGTAACTATAGCTGGCGTTCTGCGATATGCAGCCAGATATTGTGTCACCACTTCCTGCCAATCCAAACCATTAGCCAAAGCTAACTGTATAGCTGACTTAATAGTACCATTGGCCCTCTCCACTAATCCATTGGCAGAAGGATTGTACAAAGCTGTTCTAACATGGGTAATAGCATGCTGTTCCAAAAACTCTCTCATCGCTCTGGAAGTGAACTGCACCCCATTATCTGTGACTAAAGTTGCAGGTAATCCCTCGCGATCAAAAATTTTCCTCAAGACAGCAATAACTGAATCAGTTGTGACGCAGGAACACGCCGCCACCTCGATCCACCTGGATGTATAGTCCACCAACACCAACATATATCTGCACTCAGGCTCTAAACACTCAAACGGACCCATGATATCTAAAGCCAATTTCGACCAGACTTGTTCTGGCACCTCTACAGGATGTATAGGTTGTGGATAGAGTACCTTGCTTTTATCGCTAACAGAGCATGCCTGACAGTCCTTCACCACCTGTTCAACATCCTTGTCCATAGCCGGCCACCAGTACTCCTCCCTGAGTCTCCTCTTAGTCAAAGATCGACCCAAATGACCAACATGTGCTAATTCGACTATTCTCCCTCTCAAACTCACAGGAGGTATCAACCTACTTCCCCTAGACACACCCCATGGACCCTCGGCCAATTCATGTAAAACTTGGGCATAACCTTTCCCTTCCGGCCTGTCCTTAACCGTGTGCCAACCTTTCACTAGACCTTCCTTAATCCACCTTAACTCAAGATCAGCCTCAGACTCCTGATCCCACAACGATTTCTCCACCGCAGACGTCACACAAGCAACCTGACATTCCTGCCAGTCTTCCTCTTTCACTAAAACTGTCTGACTGCCCTCTTCCACCATAGGCAACCGGGACAAACAGTCTGCCACAACATTAAACTTCCCCGGAAAATACTTCAATGAAAAATTGTAATCCTGTAGTTGTACTGACCATTTCGCAATCCTCGGGGATACTGCCATAACTCCCTTGGTAGAGAACACTTGCACCAACGGTTTATGATCCGTTCTGACAATATAAGGTATGCCCCACAAAAACGTCCTAAAGTGTTTTGAAGCCCATAACACCGCCAAAGTCTCTCTCTCAATTACCGAGTATCTGGTTTCCACATCTCTCAAGGTCCTTGAAGCAAAAGCCACTGGCATCCATTCACCACTTATGCACTGCTCCAACACTGCCCCCAAACCCACATCACTTGCATCCACAGTCAAGGCCGTTTTATTTTTCGGGTCAAACGATTTCAGGCAAGGAGCATTTTCTACATCCCTCTTAACCAACTCAAATTCCGCTGCACACGCCTGAGACCACGCAAATCTTAAACACTTCCTCATGAGCGCTCTCATGGCTACTGTTTTTTCCGCATAATTGGATATAAACTTAACATAGTACTCCGCAAGGCCTAAAAAGGCCCTTAGCTGATCCTTATTGACCGGAGCTGGTGTATCCCTCAACACCTGCACCAACTCCCTTTTTGGACTCACACCTCGTGAACTCAATATATGTCCCAAATATGTGACCTCCTCCACCCCTACCTGACACTTGGTCAACTTTACGGTCAGACCTTTGTCCTTAAGAATCTGCATGACCCTCCTCACTCTAGCATCATGTTCCTCCCTGCTACTGCCCCAGATCAAAATGTCATCTTGAAAATAGCTGACTCCCACCACCCCTCCAAACATCTGTTGCATCAACCTTTGGAAGACAGCCGAAGCCGAAGCAAGGCCAAATGGCATGCGACAAAATCGGTATGCTCCAAACGGGGTCACAAACGAAGTAAGTGGTCTAGAGTCAACATGCAGGTCAATTTGATGGTACGCTGTTGACAGATCAAACGTTGAAAAATACTTGGCATCTCCTAATGTCAACAACAACTCATTAATATTCGGCAATGGATGCCGATCCACCCATATGCTTGAATTCAGCTCCCGGAGGTCTACACACATTCTGATGCTCCCATCACCCTTTTTAACCAAAACCACGGGAAACAACCACTCTGAGGACTCAATGGGCTCAATTATCCCTGCTGACTGCAATTTAGCCAATTCCTCCTTGAATGCCTCCCTCGCCGCTACTGGCACTCCCCTCACTTTATGTACTTTGGGAACCGCACCCTTCTTCAAGACAATACGATGTGTAAAACCTCTGAGCCTACCCAGAGTGTCTGAAAATACCTCGGGAAATTCACTCATGAGCACCGTAGGAGTAACCATTATATCATTTTGTCCAGCTCCCTCCATGACACTGAGAACCGGTTCCTTCTCACCCGGGTGAATCTGAATTTTAAGTGCAGCCTGCTCATCCCAACCCAACACATTTGTGCCCTTTGAGGCCACATACAATTTACCCAAGGTTTGCCTCCCTTTGAAAGAAAAGTTCGACCAATTGTAGCCCAGTAGGTCGATGGGACTCTGACCATATGCACATGGTTTGATGTCTGCAGCCAATAAGGTAGAAATATCCTTACCCAACACTTCTTGATACACATCCGGGGCCACCAGTGTATAAGGTGACCCCGAATCCACCAGCATATCCACAGGGTGCTGATCCACCAATACCGACACCCATGGACCCTTCCGCCCTTCTCCCTCCACATGTAATATGACGCTTTGATTAGAGCCACCTGCTGATGTCCCTTCTAATACCATGGTAGAGTCTTCTGAAGCCACACTAGCAACCAACTGCCCCTTACACATGCGTGCAAAGTGGCCCAAACGCTTACATTTCCTGCATTCAACATTGCACGCAGGACAAGATTTAGAATCAGCCGTATGACTTGACCAGCCACAATTCTTGCACCCCTCCTTACTCTTAGGTGCTCTAGTCCCTTGCACCCCAGCCCTATCCAAAACTTTCTTGTTCCTTGCTACTACAGCATGCACCATCTCCCTATTCATATCCCTCTCAGTAACAATTTGTACACTGGTCTTAGAAGCTTCAATTGCTCTTGCAATCTCCAACACCTTCTCAAGTGAAGGATCACTCTCTATCCATAACCTTTCTCTTATTTTCTGATTAGATGTCTTCATCATAACCTGATCCCTTATGTGTTCCTCGCCATTGCCAGGAAACCCACATGTCGCCATGAGTGCACGTAGTGCCGTAACATAGGTATCTATGCTTTCCGTAGAGCCTTGCGCCCTAGAGAAAAACTTATACCGCTCTAAAGCCACGTTAACTCTTTTACCAAAACGCATTTGTAGCTTCTTTAAAGCTGTCTCATACGCACTAATAACCATTTCTCCCTCACCTCCCCCTTGAACCATTACATTCTCCCCTGGCAGGTGACGAAAAACTCTCAACCCCTCAGTACCAATGCAATTCAGCAATGCAGCCTCCTTTTCGTCATCATTGAACTTTGCCCCACCAGCAGCCCTCAAATATACTTTGAAGGCATCCACCCACTGCTCCCAAGGAGCAACAGGCTCCCCAGGATTTGGCAAAAAAGCAGGCGGAGGTCTTGCAGCCGTATGTAACATTGCTGGGCCAAAAATCCTTGTTCCTCAAACCCTCAACAAGACCTTTTCCCCACCCTTGCGAGACCCTCCAGACTTCTTGTTCCCTTGGGATGATCCCTCGCTGTCACCTTGTGCACGTGCACCCACACGTAATTGCAGTACAACCGTCAATAGGTACCGGGTGAGTCACATTCAATCCACGGATTTAAACTCCAACTTCCCCAATCACAGCCCAAACCGTATGCACTTCACTTGCCAGTGCTCCACAGCAGTCATATGCTCGACCTACCACCAATATTCCGTCTGGTGGCCTGTAGAAAATGCCTTGTGGCCACTCAAGCTCCAGGTGCCCGTGTACAGCGTTTGTATGAGACTCCGGCCTCCTGCGAACAACTGAACCACAGCAGTCAGCTGATTCTAGGATACGCCTCGCAGCGCCACCGCAGCCCCTCCTTCCTCCGTCAAGCGGCAGCGGTGAACAGCGCGATGCTCATGCGCTGCCGGGGGCGGAGCTGTCAGCTGACACACGGTGTATTACGCCGAACCCAATGCAGGGATGCAAACCTGCGTACGGCGTATAGCTCGCTGACTGCTCCTCCTCCAAGGCACCGGCACCGGCAGGACCCCCAAACAGCGATACTTGGTGGCGACTAGTCAGCCCACGATGTCGCCCTGCTGCCACGGCTTCTTCCCCTCAGCTCACACGATGGCCAGTAACCGCCTCCAGAATCGACTCGCGATGCCCCTGGTGAGCTCCTGGCAGCCACTCGCCACGGGAAACCGCACGCCCACCAGCGGAACCCACCTGTGGCCACCTCCGCCCTGCCCAAGGGGTAGACGGCAGGCAACTCCGATGAATTCCAGCCTCAATCCGCGTCCTAAGCGGCTTCGCCGGGGCAGGCAGGCAGCAGGATCAAACAGCCGGCCAGCACACACGTGGAACGGGGTCACGTAAAATCCTCGTCGCCACTGATATAATCTCACCGTACACATGTAAGTGTATTATAGGTATTTATTTACGAGACCCCACCATCCTGCTACCCAGCCTCCTCCAGCCAACGGCCACCGTGGAATCTTCACTCCGAACCCTCACAACATTCCACGAGTGCCCCTGCACGAGCCCGTGCACATTACGACAGGTAACCTCTGGACAAGCCAGACCAATCAGGGTAGCTAGGGCAGGCGGTGAAGACTAAGTCTCAAGAGGGGTGAGGGTGACTGTAAGACCTCAATGAGCAGACAAAGTAAGGACAATTACAAATTACTCCAGACAGGTGTTATATTAAAAATATAGACACATTTATTACAAGGCCTTTGTAATATAGACCATAGCAAAGAATCATAATAATACTGAACTAAACCAACACATCACAATCAAGACGATATATACACAAGACCAGAGGGGTCTAACGGATTAAGAAGCACAAAATATGTAGACCACCTAGATGAGGAAGAAAACAAGCAGTGCAAGTAATCTTTAGACCCAGTTCCACATCAAGAATACACCTAACTAAGAGGCAAGCCCTACGATGAGAGGAGCCTTATGCTCAATAGTACATGCACGCGCTTGTGCCACTGGACAAAATAGGGCCTCTTCAAGGGTCACTAGCAGCTCAAGAAGGTGGATAAGGTCGATGAAGAACAAGTCCCCACTATTCAAGCAGGACCTCCACTTGCGGGCAAAGGCAGGTTGAGAGTGCGGGATAGAGTCGCTATTTCGCAATAGCGGTGGAAAGGAAAAAGGGGCCCTTGGGGGCCACTTTGTACGAAAAGAAATGGGCTCCTGCGCTAGGGGCCACCGGTTGGGGTATGGACTACTCACCGGTCCCTGACGCAGGCAGACCCAGACTTCACCAGTTCAGTCCACTTCGCTGGCAGGTTCGAATGCGACAATCAGGACGTCTTGACATCGTGTAGTTTCCGCGGTAGCAGGCTTCAGGGTCAAGAGGGTCACAAGTGCAGCGAACTTGCACAGGTCGTTACCACAGCAGGGCAACACGGTAACCGCGTTTACTCCTGTCCGGGCGCACTCGTCTCACTTCATACCTGGGAATGCCAAGTGTACGAAATTCGGTGTGAGGGTGCCATGGACACAGAGCAAGCAGTATACCAAGTTTGGAGAGCTTCCTCGAAACTGCGGCGGTGACAAAGCAAACGTCTTGTGTAAGCTGGTCAGCCCACTGGTTGGCCCAGGGACACTTCCGAAGAGGCTTACTTGCAGGGTTTGATGAAGGTGCCGGGAATAGTTGGTCCCACTATTCCAATGGGTCGAAGCGCCTTCGCAGACCTTCTAGGACGATCATATGCAGAGGGGTCTCGCAGGACGACAGTGGGCTCAGGGTGCCAAACCTTCCAGTGGGTCACCAGCGGTTTCTCGACTCGGCTTCTTGTTGCAGGATACTTGGCTCCTTATCCTTTGTTCGTGTGAACTCAGGAGATCGACATGGTAGTGGTGTTTTCGGCCTACTCTTATCCAAAGTTCCCTTCACGCCAAAACGGAGAGGACCCAATGGGAGATCTGCTCACAAACACTCACTCCATACGTGGACCAATCACGGACCACGGTGGTCCCAGGCATTCAGCACACTCCAGACTCTCTGGCACCCAGGATGTGTATTGGGAATAGACATCCCAGTCCACATCCTGGAGGCACATACTCAAGGCATGCGGAAGCCCGCGAAAGCTTTGGGTTTCGCGGGAAAGTGCATGACCAAATAAGGACTGACCCGGGTCGGCACGACCTGGGGTAGGTGAAGGGGCAATGTGGCCAAAGGACAGGACAAAGAACCTCGTGGCATGGCCATTTTGGAGCCAGGCCACCTATTTGTGCCAAACGCGGTAAGCGTGGATAACATGGCAAGAAAGGGTTCTAAACATAAGATAAACGATAGCTGCCACCAGTACTGTCCGTGACACATCTGCACAGTTCATAGGAAAAGTCCAGCGAGAGTTTCTAGGGCCTTTGGAATGACTAGAGACCCAAGGGTGCGGTAAAGTATGTTACATTGCACTCTTGTTACATGTTGCACAAAAGCTGCAACATAAGGAAAGGACTAAGGGAAACAAAGTCTCCCAGTACTGACTGTCTTAAGGGCATGTCAGTTTCCCCATAAGAAGTGAGCGAAAGCCCAGAGGAGTGCAGCTGAGGGCTGCACTTCTCTGGCAAAGGATAGATCACGGTGTAGAACAGCAGCAAAACGTTTGGGGTTTCACGCATGGAGGGAAAATTACATTCTAATATGAAATCTTTCCTAACACTAGTCTTTTTAAATGTACTCACTGTTAGGGAGAATTCTCGAAATATGCTAATTTCCCTTACCTTTTGAGACCACCAGCAACTTTGCTGGATTTCTGGGATTTGATTTTTTACCTGGGAAGAGTGTGAGCCTTTTTTCCCACTCTTCCATGTATTTTGGATGAGTTTTACTTTTGTGTTCTTTGGTTATGGAGTTTTTAAACAACTCCAGTGGCATCATCTTTTTCTGTGTGTCACACAGCACCTTCAGTGCAGTGGCACAGGGGTGTGTTTTCAGACTCCCCAAAGGTTTAAATACCTTCCCTGAGAATGACTACTGTCACTCAAGGCATGTAAAGTTAAATTGACTTTACTAGTCTCTTTAAATCTACTGACCCAGCACACCCTATCTTACTATGGAGTGCTGGAGGGGTTGCTTAGCTTACCCTGAGTCAAAACACTCATGTAACAGTAAAATGTTACATTTTCCTATTTAAAATGGCTGGTGGCAGTGGTTTAGATCAACTACAGTGATTTTTCGTGACCGCTAACAACGGTAGCCCAAAATCAGGGGTAGCCATGTTTTTCTATATGGCGCCCCAGATCTATCTGTAAAAACAGACTCTGGTTATCTTTTTTCGCCATTTCTTTTAGGAAAAGTCTTTCTTGTGTGTAACTCAGTGCGCCAAACCAGGTTTGGTCCCTTTGTTCTTGCCCTTTGGCGGGCTTCTGTGCTGAAGCCCTCCTCTGGTGCCAGAGTGTCTGGGGTGGACAGGATGTGAGGGAGGTGCCCAAAATACCCTGTGCTTAGTCTCCTAGGAGACCTGAATGCACTCTGGTGTGATTGGCTGGCTGACTGTCCGGCAGGACAGCCACTCTGCTGAGTAAGTGACAGCCAGGCTGAATGAATGGGGGGAAATGTCATGATGCCTACCTCCAAGGAGCCAGACCAGGCCCAGCTACCCCAGAGGCAGACATCATGTCCCCCGATGGAAGTCTCAGCAGCCCCAAGTAGGGGCCCTTTGGACTCAGTCCTGGCGCCTTTGGCGCCAGGCTCATATTGGACAACAGTCCTGGTGCCATAGGCGCCAGGCTCATAAAAGATGACTTTGTGTTTAAAGGTGCTTGGTGTAAACTTACCTGATGCAGACCATGCTGCAACATCCGGGCCATCTAGAGGCCTGAATGGGACTACTTTATCTTTGGGGACTACTTAACCACACGGGTGTGGCCAGAGGAAGAATACATACCTGAGAGGAAGGATACATACCTGAAGGCTATTTAAGCCACGCCCAAGCAGCAACTCACGCTTCGCGTTGTTCTGCATCTAGCAGCTGGACGCTCACCGTGTCTGCTCCTGCATCCTGACTTCTGCCACGCCCGCCAGCATCCTGGAACACCTGCAAAGGGAAAAGAGAAGAGAATAGGAGAAAGAAGAGTCCTACCCTGCTAAAATCCGCATTCCGGAGACATTTCGCCGACGATCCTGAAAAGGAAGACATTCATTTTAAAAGCACATCGCATCGATCGCTGCAGCGCCACATTCCACTCACCTTTACTAGGCGCCTCCATGTTCATCAGCGACCATCTGGATCCGCAGCCACATTTCAGCGCCTAGGGAGAAAAAGACAAGAACAAAGGTGAGCTAGGGAAGAGAATAGAAAACCTTAATTCGCCATCATAAGACTTACCTGTTGGGTCATTCCCACTTCATTTCGGGTCGGTGCCGCATCCTGGCATTTCCGGACCCCGGCCCCTAAGGGGAAAAAAGAGACATCAGCGTTAGTGAGCGAATGCTAAGACATTACCTGAACGCTCATTAAAGACTTACCTGATATCTACTGGAACTGCACCTCTCACTTCGGGTCGGTGCCATATCTCCGGCATTTTCGAACCCCGGCCCCTATGGGGAAAAAAGACACAAGCATTAGTGCATTAATGCAAGGGCACTAAAGGAACCTCTCATCAAACAACTCACCTGAGTTTCCTTCATCGCTTCCATTGCTCATCTTGGAATCTTTGTTCTGCACCTGAAATAGAGACAACGGACAATTATTATTTCGGGCTCATACTTATAAACAGAATTCTCACAGTACTTTACCGGGAAGGTCAAGCAAACTTGAACTCTCTACAATCCATGATCCAGTGAAGTAACTGGATTACAACGCGCCCCTGCATCAGAAGCAGGATGGAGAGCTCGTCCTTTCAGATCCTAAGGTGAGGCTTCACGGGGAATCGCAGAAGGGTTTCGTGGAGGGTGAGAAGGGAGTGGGAGGCTTACACATTATCCTGCAGATTGTTAATACTCCCTTTTCACACACAGAAGGATATTTCTGCGAGCCAGACAAGCCAGATTTGAGGGCCCGATCCTGTCCATCTTCCGAGTCCTGCGCTTCACCATAGAAGAGGCAACAGCACTCCAAACCAGGCCTGCGCCTCCGTGGGAGTCAGGTGAGCGTAACAGAATGCAAAGCCTACCTACAATTTCCCACCCGGGCGCTATGGAAACATCCGAGACAGACCAGCTGGACCAGCTTTTGGGGGAATTACGGGCAGAAGTACACTCCGCCCGCCAGGAGACTAACGCTCTCAAAAGAGAACTGATCCTACCTAAGGAAACAACTGATGACCTGGCCAAACGGTTGTTGCAGGGTCAGGCAGGACAAACTCCTTTACCTAGTTCCGGGGGTAATCCCACTTCTATGATTTCAAATAACCCGTTACAAATCAATCTACCTGGAAACATGCCTTTGGCCCCGCCTGAACGTTTTGCTGGAGACCCCAAGAAATATGCCGTTTTTATGAACCAATGTCGCTTACACTTCCTATGCAGACCTGGGGCCTTCCCTAATGACCAGACCAAGGTAGCTTTTGTATTATCTTATCTCAGCGGCAGTGCTGCCGATTGGTTAGTTCCTTTGGTAAATCAAGATGACCCAATTCTCCAGGATTTTCAAGGCTTCCAGGCAAGCATGGAAAGATTATTCGCTCGACACTCTCAGGGACTGGCCCTAGACAACGAACTGCTATCCTTACGACAAGGTAACCAGGATCTCTTATCTTACATCGCCACCTTTAATAGGTTGGTTGTGGAAACTGGGTGACCAGAGAATAAAAGGATCACATTATTTCATCGAGGTCTGCGCAGAGAACTTAAAGACGTGCTAGCCCGAATAGTAAATCCACCCCAAGTCTGCACGGAGTACATAGACCTTGTGGTCCAACTTGATCACAGACTTCAGAATAGAAAAGCAGATCGATCCAAGTTTGAAACCAGAGTGTTGATCAAAACTCACGCTAACCCCAAGAGTACCGACGTTTCAGAACCTATGCAAATCGGTGGAGTTAAAGGACCGTTAACGCAGAAGGAACGGGAGAGAAGGCGGCAAATGCAATTATGTCTCTATTGCGGGGCTTCTGGTCACTTTCTACGAGATTGTCCGGTAAAACCACCTAAGAAGGTGGTTGGAGCCACTGACAACAATTTAACAGAACCTGATTCGGGAAACGACCAAGCCCGACAAGCGTAGAGGTCCGCTTGCCGAGCTTGAAAACAAACTCTTTGACCTCGCATTTCATCATGCCAATGGTCCTCGTGGATCCGAAACAGCCTCGGCGGTTGCATGCTATAAAGACATACATCGACAGTGGAGCTATTGGAAACTATGTAGATCGTGAATTGGCCTCCAGGATTAATCTCCCTCTCCGTCCGAAAACTAACAAGGATGTCATTACTACAGTTGATGGAACCGAAATAGCCTCAGGGCCGGTAACTCATTCCACTTCAGAATTG
Source organism: Ambystoma mexicanum (assembly GCF_040938575.1). Classification (NCBI taxonomy): domain Eukaryota; kingdom Metazoa; phylum Chordata; class Amphibia; order Caudata; family Ambystomatidae; genus Ambystoma; species Ambystoma mexicanum. Next base: position 434,589,920 of record NC_090921.1, on the reverse strand, counting down.
ACACTAGGGGGTCAGGATGGACATCGGGAAGCTATTGTGTTTGACGTAATCAAGGCCCCACAGTTTCAAGTAATTCTAGGAATTCCTTGGTTAGAAACACATAATCCTCGAATAGACTGGCGAGCAAAGAGAATAACCGTTCCTGATTGTGAACAAATTTGTTATCCAAGAAATCCAAATATGGGCCTGGCCTCAGTAACTTCCGCCACTGTACAACTACCGGCTGAGTACCAAGAATTCCAAGACGTTTTCCAAAAAGAACAGGCCAACACGTTACCACCCCACCGGTCGTACGATTGTCAAATCGATCTGGTACCCAATGCTCAACAGCCTTGTAGTAGGATTTATGCTCTTACTGAACCTGAGAACCTTCATTTGCGGCAGTATTAAGATCAGTACCTTGCCAATGGTTTTATTCGCCCGTCAAAGTCTCCTGTTTCCTCAGCTCTGTTCTTCGTGCCAAAAAAAGAAGGCGACCTTAGAACTTTATTGACTACCGCGCCCTAAATCAAATAACGATTAAGAATCGTTATCCTCTGCCTCTGATCCCTGAACTTCTCGACCAGGTAAAAGATGCTTGTATGTACACCAAGTTAGATCTCCGGGGAGCTTATCACCTGGTGCATATAAAAGAAGGCGACGAATGGAAGACTGCATTCCGCACAAAATATGGGCTCTTTGAATATCAGGTGATGCCCTTCGGATTGTGCAACGCACCTGCCGCCTTTCAATACTTTATGAATGATGTTCTTCGGGAACTTATCGATGTTTGTGTCATCGTATATATCGACGACATCCTGGTGTACTTCTCTTCGGAATCCGATCACAGAAAACATGTCAGGGCAGTTCTTGAAAAATTGCGCCAGCACAAACTGTTTGCAAAACTCGAAAAATGCGTTTTTCATACCACAGAAGTCGAGTTTTTTGGATTCATCCTGACACCTAAAGGAGTCCGAATGGACCCACGAAAGGTGGACGCCATCCTCAAATGGCCATCTCCTAGCTCTGTGAAGGGGGTTCAGAGCATGCTTGGTTTTGCCAATTTTTATCGAAGATTCATCCCGGAATTTTCTCGAGTGGTCCAACCCATCACAGCTCTCTTACGGAAGAATAAACGCTTCGAATGGACTCATGAGGCAGAACAGGCCTTTCAAGACCTAAAGACTAAATTCACCTCCGCACCTGTGTTGAAGCATCCACGCCCAGATCTCCCTTACATTGTTGAAACCGACGCATCCAGCTTAGCCATGGGAGCTGTCCTGTCTCAAAGGGATCCAATAACTAACCAACTACACCCTGTAGCCTTTTGGTCCAGAAAATTCTCGGCTCCTGAAATTAATTACGCAATCACCGACAAGGAGTTACTAGCTATTAAGTCCGCCTTAAATGCTTGGCATCATTACCTCCTCGGCGCAAGACACACCATCACGGTGATTACAGATCACAGAAATTTGCAATATTTAAAGACGGCCAAAGCCCAATCATCACGTCAACTCCGATGGGCTTTATTCTTTGCGGAATTTGATTTTGTAATCACATATCGCCCTGGTTGCAAGAATGGCAAAGTGGACGCTTTATCCCGGATTGGGATGGAAGAAACAAATTCGAGCTTAGAACCTGTACCGATTATACCTGAACAGAGAATTTCGGGTTTGACCTCTTTACAAACTATTAAGGACGTTCAAACTCGAGTTAAACAACTATTAGACTCCACAGCCTTACAAAAATGGAGCCAAAAGGGGTCACACTTTTCCGTTAATAACGATTTACCGTACTTCCAGGGGCGATTATTTCTGCCTAACAAAGAACTGCAAGAACTCGTTATTGCCCATTATCATGATACATTAATGGAAGGACATCCTGGTATCGCTAAAACTGAGGAAAAGATCAAACAACAATTCTGGTGGCCATCCTGGAGAAAAGACATAAAATCTTTTGTGATGTCTTGTGGAGTTTGCGCCCAAAATAAAGGTGAAAAGAAAAGACCAGCCGGTCTTCTACAACCTTTGGATATTCCACCGGCACCTTGGCACACCTTGTCGATGGACTTTATTACCGACCTGCCTCCTTGCTATGGATACAACACTATCTTGGTGATTGTGGATCTCTTCTCCAAAATGGCCCATTTTATCCCTTTAAAAGGGTTACCCTCAGCCTCCATCTTGGCCAAGGAATTTCTGGAGAACATAGTTCGTATGCATGGTTTTCCATCCATATTAGTCTCAGATCGAGGAAGCCAGTTTATTTCCCATTTTTGGAGGAAATGTTGTCAACTGGCGCAAATTGATGTACGTCTATCCACCAGTCACCATCCCCAACCGATGGCCAAACCGAGAGAACTAACCAAACCCTTGAACAATATCTTCGGTGTATGTTGCACCAATCTGAAAGTAATTGGAAAGACATTCTTTGGATCGCAGAATATGCATATAACAATTCTGTACATTCTGGAACAGGACAACCCCCTTTTTACACCTTGTATGGTCATCATCCTCGAACCTCAGACCTGGACCCTCCTCAAAACCTGGAAATGCCTGCGGTAGATCATTTGCATTCCACGATAACCAGAGCTTTCAAAGAAGCTACAACTCATCTTCAGCAAGCCAAGAGAAAGTACAAAGAAATTGCTGATTTACATCAAAGTGAAGCACCTCCGTACCAAATAGGGGACCAGGTGTGGCTAGCAACTAGACATTTACCTCTCAAAGGACCGCAGACTTTCAACCCCAGATACATAGGACCCTATCCCATCAAAGCTATAATCAACCCGGTGGCCTTTAAACTCGATCTACCAGCGAACATGCGAATTCATCCCGTTTTTCACGCCTCACTGTTGAAACCGGTGCAACCAGGAACCAGACTGATCAAACCACCAGAACCAATTCAGATTGATGGGGAATTAGAATTTGAAGTTAAAGACATATTGGATTCCAAAGTCTTAAAGTACAAACTCTTCTATCTAGTTGATTGGAAGGGGTATGGACCTCAGGAGAGATCTTGGGAACCAAGCGACCATGTACACGCGCCGCGATTAATACAAAAATTCCACCGAAAATTCCCAAACAAGCCAAAACCCCCGGAGAGAACCACCTTGGGCGGGGCCTTGGGAGGGGGTACTGTCATGATGCCTACCTCCAAGGAGCCAGACCAGGCCCAGCTACCCCAGAGGCAGACATCATGTCCCCGAGGGAAGTCTCAGCAGCCCCAAGTAGGGGCCCTTTGAACTCAGTCCAGGCACCTTTGGCGCCAGGCTCATATTGGACAACAGTCCTGGCGCCATAGGCGCCAGGCTCATAAAAGATGACTTTGTGTTTAAAGGTGCTTGGTGTAAACTTACCTGATGCAGACCATGCTGCAACATCCGGGCCATCTAGAGGCCTGAATGGGACTACTTTATCTTTGGGGACTACTTAACCACACGGAGGAAGAATACATACCTGAGAGGAAGGATACATACCTGGAACTACTTTGAAGGCTATTTAAGCCACACCCAAGCAGCAACTCACGCTTCGCGTTGTTCTGCATCTAGCAGCTGGACGCTCACCGTGTCTGCTCCTGCATCCTGACTTCTGCCACGCCGCCAGCATCCTGGAACACCTGCAAAGGGAAAAGAGAAGAGAATAGGAGAAAGAAGAGTCCTACCCTGCTAAATCCGCATTCCGGAGACATTTCGCCGACGATCCTGAAAAGGAAGACATTCATTTTAAAAGCACATTGCATCGATCGCTGCAGCGCCGCATTCCACTCACCTTTACTAGGCGCCTCCATGTTCATCAGCGACCATCTGGATCCGCAGCCACATTTCAGCGCCTAGGGAGAAAAAGACAAGAACAAAGGTGAGCTGGGGAAGAGAATAGAAAACCTTAATTCGCCATCATAAGACTTACCTGTTGGGTCATTCCCACTTCATTTCGGGTCGGTGCCGCATCCTGGCATTTCTGGACCCCGGCCCCTAAGGGGAAAAAAGAGACATCAGCGTTAGTGAGCGAATGCTAAGACATTACCTGAACGCTCATTAAAGACTTACCTGATATCTACTGGAACTGCACCTCTCACTTCGGGTCGGTGCCATATCTCCGGCATTTTCGAACCCCGGCCCCTATGGGGAAAAAAGACACAAGCATTAGTGCATTAATGCAAGGGCACTAAAGGAACCTCTCATCAAACAACTCACCTGAGTTTCCTTCGTCGCTTCCATTGCTCATCTCGGAATCTTTGTTCTGCACCTGAAATAGAGACAACGGACAATTATTATTTCGGGCTCATACTTATAAACAGAATTCTCACAGTACTTTACCGGGAAGGTCAAGCAAACTTGGACTCTCTACAATCCATGATCCAGTGAAGTAACTGGATTAATACACGCCCCTGCATCAGAAGCAGGATGGAGAGCTCGTCCTTTCGGATCCTAAGGTGAGGCTTCACGGGGAATCGCAGAAGGGTTTCGTGGAGGGTGAGAAGGGAGTGGGAGGCTTACACATTATCCCGCAGATTGTTAATACTCCCTTTTCACACACAGAAGGATATTTCTGCGAGCCAGACAAGCCAGATTTGAGGGCCCGGTCCTGTCCATCTTCCGAGTCCTGCGCTTCACCATAGAAGAGGCAACAGCACTCCAAACCAGGCCTGCGCCTCCGTGGGAGTCAGGTGAGCGTAACAGGAAAACTGTTTAAAAGCAAGTCTCTGGGATTTGGAAAGCAGAGTCGACCACTGGAACAAAAGAACCGAAGGGGAGAGGAAAGAAGAGGACTGCTGCAACTCCTGGACGACCGGTGAAGCATTGCTGCAGGTCCGAATCGCCTGAAACACTGAGGCCAGAGAAGCCCTTCAAGCTTAACTTCTTCCCTTGAGTTTGGTGGGAACAACCAACTCGCAAGCCACCTGGACACCGTCCTATTCTGGTCGAATTTTCTTCAGAGTGCTGTTGAAAACCGGATAACTAGAGGGCAGGAAACCAGGGGGACTTTAAGGCACTCACATCTTAAACCGACATCTTGCTACAGCTTTTGGCCTCTTCTCTGGGCAGTGCAGGAACCTCCTGACGTCCTCCTTCTTGTTCCCACGACTGAAGCACAGGAACAGCGAGATCTGCTCGAACTGCCAGGAACAAATGCCTCAGCTAAAGCTTTCTTCATTTAAAAAGGTACTGTGCAAACGCGGTCCGGAAATCTTTTCGGCCATCGAGAAAGTGCGTGAAACTTTCCTCAACTACGAAGGCTTGTCCTTCCCTAAACATTCGTCAAACATTTTGCCTAGCCAAATTCTTCAAAAATCTGTGGCAAAGACTTAACAGTTATATACCAGAACTGTGCTATCCTATACAAAAGACTCTGAACCATTGAATTTAGCCCAGGCCCAGGCCTGTTGAATTGCTGGTTGTATTTAACTGAAACCCTTTACCCTGCCTATGAATGTATTTGGGCTGTCTATTCCTATAACTTTGTCTTTTCCCTCTTTTATTAGGAATCTGAAATGCCATTTTGCTCCTACTTCATTTTTTAGCTAAACTTGTTCAGTTACTTACCGGTTGGATTTTTGTGGTGTATTAGTGTGTGATATTGAACTGCCTATGCTAGTGTAATGTTTTATAAATGATTGAGTAAATAAATGTATATTCTTTTACTAAGAAACCTTGAGTAAGTGTTTACTTGACTCACTGTATTGGTTGGTCCTTGTGTAACTTGTTCTACTGCTCACTTACACTCCTGAGATAAGTCTGGCTGCTCAGCCATCGCTACCACTTTACTGTGTAGTACAGGCTTGTACCAAAGGTGAAATTGTGCTTACACTTGTCGTCCTAATTACCTGTTGTGTTCCCAAAGGGTACTGCAGGTGATTCTGCCTAACATAAGGAAATGTGATGATCCAAATCAGAGCCTATCATCTATTGAGTGCGCCCTTTCCTTGAGTCCTCCAAGTCAGTGGATGCCATTATCCTAAGGGATTCATATAATTTGAGCCATTATTGTCCGTGTAACTTTCTGGAAGTATTCCCTCATTGATCTCATCTATGAAGCTCCCACGTATGCTACACGCACGGTGTCAATAAATGTTATGGGTGTTAGTTCGAGGCTCATGATCCAGCTGAACTACCACCTTGAGTGAATCATGATCCAGATGGCTGCTTATTTTCATATTAGAAGTCCAGCTTGTAGCAATGAGAATGACTGGAACTGAAAGGGCTGAGACAAGAGTCATTTTCCCTGCACACCTTTAACAAATCCACCAATCTCCCCATAGTCCATTCTGACCAATATTAGGAACATAAAGGGGCCTCAGGTTACGGAAATCTACTGGTTGGATGGGCTTCCTTATACCATCGAAGGTCATTGGACCTCCTGTACTTGGAACCGAAGGGGCAAGAGGTAACTATTGTTATTGTACTCCAACCTTTTACTGATCAGGTGATTTGTACTAATTAGGGTGAGCCTCTATTTTTAGTTTTGGCTTAAAGTTTTCACTTTAGCATTACCTACTGTGAGACAAAAATAATGCTATTAAGTGTAGCGAGAGAGGCGATTGAATTTGTTCATTGAAGCTCACCTCTTTTTCTTTGGTCAGGATCCTCCCTTGTCACACTCCTGCTATCACTTGTCCCCTCATGCAAGCAATTTTGTGTAGGGTCTTTCCTCTAATGAAAAAAACTGTTGCAACAGCGCAATCATACAGCGACGAGCCAACTTACATGACAGAGGGCACATCATTCAAGCACAGTTATTTCTACTAAGTTAAATTCATCTTACGGAAGGTCATCACTAATGCTTGCAAGGCATTCAAGTTGCCTCGGCATCTGGAGGTTAGATCAGCGCTGCTGCATTCCCTCCCTGAATTTCATTCGAAGGGAGAGCGGCATTGCTGCTAATTTCCCTGGCCTTAGAAGCAGTTAGCAAACTCCAAAGCTCTTGGCTTTGCTTATGCTTGTTTTTGGAAGGGGTGTTTTCGCGCTTGCATTTTCACTGCAGCATTGCATTCAACATTAATCTCATATATCCTATGAACTGAAACTATTCCACTGGTGTACAGATAGGGACGAATGGCATATGAGGAGGGACACACAACCTGTAGATGTTGTTTGGTTATTTGACCATCCTGTGATTGCTTATGGCCCTGCTAATACGTATGGCCATTCCAAACAGTCCTGCCCCAAAACACCACCTCATGGGATCTCATTGAGCTCCCTTTAAACAAGCCTTGCAATCAAACTTTGCACTCAAAGTACCTGCCAGTGTTTTTCAAAGTAGTCCTCTGAGCCTTAATGGCTTAATTGGACCTGTAAACCCAGTGTCATAATAATAATAATAATAATAATAATAATAATAATAATAATAATAATATCTTTATTATAGTTTAGTTCATATTTAACTTTACACAAAATTTACTTAACACAATTTAACAAATTTAAGCGATTCAAGTAAATCATGTACAATTTCTTAATCGCCATCAACTATAATACATGTAACCTAATTCATAGAACATATAAAACATGAGGCGAATCATAAAACAATTCCATCTTAAGACGTGCCTAATAGAAAATAAAATATATACCTTGATTCTAAAATCCATAAATCTGTCTTCCATCAAAGTTCATACAAAATTCATATCAAGTTCATACAAAATTAATTTCAACTTCCCGGCCCTAAGCCCTGGGTCTCATGTTTCTGACTTACCCTCACTCCTACTATTCACTGGCAGGGCTTGAAGCAACACCCGGTGTAGGGCAATCTGCGAGGAAATTGAATCAGTATTTAAACTAGTTCCAGAAAGTCTCTGGAATAACAGCCTTATATCTGTAGACCATATTCCCTAGTGCGCACATATGTATGGGGCCCATGTCTGTGCAGTGAGTCAACACATGTCTAGCAGTCTGCCCCCCCCCAAACCCCACCAATTCAGGCCTGGAACAGCATTATGATGCTGGCATTCGAGGGAACAAAGTCTTTATAAATATAGCTTAAAGTCTAGATGCCACATCATCATAATGAATATCCACTATATTACTATAATGCCAAACCCAATCTGAATGCAAGGAGTGATTATTGCTGACTTACTTTATTTCTGGCGGTAAGAAAATACCGCTAGGCCCCAAATCTACACAAAATACCCTACATATTTATGGTGCGTTGGCCGGGAATGTGATCATAGAGCACCGACTGGGCGTGGCAAGTGTGTCTCACACTGCCATCTGTACATTAAAGGGAACCCATTTCATAATAGCAGTGTGTCACTAAAAACGAATTTCAGAATGTCTCAAAGGTAAACCACATTCTCAGACCTAGTGCAATATTTAGAGGCAAAGTTATTCGCACATGGAACGTGGTCATCAAACAGTACCTCAGAATGGCATGACTGCATTCAGGGTGAGGTGCAGAAAGAAAAACTAGACAATATTTTTGCAGAAGGCAGCATAATTCAGGTCTGCCTTCTAAGGTTATTAAATGCAGCCGATAAAAATGCAGAGAAAGACTGTTTCATACGGCTATGCGCCAAAATCTGGTTTATTTTTAATAGGTCCCTGCGAATGCGAGAAAATGACACCCAGCTAATTAACATGTTAAAGACTGACTTAGATGGGGCAAGTAAAAATCAGGAAATGTTAAGAGCAGAATTGGATGTATGCCAAAAAGACATGCAGTTAAAATGCAGAGATTTTGATATTCAATTGTCCAAAAGCAAGAAACAATTTGAGGACAGTGAACAAGAATTGGTACACTTAAAAGCATTGGTGGACCACATTAGACAATATAAAGATGAGGTTGTGTCAGAGATGCAGATTTTACAAAAAGAACATTATGAGAAAGAAAGTGACCTCCAAAATGCGGTACAAGAAATGGTTAAAATGCTCCAAGAAAGAGACAAGAGGAATGAAGAATTTAATGAGTGCCAAATGCAAATGTGCGACATGCAGGAGGTAATTAATAAAATGAGTGATGAAAACAACTATTTGCAAAACGAAGCAAACAGGCTCCTTAAAAAGTGTAAGGAGTTAGAACAGCAAATGTGCATTCCCATGTCCCAGGAGAGGCGGCAGGGTACCACATTCAATGGAATGGAGGTGAATTCTATTTCTACCCAAAGGGCTAGTGCCCCAGTGACTGGGCTGGTGACTGAACTTGGTTGCAGCGCCCTTGGGGGATTTGATACTCCCATTGGGGGCCGCCAGCAATCCCATACACCTGGAACCAGGATTGAGTCACCAAGTAGTGCAATTCCATGCATTGCAACAAGTAGCCCCATAAAGATAATGAAATCCATTAAAGCCCTGATCAAACCATTTCAAAAAGGAGGGGAATGTTGCATTGAGGATCACTTAGAAGTGGTTCATGACATTTTTAAAGCACTCCAGATACCTAAGGAACAGTACAGGCAATATTTTCATTTAACTTTAGATCCCCCGACGGCCAGTATTATAAGAGGATAGAATGAACAGCAGAATATGACATGGGCGGAGTTCGAAAAAGAGATCAGGCGTCATTTCTCTCCTTTTCAGTCATTGCAGGAGGCAAAGAAAGTCGCTTACACAATCACTGCTGGGCCTAATACATCCCCTCGCCAGTTTTTACAAGACTTAAAAAGAGCATTTTCTCGCTTTGATGTATCTTTTGACCCCAATTCCAATGAGTTTAAAACTGCCTAATTCTATGGGCTGCAGAAAGACATCATATCCCAATTTTATTTATTTTATTTATTTATATATTTATAACGCGCCGCAGCTCGCAAGCATCAGGGCGCGACAAAAACACGAAGTAGAAGAGATCACGGGACTACATAAAACAGAGAAGAAAAGGATTCAGTATGAGTCCAGAGCTGAATATGTAACAACTACCGAAAAACTAGAGTTTTCAGCTGCTTTCTAAACGAAAAGTAGTTACTTTCCAATCTAAGGTGGCCTGGAAGCTCGTTCCAGAGAGCATTTGCCTTGGTAGGAAAAGCCCTCCCGAGTCCAGTGGCTTTTACTCTGGTATGGGCAGCTTTGAGTAGCCCTTGTTTAGCTGATCTTAGACATCGGCTTGGTTCGTACCAATTGAATTCCTTTTTGAGATATGATGGGGCCGTGCCGTATAGGCAGCGGTGAACCAGCGTCAAGGATTTAAATTTGATGCGCTCCTCTATGGCGAGCCAATGAAGGACGATTCTGTCTTGGGTGATATGGTTGCGCTTGGGTTTCCCGGTGATGGACCTAACAGCGTTATTTTGAATTATTTGGCATTGTTTGATGCAGTTGTTACTAGACCCAAGCATCAATGCATTCCCATAATCGAGTCGGGACAGGATAGTGGCTCTAGCAATGGTGGCGCTATTTTTGGCGTTAAGGTAGGCCGTCAATAGGTCAATTGGTCCGTGAATTTGACCGTGACAAGTCCCTGGAATGGATTGTACACCAAAGCACAAAACTATATGAGGTACTATATAGTCAGGATAGAGAAAGTGATAAAATAAGAGATACTAGACCTAAATCTAAAGAACCCTCAGCAACAGTGATGGAAATCAGGTCAGCCAAAATGTCCCTTGATCCTGCTCAAAGTCCAAGTAAAAATTATTTGGCACCTGAACAGAGGGGTAATCAACAAAGGTCATCACACACTGCACCAATGTTCCAATCACATGATCCTAGTAATAGAGAGAGTTACATCAGCCCCAGGTACTTAGGAGATAGGCCCCGGGAAGGCTATCGACCTGATATGTCAGTTATGAACAATAACCAGAGACAAAATCAGGATCAAAGAAATGATGGTCCTTATCAGACATTGGGGACACAAAGCAGATTTGATCCCAATACCATGATATATGGTAATCAGGATAGACCCCGATATGTGGATCGATTTGCTGATAATGGGAATCAACATAGGGGCCAGTACCCACAACCTGAGAGACAAGACATGAGACAGAACATGAATTACACTTCACGTCAGTACAATGATTCCCCACCAGGGGACTACAACCAAAGGATGGGTGCACCCCGCTCCCCTCCGCAAATGAATCAAGAGTTCAGGAACCATCCCAATAGAAATCATTCTCCTGAGAGGTATCAGAATAGATCCAATCAGGGAGAAAACAACCAATATCGATCTAGGCCACAGAGAGAGGATTCTAGAGAGATGGAAAGATTCCAGTGCCTCGAGGCCCAAATGAAAATGTTGGCTGAGCAAATAGGAAAGCTCTGCACAACACAAAAACAGTCATCAAAGGAGGGGGCAGATGGCCATAGCAATGATCGGGGGGCTTCTGGAAAGTGACTAAGTACTTATGATACCTGCAGCGCCGAAAAGACAGTTTGCTCTGATGTGATTTTGCATAATGACTCTGAGGTGCCTAATGATTTAAAAGTGAAAATACCAGTACATGAACATGTAACAGAAAATGCAAATACTTCTAAAAGAGAGGTACGGTTTAACCTAGAACTAAATCAAACATTGGTGATATGTACAAATGAAATAGGAAAACCTGAAAATCCAAAAGAACAAAGAGACAGGTTTAAGAAAAATGACTCATGCATGGGGAATACCAGTGAACCGGGAGTAAGTGGCGATGCTATAGGTCCTTCCCTGGGCAATCCAAACAATGACCAAACACAGGCAGGAAAAAGAAATACTCAAAAGGACGGTACAGGTCAATCACCTGAAGAATTCTTTGAATCACATATTTTTGAAGAGGTTAAAAGGGCTGGTACCATACTGAATAATCACAAATGCACAGAATTAGACAATGACAAATTGCCAAATGATGTTGTTACACATGTTCAGTTGGAGGGTTGTAGTGTGACCTCAGATGATACCTGGATGGATGGGCGAACGGTGGCCACACTCCAAAAAACCTCTGAACATGGGGAAATGAATAAAGTCTCTCACACAGGAATGAGCAAAAAGGAGGGAAAAATGTCTTTCCATTTACCGATGTGTTTAGCCAAAAGTGAAAAAGGCCTGAGAAAGGTGAGCCCTGAAATCAGTAAGAATTCGCATTTCCTATGTGTATTAGAGGAAGTTGAAGACATGTATTATGCTCCCATCATTGTGGAAGAAAAATGCCATACATTTGCAATGATTGACACTGGCGCATAGGCCACAATTATGTCTAAAGAATTAGTAAAGGGTATCAATGAAGGGAGATCCCCGCAGAATCAGATCACAGTAAAGGAGAATCAAGGTCCAGTGCATAATTTTAACGGGGAGGAGGTGCCTATTATAGGCGCCACCGAGGTTGACATAAAGATAGGTAAACACATAATGAAACAGGAGGTATTGGTAACATCCGTTTGTGATATTCCATTTCTAATGGGAACAGATTGCCTGAAAATATTATCTCCGCTCATAGATGGGGTGAATGGAGTACTGTGGTCCTTAACCAAAAAACCATTGAGATCTAAGAAACTAAAATCACAAAACAGCAATATAAATGAATGTCACACCGTTGCAAAAACAAATGGTGCAGTGGAGGTGTATCTCCAGAATAGTTGCATACCTAGCGTCACTGTTATATTAATGTGTCAAGACAAGATGCAGAGTGAAAATAAAAAATTACCTGTACCAATATACTTAGACCCAAGGAAAGAATGGCAAACTGCCATAGATGAGCACACCTTACGTTTTTATGTAAAAGAGAAGACATGCAAACAGAATACTGCTCCTAGAGCAGGTTCAGAAAAACACATTAACACTCTTGCTGAAATACACATGGAAGATGAACAACCATGGGTTCATGTTAGGATAAATGACTATTCTAAAACAATAAAAGCCACTTTAGCGCTTGAACAGGAAAGGAGCTTCATTAACGAGAAATTGTTGCAAAAAATAATGGAAAGGGAGGAGATCCCGAAATTTAGGATTAAAAACCAGTATGTCTCTGGTTTGGACGGTCCAGACTTTGAAAACCGAATTGCAGGTAGATGCAAGCTGAAAATTAGCATTGGACAAAAAACAATTTACCATAATGTTTGGATAGTGTGTGGAACACAAAATGACTTTTACATGGGCAATGACATCATGCACAGAATGTGTATGGTGCTAGATTTCCTTAATCAAAAGATATGGTCACGCATAGGTGGGCCGGCACCTGAATTTGAAGACAAAAGAAGGGCTTATCATTGCGCACAGCTGGTCCCTTATGCAATTGAATTACAAATGAGGAAAGATACTGTTATCCCTGCATTCACAAACCAGTTTGCAATAACACTGAAATGCAAAAATGGACAGCAGATAAAAGATTCTGATGCATTTGTATGTCTGAATGAATCCATAAAACAGCAAGGCCTGGATTATGAATACATTCCGTTGGTAGATGTGGGTGAAGGGTCTGTAAAAATTATGGTGAATAATAAAGGTTATCAGAATATTCATTTAGAGGAAAACACCCCAGTAGGAATGGCCATACAAAAATCACATTACGCAGCAGATCTAAAGGACATGGTGATTGGAAATATACCTGAAAAGTATGTAGATGCCACGGGTGAATTGCCAGAATACCTGGACTCTCAAACCAAAGGGATATTTAGAATTCATTCTGTGTACCCTTATGATTCAAGCGAGACAGTGTGCTGTCATCAAGAGGATTGCATAACATTTAACTTAAATGAAAATGAAATAGAAAATCAGCCCATTGAAGTGGAAGCTGATATGCCAAAACATTTAAATGTGGCAGCTTTACAAAGAGACAAAGCCACACAATTAGAGGAAAGCACCAAGATTCCCATGCCAGAACATTTTCCAGAATTCCCCAAAATGGTAGAGGAGCAGATTTTGTTAGCGGATGCATGTGACAACGAGGAGGATAGGAATGAATTGGGGAAGATATTTATGGAGTTTAAAGGGTGGGTGGTCATAATTTCGAAAAAAAAATGTCGACAGACAAAAATGTCGACAAAAAAATGTCGAAAAAAAAAATGTCGACTTTTGTTTTTTTTAATTATATATTTATTTTAGGGGTTCGGGAGTTAAAAAAAAGGGAAAAATTAAAAAAAAATTAAAAAAGGGGGGTTGGGGGGGGAACCCCCCCATTTAAAAAAAAAATGCATTGAAAAAAAAAGTCGACATTTTTTTTTTCGACATTTTTTTTCGATATTTTGACGTTCGACATTTTTGTTGTCGAAATTATGACTATAAACCGTTTAAAGATGTATTTGCAAAAGATGCTTATGATTGTGGGCTAACTAATTTACATGTGGCCACACTTCCGGAAGGGTGTAGCAGAAGCCCAGTATTTGTACGCCAGTATAGAATACCGCTGGCATGGTTAGAATCATTGGCAGAGATTATTAAAAATTTGGAGTTGCGGGGAATCATCAGGCCCATTCATAGCACATCCAATACACCTATATTAGGTGTGTTAAAACCAAACAGTCAATGGCGACTGTGTGCAGATTTGAGAGAGTTAAATAAAAGAGTGCCAGTATCCAGATGGCCACTGCCATTCATTGATCAGGGATTAGCTCAGGTACATGGTTCAAAAGTGTTCACCACATTAGATCTCACCTCTGGCTATTGGTGTGTGCCATTGGCAGAGGAGATACAGAATTTATTTTCCTTTTCATTTGATAAGACTCAATACGCACGGGTTAGAACTCCATTCGGGTATGTCAATAGTGGGAGTGAATTTGGCATATTTTCTGAGAAAGGCTATGCCTGATGCAGCAGAAAGAGGAACCATAATTTATGTGGATGATGTTGTGATAAAAAATGATCACTTGAAAAGCCATTTTGATGAAATAAGACATGTTCTTGGCCAATTGCAGAAAGCAGGCGCCAAAGTATCTTTACAAAAAGCACAATGGTGCAAGAAAAAGGTTAATTTTCTAGGCCATGAAGTGACTGAACATGGTCTAAATCCACAAAAGAAGAAAATAGAGGCCATACAGAAACTAAAAGATCCTAAAAATGTGAAAGGGGTAAAAGGTTTATTAGGAATGACAGGCTATAACAGAAAGTTCATTGAAAATTATGCTGAAATCACTCAACCATTGACTAAACTGCTTAAACTGAATACACCCTGGAAATGGGAAAAAGAGCAGTCTGAGGCAGTGGCTAAATTAAAGGAATGTCTTGTAAAGGCACCATGTTTAGCATATCCCATAAAGGACAGGGATTTCTTTATAGAAATAGGTTTCTCTGAACATTGTATGTCAGCAGTGTTATCACAAAAACATGATTTGAATCACAAAACCATTGCATATGCAAGTAAGGCATTTCCCAAGTTGAAATTAAATTCAATGAATGTGAAAAGGCCCTATTAACCACTGTGTGGGCGCTACAACATTTCCGCCCCATTGTTCAGGGAGAAAAGGTGATTATTGAGACAAATCATCAACCTTTGCAATTTTTAGAGAGTAAAAGAATTAGGTCAGGTAATTTAGCACAGTCCAGAATCACTTCATGAACGCTAGCATTACAGGGTTTTCCTGTAGAAGTGAGATATGGCCAAAATAAAAAAGCCCAATTGCTCAAGGTTTAGCAGATTTACATGACTGTGCAGCTGAACCAGTATCAAATGAAATAGAAGTGGAACCTAATTGGCAGGAATTTGATCAATCACCACATAAAGCTTTTGATGAAAAAACATGCAAAGACTTGGCAACTGTATATGTTGATGGTTGTGCCTTTCACATTGAAAATGACAGTGATAAACAATTAGTGTCAGGAATAGGGAATGTCTGGTTGAAGTGTGAAGGTGTCCCGAGTATAGGGATAAGAATTGGTGCTAGGAGCAGTCAGGTAGCGGAATTGGCAGTCATTTATAAAGCAATTGCTACTGCAGTTGATAATAAATTCAGTGAAATTGTCCTGGTGACGGATTCTGATTACGCACAAAATAGCTTTGTAGAATATTTACCTGGCTGGAAAGCGAGAGGCATGATTACATACAATAAAAAGCCACTTAAACATGGAAAAATGATACAAGCCATAGACAAATTGGTGTCAGAAAATGATTTAACAATAGACTGGAGGAAAATTTGTGGGCATTTGAAAACTCCAGGAGAGGATAAGGAGGGAAATGATAAGGCAGATCACCTGGCTAAAATTGGGGCTGTGATGGGAGAATTGCTACCTATTGAACATTTACTGGGTGAAATACAAATTGATGCAGTAACACGTTCTAAAGCACCAAAGGAGACAGATCAACCAGTGGTACAGTGGAGTTATGATACACCAGACCAAGATCTGATTGAGGCACAAAAGAATGATCGAATTTTGGGAATCTATTATAATCATTTGATAGATCCTGAACAAAACCCTTTAACAGAAAATGATTGTATGGTTAAAGAAGAGTTGAGGGTGCTATTAAAGAATAAAAAACGAATAAGACTACAAGATGGACTCATGATTAGAGAGTTCATAACAGGACAAATACAGTGGGTGGTACCCCTTTCATTCAGAGGGTTAATGCTACACCATGCGCATGATGCTATAACTGCAGGCCACAGAGGCTCACAGAAAACAATGGAAATACTAAAAGATTATGCCTATTGGCCACATATGTCCCAAGATGTAGAATTATATACTAGAGGATGTCTAGTATGTGCCCAATTTAATCCTGCTTCACCAATGCATAGAGCTCCATTAATGAAAAGAGGCCTAACTCTTCCATGGTGTCAGATTTGCAAATAGACTATGTAGGGCCTGTAAAGAGGTCGAGCAGGGGGAACCGGTATATTTTAAGTGTGGTATGTTTGATGTCGAAGTGGATTGAGTGTATTCCTGCACCAGATTGTAGTGCGCAAACAGCAGCCACATTGCTGGTGAACCATGCGTTTTCAAGGTTTGGGTTGCCACAAAGAATAGAATCAGACAGAGGAAGTCATTTTACAAGTGCTCTAATGAGTAAGGTATGGCAAATACTGGGTGTGAAGAGAAAGCTACATATTGCATATCGAGCGGCATCTTCAGGTGGAATTGAATGCAGCAATAGGTCTGTTGTGGACATTTTAAAGAAATTCGTGGCAGAAGCAGGTTCCAGCTGGGATTTACGCTTACCTTTGGTTCTGATGGCAATCAGATCAACTCCTGCCAAAGCAACAGGTATTAGCCCTCATGAAGTTTTGACTGGTAGGAAAATGGTGTTACCACAACACCTGCTATACAGGACACATGAGCAAACACTTGTGGCGCATCCACAGTTCATGAACACATTGATGAACTGAGGAAGCATTTACAACATGCATTTGCTTTTGTACAGAAAAATTTAGAAAGAGCTGCTGACAGTGCAAAGTCATATTATGATAAAAAGACGTCAGTAAAGGAATATTGTGTGGGCGATCAGGTGTATAAATTTCATTTTGGAGAAGGTAAACAGAAAAATTCCAAATTTCTAGCAGCCTGGCAGGGGCCATATCGAATTATAGATAAGGTCTCTCCTGTGGTATATAAAATTTTGAAGACTGAAGGTGAAACAGCAACAGAGCAGTTTGTTCACGTAAATCAAATAAAACCATGTCACCCTAAACATGAGATTAAACAACTTGAGCGTGTAGAAGCAGATAAAGTCCCTTGAACATAAAAAGGTAAAGTGAATGGGTCTAGTCAATAGAAGTGGCAGATAAGTTAAATAAAGATGGTTGATTATGATAATGGAACATAAACACTGTAATATATGTAAATATATATATAAAAAATGGAAGATAAAATGTATGGAATTGGTGTGAAAATGTATTAAATATTGAATGCTGTTTTATGTATGCTTGTTTTCTCTTTAACCTATGTTTAATTTCAGAGAGCAAGAGGAAAAAGGGTGAAATATAAAGCATGTTTTATTTTTGGCAAAAGGGTGAAGTTAGTATTGTGCTATGTACTTAATTTGTTTCTTTTCTATTTGGTTTAGAATATTAACATATTTGTACCGGAGGTCACAGGAGACGATGGAGTCCTGGAGTCCCCTGGATGAATATCGAATGATGCCTGCCTCCGGGTGGAGGTGAAGACAAAGTAACCGGAATGCCAAAAAGTGATGACTTCTATGGGGAAAGGACCCAAGAGTGCCAAGATGGAAGAGTACCCGAATGAACCAAATGATGTGACATCACTGGTCGGGACATATCAGAGGCAGACAAGTGTCCTGAGGTATGGAGTTCCACGTATTTATTATTTTCATTAATTATTTTAATCTGTTATGTTAATTCTTTGTTTTAGTTATTTGTTTTATTTTATTATTTTGTGATTGAACTCAAGTACAAAAGTAAAACACTGGACTATGGACACTTCAATTGGGAAGAAAAATATAGAACATTTTATAAGAACTGATGGACTAAAAATGAATTTTGATATTATGATGATTGAACAGTGATTTTTTAATTTTCATTTTTCACACATAAATATTAATTGTATTGGATTGTTACATTTTAAAAAAGAAGAAAGGGAGCAAGTTGGCTTTCTTCCAATTGTGGCTTGGACCATTGCCAAAATTCTCAGAAAAAGGAGGGGATATGTAGGATTATTTAGCGTGTTTTTGGAGTGCAGCACCACTGCATGAGATCAATGTATTGCTATAATGTGGTACAAGCAATTGCACCATTTTTTCTCCCGAAATGCCTCTGTTGCAGGAGACACATTAGAGGATTAATGAACTAATATAATTAACAGTACTAACATGATCTTAATTTATTAACATCATAATGTGTTCTCCAGTGCAAAATGAGGTGGAAAAAAAACAGGCTCTGAAAGTCATTTTAAACGTGCACTTGGATTCATTTTTTCTCTGTTCACTGTGTTAGCTGGATGCGAAATCTGCATGCCAGGAAATGAGCAGATACAGTTTCTAAACCGTATAAGCCAAGCCATTGTTAAAAGAGGAGGATAGATTATTGTGCATTTTCATTGGTGACACGTCACCTTAAGGGATGTAACAGAGGTCTCTTGGTACATTTCGGGGAGGAAGAAAGGCAGAGGACATTTTACACAGCTGCGGGGAAGACCTGGCTGGAGTTTCTATGGGGTTTTCCTGATTGAGAGGTGCCGTCCCAGTCCATTGCTGACTTTCCCAGACTGAAAATTCCAGTCGATAAGCACCGTATGAGAGACCGCAGATCAGAACTGCATGTCCTCGCTGGGGTGTTTTGAAGGAAAGCCTTGAGCCATTTAAAGAAAGCGACCAGTCCGGGGAGTTCACATGCCAAACAGCTACAACTCGCTGGTAATTATCTTGTATGAAAGCGAGGGTGCGGTATGTGCATGAGACCTATTTTATACAGGCAGTGTAGCAATAGCTTTTCACTGTGTTCAAATGACACATTTTAATGTTGCCAGCTGAAGGCAAAACAAACAATGTAATTTTTTCTCTCTCTTGTGGAAATATGAAATGAAATTCGTAGTGTTCTTGCATTTTGTCTTTCTCATATTTTTATTTCAGAAGAGGATTGTCTCACGAATGGTAATGTATCATTGTAAAATGAAATTGTGATAACACAGTCTGCCTAAGAGTATTTTTGTTTCTGTTTCATTTGGTGTCTAAAAAAATACTATGCCATAGAGGGAATGATGCTTAAAGCGCCAAGTTTCTATGCAGATAAAGTAATGTTATGAGCAATTATAAATAGCAGTGTGCGTGGTTCCACTCAGTGTATATATGTGTGTGTGATTTCTGAGTGGAACATAATGAAATAGTTTGCTGGACGTATATGAGTCAGCAAAAAGAGAGGCCTCTGGAAATAGTTTCACTAATGTAAATAAATTACTGATTATACCACATGTTATTGTGAATACTTTATGGAAGCATAGCTCACTGGTGTAGATACATCAGTGATAACAGCCATAAGTGGCATTCCATATGAAAATGTGGTGTTCTTGAATAATGTAGAAGCCTGAGGCCTCTAGAGATCACAAGAACAGTCTAAACAAAAGAAAGGGGTTTTGTATGTTGGGGCCACAAATAAAACAAAGAAATTATGCTCATCACTATACCACAACGAAATGCATACCAACTAAATGTATCTGTGTACTGAAATAATGCATATCCACTATATTACTATAATGCCAAACCCAATCTGAATGCAAGGAGTGATTATTGCTGAATTACTTTATTTCTGGCGGTACGAAAATACTGCTAGGCCCCAAATCTACACAAAATACCCTACATTACCTACATGAACTTGCCAACCTAGATATATAAGCCTTTACATATCTGTCACTGCCTTTTTATTTCTAGGCCTGAAACTCTATTGACTATATAGAATTCTTACTTTAAACTGTATTAGCACCCGGGATGGAGGGAGCTCGACTTCCTTGGATTGTGGGCTGAAACTGCTAATCTCAGCTCACGTTCCATGGAGCCCAAAGTCTGCTTACCCCGCCATCTTCTCCCCACCCTTGCTTATCTTTTATTTTTGCCGCCCGTCCAACCCGACTTACCACTTTTCTTTGGTGGTGGTGGTCTACGCCGCCGCTGCGCTTCTGCTGCCGCTCAATGGCCACCATGAAAATGGAAGAGGGTGCCCCACCTTCCATATCCATGGCTGACATCTTCAAACAGTATCTTCATTCAACTAAATGGGACGCACACGGCATCCGATACATTGAATTAAATACCATTTTCTTAGCACCCTGGGTTTCTGGATTGGAAACCCGAAGTGCTAATAGCAATTACCTTGGGCCCCAGGCTGTTAACACCTGTTGCAGCCCTCGGAATGGGTGCTTAACGCTATATTATTACCGGACACATTGAGACATATTTTGTTTTACTAAGTTACTCAGCTGTGAGTGTATTGCATATTCTCTTTGCTTTTTCTTTTATAAAGATTGTATTTTTATTAAAGTATTGTGCATGTGGATGTTTTTTACATGATATTAACGCAAAATGTTTACTGTGCCTTTGTACTAACCCACCCCACTCCACTTACTGAGAGTTACACCTCGGCTGTTCAGTTACATCTATTACATGGAGTACCTGATGAGTTCAGGGAAGCACTAGCAGTACCCAAGCCATAAAGATGCACCTAAATTCTGTTGAGCTCTAGCTGCAATTTATTTTCCAATTTTGTTCTCATATTTTCGCTACCAATTGTCATATTAAGCTCTAAAAATGCCCTTTGATGGCAAAACATGTGTCCGCTTTCTTCATGTTTAAAAATCTATCCTCATTTGTGTACATGTGGCTTTTTTGATGTACAAAAAGTGCAAAAACACCACACAAAAAACAATTTTAGTTACATAAATGTTTCAATCAACCAGCTTGCAATAGGAGAGCAAGATGGACCCTTAAATGCATTAGGTAAATGATGTAACATGCATAATCACATAACTCTGACACTGTTGCCTTCTGGTTATCGTATTGCTTACACTCTGTTGGCCTTTCCTCAAGTGTGACTTCGATCACCACAACAAGTTCTACTTCCTTGTCTCCATCGCAAATGTGTGCCTTACTCTTCCTTCACTCAATATTCTGTTCCGTAGCCTTTCGTGTCGGCTTTCACTTCCATTAACTTTATTCAACTCGCTTTTCATCTCTGTGATACTTTGTTTAAATTTCACATTTCACAGATAATTCCGACAATGTGGTATTCCACAGGACCACTCTGTTACTTTGTTTTATCACAGTTCACAACAATCAAAGCTTTCTTTCAATGAGGCTTGCTTCTTACGCGTAACCTTTCTTGCAACTTGGTAATCATTTGCGTTGTTACAACCGTGCTCACTAATCACTTTGAACTCACCAGCTGTACTTTAACAACACATCCTTCGAGATTCTTTTATCCAAGCTCAGGGTCTCTCCCCTCCTGCCCCTCAGATACCTGGGTGGCTTCGCTGTCCCAGGGAAACAAGCAATCTCTTGGCACAACGTTTGGAGAGATTAACCAGCTGCTTGGTTCCTTTGACAAACTCTTTCTTTGAAGAAGAGTGGTCCAGCTGGAGTTCGGCTTGCTTCAGCGGTACAGACCCTAGTTCCTGGGCCTCAGTCATGGTGACAAGAGGGAGGACGTCTGGAGGGCTCCTGCAGCGGTACTTGCACGGTCATCGGCAGCTATAGGCTCTTTTCAATTCAGAAGCACTTCACGGTCTCAGCGTTTTACAAACAGCACCACGGCAGATCTTGGAAGCCAGTTGGACTCTTTGCTCCCTCGGTCCTGCATTCTGGTGAAGGGGCTCTGTATCTGGAGGTCCTGCTTCGAGATGGTCCTTAGGGGTCTCCTGGAGCTTCTAGCCAGATTTGTTTTAGCGACAGACGTTGCACTTGACTACCGACACTCGACCCCTGGCATTGGGCTCTCATAGCAATGGAGAAGCACAGTAAGTCAGACACGGTGGTCCAGTGGAGTTTGTCTCGTGCTTAGTTAGTCCCACTAACCCAAGGGGAGAAGTCATTCTGGAGGAGCTTCTCTGTGGAGGTGAAAAAGGAAGTCAGCATAGCAGCTGGGCTTCACCGGGCAATTCAAAGGTCCAGGAGGTTGCAGCAAGCTTCGTTCACAGTTTCTTCTTCAGATGTTCTTCCAGTGGTCGACTCTGCCTGCAATCCCAAAACCCTCACCGTTTCTTCCATTCATGCACAGCCTATGCTGTCACTCACACAGCAGGGTGCCAATCAGGACTAGTTGCATTCAGGCATTCCTAGTGACAAAGGACAGGGGAATTTCAGGACCCTCCCTCACATCCTGTATTCCAGACACACTGGAGCCAGGGGCTGGCTTTAGGCTGAAGCCTGCCAAAGTCAAGACAAACAAAGGGCTCAAACCTGTCTCAACACACAGAGTAAAAGCCAAGCAGACCTCACAACTGAAAATGGCGAAAAAGAAGACAGGGGCCATGTACTGCAGCTGAGGATTTAGCCTGCGGTAGAAAAGCACAATGGTAGGACACATGAAACCACTGCCACCAGCCATTTAAAGTAGGCAGGGTAACATAAACATGTTACATGAGAAAGTAGGATAAGGAGCTACTAAGTAACCCCAGCACTCCACATAAGATGGTGTGTGCTGGACCTACAAAGAGAAAATGTAAGTAAAGTCAATTTCACTTTACTATTCTTGGGAACTGTAGTTCACACAAGAAAAGGTATTTAAACCTTATGAGAAATCTAAAGGATTTCTCAGTGACACTGCACGGAAGGTGCTGTGTGTGACCATACAAAAATGTAGATGCCTATGGAGTTAGTCAGACTCCAAAAACAGTGAAAACACAAAAATCTAAATCAGGTAAACACATGAGAGAGTGCAAAAAAAGGTTGCACTCACTCCATGGTTAAAATTAAAATGTCCTAAGTCCAGGAAAAGAGTTGAGGGTCTCTAAGGTTGAAGGGAATTAGCGCAGAAATGAAAATTCTCCCTAACACTCCCTTTAACAATCTTTTTTCAACGAATGTCATAGGTTTTTATTAGTGGAGCTTAACCATAACGTCCCTTTAACAAAGTTCTTTGGAAAAAGTATAAATGCAATCCCAGGTATTGCTTTTGTGCAAAAGAGTCCTTTATTAAAGCAGTGCTGTGGACAGGAGGGCAGCAAAAACACAGGAAAACAATGCATTTCACCTTAAGCGTCTTTGTTGGGTTTAGGTGCAAACAAAACAGGACTGGTGTTTTATGATAGATTTTGGTCCTACATCTCTGTTGTTAATAGTGACCATTGCAAGCTGTGGCAAGATAAAATTTGGAGTCCAAGCATGCCGCCATTTTAGGTGGTACTAAATTGATACATAGTGCATTGTTACTTTTACTTAAGAGCACACGGTTCATCAACATGTACAATTCATTAGAGCAGTAAAACATATTTGCAGTATCTGAATGTTTAAATGTGACAATCCAATAGTGTCTACAAGCACCACTTATCATTTTGATCTCATCATTTTATTATTCATCGATGACTGAGGGCTGTATGCAGTAGACAGCAAGCCCAAGAGAAATTACACAAAGTCACAATATGGCATATGGTGCAACAATCGACAGTGTAAAAGATTGAACACAGCAAAGAATTCAAGTGATCCAAACGACGAGTCAACCACAGTGGGTACATCGTAAATACATTTCGATGGATACACATGGCATACAATATAAACACTACGAAATAAGTGATTGAACACAATAAAAGTTCAATAGAGCCACACAATCAGATAACCCTAGTGGGTACATCATATATCTGCTAGATTGTCTAGATGCATACACACCATATATCCTGTGTCCACATAATTGGAAATGTCAAAAGCTGGTCGTGCCTGTTCGATGTGACATACAATTGATATTGTTGTCTATAAAGTGCAGTATGCTTGTGCAAGATGCATTGTTGGTCCATGCGCTTTATGATGGGTATATTATAGCGTGCAATGTACTATATGTAACTAAGCAGACGGCTTTATATGTCGCCTTCTATGTTGTTGCAGCAATTGCACCAAGTGGCCCTTACTACATATGGCATGTGATATAAGAATGAATATGAGAACTCTACAGAGTAAAGGATTGAATATAATAATGAAATTTCAATCAGTCCACATGGTTGATCAACCGAAGTGGGTATGTCGTGTCTGCTGTATTTTCTCATGCGTACATATCATATATGTGCTTTGTACTCTGGTTGGAATACCAATTAATGGTCGTGCCCAATCAATATATCATTGAACTTATATTATTGTTTTTAAAGTGCAATATTATTGTTTTTAAAGTGCAATGTGCTATGTGCAACATGGAAATGATAGGCCATTTTGCTTATACTTTAAGTACTAACCCGCCATTGTCATAGTCTATTGTAAAGTGCAATGTGCTGAGTGCAATTGAATAGTCGGCTTCGTGTGTTGCCATATATATATATATATATATATATATATATATATATATATATATATATATATATATATATATATATTCAGTAAAAAAAACTTTGTTAAAGGGACGTTATGGTTCCAAGTAAAATCGAAAAACCCCTGAAATTCACCAGTCATGGTAAGCTAAGCAACCATAACTTGCGCCACCACCGTGCATTGCTAAAACTAACACCCAGGACATCAAAGATGACATCACACATGTCATTGATGACATCACTGATGACATCACATGACTGACTCGCTGTTTTTTCCTTTAGTGATATATCTTAGACAGTCATAGTTAGGAACAAAGAAATCAAAAAATACTATATTTGTAGACTTCTACTTCAAATATATTCTTACAATAATTCTCTTAGGGTCCACTCACAGCATGTGAAACATATACATAGGAAAAATACACACTTAAAAGATAGCAACGCTTTCTGTGTATGAAGATAATCAGTAAGGTTATCAACACTTTCTTATTGTTCTGCTGTTTTTTTTTATTACTGTACTTCCTCTGGATGTACTCATATTTGTATTTGCATTACTTTCTTTAGGGTGCAGTCGCATCATGTGATATTTGCACATAGGGAAGTAGTAGGTAAGAAGCAGAGCAAGCCTTTCTGTGCATAAACATAATCAGTTAGGTTGTGAACACTTCCTGCTTCTAATGCTGCTTTTTTGCATACTTCACTTTCTCTATATATACTCATTTTTGTATGTGTTATTGTGTCTTTGTGTTTTGTATGTAATAATGAAATTATGTAGTAAGTGGTTTTATTAGCTACTTATTACATGTTGCACAGTGCACAAAACTCTAATAAGAAAGCATTTATCATTTCACTATTGAACATGGTAAGATTAATAATATTGCACCTCCATCATGTATGCTGCACCCAATGCTTATATTTATACATGAGTAGCTTAGTATACTGCAAAGAACTTCATAATAGAATGCTATTTATATCAATGCATTGCCTAATGCACTACATAGCTCAAGATATCTATTCCAATGATCCTTGACACTTTGTCTTTCAACATTATAATAAGAATCCCTTGCACAGAGTTTTCATGAAAAGTTAATGCATATGTGATGTCATCAGTGATGCCATCAATGACATTTGTGATGTCATCTTTGATGTCCTGGGTGTTAGTCTGAGCAATGCACGGTGGTGGCACGAGTTATGGTTGCTTAGCTTACCATAACGCAAATTCCAGGTTTTTTTTGGTTTTACTTGCCACCATAATGTCTCTTTAACAAAGTTTTGTTACTGAATTTCACAGGGTTTTAGTAGCGCAACTTAACCATAACGTCCCTTTAACAACGTTTTTTTACTGAATTTCATAAGATTTTAGTAACGCAACTTAACCATAACGTCCCTTTTACAAAGTTTTTTTTACTGCATAAACATATACATAGTGTGAATTTTATAGATGTTTACTAGGATTCACTTACTTTATATACATGCATCATAGAACATGCCGTCCACCCTTCTAGTGATTTTGATGTCCGCGGACTATGCGTATGTCCATAGACAGACGCAGACAACAGCAACACTACCCAAAAACTTAGGGGTATCTTAGATTGTTCTACCATGCTATATAAACACTGAACAAGTTCAAAAAGCAGCATATAAACACATTATATGTAATAATAAATAAGAAGTGTAACCTATATATGTAACACATCAAGCATCCATTTAAATACCATATGTACTAAAATGGAATATACCAAAACAAAAAAAATATGCTTCCAACATAATTACCTCACATAAACTGCACAGCTAGGAGCAACAGCAGACCTACACAACAGTAAGAACACAATTTACCAGAAACTAGTAAGTAAACTTCATTTTTCTTATATATTTCTAAACTTTCTGTATTAGGTACACTAAAAGTAAAATATTTATTTTTTACACAGAAATGTCCAGTACTTTGGAATGGCTTGAGGAACGGAAAGCGCGGGTGTCCGGGATGTCCGTAACTAACCAAAATGGGGGTGTCCTAAGGACACTATACCTGTCCGTATTGTCCGCAAGCAACATGGAACTGTTCTTAGAACACACCCGGTGTCCGGGATGTCCGTAATTAACCAAAATAGGGGTGTCCTAAGGACACTATACCTGTCCGTACCATTCGCAAGCAACATACAACTGTTCTTACAACACACCCGGTGTCCGGAATGTCTGAAATTAACCACAATGGAGGTGTCCTAAGGACACTATACCTGTCTGTACCGTCCACAAGCAATATGGAACTGTTCTTAGAACACACGCAGTGTCCGGGATGTCCGGAATTAACCAAAATGGAGGTGTCCTAAGGACACTATACCTGTCCGTACTGTCTGCAAGCAAAATGGAACTGTTCTTAGAACACGCGCGGTGTCCGGGATGTCCGTAATTAACCAAAATGGGGGTGTACTAAGGACACTATACCTGTCCGTACTGTCCGCACGCAAAATGAAACTGTTCTTAGAACACACGCGGTGTCCGGGATGTCCGTAATTAGGAAAATGGGAGTGTCCTAAGGACCCTATACCCGTCCGTACTGTCCGCAAGCAAGATGGAACTGTTCTCAGAACACACTCAGTGCCTGAATGTCCGCAATTAACCAAAATGGAGGTGTCCTAAGGACACTATACCTGTCCGTACTGCCCGCAAGCAACATGGAACTGTTCTTAGAACACACCCAGTGTCCGGAATGTTTGCAATTAACCCAAATTGGGGTGTTCTAAAGACACTATACCTGTCCGTTCTGTCTGTAGAACATCTACGCACATGCGCACCACACCCATAAGTCCTATGAACATCGCACCTGTCCGTAACTGTCCATCTCACTTTTGCTGCACTTTTAATTAGTTTGAGGACCCGAACACTGTCTGTAGAACACAACTGCGTGCATGCGCACAACCGTTCCTGTGCATTTGGTGTCCTGCGGACACCCGTTCCCTTCGCGGACGTGTTCACGACGTCATCATGTGACCACAACCACGCTGAGCGGATGTCCTGATTTGTGGACACTGTCCGGGTCCCGAACATTTTAAAAGTACTTTTTTGGACAATCCAAAGTATTTTACAGTAAGAATTCACCATTGCGCATGTCCCAGAAAATGACCCTTGCTTTTCACATATTTTTGGAACTTTTTGAGCCTTTTTGCTGTGTTTGTCTGTCCACCGAGAGCGCGGCTGTCTGTGGAGTGCACCGCTGCACCCTTATAAAAGGCTGCAGTACAGAGCTCATCTTCATTCTGTCTTTCTACTATTGAAGATTGACCTGCTTTTGCTGCCTTTGCTGTTGCATCATCAAACCTGATGGCATCCATGGCTGCTGTTCTTCCAGCTGATGCTGCTTCTGCTTCAGCACCACCTCCAACCCCTCCACCACCACCTCCCCAAGGGCCTGCAGAGGGGAACAGGCATGAGGATGTAGAGGAGATGGATGAAGAGGATGACGAGGATGAGGTAGTGGAAGTCCCTACTACCAGCACTCGCCGTGAGTCTTGGGTGTGGCGGTTGTTTACAATTCATGGTGATGTACCAAAAGCACGTGCGAACAAGGTCACCTGACCTGCAACCAGTGTAAAATGGTGCTGTGTTGTGGGAGGCCTGGTTCGTACAGCTTTGGTATGACATCTATGAAGAGACACCTAAGGTCGTTCCACAGTGGGGCCATTCGGAAGGTTGTACCTTGTGATCAACGTAGTAGGTTGAGTTCCTCAACCAAATCCTCTGTTTCCACTCCTGTCACCACAAGAGACACGCCTGTGGGAGAGCGCATCCCTCCATCTGCCTCACAGGCCATTCACGATGCTGTTGACACCTTTCGAGGGTCAAAATATTGTGTATGTACTGCGACGCAGTACTCTGCAGGGGGGAGAATCTTTGAAGTGCTTTTAAGACTGCGGTCACGGAGCACCAGAAGACCTGCTACCTACCTAAGAAAGGCCCACCCTACATCTTCCTCTCTCCTCCTGCCCTTTCTTATCCCCGTGGTTGGTGTCCCTTCCTTATCCTCCTTTCCCCTCCTTTCCTTGTGTGTCGTGTGTAAAACAACCAAAAAAAAATATAAAACAACAAAAAACAAAAAAAAGACTCTTTTCCGAGCCGCCTTTCACAGTTTAAAAATAGAAGTGGCAAATAAATGGAGCAGGGCCCTGTGCATTTTTTAGAAGTGCGCGGACAGTTTGCGGACATCTAAAATGTTGGGGTGCTGCCCTAGCAAAACCATTGCACTTTTCTCTGGGAGAAAGTGGTGGCTCTGAAAAGAGCCTTTTGGTGGTGTTATTTTGTGTTTGAAAAACTTGAAATGGTCAACACCTACTGCAAAATGGATGGCTGTAATTCCAAAAAAGGTTGCAATGCATTTTTTACATTTCTCAGAAAAATCTGATTGCCAGCATAAGTAAGATGGACTCCATTTCTGCAAAAAATATATGTGCTACGAAACATAATATTTTCATTGTGAAAAGAGGACATGCCAACATCTCTTATAAAGGCACAAGTAGCCTTATTGACATTGCGCCTCGCTTTCTCCATTTGTGGACCAAATGAAGAAGAACGCAGCCACATTTGTCTTTGCGCAATATGAGAAAAAATTACTTGGGAATTTGGAAACATATCCATGACCTTCCCAAGTCCTTGTTTCACTGCAGATTGCAATAAAATTCCAGACACCTGTCCTAAACTGTTCCCTCCACAATTAATTATAATTATGTCTGGATGATGCTCTGTCTCCAAAGTAGCACACAGAGGTACCAAGTCCAGCCACTTCATGCCACGCACTCCATGCAAGTGCACTTCCACATGAGGGAATCCAAGATCTACAGCTACTCCACAGCGTTCTGCATGCATCTCCAACCAATGTATCCACGAGTCTCCCAAAATCCATATAATCTGTTTTCTGAAACACAAACCCATAGCTATCTGTTCTTCTCTCAGGAAAAATACTTTCTGACAAACTCTCTCCTTACACAACACAGCCAGTGAACTTTACTGACCAATCCCTTGCTCTGCTCATTCTCATTTGCATAGCTCTCCACCCCAGAATCCCTGTATGTAATACGCACTGTCCGCAGACTACCGCCATGTCCGCAGAGATATGGAAAATCTGAGAATGGTGAATGTAAATTTAAATAGTTTGCCCCATTTCTCCTTTGAGGTTGGCTCTGAAAAGAGCCATTTTTTATGTTTTTTTTGGCAGATGCTTGACAGACACCTGTTATTTTATATTTATTTTCTTTTTTTTCTTCTTACTTTACTCCTAAAATCTTCACATAACCTTCTCCAAAGCAACCCTTATATTCCAAAACAGAATGGCATTTCCCATAAAAGATAAGGAAATGCCATCTTCTTTAAAATAAACAGTATTACTGGAATCAATATTCTCATTATTACAGAAGAACATACCAGCTCTAAGCATGCAAGCACACATGCCTCGGTTGATTGCACACCTAGCAATGTTTTGCAGAGGACAAAAAACAGAACTATTGTCCCATATTGCCCTAGGTACTAATCCAGAAAAAATTACTTTGGCATTTGGAAGGATGTTCATTACTGCTTGAACCAAGTGTTGCAAATCTGCCAACAAAGTAGGGGCACTCACATAGCCCAAATGGAAAGCATTATAGTGCAAAACTACCAAATTTGGACTGTTCATCCTGCCCATATCTTCACAAACTTGTGCAATTCCCTGTACATTGCAATCAGGCACAATGCTCCACACCACCTCCACTCCTTTAACATCAAAAGTGTTTGCCAGATGCTTGCATTGAGCATACTGCTGTAAACCATGCACAAACATATCTCCAAGCACCAACACGCAGACTTTCTCCACCTTTGCCATCTTCACTACACACAGTCTCTTTTAAGACAAATCCACAACCGCAACATCTGTTTG
This sequence comes from Ambystoma mexicanum, assembly GCF_040938575.1. Lineage (NCBI taxonomy): Eukaryota > Metazoa > Chordata > Amphibia > Caudata > Ambystomatidae > Ambystoma > Ambystoma mexicanum. Next base: position 434,559,326 of record NC_090921.1, on the reverse strand, counting down.
GCTGATCCCTACAGTACCCTTTCCATGCTGGATTTGCTGGAAAACCCTGGATGTAGCACAACCTGTCCGTGAACAGCCGCGGTGTCCGCGGACCGGGTAACTCTTAGGCAGCCCTTCTGCCCTTTCCACATCACTCTCTGTGCCATTCCCTCATTGGATACAGCTAAGCAGTCACACAACCATCCTCCAATCACATCCAAGATCTCTACATCTAACTCCATCATCAGTTCAGCACTTCAAATGTACTGTTGATCACTCTGAGTACAAGTCTCATATCATTGGAAAGCACCTACTACAAAAACTACTGTACACATCTCCAAGATTTCTTCTTGCAGCTGCATGCATATCCACATGCATGAATACAAACTACAGGTATACATATGTTCTGTACAGTACATGTACAACTCTTTTGAATGCAGATAAACAGAGTAACTGCCACTTAACCTGTACAACCTATAAAATGAACTTACTGTCATTTTTCCTATCTGCTATAATCAACTGTCACTTCCAAACCTGTCTGCTATCTAATTTGTTTTTACACACACAGCTATCTAAAAACATATAATATTAGAAGATGGGAGAAATAACAGTATAATTGTAGAAAAAAACTTAGTAGTGTATTATAAAATTACACACAGCCAGGATAAGGTCATGCATCTTCATACACATACGAATAGGGAGGCAAGAAGTCGAAGGGCCTGTATGCGCCTGTCTAGGCATGTCAAGGCACTGCATCGCCCGGAAACTGTACCCCACCTTAGTAAGAAAACTTCGATTTAACTGACTGTCTCCCATTCTCAAACCCACTAAAATCGATCTACTGAAAAAAATAAAAACAAAAACAAATCTTGGACCCTCATGCCCTGCCATGTTCAGCAAAGCTCCCTAGCTCTCACTTGCACCGCAACCCATCATTTCCATAGCAATCTCTACAGCCCGCTTCATCTATCACTTTACTTATCACATATTATTCAATTAGGCGGCTCATCTGTCACACTGCCATCATTGAGAATGTATGAATTGCTACCCTGACTATTAACTGACTGAGAACTGTGAAGTGTCTACTCTGCCTCTCATACAGTGATTTGCACTAGCATGCCTTGCCTACCAATTGAGTATTGTGAAGTGTTTATTCTGCCTATCAAACTGTGATTTGCACCAGCCTACCCTGCCTATCAAGCTGTGATTTGCACTAGCCTACCCTGCCTATCAATTGAAAACTAAAGTAGCCTACTGCACACATTGCTCACACTGCTCATCAATAGTGACTTTCATGACAATAGTGAATTAGCCCTTGCTCATGAGCCCACACTTCACGATACTATAGCTGCTGCACTGCAGCCTCTGCTACCCAGACACTAATTCCACGCCTATAACTCTGCCTATTGCATGCTCCTAACACATTGCTAAGTAATTTGCTCAACTAGATTTGCTCGAAGCACCATACCTAATCTGTACACTCTTCACAAATGCATTCCACAGGAACCCGTTCAACAAGACTCACAACTCACCCTTCCCCCTCCACCATCATCCTCATTACTCTCACCTTAGGGGCAATCTACAACATGCCTCCTGCACACACAAAACTCACACCTCTGTCAGACCTCAGCCACAACGCATTCTCCACCCAGGAAGCCTCCCAAACGTCACACAACCACCACACCACCAATTTGCTCAGCCAACCCTCTTCCCACCTCAGGCTCTACAGACTTAGAATTTGCACCAGGCCCTTTTTCTCTCACCTCAGCACACCACCCTCCACATACTCTAGAAACCACAGACTCAGTTCCCGCACACACACACCCTCCTCACACATACACATCTCAGCCCACAACCACTCCACTCCCCATCACTCTGCTCACATCGCACTCCCTGCCTCCCAACACACACAACACATACAAGAACCCATAACGCCCCTCTGCACTAACACCCGTTCTCCGCCACCAACCAACTTAGACCTAAAATGCGCACTCATTAATGCTCACTCCATCCCCTCCCACGCTATTGAGATCAACCACCTCATCATCACCCACAAATTAGACCTACTAGCCATATACGAAACCTGGCTTCATGAAGCCTCCATCCCATCCATCCATCTGGCCCTCCCTCAAGGATATTCTATCCTAAGACAGGAACGAAAAAATTCTAAAGGTGGAGGCGTAGCACTCATCTTCAAAAACACCCTCTCCATCAGAATGTGTAATCATCATTGGGAAAACAATGCTGATCTTCTCACTGTCAAGCTAGCTCTCTCTCCCAACTGCACTATCAACATCATAATCACATACAGACCGCCAGGATCCTCCCCGGACTTCCAAAAGCAACTCCTCCAAATCATAGGAAACAACCTTAAAAGCTCAACTAAAACCATCCTACTCGGAGACCTTAACCTTGGATTATCCGATCCAAAGGACAAGGTAGCCACATCCCTAGCTAATGAACTCTCTCACATGGGATTTGAATACCAGATCACAACACCAACCCACTGCAAAGGATGGACTATTGACTGGATTGCTGATCACAATTGTTCATCTACCATCACCACCATCTCAGCTCTCCCATGGACTGACAACTCCTGCATCCAATTCTCCATTCCCACCACTCCTACCTACATAATCCTAACTTATGCCCCACCTGCTAAAGTCAGAAGCTCAAAAAAACTCACTGCCACCAACCTCATGCCTCTTCTCAATACCACAGAACTCAAACCTCCTTTCACCCACGATCCCATCTCCTTCGCCAACACCTATGCCCATGCTCTCACCCATGCCATCGAAGCCATTGCCCCTCTAGAAGAGAAAAAAGAGAAAAAAATCTATGCACTCTAACACCTGGTTCACAGAACAGCTACTAGTCCTCCGTGTTAAGAAACGCAAGGCTCTAGCTAAGTGGCAATCAGCGCCCAACCAATCATCTCTCACCAAATTCAAAGAGATCCCATTAACATACAAAAAAGCAATTTTCCAAATCCGAATCCTATAATCATAGAATCACCAAAGCCAACTCCAAATCTAGAGAAATATTCTCCATATTCAAAGAACTAACCACTCCCGCTTCCAGCCCTGATGAAATCATCAAGGACGAAGCCTGGTGCACACCCATCCAGACAGCCCTCCTCAACAAAGTGAAAACTCCAAAATAAAATAGCATCTCAGCGTAAAGCTCTACTTACCCAAAAAAGTCCTTCTCCCTCCACCCACAATCCTCTCCCGCAAACACCCCCATTCACCTTCAGAGAAGTCACTGAGCCAGAAGTCTCTGACCTTCTCAAAAACATCAAACCATCCACTTGCAAAGGAGATATCTGCCCTCCTACCATTACCAAAGAATGCGCCAAATCACTCACCCCTATCATCACAGCATTTACCAATGCCGCATCCGGAATCGTACCAAAATGCCTAAAAGAAGCATGGGTTTGCCCGCTCCTAAAAAAAAACTCCCTTGATCCCACCTCCCCCAACAACTATCGCCCCAACATCACTGTGCCCTTCCTCCTCAAACTCCTAGACAAAGCCGCCCACAACCAAATCCAGTACTACCTGGAAACCAATGCCATCCTAGGCAGAAGACAATCTGGCTTCCGCAAGGGTCATGGAACCAAAACTGCCCTCCTAGACCTTAAGAATCAAAACACCAAAAATATGGACACAGGCAAACCTGCCCTCTTACTCCTACTAGATCTCTCTGCAGCGTTTAATCTAGTAGACCACGACATCCTCACCTCTCACCTACTCAATGCAGCACACTTCTCATACAAAGCAACCACTTGGATAACCTCTTTCCTAGAGGATAGGGCCATGAAAGTGTACTCATACCTAGCCAATGCTCCCCTCTCCACCATTAACTGTGGAGTCCCACAAGGATCATGCACTGCACCTACCCTCTACAACCTTTTTACCAAACCTCTCTTTGACCTAATGGACGCACTCGGAATAGCCTACACCAACTAGGCTGATGACACGCAAGTCCTCCTCCTCCTCACCAGCGACTATGACCAGGACACAAAAGCTCTACTCAAAATCTACTCCACCATCCAAAATTGGATGGCTATTAATGGTCTCTGCTTAAACGGCGACAAAACCGAGATTATTATCCTATACCCCAAGGAAACTCTAACCAAACTGAGCCCCAACTTCTCACATATCCTCATTGACAACACAAACATACCTGTCTCCACATCCGTAAAGACCCTAGGAGTTTACTTAGACTCCACACTCTCTATGACAAGACAAGTCAACGCCATCTCATCCGCGCTCACCACCAAACACATATATCCAATAAAACCCTACCTTGCATCTCCCAACTGCTTCTCTATCGCCAGAGCCACAATAGGAACTAGACTCGACTACTGTAACGCCCTCTTAGCTGGCACGTCTACCAAAAATCTAAACAGGCTCCAAATAGTGCAAAACAATCGTCTCCGCGCCGCACTCCACATCCCAAAATTTGACCATATTTCTCAGGCCAGAAGAAATGCACATTGGCTCCCAGTCAAAGAAAGAATCAATTTCAAAATACTCACCATCACTCATAAATGCATCAATCGCACTTCACCATCCTACTTATCTGAAACCATAACTAAGAAATCCTCCCTCCGCCCCAAAAGAAGCCACCATGCTAACCAGCTACAAATACCCACTATAAGAAGAGCCAAAGCCGGCGGCTTTGGCTTCCCCCACATAGCACCTAAGCTTTGGAACGCCCTGCCCAACTCTCTTAGAGCAGAACCTTCACTATACTCCTTTCAAAAATCCCTTAAAACCTCACTATTCACATAACCCATGAATACTGAAATTGTACTGCAATTATTAAGTCTGTAATGCCAATATAAGTAACCTTTTCTGTCCTGTATTATATATGCCTTTGCAACCACTATGATTTCTCTGTAACCAGCTTTATGTTAACCCGTAACAGCACCACGATGCCCCTGGGCTGATGCGTGCTTTAGAAATCCGAATAAATAAATAAATAAATACACTCACACAGATAGACACTATCATTGAAAAGCTCCCAGCTGCAATAACACCACTACCTGTAAATCACATCCTTCTGCTTTATTGCCCACACCTTCACAAACGCATACATTCCATGCTTTTCTATACAGTTTCTGCCATTTACCTTATAAAAATTGCAAAATAAATATATCATTATTTCTTCTTTCTCCTAACATTCAATAACACAGCCTTAAAAAACCAAGTGAGTTTCATACACATAGTATTCTCCTCATTTGCAAAGCATGGTGAACTAACATATTGTAAGTAAAATATAAAGGCTGCACATTTTTAAAGGAAAAAGGAAACTGCATGCAAACACTATGTTCAGATATCAAACAAGAATACTTCTACAAAAACATAAAAATCAACGTCTAAATTAACATCAGTGCTATAAACACACAAAATTACTAACTTCTTTCTTTTACAATTGCAGTGAAGACCACTCTCCTGAAAAGCAGCAGCATCTGAAGTCCAAACAACAACTCAGAAGAAACCTGCTCATTCCACACACAAAGAGTAAGTACAATACTACCATAATATTCTTACTGTTACTCAAATGCACTGTGGGGTTGATTCATGGAATTTGTGCACCGAAAAATGGAGATTTGTGCACCATTCTGCCCACAAATTCCCATTTGTTAAACAAGGATTAGCAGGCAGAATGGCGCACAAATCCCGATTTTTCTGCGCACAAATGACATAACTCAGGCCCTAGAATGTTAGTATTACAGATCAAAGAACTGTTTTAATTCTATACCATTAGATTTAGTATTTGTGCTTCTCCTCATCACTAGCTTACTTTCTACTGTCATCTGAACCCCAGTATAGTAACACACAAATACAAGAATAGCCTTCACAACTAGTTGTAGCTGCCCAATGCACAATCACACACCACCACATACATCCTTACCATCATACTCAGACACTCATGCACACAGCACACATACATTGCAGAACAGCCCAACCCATACCTTCTTTTTTTTTCAACATACCCCAAAGAATTCCTACCAAAAAGCTAGTCCGTAGAAAGCAACGCAGAAGTATGGCAAATGAAAATAAAATTGTCCAAAATAAGCATCCATCTCTACCACAATTTGTACAAAAAGTTCAAACAAAAGATCTAATAGAGTCATTAAGTGAAACAAAACAAGCTTCCAATACAAAAACTTTCCCTCCTCTTTCAAAATGTAAAACGAAACAGAAAGTAATTAACAAGAATTCAGCTACCACTACTGCTAACAATGCTCCTATAAATCTTGATGTAGTGGCAAGGAAATATACCAAAAAAAGTATTTACAAAAAACGTTCCGCCACAGAGTCCTTCAGAATCTTATAAAAACAGGAGAGAAATCATGCACAGCCCTTAAAACCTACCGTAGAAAATTAATCTTAGAAGCTTTGCTAGACAGTGCAATCCTTCTCAAAAGGAAGTGATTTATTTTAGTGTTAAACAGAATGAAACCAATAACAAACCTAACTACTAAATAAAAAAAAAGTCTTCTTAATAAACGGAATGTCAACAAAAATAACTTCTTAAAGATCGGTCGAGGTGAATGGAGTCACACCACGAGCCCCGAACCATATTTCAATGAAGAAGCATACAAACAAAAGCAAACAAACACAATTGCCATACATAGCAGTGGCCGAGGGTATGAAAAACCTAATAATACCATAATGGAACAAGAAATACTGCTTACAAAAATATCCCCAGAAAACTCAGTATCACCTCTCCATTCGACTGAAAAAGAACGTCCAGTATACAAATGGCCATGCACGTCAATGTGTAACATTGCCAAAAAATCTTTCAAATCTTGACGTCAGTTCCTCAATCAGTATGTGAAAGGCAAAGACAAAATCAAAATGAAACTACTACAAAATATGGATGCCTGTCCAGTGCGCAAATACACAGGACTACAAGGACATTCATTAGCCTGCATTTCAGGACCTATTTGCAAAAGCGCCTTCCATCATATCAAAATGATATCAACACATCATTCAACTATAAGAAATTTAGTCTATAAACTGTACTATGATAAAAGTCCTGCTTTAGCACTAGCCAATTTAAATAACAATCTTCTAGATGGTACAGCCAAGGACCTATGTGAAGAAATAGAGCATATCCAGAGAAAATATTTTGGAAGTGAAAGCCACTTACAAAATATAATAGCTTTACAACAGACTAGCAACAATTGAACAGATGGCAACCTTCTTCTACACACATACAAAAAAGAAATACTAAAATTTAAAGTTACATCCGCAGAAGTACCAAACCATGTGTGTATGTGTTGCTGCAGAACTTTTTATAAAAGTAACACAAAAACTGTAAATGTAACATACAAAATAGAAGACAATGGTTTGAATTAGCTCTCTACCTTATAGCAGGAAACAAATATGAAATAACTGACTCCTTAATACTTTGTACTTACTGCACTACAAAACTTGACAACAACCAAACTCCTTCATGTGCTATCACAAATAACATTTAATTATTGCCACTACCACAACTCCTGCAACAACTCAATTTATATGAGAGCATCGTAATTCAAACAATGCACCCATTTCAAGCAATGATATGCCTTCAACCAAAAACCTCCCTCTGAATTAGTGAAAGGTATTTGTGGCAAAGTAGTTTATTTACCATTAGATCTGAAAGAAAATGTGCACACTCTGGGAGTGCAACGTCCAACAGAGCAATCTTTAATTGTCTTAGTAAATGGTGTACCTACAAAAGACAAAAAAAATTGTCAACAACTCGTAGACATACATAAAGTTAGACAAGCCTTTCAATATCTAAAAGACAATAATGAATACTACAAAGAAATGAATATTGAAGAAAACTTGAGGGAAACCACTTAAATAATTCAAGAGTCACCAGAAACTGGTCAATTTGAACTTCTACATCCTGCTACAGTTTCCAATATTTTAGACCATTATACATACATAGCCCAAAACGTCACATACAAAAATAATATGAAACCCGATGAAAATAAACGTAGATACAGAGTGACAAATTGTGAAGGCAGCTTAGTGAAATTTACCAAATGAAGCTTAATTAATCATATCAAATTGTCATTAAAAACTCCTCAACATAAAGAACTATATTACATGTCCCTGCTACAACTTTTTAAACCATGGATCAAAGAAGAAGTGTTACTAGATATCTATGACTCCCATGAAGACGCTTTCAAAGCAAATGTAACCGATGTAAACTTTACACAGTACAAAACAATATTGCACAATGAACAGCAACACGAAGAAGAACTCAAGGCCCAACTAGAAAAGGACACTCCCGACAGTAGTAAACCTTCTCTAACAGGAAGCCAAGAACCACTGGGACAGCCACTAATAGCAAATGAGGCAGAATTAGCTATGACAGAAGTAGAAAATACCCTGTCTCACTATAAAGAAGATATAGAAGACTTAACTGTACTGCAATCAAAACTGAACGATGAGCAGCGTAGCATTTTTCAAGAAGTAACAAAAACAATTGCACATGGTGTACAACATGAAAATAAAGAATGTACCTGCCAAAATTACAAACCTATACTACTATATGTCAGTGGTCAAGCTGGTTCTGGCAAAACATTCTTAATCAAAATCATCAGCAAGTTCCTTCAACAATTGACAAACAACAAACTGTCAGCTGTTGTAACTGCCCCCACAGGTTTAGCTGCCTACAACATAGGCGGTATCACTTTACACCGATTACTACTCCTTCCAGTAGAACACCAAAACAAATTAGACAATTACAAACTTTCTACAGAAGCTGCAATGGAACTACAGAGTGTTAAAACAACTGAAAATGCTACCAATAGATGAAGTGAGCATAGTCTCCAACCTAATGTTGGCTTTGATTCACCTCAGATTACAAGAAGTACTGAAAACAAACTACGAAGAGCTCTTTGGAGCAAAACACATTATTGTTTTCGGAGATCTTCTTCAATTGACACTAGTGAAAGGTGAACCTATTTTTAAAACCTTAGGACACATAAACTGTCATAAAACTGTTGGCAGCATAGGAAATGTGAACCTTTGGCAACATTTCCAATACAGAGAATTAACTGAGAATATGCGCCAGTCTGCAGACCTCAGATACGCCAACATTTTAAAAAGTATTAGAGTTGGTATACTATCTCAAGAAGTACAATCAATATTAAAAACCCGGCACATCCATGCACTGTATGGCCATAATTCATGTGCTACTGACGTCACTTGTATGTCCTTGATGCCATCTCTTGCAAGCTGTTTAAAAGTCAATGAAACAATGTTGAAAAAAGAAATGCAACCAATAATTGAAATTTGCTCCTCAGACAAACTGGATGTACATGGTATGACACAAGCCACAACAAGACTAAATACCTTAGAAAACTCTATCTCCAACACAGCTGGTTTGGAAAAAATATTAAAATTATCTTTAAACTGTAGAGTAATGCTTAAACGTAACCTTGACGTGGAGCAAGGACTAATTCCACACGTAACAACAACATTCAGTTTGTCAATATTCTCTTTGACAAACTATCAGAAGTAAAAAGGATAGGACAATCAATAGCTCGATTCCTTCTTTTCAAAGACATGTATGTACGCAGAGAGCAATTTTGTCTAACTCTAGCATACGCAGTCACCATTCACAAATCACAAGGTCTTACCCTAGATAAAGCATTGATAGATATTGGGAACACAGTCTTTAAAGAAGGCATGAGCTACAAAGCATTATCACGCTTGCGTACACTTGACAGTCTATTTCTAATCAACTTGGATGCAAGTAAAATAAACGCTGATATTCCGTGCATTTTAGAATACAATAGACTACGTTCAATGTACACCCCCATCTAAAAACGTATCCTGTTCCACAGAAAGGAAAACATTGTAAAAGAAAACTACTTCAAACAGAAATTGTCACGTCCCTCGGGGCTCCCGGTATCCGCAAAGTCCCTCCCCAAACCTCCAGTCCCCATACCTTCAATCCTCCCCGTCCTCTTGACCGGATCAGGGACCCACGAGTGCTCTCCTCGACTCCCCGTGTGCCAGGGTGGGTGTGTCAGCAGGCCGCCGGCTCACGAAGGCGCCCGCTCCATTGGCGTATTCCACGGCGGTTGCGAGATTGGCCTCGCTTCCCGCTTCCCGCTTCCGCGTCACGTGACCAACGCCTCCCGCTCACGTATTACTAAAGCACGATCACGTGATGCAGGTGTGGCTCACGTGACCAGAAGACATTCGTAGCACCAGTATTTAAACACCCGCATCATAGCACTCAGAGCTTCACAACTGTTTTTCTTGGACACTGTTTGGCGCTTCGTTCACTCATGTTTGGATCGTGTGGAAACTGACCTCAGATTGCATTACGGACTGTTATTGTATTTCCCTGACTTCTGGCTTTTGGATATTTGGAACTCTTGTTACGGATCACGGACTGCTTTGTGGATGTTGATTTGGCTTAATACTTAACCAGTGATTTTATTGCAGTGGACCAGGGGTTCCCAGAAGTCCGCGGCTCCAGAAGAACATCTCCCACCTGTGGCCTCAAAGGTTGTACAGAGAGGGATTTGGACTCGCTCTGTGCGGCACTTGTGGACAGAGGTCTCTTCTGCCTACACGACAGTCAAGACACAACAGAAATGCAACAGGATCTCACTGCAAATCCTCCAAAGAGAGTAAAAGAAGGTAATACTTTATCAATTAGTACAACCAAAGAAGAATCTACTACTCAAAGTAACTCAGGTACTTCTTCAAAAAGCAATACACACTCCGAAGAAATGACTTGGACACAGAACTATCTGGTCCATTCAAATTTTCAAATATAACTGGTGTAAGTTGCTACGCAAATGTAGCAATAAATATTCTATTTGAATTGTCACCAATTATTGACAACATTTACCTACACAATACAGCCCAATTGTGTTTGCAAATGTTAGTCCTTCATAGAAATGCAAGCAACAATCCTGACAACACATACAGTGTTCATTGAATAAGACAAGAATTGGACTACTGTGCTGGAATGGTGAAATTCACTATAAACTCACAAGAAGATCCACAAGAATTTCTAACGTACTTACTACAAGTACTGGAAAACAAAACATACCTATAAATGAAATCTTCCAGATTTCATACATGTGGAAACATACATGCACTCGCTGCAACAATGTGGCACAGGAACAAATCCCTAATGAACACTTTGTGTATGTATTCATACCTAACTGTGAATCTGTTCCATTTCAGAAACTTGTACAAAATGCAAACCATGGCAGATATTGTACTCCCTGCAATTCAGATAATCGCTCCACCTTACAAATACAAACACATAGTAAATACATAATACTAATGCTTTTACATTACATTGCGGATGGTACCAAAAACAACTGCAAGCTGAATGGATTCACACATGGTCAAATATCACTTGATAAGAAAGCCTTCACAACAATAGTTATAATCTACCACACAGGAGCCACAACCAATGCAGGTCACTACACTGCATATATAAAAAAGAATTGTGGATGGTTGGAATGTAATGATAGTACCATTACTCTAAAGCAGAGATTACCAGCAAATCTTATAAAAGCCTATTTCATCTTCTTAAAAGCAAAATTTAATAACTAAGCTGTACATAAACATTAACAAAACTTCAATTAGAAAACTATAAACAGTTAGAATACGGCAACAGGTCTCTAATTGCCCCAAGGTTCTGCAACAACCAAACAAATAAATCAATACCACTAAATTATAAGAAGGAATAAACAGTTAGAATACACCAACAGGTATCTAACTGCCCCAATATTTTGCAACAACCAAACAAATAAATCAATTCCACTACTAACTAATCTGTGCATAAAGATTAATAAAACTGGTGGCTTTATTAATCTGGTTCCTGGTTGCACTGGTTTCAAAAGTGACACATGAAAAACGGGGTGAATCCGCATGTTAGCTGGTAGATCGAGCTTGACTGCCACTGGATTAATTATAGTTTTGATCGAGTAAGGGCCCAAATACCTTGGATTAAAAGTTCGAGGTCCCTTGAGCAATAAGTGTTTGGTAGCCAACCATACTTGATCCCCTATTTGATATGGAGGCGCCTCACTCCGAAGCAGATCCGCATTCTTTTTGTATTTCCCTTTCGCTCAGAGGTGAGGCCAGGTCTGAAGTACGAGGGTGATGTCCATATAGGGTATAAAAGGGGCTTTGTCCAGTTCCAGAGTGTACCGAGTTATTGTATGCATATTCGGCCACCCATAAAATATCCTTCCAATTACCCTCCGATTGGTGCAACATACATCGTAGGTATTGTTCAAGGGTCTGGTTCGTTCTCTCCGTCTGACCATCGGTCTGTGGGTGGTGGCTGGTTGAGAGTCTTACGTCGATTTGTGCCAGTTGACAACACTTCCTCCAAAAATGAGAAATAAACTGGCTTCCCCCGTCAGAGACTAGTATGGAGGGGAATCCATGCAAACGGATGGAATTTTCAAGGAATTCCTTGGCTAGGACAGAAGCTGAAGGTAATCCTTTCAACGGAATAAAATGAGCCATCTTGGAAAATAAATCCACCACAACCAGAATAGTATTGTATCCATTACAAGGGGGCAGGTCCGTGATAAAATCTACGGACAAGGTGTGCCAAGGTGCTGGTGGAATGTCTAAAGGCTGAAGAAGACCGGCGGGTTTTGTCTTTTGGCCTTTGTTTTGGGCGCAAACTCCACAGGACATCACGAAAGATTTAATATCCTTTCGCCAGGAAGGCCACCAGAATTGTCGTTTAATTTTTTCCTCAGTTTTGGCAATGCCAGGATGTCCTTCCATCAGGGTATCATGATGACGGGAAATAACCAGTTCTTGCAATTCCTTTTCTGGCAGAAATAAGCGTCGTTGGAAGTAAGGTAGACCATCGTTGACCGAAAAAGTAAGACCCCCTTTGGATCCAATCCTGCAAGGCTGTAGAGTCCAGGAGTTGTTTTACCCGTGCTTGAATGTCTTCAAGGGTTTGTAAAGAGGTTATCCCCAAAATTCTTTGTTCGGGAATTATCGGCACAGGTTCTGAGTTTGTGTCTATTCCTCCCATTCCTATTCGAGATAGCACGTCCGCTTTGCCATTCTTACAGCCGGGGCGGTAAGTGATTAAAAAATCGAACTCAGCAAAGAACAAAGCCCATCGGAGCTGACGTGACGATTGAGCCTTGGCAGTTTTTAAATATTGTAAGTTTCGGTGATCAGTGATCACGGTGTTGGTATGCTTGGCGCCAAGAAGATAATGCCGCCAAGCCTTAAAGGCGGACTTAATGGCTAATAATTCCTTGTCAGTGATTGCATAATTTACCTCAGGCGGCGAGAACTTTCTGGACCAAAATGCTACGGGGTGCAGTTGGTTGGTTTCAGGGTCTCTCTGAGACAGGACAGCTCCCATGGCTAAGCTGGACGCGTCGGTTTCGACTATGTATGGGAGATCGGGACGCGGGTGCTTCAAAATAGGTGCGGACGTGAATTTAGCTTTCAATTCCTGAAAGGCCTGTTCCACTTCCTGGGTCCATTCGAAGCGTTTATTTTTCCGCAAGAGTGCAGTGATGGGTTGTACCACACGTGAAAATTCTGGGATAAATCTGCGATAAAAATTGGCAAAACCAAGCATGCTTTGGACACCTTTCACCGAACTAGGTGATGGCCATTTGAGGATGGCATCCACTTTTCGTGAGTCCATTCGGACCCCTTTAGGTGTCAGGATGAATCCAAGAAACTCAACCTCGGTGGTATGGAAAACGCACTTTTCCAGCTTTGCAAACAGTTTGTGCTGGCGCAATTTCTCAAGGACGGCCCTGACATGCTTTCTGTGATCAGATTCCGAAGAGGAGTACACAAGAATGTCATCGATATATACAACAATACAAACATCGATGAGTTCCCAAAGGACATCGTTCATGAAGAATTGGAAGGCAGCAGGCGCGTTGCACAACCCGAAAGGCATCACCTGGTATTCGAATAATCCATATTTTGTACGGAAGGCCGTTTTCCATTCGTCGCCTTCTTTTACTCGCACCAGATGATAAGCCCCCCGGAGATCTAACTTGGTGTATACGCAAGCGTCCTTCACCTGGTCAAGGAGTTCAGGGATCAGAGGCAGAGGGTAACGGTTTTTAACAGTTATCTGGTTCAATGCGCGGTAGTCGATACAAGTTCTAAGGTCGCCTTCTTTTTTGGGCACGAAGAACAAAGCCGAGGATGCTGGAGACTTTGACGGGCGAATGAAACCATTGGCTAGGTATTGATCTAAATATTGTCTAAAATGCAGATTCTCAGGTTCAGTAAGGGCATAAATCCTGCTACAAGGGGGTTGTACACCGGGCACCAGATCGATTTGGCAATCGTACGATCTGTGGGGAGGTAACTTGTTGGCCTGTTCCTTTTGGAAGACGTCCTGAAAGTCTTGGTATTCCGGAGGTAGTTGCATGGAGACAGAGGTTACAGACGCTAGACTAATCTTCAGATTTTCTGGGTAGCAGGTTTGTGCACAATCCGGGAAGGTTATTCTCTTTGCTCGCCAATCAATTCGAGGATTATGTGTCTCTAACCAAGGGATTCCGAGAATAACCTGAAACTGTGGAGCCTTGATTACATCAAACACAACTGCCTCCCGATGGCCGTCCGGACCTATAAGTGTCACCTCAGCAGTGGAATGTGTTACCGGTCCTGAGGCAATTTTGGTTCCATCGACTGTGGTGATGACAGCTTTGCTGGTTTTAGGACGCAGAGGGAGGTTAATCCTAGAGACCAATTCACGATCCACATAATTTCCTGTAGCCCCACTATCGATGTATGCCTTTATTGCATGCAACCGCTGTTATGACCGGCTCTTGGTCATAGGGTTCACTCCAAGGGACACTCAGGATACACAGGCCAGGTACGCATAGTGGTTACTTTATTAAGGTCCTTCTGTTACAAGGATCAGATGTCATCATAGTTATTAGGAGATAAAGAGGAAAGGGACAGGAGCCCACTGGCTCCCACCACCCAGGCTCACATAATCTAACTGCCTGGGTTAGAACCCATTCAACCCCAAACATTCTAATCTCACACTCCAGACTCACAGCCTACATTCTGATGGTGACATCAATCCTGGCTCAGCACACATGCAAGTATAAGAGCCAACACTAACACCTCCTTTCCTACAACAAACAAACACACCTCAAACACACACTTAGAGAAAGCAACCCTAACACCTCCTCCTCTTACATAAAGAACAACACACACTTTCACAACAGCAAGACACACCTCACTCTCAGAAGAGTTCCGCTAACCCCAGAGATTGAACAAACAGGCGTAACTAACATCCTATGACAGTCCCAGCCGCCACAACTAACATTCCTAACCAATCAAAACATCACAAATCGCCTTCCGTTCCCGCCTGCCACAAAGGAACCTCGAACTGCCACTTTCGAGCACTAACCGCCCACCTCGGCAAACAAACCACAACACTACCAAGACCAACCAAACACAAAGCTCCTTACGTTCCTCTCTGCCACAAAGGAACCTCGGACTGCCACTTCCGAGTACTAACTCCCAAAACCGGGAAAAACCAGGTACTGTCATAACTGCGCAAGATACTTACTAACAACCCAACAATCTACCTGGGTCACCAAGAAACCACAGTCACAATTCATGCCGCTGTCAAATCCATTCGAAAATTCAAGCAACACAGACACACCTAATCACCAGTCACTCACCTCATCACACCAATAAAGAAACGCAACCAGCTGTCACTAAACAACCACCACCAGCATAACGCTACAAATGTTGGCCAGACAAATGAGCCCTTCAAAACCAAATAAACACCCCAAAGTGAACACAGCTGCAGATGAAACGTTGCCAGGCTTCTGAAATTAATCAAGAGCGGACTCAAGAACAATTCCAAAAGTCACCTAAAGTTAAAAGAAAACACTAAATGCAATGTAACTTGCATCTCCAGAATTCCAAGCAATCCCTGGACCTTAACAACTCCAGGGTCACCAAAAACATCAAAGCTTCACACAGCTTCAAGTAAACTCCGCAGAGCTAGACACCTTCAAAAACAACATAGAAGCTTCACACAGCTTCAGGCACTAGTCCCCTGCTAGATGCCTCTGGACTGCTCCGCAGAGCCACAATCCAAAACAACATAAAAGCTTCACTAGGTTTCATGTGAACTCCTCAGAGCCACCAATCATCACAAAAACACAGCTTTGCAAAGCTTATGGTACTAGTCTCCTAAAGGTACCTCTGGACCCCTCAGAGTCACTAACCAATTAATCAAAGTTCCAACTAGGTTCTATACTAGCCTACCACTAGTAACATCACTAACCCCACAGGGCCTCAAAACACCAAACACCTCCAACTCCGCAGAGTCCCCTGACCAACCCTGGTCATGTACATCAAATAAAACATATTCCAAAAAACAATAAAAAAGATTTCAAAACCCAACACTGGTCATGCACCAACACTAAAACATTCACATACTGCTACAACACACACACAAACACGGGATGTTCAAAATACAGACAACCCCGGCATAGAATGTTAACTGCTAAGGAGCGCTGCAGTCACTCTGGCAGTCATCATGGGTTGCACATCCATACACGCACAAACAGAACATCACGCCTACAATGCCTCAAAAATGGTTATAGTAAGCATTGCAATGACATATCAATAATCACATTATAAATTGCAGATCTCATTTCCTAAAAGTCCATGTTGCCAAAGCATGGGCAACTCTAAATGCTGAAATGACTCAAAGATTGTGGTAACCATTAATGGACAACATCACTCTTATTGTGCTTTAAGATCACAAATCTTACACCACACACACACAAGCAAAACATAGTGTTAGGAAGATCAGAACATTGAAACATAGTACATCCAAGTCACATTTTCTAAAAGTCCATGTCGCCATTAAACAGGTAACCTAATATGCTAAAATGCCTCAAAACGTTATACTAAGCATAATAGGATCAACACCCTTTGATTGTCCACCTCAATCAACCTCATATGTGCCACTCACACACAACCCCTGTCACAACACAAATGTGGAAACCAACCTTAAATGAGACCTAAACGTGCATGTTGCCAACTGGGGCCAACTCTAAAACCAACCTGCAATGCCTCAAAATGGTTACATCTAAAATAAAATGCATCTCCTATTCTAAGTGCAACATCATTCTCACTAATACTTCTCATGGTAATTCACTACTAATGCACAACAGTACTCTTCAGTCACTGCTTGCCACATCGTTGCTCAATCCATTATGACATTTTACTTTTAAATGAAACTCCAAAATTTCTTCTGCAAGCATAAACTAATCATCCCCAAAAACTACTATCATACCCAAACCCAAACAGTAACCATTTTCTCATTGCATGGTCCCCACCTCAGACCAAATCAGCATAGCGTCTATTCTCATTAAAACCTTTAGCCTCCAGGTGCATAAAAGGCACAATTACGCTTACTTGGCATGGAAATTACACTTCCCCTTTTTAAATAATGCTGGCATAGTCACTCAGGAAATGGTGGCACACTTGGGCAGCCTCATGCAACCCTGCCAATGTCTCCTCATGTACCAGGGGGCCTGCTCCTGGCAGACTCCAACAGGCCATCCTTGCCCCAGGCTCCATGGGGCAGGGTGCTTCTGACACCCCTGGGTGGCCGCCTGCAACAGCCCTGGGGGCTGACTAAAGAAGTACTTGGTGGCTGACTCAAACAGCCCTGAGTGCTTTCCATTTCTCCAGACTCTTGGACAGCCTCTAATGACTCCTGGCCTCAAACAGGGCACTCTCCATTCTTCCCAGGGGTCTCCTCTGACAGGCTGTCCCTTCCAGCCCTGGGTGCTTTCCATTTCTCCAGACTTTTGGACAGCCTCTAATGACTCCTGGCCTCAAACAGGGCACTCTACCTTCTTCCCAGGAGTCTCCTCTGACAGGCTGTCCCTTCAAGCCTGGTGGACTGGCTCAAACAGCCCTGAGTGATTTCCATTTCTCCAGACTCTTGGACAGCCTCTAATGACTCCTGGCCTCAAAGAGGGCACTCTACCTTCTTCCCAGGGGTCTCCTCTGACAGGCTGTCCCTTCCAGCCCTGGGTGGACTGGCTCAAACAGCCCTGGGTGGTGGGTGCAAACAGTCTATGGGGGGCAGTGGGCTCTCCCTCTCTCCTTTCATTCACTTGTCCTCTTGCCTGCACCCCCCGCAGCAGAGTCTCTTCTCCTCTCTCACATGACATCACACAGGTACCTGTATCTCCTTTTGCTTCACTTGGTGTCCACTCCAAGGTCCTCCTTCACCATACCTTGGACCATCCTCGTCGCCAATTGTTATGACCGGCTCATGGTCATAGGGTTCACTCCAAGGGACACTCAGGATACACAGGCCAGGTACGCATAGTGGTTACTTTATTAAGGTCCTTCTGTTACAAGGATCAGATGTCATCTGACAGTTATTAGGAGATAAAGAGGAAAGGGACAGGAGCCCACTGGCTCCCACCACCCAGGCTCACATAATCGAACTGCCTGGGTTAGAACCCATTCAACCCCAAACATTCTAATCTCACACTCCAGACTCACAGCCTACATTCTGATGGTGACATCAATCCTGGCTCAGCACACATGCAAGTATAAGAGCCAACCCTAACAACCGCTTAGGCTGTTCCGGATCTACGAGGACCATTGGCACAATGAAATGCGAGGTCTGAGAGTTAGTTTTCAAGCTCGGCAAGCGGACCCCTACGCTTGTCGGGCGTGGTCGTTTCCCGAAACAGAGTCTTCATGGTTTTTATCAGCGGCTCCTACCACCTTCTTGGGCGGTTTTGCCGGGCAATCTCGTAGAAAGTGTCCAGAGGACCCACAATAAAGACATAATTGCATCTGCCGTCTTCTTTCATGTTCTTTTTGAGTTAAAGGTCCTTTAAATCCTCCGATTTGCATAGGCTCAGAGACAACAGCACCCTTGGGGTTAGCGTGGGTCTTGACCAACACCCGGGTCTCAAACTTGGACCGATCTGCTTTTCTGTTTTGAAGTCTGTGATCCAATTGGACCACTAAATCTATAATTCTGTGCATTCTTGGGGCGGATTTACAACTTGGGCCAGGACATCTTTAAGTTCTCCGCGTAGACCTCGATAAAATACCGTGATTCTTTTATCCTCTGGCCACCCAGTTTAGTCTATTAAAGGTTGCAATGTAGGATAGGAGGTCCTGATTGCCCTGTCGCAGGGATAGGAGTTTGTCATCCAGAGCCTGCCCCTGAGAGTGTCGAGCAAATAACCTTTCCATGCTTGCTTGAAATCCTTGAAAATCACGGAGAATCGGGTCATCTTGAGTAACCAGTGGAACTGACCAATCGGCAGCACAGCCGCTGAGATATGACAATACAAAGGCTACCTTGGTCTGGTCATCTGGTCATTAGGGAAGGCCCCAGGTCTGCATAGGAAGTGCAAACGACACTGATTCATGAATACGGCGAATCATTTGGGGTCACCAGCAAAGCATTCGGGTGGGGCCAGCGGCATGTTTCCAGGTAGATTAATCTGCACAGTGTTACTGGGATAAACAGGAGCGGGGATCCCCCGGAACCGGCTAGAGGAGTGTGTCCAGCTTGACCTTGCAAAAACTGTCTAGCCAGGTCATCAGTTCTTTCCTTTGATACAATCACTTCCCTCCTGAGAGCATTAGTCTCTTGACGAGCGGCATGTACTTCGGCCCGTAATTCCCCCAGTAGTTGGGCCAACTGATCAGTCTCAGAAGTTTCCATAGCGCCTGGGTGGGAATTTGTAGGAAGTCTTTGCGTTCTGTAACACTCACCTGACTCCCACGGAGGCGCTGGTCTAGTCTGGGTTGCTGTGGCCTCTTCGAGCGTGATGCGCAGAACTCGGAACACCGACTGAACAGGACCCTTAAATCTTGCTTGTCTGGCCCGTAGGAATATCCTTCTGCAGATGAGAAAGGGGATTAACAGTCTGCATAATAGTGTGCTTGCTCCCCTCTTCCCCCCTTCGTTCTTCTCTAACTTCCTCCGAAATCCCCGTTTGAAGCTCACCTTATGGTTTGAAAGGATGAACTCTCCATCCTGCTTCTGGTGCAGGGGCGCGTGTTTGTCCAGTTATTTCACTGGTTTTCAGAATGGCGCTGGTAAAATCCACTTGACTTTTCCGAGCGGAATCCCGTAAGTATGAAGAATACAAAAGTTCAAGTGTTGAGCCTCCTTTTCTGTTGCCTTCCTAACCTGTGATCTGTCCTTTATTTCAGGTGCAGAATGAAGGCGATGCGTTGAGGGATTGACTTGCCGATGGTAAACTCAGGTGAGTTAGCGATGGGGGCGATCCCTCTTAATGTCTTTATATTCCTCCAGTAATGTCTTTTGTACTTTCCCCATAGGGGCCGGGGTGCACTACCTGCCAACGTAGCGGCGCCGACCCGAAATGAGGAATGATCCACCAACAGAAGACTGGTAAGTGTTATGGCGGAAAATTAGGCTTTCCTCATATGTTCCTTCTGCTCACCTTTTGTCTCTTCTTCTCTCCCCTAGGTGCAGAGATGTGGTGACCGGTGCAGACAGTCGCGGTGGAGCCAGAAGAACTCCCGAGGACAGGTGAGTGAAGCGCGGCACTGCAGCGAGCAACGCGGTGCTTTTAAATGAAAGTCTTTTCTCAGGAACGCTGGCGTGAAGGTTCTGGATGCAGGTAAGAAGTTTGATAAAATTCTTGGTTTTCACCTTTCTCTTCTCTTCTTTCCTTACAGGTTTTCCAGGATCGAGGCGGGCGTGGCTGGAGACCAGATGCAGGAGCAGACACGGTGAGCGTTCAGCTGCTTGGATGCAGAACAACGCGAAGCGTGAGCTACTGTCTGGGCGTGGCTTAAATAGCCCCCAAAGTAGTTCCAGGTAAGTATCCTTCCCTGGCCACGCCCGAGTGTCAAAATAGTCCCAATGACAAAATAGTCCCTTTCAGGTCTCAGGGAGGCCTGAATCTTGCAGCATGGTCTGCATCAGGTAAGTGCACAAAACACCTTCCTTTATGAGCGTGGCGTCTATGGCGCCAGGACTGATGTCCAACATGACCCTGGCGCCAAAGGCGCCAGGACAGAGTCCAAAGAGCCCCTATAAGGGGCCGCTGGGCTTTTACCCGGGGGCATGATGCCTGCTCCCGGGGGTGCTGGGCCTGGCCTGGTGCTCCGGGGGTAGGCATCATGACACTCAGCCAGGAAGTCATCCCAGTCATAGAGAATGGTATGGTCCTTTTGGACTAACGGGTTTGCCCATGCTGCGGCGTCCCCCGTGAGGTACGATATTACAAACGCCGTTCGGGACTGAACGGACCTAAAGGCTGCAGTCTTGGTCAGGAAATGGAGACGACACTGAGTAATAAAGGTGGAAAAAGTTTGTGGGTCTCCAGCATATCACTCTGGGGGCGCCAACAGAACTATGGGCTCCGGACTTACATGTACCTGCACCGGGGTAGATGGTTGACCAGGTAAGGGCGCTGTTTGAGCTGCTAAACTGCGTACCTGTGCGGACAGGGTGGCAAAATCCTGTCTAGACGCTGCCAATTCACCTTGTAAGTCCTGCAGAGCTTTGGCTATTTCTTCCATAGCTTCGATGTGGGCTGGTTACGCCGCTCGGGCGCCTGAATAATACGTGGGCTTGCGCTTCTGTCACAAAGGCCAAACTCCAAGGCGCAGAGGCGACGCAGTACCAACCACCCCCACTTTGGTCGCGGAGCCCGCAAGTCAGAGCTTACATGGGTTTCCTGGACCAGAGCAGGGAAGGAGGGTTAGGGTCTCGATGGTTGGATAGGTGGGGGGAAGTTAGGTAAACTGGAATGAGGGTAAGGTAGAGGTTATGGGTAGGAATGGGGGAATACTTAGTGTAGATTGATTGCTGCGCACTTTTGTTCAGGTGTCCTCAGCCCTTACTTGCTAGTCTTACATAAGCACCAATTTGCACATAAGAATGCCCTTACTAACCCTAAGTCAACAGACCAGTACAAAGAATTAGCATGCAAACTTAGCTCTGGTCTTCTGAGTCCTGTCCGTGAAGGGCGGTCGCGTCCTTGAGCACGTCTGAAGTGTTGTCTTCAAGATTCAAGCTAAAAGAAAATGACAAGCATTAAAACGTGCCCTCTGAATTTGTCAGCATTCACCTCATGCGACATCCGCACACACACACACACGTTAAAGTGCCCCGCTTAGGGCCTGGATTGTTCTATGCAAGATGCTACACAAGCGGTCTTCCTGCAGACCCCTGCGAACGTGGTTTTTGCCGTAGCCAACTATTCACGAGTGGTCTTCCTGCAGACCCTCGTGATCGATCATGCTTTTAAACGTAGCAAGATTTCTTCGGTGCAGTGTTTTCGCC
Source organism: Ambystoma mexicanum (assembly GCF_040938575.1). Taxonomy (NCBI): domain Eukaryota; kingdom Metazoa; phylum Chordata; class Amphibia; order Caudata; family Ambystomatidae; genus Ambystoma; species Ambystoma mexicanum. The sequence goes on along the minus strand of NC_090921.1, from coordinate 434,536,982 downwards.
TCGTGGGCCTCCAGTGGTCTCCAGGAGGCGGAAACACCCCAATGACAATGCACCCCCGTACGGGGTAATATTCCCCAAAGAATGTGCCGCCGGCGCGTAGGGCGCCAAAGTTATGCCCACTTAGCTTTTTGCATCGGTGCAGGGGCTCTGGATGGGCAAGTGGTTGCCCCCTGCACTTCCCACTCGATCCCCTTGGGCGCTTAGCATGAAGAGGTACTTATCTCGTGTAGGCGAGGGGCCGGGCTGCTGCTCGGGTGGGGCTGTGCCCCTCGCGTATGATTCTCCTGGAGCTCCGGTCCGCACGTCCTTCCGGCATGGAGTCTCAAACGCAAGCCCCGTGCTTGGGGCTCTGCGCATGCGCGATGGGGCCGCCGCGCCCCTCCTGGTCCCTGATTGGCCCAAATTGGCCCTTGGCATGCTGGGGATTGTAGTCCTTTGGCGCCGGCTGCTGGGTAATGCAGTGTTTAGCTTCTGTTTCCTGCACATGGGGCAAAGCAGCCTTCTTTATGGTTGCAACCTTTCATGAAAAGCTGGTTTCTCCACAACAGTGCCCACAACAGCGCCCACAACTCTCCTGTGCCCAGCCTGTCCATGTTTCTGCCTGCCTGTAGTCCTGACAAAGTTAGTGTTGTGTAGGCTACTCGCGCTGGTTTCCCCGCCCATAGTAGTGCCAATATGAGGCTTTTGAGTTATTGGAAAAATGATCCTGGGAGGAGTACTGGTATGTTTGTGAATAGATAATGAAGTTTGGGAAATATAACCATTTTGGTCAACGAGGCTCTACCCCAGAGTGTCAGTGGGAGTGACTTCCACCTTTGGACCCGTTCTTGCAGGGAGTTAAGCGTTGCCACATAGTTGTCTTTGAATATGTCATTATAATTGAGGGACATGTAAATACCCAGGTAGCGGACCCTTGAGCTTTGCCACTTGAAGCCATGATCATCTGCAAACTTAGTGGTATTCGGAGTTAGTGGGAATACCACTGCTTTTGAATGGTTGGTTTTGAGGCCAGAGATTTGGCTAAATTTGATCACTTCGCGCATTATTGGGTTAAGGTTAGTGTGGGGATTGCTTACAAATAACATAACATCATCGGCATATAGGGAGACCACTAGTTTGACGGGACCTAATATGAGGCCTCTGTATAATTGGTATTCTCTCAGTCTGGAGGCTAGGGGCTCCATCCCCAAGGCAAAGATAAGGGCAGAGAGGGGACAACCCTGTCTGGTTCCATGTTTTAACCTGATGCTGGGGGATCTTGTGTTGCCAAGACTGATTGATATAAGATGTAGGGTCATTGTAGAGTAGTGAGACCAGTTTAAGGAAGAAATTCCCTAGCCCCATTTGTTTAAGCTTTGCAAAAAGGATGGGCTATTCGACTGAATCGAAGGCCTTCTCGGCGTCCAGAAGAACGGCTATTGCTTGCTGTGTCGGGTCAAGTGCCTCTATGCTGCCGAAGAGCCTTTTGATGCCATATGTTGTGTTACACCCTGGGATGAACCCGGCTTGGTCACCCAACACAAGCGCTGGCATTATGGGAAGCAAACGTGTTGCTAGGATTTTGGCTAGAATCTTGTTGTCCAAGTTAATCAGGGAAATCGGTCTGTAGGATGCACACTCTTCAGGGGGTTTCCCCTCTTTGTGAAGTAGTATCACAGTGGCTTTGCGTAGAGTAGGTGGAAGAATCCCCCACTCTGTGGCTTTTTCGTAAACTTGAAGTAGTAGAGGGGCTATGGTGTGCGTGTGTGCTTTGTAAAACTCCCCTGTGAGCCTGTCCGGGCCGGGTGCCTTGGTGTTCGGGAGATGTTTGATTGTTTCCAGGATTTCTGCCAGTGTTATTGGAGCGTTTAGGGGTTCACGTAAATTGTTGGCCACCCAGTACAGTTCAGTGTCACTCAGAAAGTCCTGAAGCGTCCCGGGATCGGTGCTGCCCTTGGAGCTGTATTGGTCTTGGTAAAAGTTACGAAACTCCTCGACAATGCCTTCTTCCGTGTAGAGTTGGGTTCCATTGGCGCCTTGGATGTATTCTACCCGAGTCAGTTTCTTGTCTATTGATAATAGCTGGGCCAGTAGCGCTCCCGTTTTCTGGCCTTCACCATATTGTCGGATCTGGTGTCTATGCCCAAGGAATTTCCGCTCACGTTCAGCTTTCTCTTTAAATTTCAGTAGTTCTTCTTTCAGATCCGCTTAGGTCTGTGGTTCACTTGAGGCGTCGTTTTTAATTTCAAGCTCCTTTAGATGTTTTTCACTCTCTGCCAGCTCCCGGCATAGCAGCTTTAGGATTCCGTTTTCCTTGGCCATGCATACTCCACAAACAAAGCATTTTAGTGTTTCCCATAAGATACCAGCGGAGTTCACTGAGTTTTGGTTGGCCTCCAAGAAGGACGCAATTTCTTGCTGTAGTTCAGTTGCGAACACAGAATCGGCTAGTGAGCCTGCCTTGAATCTTCAGTTGTGCCTCGGTGTTGAAGCAGCTGATAGCGTGAGTTCCAGTGTTACCATCGAGTGATCTGAGAAGGAGCGCGAGTGGATGTGACCGGGTCTCCAGTTGAATGGGCTGAAGGCTGTGGCCAGAATATAGTCTAGACGGGAGCTGGTGCTGTGGACGGTTGAGTGGAAAGTGTATTCTCTTGCGTCTTGGGTGGAATGTCTCCATGTATCAATCAGGTCGAAAGTGTGGCATATTTCTTTGACTTGGAGATTCGCTTTAGACGGCCTGCCTGTTGTGTTGTGGGATTTATCGATTCTGGGATCTAACAGTGTATTGAGGTCTGCTCCCCAGATGATCATCGCAGTGTTCGCCTTTCCGAGCTGCGCCATAATCCAGTCGAAGTTGTTTGGTCCATCGGTATTAGGAGCATATGAGATTACAAGAACAATTTCTTTCCCTGCTAGGAGGCCTCTCACCAATAATGCTCTTCCCTCAGTGTCTTTCTTTGATTCGATCAAACTGAAATTGGCTCTCTTGTCTATCAAGATGGCGACCCCTCTGGCATAGGATGAGTATGATGAGAAGTACCTATGGCACCCCCATGACCGGGCCCATTGTAGCTCTGTGGGCGGAAGAAGGTGAGTCTCCTGTAACATGGCTATGCTGACTTTGTGTCTTCTTTGAGGATTCTTCTGGTTTTTGTTGGTTGATTGTCACCTCGAATGTTCCAAGTGGAAACTTTAAGTGGCGTTACTGGATGACAGGTGGGTAGAAGGTGCTGTATCTGATGTGCTCAGTAGGGACTGTCCGGGGTTTGAGTTTACTTGGTGCTCTAGCTGCACTTTGCGATACTGGGATGAGGTACGAGCATTTGGACATGGTGGTGCATGGTTGAGCAAACGATGGTGACTTCCTGTTACTTCCCTCCCTGCCTTGCGTGGGCAACCCCCAACTGGCCCACATTGACCCTCCCCTAATAAACAACTGAATGAACATAGCTGCGCTTGGGGCGCTAGTAGCCTTCCAAGAGGGAAGTGGGCTCCCTGAATTGCAGAGAAAAAGAGCTGTGGCTCTGGAATACTGGTGATGGTGGCGATTGGGTGCTCGCACTGATTGTTGCCTGAGTGCCGTGTTTTATGGTGGGTCCCTTCTCATCTGGTCTCTTCCCTGTAGTCTTGGGTTGTTGGAGCCGGGTCCGCAGCCGACTCAGTCTAGATATTGACTGGCTTCTTCCGGCATGGTGAAGAACTGAGACCTCCCTTCATGTTGGATGCAGAGTTAAGCGGGAAATAGCTTGGAGTTTTGAATTTGGTTATCTTGTAATCAGTGTTTGACGGCTGTGAATGTCCTTCTTTGCGCTTGGACTGCTTGGGAGAAGTCAGGGAAGAGTTGGATCTGATCACCATCGTATTGGAGGTTGCCTTTTTTTCTCGCCGCCCTGAGGATTGCGTTGCAGTCTTTGTAATTTAGGAGCTTTGCTATAATCGGACGAGGATTTGTGCCTGAAACTGGTCTGGCATTGGGAACTCTGTGTGTTCTTTCGATGACAAACAGTTGGGATAGGATATCATCACCAAATAGATACCTGAAAATCTTTTCCATGTGATCTTCCATTTTGACCTGGAGATGCTGTTCTCTTACCCCCACCAGTCTCATGTTATTTTTCCGTGAATGACCCTCCAAGTCTTCATTCTTGGCACACACAGCTTTCATCTGGGATTCCAGAGTAGACACCCTGGAGGTTAGGGATGTTGCCCCGTCGTCGAGGTCTGATATGCGTTGCTCCGCTACATCCAGCCTGTCTGCGTGTTTGTCCAGCTGATGTTGGCGCTGGTCGACCTTTGAGGAAAACGTGTCTAGCTTGCTTCCCAACCCTCCGATTCCTGCTTTCAGCTCAACTAGGATATCACTGATATCAAAATTGTGCGTCTCTTTTTCAGCTTGGGGGCATTTTGTATAGGTGACGGTGGTCTGCTGTTGGGGTTGGGCATTTTGGCTTCAAAGTTCAGTTTTCTTTGGGAATTATCTGTTTTCTCCATAGTTGACCTGTCAGTGGTCGTTATTGGACTGTCCGCTGCGTGCAACGTTGCAGGTAATGCTTGGGCATGGCCTCCAGTGTTTCGTGGCTTACGCCAGCTTTGTAAGCAGATTATGAGAATTAGTTTTTAGCACTTCCGATGGGGTTATGGGTTATGCAGGACCTCTTCCCATGGCGGCTTGTGGGTCTATCTGGTGTTTCTTTAGCTCTTAGAAGTTTCAGTGCAGTGTGTGCCCTCACCCGTTTGAGGGGCATGGGGTGTCCAAAAGCTTTGGCCTCTGCTCGTGCACTGGTTGGTGTCCTGAGCCCTTGTTATCTATACCGGGGGCACAGGCGGATCCGCGCTGGTCTGTCCGGGGCAGAGGCCACCTCTTGCACCCGCATGAGGGTTAATCGGTTCGTGGGCCAATGCTCTCTCTTGTTGTGCTTTGTTTGCGTGGACCAGTTATGCTGTTGGTGGTATGGCAGGCTGGGAGGTGAGGATTGCCGTACAGTTACTGCAGTGTCGGTGGAGCAGCATTATGTTGCCCTTGCCGTGTGGCGTAAATCCACCGAGGTTTGATTGTCCAATGTCTTTAGTCAGATGCGTGGCTGATGGCGTTATGCAGCGTAGGCCGCGGCGCCCATGGAATTGGCTGTATCAAGTGGTGCCGCGGTGGGCGCCACTTTATGGGTCTGGGGTCTGGGTTTTATGGGTCTGGGGACACCTGCGGCAGCTGCAGGCCGCGACCAGGGGCCCCGCTGCAGGCCCGCTTGTGGTGACTCCTACTGCAGTGGGGCCACTACAGACGGCCACAGGCACCCGGGGCACGGCTGTGCTGTGGGGCTGTGACGGCCCTGGTGCGTTTCTACCTTAACTTCTCCGGGAGATGATTCCGGGCCACCATGCCGATTCTCCGCTTTGCTGGAAGCCGCTGGATGGGTTCCTCCGCCGGCAACCGGACCGCTCGCGCCCCCCAGGCGTCCGGGCCGTTTGTGTATCTCAGGGTAGTGTTGGGCCACCCTCGGTGAACGATGTCTCACCTCCCTGGTGTGTGACTCGAACTCCAGATGCTCCTCTCCTGGAGGCGCGTAGTACGCGCTCGCTGCTCGTCTATCCCCCTGCACTGCGGGCGTTCAGGCCACTGTCGGCTGTACCACCCGCACACTGGATCTAGAGCCACGTTTTTGGTCTTTATGTGACCAGCCGGGTTTCCCACAAGATCTGGGCAGCAACTGGCGGCAAAGACCGTGCCACAGAGTAGGATTTATCAGGATTTATAGGGAGCCGCACAGAGCTCTCCACGGAGCCGCCATCTTGGTCAACTCTCTAGCGCCCTCTGGACCCTGGCTTTTTAAGCACAAAGGAAATTGGTCAGTTTTCACCCAAAAAGAAGCGTGTCCAGTTTGAGGTGTATCCAGCGGTTATGAAGCAGCCAGAAGATGTAGCTTGGAATTGGATTCCAGGTCCGGATGTGAGCGAATCGTCCCCCTAGTTTTGCCAGTGCTCTTGTGCCAGGAGGCTGATCAGGTGAACGAGAGCTTCAGGAATAGGTTTTATATAAAACTGACAAAAAGCCAGTACATGTAAAAGAAATGGAAAGGACAAAAACTGAATTTCGGATTTTCTGTGCGTAGTTTACTTATATTCTATACATGTAGGCACACAAGTGTGGGATTCAATGGAAGAGAGTGTGTTTCATGAATATTAAAGATTAGGGAGCAACCACACTGGCAGAATAGTTTGAAACGTCATCAAGCCCATTACCCCAGTGGCGTATGGAGGCAGATCCTGAACAATGTGATGAGAGAAGATAGGACAGTGACTGTAGAGGCATTTGCTTGAAATGATGTCTGAGAAGAGTGTCTATTAATTACAATACATTTAAATGTCTCCTTGTCTATTCAGTAGTATCAGGCAAGCAGAACACTGATGATGCCACTGGCATAGCTCTGTGATATCACAAGGTGGAGAGGACATGAAGACATCAGAGGGTGCACATGAGAGACCGGAACTACAGTGGAGGGAAAAGGAGCATCACTGGCTCTGGATACAATAAGCAAGCAAGACTTCTATTGAGTTTCAAACATAGCTTGATTATCTTCAGTAGATTTGCCAGTGGTAAAGCCTCTTCTAGTTTTGCGATTTTCCCCCTTCAATCAGGGGGCACATGGTATCACCCACACGGAAGCAGTGTCATCATGACATGTGATACATTTCCCATTGTGACAAATTCCTGGTATAAAAGTCTGTTCACCAGGGAGTTTCAGCATTGGAGACCAGGGCCTTGGTCAGGAAGTATCACTGCTAGGCAAGCTGCATCGAGGTGACCAGGACCAATGGTCTGAACAGGGCAAGGGGTGGGGGACAAGGGGAAGAGGGTAAGTATATAAACGAACTAGACCAAATGGAACTAAACCGAACTGAATACCAAACTGAATACCAACCTGAAACCTCCTTTGACCCCTACCCTGAAATATTGCTCCCCACTGAAACCTCTCAATCCCCTAACCTAATACTATTTCAGTATTGTCTTTCTAATCCAACGTTCAATCTTCAAATCTCACATTTCAACCTTTTTTTAAATCTCCCATTCTGAATTTTGACTTATTCCTTCCCACCCCATTTCTCCAATCATATTACTACCCTAATTCTGTACTGCTCCTTTAATCTGTAATCCTCTCCACATCATCCATGTCCCCTCCAGCTCTTTTCCCTGCCCTCCCTTTTCCCTCCTGATTCCACTCAACTCTATCCACTTCAATCTCTACAATCCCATCACCTCTAGACCCTCATAACCTTTCTCCTCCCTCTCCCCATTCTCTCCTCTCCTTACCCTCCTCATCCTGCTGCTGTATCCCATTCTCACCCTACTACTAAATACCTAACCCATAACATCATATCCCCTCAGGTCCTTGTCTCCCCCACTCCAATCTTTACACCTTGCCCCCCTCCCTTCCCTACCCCCACCGACCCACCCCCCTTTCTCTACCCCCACCCACCTAAACCCCCTCCTTTCCCTACCCCTCCCTTTCCCCACCCAACCCCCTTCTTTTCCCACCCACCTTTCCCCACCCCCTCCTTTCCCCACCCCAACCTTTCCCCACCCCCCACTTTTGTCCAGCCCTAGCCCACTCCTTTCCCCACCACCACCCTCCTTTCCCCCTCAACCCCACCCCACCTTTCCCCACTTCGACCCCCACCCCCTCCTTTTCCCATCCCTACCCCCACTCCCCTCCTTTCCCTACCCCACCCCATCATCCCCTCCTTTCCCTACCCCCTATTTTCCCCACCTACTCTGCTCATTTCCCCACCCCACCCCACACCCCCTACTTTCCCCACCCCCTCTGATTTCCCTACCCCCATAGCCCCCTCCTTTCCCCACACCTGCCCCCTCCATTCCAAAATCCTCACCCACCCCCTCTCCTTTCCCCACCCCCTCCTTTCCCCACCCCCTCCTTTGCCCACCCTCCAACCCCTTCATTTCCCCATCACCACCCCTCCAACCCCCCTCCTTTCCCCACCCCCACCCACCCCTTTCCTTTCCCACCCCCACTCACCCACCTTCCTTTACCCATCCCCTTTTTTTCCCCACCCCCCTCCTTCCCCTTACCCACCCCCACCTTTCGCCACCCCCACCCACCCCACACATTTCCCCACCCCCTTTCCACACACCCATTATCCCCCTTCTCTACCCACACCCACCGCCCTCCTTTCCTCACTTCTACCCCTACCTCCTCCTTTTCCTACCCCACCTCCTTTCCCGACCCACCCCCTCCTTTCCCCATGCGCACCCACCACCCCTCCTTTCCCCAGCTCCACTCCCCACACCTTCTTACCCCACGCCCATCCCCCCTTTCCCCACCTGCACACACTGCCCCTCCTTTCCCCACCTCCAATCCCCACCCCCTCCTTTTCCTACCCTCACTCCTTTCCCCAACTACACCCACCACCCCCCTTTTCCCCACCCACCCCTCCTTTCCCACCCCCACATTTCCCTATCCCCCACCCACCCTGCTCCTTTCCCTACCACCTCCCCCACCCCTTCCTATCCTCACTTCCACCTTCCACCCACTCCTTACACCACCCCACCCATTCCCTCCTTAACCCACCCTTAGCTTTCCCAACCCCTCCTTTCCCCACCCCCACCCACCCTCGTTTATCAACTTGTACCCCCACCCCCTCCTTTCCCCACCCACCACCCCACCTCCTTTCCCCACCCCACCCCCTAACCCTCCTCCTTTCCCCAACCCCAACCTTTCCCCAACCCCACCAACCCCCTTCCGTTCCCCAATCTCCCTTACAGCCCACCCACCCCACTCCTCTCCGTACCCCTCCAACCCATCCCCCTCCCACCACCCTCCTCTCCGTATCCCCTCACCGCCATGCCCCGTCCTACCCCTACCCCACCCACCCTCTGAACCCCACCTACCCCCTCCTCTCCCTACCCACACCCACCCACCACCTCTCCCAACCCCCACCCCCTTCTTTCCCTAACCCTGACCACCCACCCCCCTCCTCTCCCTACCCCCTCCAACCCACCCCCACCTCCTCTCTCCTCCCTCCTCTCCCTACCCCCTCCCACCCACACCCCTCATCTCCCAACCCCCACCAACTCACACCCCTCATCTCCCTATCTCCACGCACCTCCTCCTCTCCCTACCGTGACCCCCACACCCCTCTCACCCCCACAAATCCCCTCCTCGCCCTAACCCCACACACCCCCTCTCCTTTACCCATCCCCTTTTTCCCCACCCTCCTCCTTCCCCTTACCCACCCCCTCCTTTTGCCACCCCCACCCACCCCACTCATTTCCCCACCCCCTTTCCCCACATCCCTTATACCCCCTTCTCCACCCACACCCACCACCCTCCTTTCCTCACTTCTACACCTACCCCCTCCTTTTCCTTCCCCACCTCCTTTCCTGACCCATTCCCTCCTTTCCCCGTGCGCACCCACAACCCCTCCTTTCCCCACCTCCACTCCCCACACCCCCTATCTCCACCCCATCCCCCTTTCCCCACCCGCATACACTGCCCCTCCTTTCCCCAACTCCAAACCCCACCCCCTCCTTTTCCTATTCTCACTCCACCTCCTTTCCTCACCCCCTCCTTTCCCCACCCCCTCCTTTCCCCACCCCTCCATACCCCACCCCCTTTTCCCACCCCCCTCCTTTCCCCAACCCCCTCCTTTCCCCAACTACACCCACCCACCCCCTCCTTTCCCCAATCACCCATCCTTTCCCACCCCCACCTTTCCCCACCACCTCCTTTCCCCAGCCCCACCCACCCTCTTTTCCCCACTTCTTCCACCTTCCCCCTCCTTTTCCTACACCACCTCCTTACCAAAACCCCCAGCCCCTCCTTTATCCACACCCCTTTCCACACCCCCAACCCCCCTTTGCACAACCCTCCTTTCCCCACAACCACTCCAACCCCCTCCTTTCCCTACCCACCCCTTTGTCCACCTCACCCCCTCCTTTCTCCATACCCCTTTCCACACCCCTAACCCCCTTTCCACACCCCTCCTTTCCCCACACCCACCACTCCACCCCCCTAATTTCCACATCTCCACCCCCACCCACCCCTTCTTTCCTTATGCCCCTCCTTTTCCCACCCCCCTTTCCTCGCCCCCTTTCCTACCCTATCCCCCTTTCCCCACCCATCCTTTACCTACCCCACTACACCCCTCCTTTCTACTCCCCCACCCACATCATTTCCCCACCCCTCTCCTTTCCCCACCCCCTTCCTGTCCCCACCCCCTCCTTTCCCCAATCCTCTTTCGTAAACCCACCACCTGGCCCTTTCCCACCACCACCCACCCATATTTCCCGATCCCCCACCCACCCCGCTCCTTTCCCTACCACCTCCCCCACCTGCCTTCCTTTCCCCCCACCCACTCTCTCCTTTCCCCACCCTTACCTTTCTCACCCCTCTTTTCCCCATCCCCACCCACCCTCGTTTCCCAACTTCTATCCCTACCCCCTCCTTTACCCACCTCCACCCCACCTCTTTTCCCTACCCTCCTCCTTTCCCCACTCCCCACCTTTCCCCACT